>NC_090930.1:221422203-222047203 GCF_040938575.1 Ambystoma mexicanum
TGCAAGTGCTAACAGGTATTGTCTTTCTTGTATTTCCTTTTCTCCTAGATGCTGAGTTCAGGAACGTGCGTGCGAAGAGTCTGGAGTGGAAGCCAAGGTAGCTGAAGTTTGAGGTTCGCGGTCAGCATGTTTCTTGAAGCTGCAGATGCAACACGAAGCATGGGTCTGCCTTTGGGCTTGGCTTATATAGCCAACCATGCCCAGAGGTTAGAGCGTGCCACTGGATTCACAGAAAGACTGCCAATCAGATTCCCCCAAGGGGGCCGGGGCCAACTGTAATGTGTACCTGATTGTGAGAGAGTGGAAAAGGAGTGCTCGATGCCTGCAAGGTGTGTCTAGTATGCCAGGCTCTAACCCATTTTGCACCTGCCTGCTCTCCAGTATATCTATCAGTCTTCCCCCTCAAGGCCCCTCCTAATGGTATACTTCCTGCCCCTGGTTTGTGTTAGGCAGAATTATATGCAGTACCCTTTGGGAACACCACACACAATTAATACTACAAGTGACAGTACAAATTCACCTTTGGTACAAGCCTGTACTACACAGTAAAGTGGTAGCGATGGCTGAGCAGCCAGACTTATCTCAAGAGTAGAGTGAGCAGTATCAATAGTTAAACAGAGGACAGCAATTACTATGATTCAAACAAACACTGACTCAAGGCTTCTGAGTAAAATAATATACATTTATTTACACATCAGATATTAAACATTTCCCTATTATCAAGCAGTTGAAAAATCACATTTCTAATAGACTGCACCACTCCCAACAGATTCTGGACAAGTGTAAGAAAAATGGCACTCCAGTAATTCAAAACAGAGGGAAAGACAAAGTTAGACAGAAGTTGAGCAACACCAACAAGTAAGTAAGCAGGGCAATCTAGAAAAAGGAACTACAGTGAGGAAATCAAATCAAGAGGCCAGGGCCAAAGTCAATGGACCAAAGTCTTTGCAGAGGATCACACAGTTCAGGGTAGTTCGCGGTTAAGTCTTTGCCAAGAGTTCAGACTGGAGTTGGTCAGACGAATAGTTACTTTAAAGAATGAAGAAGGACAAGCTCTCAGATTGGCGAAAGATTTCACACACTTTCACTACAGCTGGACGAAACAAACAACCAGGTTAGCACAGTACCTTTAGAGCAGAAGAATGCTGTAGCTTTGGCAGACATTCCTGGCAGCAACTGTTGGACTGACAAGAAGGAGGAAGACTGAAGGGTCCTGCACTGCCCTGGGAAGAAACCAGCAGCAGAGCATAGTGACAAATAAAAGGTGTGCTCCTTAAAACGCAAGCAGGGTCCGTTCCTCCTGGCTGTCCGGTTCACTGTAGCTCTGTACAGCAAATTCAAAACAGAGAAGGGAGGCCTGGCGAGCATTTTGGCAAACTGGTTGTTCCCACTAGCTTGTGGGGAGAAGATTCCTTGCAGATCATCCCTGTCGCTGAAGTTGAAGATTCAGACCCGTAGCAGTGCTTCACCGAGAGGTTCAGTCGTGGTAGTGTTCCTTTTCTGTCAGATTCTCTTCGTTTCTCTCGAATCAGTGGTGACTCTGCCTTTCCAGCCCCAGAGACCTGCTTTTTATGCAGTTTTCCCCCATTCACACAGCCTGGCTGTCAATCACACATATATGAGGATCTATTTTATGGTTTCCCCAATATCCTTGTGTGTGTGTGTTTGTGTTTGTTTAATATTTTGAATATGTGATCAGTGTGTGAGGAAGATTGTTTAGTGACGCTACCTTTCTCATTGAAGTTGTCTTTGTGACTTTTGATTTAGGTGTTAATAAAGAGTATCTGGTATGTGTCATTTCACTTGGGATTGCATAATTCACAGTTTGTTTTTATCATGTCCATTGTGCTCAAATCTCTATCAAGTTCACCTTTTGCTGATGATGTTCTGTTATATAGTCTGTCATATTCATATCAATTGAGTTCCCCGCCAATACACTTGGTTTAATCTAGTTTGATTATTTTAGAGCCTTCTTGTTTAGAGTGAATGAAGATATGTTTGCCTGTGAATTTTCAAAGCCATATATGTCTCCTTTTGTGTCCAGGCAACTGTATAATTCTTTGGTGACTAGATCAAAAACATGTGTCTACATGATTAACCAATGGCATGGTAGGTAAAAATGTAGATTTCTGTTTAAGATTGAAAATACTGTTATGTTCACCTGGTCTCTGCGGGGACGTTGGGGCACGGTTGCAGCCCTCCCTGGAATTGGCTCCCCTGGGTCAGGCTTCTTCCCCTGCTCCTGTGTTGTGCACTGCACTGATTGTTGATACTGCACCTATGAGAATACGAGAGGCCGTGAGAATGCTGTGATATGACTGTGGTTTCCCTCGAACCCTTCTTCCCAGAATGTGGTGAGCATGCACTTACCCATATAGTCTCACCTGTTTATTTATGAGAGTGAGCTCTCCGTCCTGCTTCTCAACTGCAGGGGCGCCTTAGATAGACCTAATGTCTTCACTGGTTCATGTGCGTGGCAGCCCAGACCGGCTGTGGCTGATCCACTTCAAGGGTAAGTGTTCCTCAACAATGATTATTGTCTGTATTCTTTTGCAATGTCTTTTTTACGCGATTATTGTCCGTATCCCTTGTAATGTCTTTCCTTCTCCCCAATAGGTGATGAAAGGCTCAGCAGAGTTGCGGTGCTGGAAGCAAGCCCAATGGGATGCCGAAGGGGTTTACGATGTCCCAAATAGATGGTAAGTTTGGTTCTAAGGTCAAGCACAAGGATTGTGTTGCGCACGACCTTAACGTAATATCTTTATGTTGTTTCTAACCTTAGTTATCCTTTTCTCCTGCATGGATGGCCTGGCGAAGTCAAACGAGAAGCAGCTATCCGAAGATTTGCCGGCGGTTGATGGATGGCTGGATCCACGAGGATGCTGGCCGAGATGAGCTCCCGAGTAAGCGTTGGACGCCCAGAAGAGGTAAGGATGCCCTCCAACTGCGGTGACTGCTGGAATCAGGTTTAATGCGCTGCAGGCGATGGTATTGTTGGAATCAAGTAAGATGCGCGCAGGCGATTGTATTTCTGGAGTCAGGTAAGATGCGCTTCAAGCGATGGTATTGCTGAAATCAGGTAAGATGCGCTTCCGCCGATGGTATTACTGGAATCAGGTAAGAAGTGCTTCAGGCGGTGGTGAGCGTTACGCTGCTATAAGCAGACTAATGCGAATCACTTGCATGCAGGTGGGGCAGGATTAAATAGCCTGGACCCAGCCATGCCCCTTTGCTCGGCCTTGTGGCCCCACCCTGCCACTCCCATAGGATGCTGCACGTGCAGCCCAATATATTCCTATGGCCACGTTCCACCTGGATGCACGTAGGGCCCCTGCAGGGGAGAAAATAACACATGCACCAGAAATAAAGTGTGCAGAGCACACTTTCTCATTAGCCTGGTGTCCAATTGGACCTTTTTTGTGATGGAGCTTGTGGTCCTCGCTCTGTGGCCATGACAAATACTTGTCCTCCTATAATAATTAGGTTAATCTAATCGATTGTGCGCTTCAGATCCATGCCCTTACTCTAATGAGATCAATACATTTATATTACTATGACATTACATTGCATATTCAGAAACTTGATTGATCTTTCTCAGTGATGAAATATTTATTTCCTTAATCTGAGAAAAAAAAATCAATTAACTATGCAATGTATAATGGTCAATATAAATATATTTAGGGCCTAATTCACCAAAGCATTTTATAATGGGAAAACCCCATTGGAAAACGCTCTGTGAATCAGGGCCTTAATGTTTAGCAAACAGCTTTGGAAAGATACTCATTTTTTGTGTCTGTTCAGATAATTTATGTTCTCTAACACTCAAGATGATTATTTGTCTCTCTCACTCTCTCCCTCTTTCTCTAATTTTTCTCTTTCTCTCTCTCTCTCTCTCCCCCCTCTCTCTATCATAATCTCTTCCTCCCTCTCTCTCTTTCTCTCTCTCCCTCTAACTCTCGCTCTCTCTTTCTCATTATTTCATGGAAAACTCACCTGCTCTCTGATATAAGATCTGGTTGTCAATCTATATTTTTGCTATTTCTCTGGGATTCATTTGTCTTTTTCCTACAACCTCTATGTTTGAATCTATTGTAGGCACTGCTTTTTCAAAGGTCATAGCTTGATTGTCATCATCACGTGGAAAATATTCTCCATCTGAACTATAGTGTGATACCTCTGGTGAACGTTCTGTTGAAATTCTTTGTGTATTTAATTGGCATATTTTGGTTGAATGTGAAACCCCTATTGTCTCTGTAGTCCTTTTAATCTATACACTTTCCTAGATGTATTTAGTTTAATTTCATCATGATATTCTTTCAGAATGCAATCTAGTGTGGCAACATTCTTTTTTAAGCTCTTCTGTCCTTTGTTTCTTTGGAGCATATGTCTGCATGTAATATGAATAATTTGATAATGCTGGTTTATATTTTTATCAATGTATTCTCCCAACGTTTTGAAAAATCTTCATCATCATTTTCATCATAGTTAGGTAAACTATGGGCCTCATTACGTGGTGGGTGGTAAAGGGTTAACGGCGCCGGTAAAGGCGCCGGAGCTGTTAACCCCTTACCGCCCTATTACGAGGTCTGCTCGCGGGAGCTGCTCAGGACGCCTGATTTCACCAGGTGTCCTTAGCGGGTCCCTCGAGCAGCCCAGCATGCTAACAATGGGCCCATTGTTAGCATGCTGCCCATTCCCAATGAGCCATATGGGGGCTTAAATGGGAATGGGGATGGTCCGGGTCCGGAATGGCCCAGTATTTCCCCATTCAGGGAACCCGGACCCGAGTTTCGAGGCACTATGTGCTCAATCTTTTTGGGATGTGTTTTTGCTCTAAACATTCTTTTAGTATGGCAATTTCCTAAAATGTATTGATTTCTAATTTGTAAAATGTATTGTTAAAGATTTTCGGTTGTAGTAACCCCTATTAAAATGCAATGATCTATGCTCCCTCTTGGATTTAAATGTACTTCAATATCTTTGTCTAGGCTATCTCTGTATATCACATTGCTAGCTTTTTAGAAGGTTCCCTGGGGTTTACTGCATTCATATCTTGTCTTGTCCTCTATTTAATTTTATATTTTAAATATGGGTAACAGTAGTATTACACAATGTACATTTGTGATGATCTAACGTTTTGTTATATGAATGATCTGGTCTAGTCAACCTGTTTGTCTGTGATATGCAGAACAATTTAAGAAAAAAAGGTTTCCCAGGGCACTTATGAAACAATCACAATTTTTTCACGTTTTGTATTTTTTTAATACAATTTGAATTACGTTCTTTGGAATATGTTTTACTCCAGCATACAACTCAATTTATTTTAGGAATATTTTTATCAAGTTCCAGCATTCAACGTGTTCTCTGTTAAACCACTATAACAATTGGCTCTAGGAGCATCATCTTCAGGTTCCAACATACAGCATATTTTTATCTTTTTTGTTAATTGGCCTTTGTGAATTTACTCCACATAGCTTTTCTCATTTCTATCCTTTTTCCAATAAGCATTAGGAGCATTGCCTTCAAGCTACAGCATGCATTGTGTCACAATTTAGGGGAAGACATGATAGGGGCAGAAGGAGGAAGAATAGGGATGAGAACAAAATTGGATTGGATTCCAAGAGAGAGAGGCAATTCACCACACAGGACAGGAAATAAAATGAGATGATAATGAACTAAGTGTGCTCAATAAGGGACTTCCCTTTGCCCCCAAAATTGATAGAAATTGACAATACAAAATAGATACATACAAGAACATCAGAAAACTTAAACTGAAAACAACTATTTCATAACACTAACTGGAGACAAACCAACACCAGATATCATCCTGAAATATCGACCCTTATGATTAGGGATATTCAAAATACCCAACTCCTCATGTCCTTAAAAACAGGAAAATCTTTGAAGTTGAAGCAATTGACAGAGACCTTCGGGATTGAAAATACTGTTATGAAGGATACCAATCTAAAACCATCCTCTAAATTTGTACCACCTCCATTCCAGAGTAATTTGCTTGATACATACCACATGGTGGTGATTAAAGACATTCATAAATTGAATGCAATTAAATCAATCAATAAAAGGTGAGCATACTCTGATCTGACCTATCAGGAATGTAATGCCCTAGACAGATCGCAAAAACATGCAGACAGTGTGATGAGGCAGAGAAGGGAGACACCATTGTTGTATTGAACTAACTAGATTGTATTAGCTGTGAATGATTTAATACTTAAATGGCACCATACCACACTGTTAACTGATGATAACATTTGAGCATCTAACATCCTAGAATACCACTGATTTATTTCATTCCAAGTTCACAAATGTAATTCCCAAGTTCACAGGTGCTATGATACCTTACCTGAAGTGCATCCTATTGTCAGTGGGATGGCTGGCTCACAGATAAAATGTCAATCTTCATTGACGTCATTTTGAGACCAGAAGTGTACACATTACTATCCTATGTGAGAGACGCCATGCAAGTACTTGATATTGTTAGCAAAGTACAATGGATAAAACAATTTATATTGTGCACCATGGATATCAAGGCGCTTTACACTTACATTGATCATTGTTTAGCCCTAACTATCGATATTTTTTTCAGTGATAAATCAGCCTCCTTTTTGCTGCAAATGGACATGGACAAATAATACTCTTTACAGGCCAAAGAAGGGAGTGGCCAGTAGGGCCAGCTAAACGGCCACATTGGTACATTGGCCAATCTCTTCATGGGTGTATATGAACATACACATGTTTTCACTTTACCTGATATTGCTGAAAAAATCTATACATGGATACAATATATCAATTATATGTTCCTAATATGGGAGGGAACTGGGGTAGAGGTGACTGCATTTAGCCAATATCTTAACAAACATACTTTTGGGATAGAGGTAAAACTGGAGAAGAGTGCCTGCTGCATCACTTTTTAGACCTACATATAGAGATCATACATGACAACTTTTGTACAAGAACATTTAGTAAACCAACTGAGGTGAACGCTGTTTTACATTCACACAGCTGCTACAAAAGAAATGTAGTGACTAATATCCCCAAAGGAGAATTTATAAGAGCCAGACACAAACGCATTCAAGAATCAGATGCCAAGCAGAATCTCATAGTATACAAAAGAGATTCTTAGAAAGGGGGAACACCTCCAAATGCATTGGGGAAGCAAAAAAACAAGCAAATAGTTTGGAAAGAGTATCATTACATAGTCCAAAAGCAAAGTCGTGTGAGAAGGCAGGTAAACACAGAAGATTACTACATGCTGTAGAAACAGCAATGAAATACAAAACAATTTCAAATGGCACTGGAATATCTTATTACTTTATGAAGATTTTAAAAAAGATATCTCAGAAAAAAACAGAGTTTGTATTTACCAAACCTCAACTCAGAAAACAAAATGCAGTACTAGTGTTATGAGCAATCAAAAACCTATAATTCAGACAAATATGCTAACGGGTTGCAGAGTAAGGGGATTTGTCAAGTGTTTGAGTTGTTAATTGTGCAAATTTGCCTTAAACAATATAAATCATTAATTACTAGTAACAGACGCGAATTACCATTTGAAGATCACGTTAACTGTAAGACCAAATTCTAATTTAGAGGGGGTGCTTTTGAGCTTGCGGCTGTGATGGCTGCTGCTGCTTGAGCTCCATCAGAGTAAGCAGAGAGAAGGAGTCTGTGGTTGGATATGGCCTGATAATTAGCTGTGTGACAATGGGGTGCGTTGCGTTACACATTAGTGTGCTGATGGGCTGAGCTCCTGCTCTGGCTGACTTCTGCACCCACTCCTTTGCCACTGGAATCTTCCCTTCCCCCCATGGAGCACTCCCTTGTGCAACCTCTTCTCAAGGAAAACCATCTGCAGACCATTCCTGCCTGGCCAACTATCACCCAATCTCCATCACTCCTGCCTGGGCAAAATCTTGGAAACGCTGGCCATCTTCCAGCTCAGTCTTCACACTGAATCTGTTGGTTGTCTCCAAGATCATCAGTCTGGCTTCATAGATGACAGAAGCACAGAAACTGCTCTCCTGAACATCTGTGAAGACCTGCTCTCCAATCTTGATTCCAACGCCCCCTGTGTCCTCATCTTACTAGATCTCGCTTCCGCCTTTAACACAGTCAACCATGCCATCCTACTCATCCATTTCAGTGATAACCTGGCTATCACCGGTCAGGCCCTGGCATGGCTGAATTCTTTCCTCTCTGATCGACCCTCCCATGTTCAACTTGGGACCCTCCTCTCCTCTATCTCTATCTCTACCTGTGGTGTTCCCCAGGGGTCTAACCTCTCTCTCTGGCTGTTCAACCAATACCTGGCTCTTCATGCCGACCACATTGCTGCACTCTGCCCCAACTTCAAGTGCTATGCGGATGACACCCAGCTCATCTTCAGGTTACCTCAGCCACCTCTTCGCTCTCTCTCATCTCTGACTGTCCGCCATCCAGGAGTGGTGTGCTGCCAATGATCTCTGCCTTAATGCCAGTAAGACTGAGATTCTCCTCATTGGCACACCCGCTCCTTCCTTTCCTGTCACTCTCTGACCGACTTCTCTTGGCCCTCCTCCTGCTCCTACCTGTGAGGCTAAAATACTCAGGGTCATCTTTGACTCCACACTCTCGTTCTCTCCTCACATCTCTGACATCTCTAAGAAGTCACACTACCAGCTGAACCTCCACAGAGGTATTCGTCCCTTCCTCTCCCACCAGAAGCTCACTGTCTCCAGAGCTCTGGTTCTCTATAGGCTGGTCTACTGCAACAGCCTCTTTCTAAATCTACCTTCCTCTACTCTCTGCCCTCTGCTAACCTATCCAAAACAGGACTGCAATATTTGTCCTTGGCCTCAAGCCCTGGGATCGTATCTCTCCAGGACTGAAATATCTTCATTGGCTCCCAGTGGCTGCAAGGATTTAGTTTAAAACCCTCTGCATTGTCAACAAGGCCTTCTGAGTCCTGGGGCCTCATTACCTTCAACTCTCTCTCCCTCAATATCTTCGTTCTCGAGCCCTTCACTCATCCACCTCCAAATCCCTCAGGGTAGTCGTTTCTCCAAGCAACGAGTTGGTGGTAAATCTATTTTGTCTGCTGGGGCCTCCCTCTGGAACAGCCTCCCTGCCTCCCTGAAACTCGAGGAGAATCATCTCCAGTTCTGGCACCTCAAAACCGTTCTCCTTCTCTCCCCTGCCGACTTCCTGACCGAATCTGACACTGCACTGGTTACCTGGCCACCT
This sequence comes from Ambystoma mexicanum, assembly GCF_040938575.1. NCBI lineage: Eukaryota > Metazoa > Chordata > Amphibia > Caudata > Ambystomatidae > Ambystoma > Ambystoma mexicanum. Next base: position 221,431,444 of record NC_090930.1, read on the forward strand.
TCTTGTCTATGGCCCAGGTCCCCTCCCATGCCAGTTGCAGACCAGCACTGCCTTCCTGGAAACCCCCGCACTTTGGGACTGTTTCTATATCCCTACTAGTCCCACTACCAGCACTCGGATCCCGATGTCTGCACTTTCCCTTGCACTTATTTATTTGTTGTTATTTATTTATCCCATGCACGTCACTGTCCCCCTCCCCCACACTTTCCCACTTCCCTCTCCCATGCACTTGCACGATTTGAATGACACTTGGCCTAGTAGGATCGTTGTCCGTCTTCCTTCTGTTCCCCCTCCCTTGCCTCGTCGCGCATTGACACATTTGTGTAATCCCACACTTGTGTAATCCCATGCACTTGCGCGAGCTGAATGACACCAGGCCTAGTAGGATCATTATCTTTCTTCCCCTGTTCCCCCTCCCTTGCCTCGTCACACCTTGAAACACTTGTGTATAGGCACGTTATAAATGCCATATCATATCATATCATATCATATCATATCATATCATATCATATCATATCATATCATATAGGTGCATTACAAATGCCATATCACATCATATCATACCTGACAGTGACATTCAATTATGGGGTGTCACAATCTATCCCAGACTCTATCCAACCCCCCGGGATGAGGAAGAAGAAGCAGTTGGTGAATTAGAGAAAGAGAAGATCAAATCATCTGACGAAGATGCGTCCAAGCTGTGCAATGTGATTCCAGAAAAATATCGACCTATGGGGGTTATTTGCTTCTCCCTTAATGCCAGGGATTCAGGTTGCGGCGAATGCAAAGTGGTTGCAGATTGTTCAGTAGGAAGTGACCCAGTTAGCGAATGACATTGGACAAGGCCTATATGATATCAAGAGCGAGCTAAGGAAAATCTGGTTGATGACGCTTCAAAACCTGTATGTCCTGGATCTCTTGACGGTAATGGAAGGGGGCATGCTAAATAAGATGTAACAGGAACAGGCCAGTAGCGATGTGAGCAAGATGTACAGGTATCGAGCTCCTAGCAGATCCTTACTTAGATAAGCGTGCCATGCTCATGCTGAACATGAAAAAGTGCATTGCAGAGATAGAAGTATTGAGCGTGCATGCAGGGCAACTGCAGTGATCACGAGCAACGCTGTGTGGGCAAGTAGAAGATGGGAGAAGAGTCAGAGTGGTGAATCCTCTATGTTAAAAATGTCAGCCACGGGTGGCTGTACTCATCGGCACTGATGATGCTCCTCAGCATATAGGAGCTCAAGCGGAGTGCTCGCAATAGATTTCAGCCTTTATTACAAAGCCCTCGGATCAAGAGGTAACAGGCAGGCAGCAGGCACCCGGAATGCTGTGTGGCTGTTGAATGAGCAAGCAGTGCTGACCCCAGTGAGAGAGACAAGCGAAGTGTGTTGGTGGCATCAACCTGGGAACCTGCAGTTGTGAGAGCTATGACAATGTGCAGCTGGATGTCTGCTTCTGTTGCAGAGACCCAGCATCAGGCCAGGAAGACAAGAGGGAGGCACACTGAGACATTGCATAGCTGTCGGATGCCAGGGCGGCCAACACAGCCGAGTGGGTTGGATGAGGCGAGGCTGACATAAGCAGTGTGCCCGAAGGCCCAGGGAAGAGTGCTGAGTGGGGATGCAGCATTCAGGAGGGCACTGAAGGACCAGCCTACCAGGCAGTTAGGCAGCCCAGTAAGACACTATAGGGAATATGTGAAAGTAGAGCGGCAGCTAACCTTTTCCTCTGTGGCCCAAGAAGTGGCGAGGAAAAGAAACAGCCTCAAAAGTGAAGCTGCTTGAGAATTTGGGCTTCAGGGGACTTGATAGCCTGTGGCCAGAGGGGACACTACAGGTTATCACAGAGTGATTGTCACTATATATCACATAAGGGAAAGTGGCTTATTTGAGCATCCCAAACTAAACAGGACAATACAGGAGTGACCAGGCCAGTAACGTCATGTCAGTCCCATGTGAGATATATGGTGGACATTAAAGACAAAGAGAAACAGAAACAGATGAATATTGATACCTTTGCAAGGAAGAAGGAAGTGAGGAATGGTCCTCTGGATACTGGAGAACATACCAGAGAAGGGGAAATGCAAGCACAGCTAGGGGAAAAAGTCAAGGTCCTGGAAGGAATAGCTGCTCTGAGGCCTCTTGATCTGGTGACAATTCCCAGGCATAAGGAATTTGTGACAGAAGGTACATACGAGTTGTCGTAGATGAGACAAGCATTGCAGGAATTGTGAAGTCTGTGTAACTTAATCTGTATGGTGTAATCAGAAGGTCTGAGTAATTCATAACTGACTGAGAATGCAGACAAAGTGTGGTGTGTGGCTTGAGGACAGTTACGACCATGCAGCACACTCTGGACCTGTGTATGTAGAGGGTGGCCCTGATGCTGTGGATCCTGCATTATGTACACTGCTGACACTGGTGCCGTGGCTCTTAAAACAGTCCAGGAGAGCACTTGCACACCTGGGGAGGTCCCCTATCGTGTTGGATAACAACAATATCCATGCAGCAGAGGCAGCTCTTTGAACCTCTTCATGCCAGAGAAAAAGGCCAGGGGACAGGTCACGCAGACCACATAGGTTGTCTATTCATTGTTTGTGGGTTCGGACACTTTTTACCATTGGCTAAGAAGCATTCCATGATAGTGCGCACTGTTATTTTGTGATATTGCTTAACTTCAAGCAGATACCATGTAGACAATTAAAGAGACGTAGAGCGGCATTTGCAGCAAGATATCTGCAAGACCTCCTCCGACCAGGAGTATCTTCTTTCATTGCCTGGAGCAACAGGCATCCCATCGACTTGTCTGCAACTGTCTTGTGGCTATGCCGCCAGTTGAGTTTGTCCTGCATTGTGCAGTTTCTCAAGGCATTAAAGTTTCTCTATGCATTGCAGTTTCTCTGACTCTCTGTCTCTCCCCCTTTCCATCCTTCCATCTCTCTGATCTCTCCATACATGGATCTCTTCATCTCTCCTATTTACTGTAACTGCTACTCTGTCACCTATCCTACCTAGCTCATGTAGCGTGGAAGGAAAAGATTAAGCACATATCTGCTAGTTATCAATCCAGACCTGCCTATCATTGACACCTTTGTCAATGTTCCTTCCAGTGAGTCTGTCAGATACATCCTCCTTGTCGCCCCCTCTCCAGTTCTATGAACCACCCACATGGTCTCTGTACTCTCTCATTTCTCTTTGTTGCCCATTAATGGCGACACCAGATGGGAAGTCCTCTTGGAAGGCTTCTCATCCTCTAGGTGCATCATTAATGTCTATCAGAATGGCACTGTTGTGGCCCAGGACTCTCAGCCCAACCTCCTCCTTCTTGAAAGGCATCTTTCAGCTCTCATCAACTTCCTCCCTTCTCCTACCACTCTTCCGTCTGCCACCAGCTTTACATAGCTACCCTCAACTCTCACTATTGCAAGCCATGTCAGAGACACAGAACAACAAGGCCTCCTCTCTTGCTTGATTATCACATTCCAATTCCCAGGCGCGGCAAGGAACACGCACATACACCCACATATAAATGTATCAAGTCAGACCTTTGAACAATTAGGTAGGAATGCTAGCAGGTAAATGGGAGAAGGGCTGCAGCCCAGTATGAAGGCCACACTCACGGGAGCCATGGCAGAGGTCTTGGGTTGTCAAAACTTGAACTGAGATTTAGTACAATAACGTCCCCAGAAGGATGGTCTTTCAATTTGAACTGCTAGATGCACAGGAATAATACTGTTGGGAGGGGTAACTGATACAGGGGGAGCAGAGAACAACAAGGTCCATGAGTTACCAGGGAGAGCATAGGGTGATGCCAATGCAGTGGGGAGGCATGATGGGGGCACCTGTGTGTCTGGGATAAGAAAAGAGTTGCTTTATTTGCAAGGATCAGGCTGACCTAAAAGTTATCTGCCAAGTTCATGTTGACAACCAGGTGCACATCACATGGTGAGGAAGAAAGACAGGATGGTGACTTTCAAGTTTAACCAATTGCATCGCAATGTTTCAAGATGGAAGAGGCTGTTACCTACATGTGATGAATATGGAGGAGGAGATGACATGACCAATTGTAAAAGGGGCTATATGTAATTACTAGCTGTTGTCCGTGGCTTCGCTCACATTGATTTGGGGATTTGGCGCAATTTTTTTTAAAAGACACATGAGTTGTTTGTTGAAATTGTACGAAATATAATTTACAGGTTGAAGTCTTAAAGTAATATTTATTACATATGTTAGTCGGGGCATATTGGATACAAAACCAAGATAGTTATTCCATTGATGTGTGTCCAGAAATCTTTCCATGTTGTAATTACAGACAATGGCCCTCATTACGACCCTGGCGGAAAGTGACTGACCGGACCGCCACAGCGTAAATAGCGTTTCCGCCATTGCACGATGGAGCAAAGTGCGGCTCATTCCGACCCATCGGGCACGAGCACCACGCCATGGCGGAAGTGCAAAGTCCGCGAAGGTGGAAATGACCCCAAAACGGCCCACACCACCGCCGTACGGCGCCCTAGGTGCAATACCGCCACCCATCTCAGCGGACACCGCAGTGAGCGCCAACCGGAAAGTACGGTGACCGTAAATATACGGAAACGGAAGTAAAAGCATGGTCCCGGAACGGGAAACATCACGCCGTACACCTATAAAACCACTAAATCCACACAACCATTAAAAATACTACCCTGAGACACATCCCAACCCGTCATCCACCCTAGTGAAACCAAGAAAAATGGGAAAAGTAGCGAAGAAAGCGTGCGACCGCAAGCGGCAGGTCCACTTCTCCCGTGAGGAACTCACCGTACTCACAGAGACCCTCCAGGAGAATGCAGCCGCCGTCTTCTCCACGCAAATGACCAGGACGGCACTTGCGAACAAGAAGGCCATATGGGCCCTGGTGGCACAGCGGGTAAGTGCGGTGGGGACCGCACCCCGCAACCCACAGCAATGCAGAAAGCGATGGGACGACCTGCGGATACGCGTCCGTAGCATAGTGTCTGCCAACCGCAACATTGCCACAGCCACCGGGGGAGGATCGGAATCACCCATCAAGTTGACCCCCTGGGAAGAAATCTGTGCCTCCACCATAGGAATGGAGAGCATAGAGGGAGTCGGAGGGATGGAGAAAGGAGTGCTGACATCCGAAGAATCAGGTAGGTGGCCCAAATAAAACAATGCCAAAACCACAATGTCCAATCATGTGAAGTACCACGTGCCCACATAGTGCAACAGTAACACATGTCCAGGAGAACGTCCACATACATAGGCCTGATAGCACACTTCAAAACTCACATCAAATACATAAATAATTAAAAATCCTAAAAACACCCTCTACAAGTGCAGCAGGCACACCCTAACTGCAAGCTGCCAAACAACTGCACCCTCACACCACACACAAATGAAACCACCTCCAAGGCCCCGACCCAAATCACCCTCAGGTACCACCCCAATGCATGTGATACATTGCCATTCCAATTCCCACAGACCCATCAATAACGCTCGCCCTCCTTTACTCCACCACAGGGTCCGATCCAAACGACGAGCTCCAGGACACCCCTACCAGCACACCTGCAAAGAGGGCCAAGACCAACGGCCAAAGACCCTCCACCTCAGCTGCACGCATCAAGACACGGCAGCAGCACAAATCAAGTGGCAGCACAGAGGAGGGAACTCCAACAGGCACCCCAGCAGCCAGCATGCCCACACCACCACCACCACAGGTCCCCCCAATGGATGCCACAGTAGGCACTGCTTCTGGTGGCAGCAGCACCATAGGTGACACTGCATTAATGGCAGCATGCTCCGACACAGAAAACGGGGATGTCGAAGTCAGATCCATCCATGACCTGTCCCAATCCCCTTGTCTGTTCCATCCCGTACACCATGAGGATACCACGCAGGGGCACCCACAAGACGACGACTGGCCATCCCCCACAAGCCATGTGGCAGGGCAACATGAGGCGAACAGCCACTCTGTGACACCACCGCAAATGGCCATGGCCCAGCAGAGGCAACAGTCCCTCGACCAGTTAATCGTGCAACAGCAGCAACTGGCCACGCTCCTCAAGGACCATGCCGATGAATGTGGGGGCACTAAGGCAGACATAGAAACATCAACTGAGACACTTAGGGCAGAAATGGAGAGAAGTACAGAGACACTAAGGGCACAAATGGAGAGTAGCACCGAGTGCCTGAGAGTCCAAATGGAGAGTAGCACCGAGAGCCTGAGAGTCCAAATGGAGAGAAGCACCGAGAGCCTGAGGGGGGAACTGCATGCGACGTCCAAAGACGTATGTGCCGAACTTGCCGCAGTGCGCCGTGTGCTCACTGAGCTCTCACAAACCCTTAGGGACATGCATGGACGTGAGCAGGCAGAGACATCATCCGTTGCAAGTTCCGTCCAGGGCAGCCCCCAACGTAGATCTGGGAGGAACCTGCGCTCCACAGGCAGGGGTGCCCCTGATACCCGCAGAGGGGGCTTGCAATAGCGACTGCCCACTGGCAATGAGCATCTCTGGACACTGGTGTTCGGGGGGGAGGTAGGAGGGTGGAGGGGGGTGTTGGGCTCACTTGGGTGGCGGGTCGATGGGGTGTTTAACATGATATCACATATGCCATAAACAATGCACGATCAACCAATGAGATGTGTGGACATTGATCTTTGTGTACGAGGCCATTATAGGCGTACAGTCCATATTGTGCATGTACCATACACACACAGTGCCACGAGTCCCGTGTCCATGTATCAGCCACCAGGCGTGAGTGCTAGAAGCATGCATCTATGAGATGCTGACGAATGTCACGGCCCTCCTGTGCCTCGCAGACTCCTTGAGGTGCTGCCACATCCCCACCCTCATCATGACCATCTTCAGGTGCTTGCAGTTCTGCGTCAGGGGGCATGGGCACATTTCTACGTACGCACATGTTGTGTAGCATGACACATGCCATCACCATCTTCGCAACCTTCACATGGCGGTACAGGAGTGCCCCGCCAGACCTGCTGAGGCACCGGAAACGAGTCTTCAGTAGGCCGAATGCCTGTTCTATGACTACACGGGTACGTGAGTGGGCATGGTTGTAGTCCTCCTCATGCTGGTCCCGTGGGTTCCGGACTGGTGTGAGGAGCCATCTCTTCAGTGGATATCCGGCATCACCTGTATGTGGACGATAAACGAATCATGTGGAATGCCATTGCTACGTACGCACCCCCCCCCCTTCCTGCCAGGTCATTGCCGCATCACATACCCCACATCATCATGCATGAAATGAGACTCACTGAGTAGCCAGGATCTGTTCCCTGCGTGTCGCTCCATGTAGCGTGGTATTGTAGAGTTCCTCAAGATCATAGAATCATGGGTTGATCCAGGGAATCGGGCACAACAATGTGTAATGATCCTGTTGGAGTCACACACCATTTGTACATTCAGAGAATGAAATTGTTTCCGGTTGCGGTACTGGGCCTCCATGGCATGTGGGACGACCAATTCCACATGGGTGCAGTCGATGGCACCAATGCAACCCGGTATGCCGGCAAGTGCATGGAATCCCACTTTTGTGTTCGTAATTTCCTGCTCCGAGCGTGGTAGAGAGATGTAGTCGTCTGCGTGCTTCAGGAGGGCATCGAGCACTTGCAATAGTGTCCGTGAGAACAGTGGCTGTGAAATGCCATGCAACTGTCCGACTGTGTGCTGGTAGGTGCCTGTGGCCAGGAAGTGGAGTACAGACACCACCTTCAGTAGGGGTGGGATGGCGGTTGGGCTATCTATCATGCTGACAAGGTCAGCCTGTGTCATGTCCACAATGGCGGTTATGGTGTCCCGGTCCAAGCGGTAGAGGGTGTGGATCTGCTCATCAGTGAGGTTGAACGGATGTGCTCGGAGGCGTGGGATTGCGGGCTGCCTGCGTGGTGGTAGTGGCTGTGCTGGTGGCCCTTGCTGGCCCTGCCTTGCCCTCCTCCTCCTCCTGCGTCTCCTCCGTGCGGCCGGTTGTAGTTGGTGTTCGTCTTCTTCTTGTAGTGGAGTACCTGCAGTGCTATCAGGTCCCCCAGGGCCAACATAGCTAGTCCTGCCGGTAGCATTTCGGAGTGGGTGTGGGAGGAGACTGGGCGTGCAATTTATGTGTTTTCAGGCTGTATGGCCTCCACCTGTGGTGATTCATTCCACCTGTGCAAGCTGCTCTCCCCTTTGGGCGAGCACGTCCCGCACACAACGCTGCAATTCGACGAATGGCATCTTGCTATTACAATCATGTATTTGTACCCGATGGCAGTGTAACATTGGTTGATATGTTCATTCGGCTATGGTCCCATTGTTTCACATACTATCTTTGCAGTCGCGAACAGACTTGTGAAGGGTCAGTGGAACGTAGTACTCGAGTAACGGTGGACCCTCATGCATCACTGCACCGAGGTTCAACGACGGGTGGGGCGTCCCATTTGTGAGTGAAGGCAGTTGCCATTTTCACACACAGCCGCACTAGATGGATTAATTTGTGATTTCAAGCGGCCACAGATGCCTTTTCGACGTGATGTTGCAAATGAGGAATTCGAAGGGCGGCGCTTTCGGTTTTCAGCTAGCGGCGAGGAGATGCCCACAGGTCTGACTGCAAATATAAAGTTCTATTGTTCAATGTCCTTGGGACAGGGGCCATGGCGAGGATGCAATGATTGATATGAATAGTTTGGGATGCGCAATGGCGAAGTGGACGATGAGGCCGGACGTTCCCAAATACATGTTACTTCACAACACTGGAATTACGGGCTGGGGCACAGTGGATTTTGCAGGCTGCATAACGCACAGACTCAATGGAAATTTCACATGTTATGTGAGTATGGAAACAGGCGTTCTCATTACGGGATGAGGGAATGATGAATGGATGCATGGACAGATGAATTGATACAGAGTTTGCCATGTACAGGGCTTCTTGGAATCTGTCCGCCTCCCCTGCGCTATGTGATGCAGGGCTGCCATAGTCGGACCATCGTCTATCTGGCCTTGTTGAGCCCTCCCTGTCTCGACGCGCCTTCAGACACTTGTGTCTATGCACGTTACCAATCCCATCTGATGGATTCTGTTTTAACAGACGCATGCACAGGTACACTCGTTTGTGATGGTGTTTTCACCTCGATATAGATAGTTATGATTCGCAAGTGGTTTTTGGGTGGTGATGATCCTTTGGAGTGGGCTAGCATGCATATGGCTGTGGATTTGGTGTGATCATTGAAGTGAGTAATACTAATGAAGTTCTGATGGCCATACTGTTCTTTTTCATTTCATTTGGTTGACAGGTATCTCCTCCCCTTTTGCCACTGCCATCTGTATGCCACTCCTGCAGATGGATTTTACTCCCGACACCTGCTGCTTCGTGTTCATCAGTGGAGCAGCATTACGATCTTATGGGACGATCGCCAATGGGCCACATGCCCTTACGCAGTACTAGTGGCTAGGAGCAACATTTCGGCCTTTCAGCTGGACTAGTGCCTCCCTATTGGGACGGCCCTGCGGTTCTATGCGCTTCCATGTTGCCTTTTCGTACGAGAATGTAGCCCCTGTGTACCATGAAGGAACAGGGCGTCACACAAGAAGTAGCTGGTCATTTATTGCGGATGCAGCCCACAATGGTGAAATGTGTTTTGGAGTTCATGGCCTAATGGCTGTATGGGCTTGGTGAATTTGTTGTGCATTAAATTTCTATTCTGATATGGACCGTGTAGCGTTCTTCTTTGCAAGTGATGTGGCATATTCCTATTTGGGGAGCGATGTATTGTGAGGAGATCTGCATTGGGTTCCAGCTTCGGAGTATAGTTGCGTGGTACTGTGCTGGGCGCGTTTGCCTACGAAGCCCAGTGAGGTCAGGGATGAGGGCTGCCAATATGACTGTTTTAATGATGTCCTGCTCATGGGCGGGGGATTTGCTTTTGTGTAACAGATGCCGGTCAGCCAGGTGGATTGGTGGAATGATGTGATTTTCGGAATATTGCTGGTCACAGGTGCCTGTGTTTGCGTGCGTTTCTTGGTGGGAGACTGAGGTCATGTCCATTGGGATGGCTTCTGTATTCGTGCCATCTGTGCCCTGCAGCTCCCATTGGCCCCTCTTGAGATTCATTTGTTCGTTGGCAGGCATGGATGACTAGTACATTTCACTGGTTGCATTGTGTGACTTCATTGCACCTACGGGGAGTTGTACAATGTGGCCAGGGAGCGGTGTACAGGCACTCAGTGGGGCCGTTTACGGTTGATTCGCGATGCCGTACTTCTCACCATGGCGGAATGGTACTTTCCGCCGTGCTTGATGGCGTTAGGTGCATGTCCGCTAGGGTCAGAATTCGCGTACCGTTGCGCCATGGTGGTAATTACGGTTTGGCATGGCGCGCACGCGCGTACTTGGTGCAGTTAGCGTTGGCGTTCACTACGGTGTCGCTAATGGCATCGTACTTTGCGGTGACGTGTCATAGTCGCACCGAGCGCTATTCGATGGCGGTATTGCATTTCCGCCATCGTTTTTCGGTTTCCGCCAGGGTCGTAATGAGGCCCAATGAAACAGACAAAACAATGAAAATGACTTATTTAGCAAACTACAAAAAAAACGATTTCAGTACTTCTTTGTAAACTACATTAGTGGTTCTCCCTTTAGGTGGTAAGGTTACCAGAGGGTTAGGTGAGCTCACTCTGGAACAGGCCACGTAAAACGTTGCATATGCGAGAAGCAGTCTTCCCATAGGCAAATCCCTGCTACCTTTAAAGTGCGCATCTGAGATGTGTTGATGGTCATTGAGAAACAAAACTTTAAGCCACCATGGCGAGTGGCTGCAGATTGTAATAGACCAAAGGTGTATGTGCCACAGTGTTAGCCAACATTGAAATAATGGGCAAAGGAAGTTGTATTGCCAATGTGCATTATGAACATGTTCCTGTGGCCTTTGGACATTTACATCTTACTCTAGAGGGCAGCGTGGGGTGCCTGCATGCAGGGAAAAATAGATATGATTACGGGACTAGATGTACTCAGAAGCTGGTAAGCCTGTACTCCACTGTTCGTGTCTCTACACTTTTACGTGATCACTATACTTCTCTTTCCATCACTATTATCCGTTCAGGTCAAGCAATTATGTCGGACAAACTCTGATGCCTTCCTGGTTGCTTTAAGGATGAAATTCAAGACCCTTGCATTATCCACAAGGCTGTCTGTGGTGTGGAAACACAGTACCTGAAGCTTTTCCTGACAAACTACTCTTCTTCACGATACTGTTGCTCTAACTCTGCTGGGGAATCGCTTCTCATCGCAGAGAGCAGGGGGTAGATCACTATTGACGTATAGGGAAATCCGTGCATGTGTGGACCGCGCCTGAGGTCATCTTTGAAAGAGCATGTAAATGTATTGAGAGCAGGTGCGTTGATACAATTAAAATGGAAGTAAATATTGTGATATGTGGTTTACTTTAAATATTTTTTTTTTTTCAGTACACTGATTGCCAATAATACTGTTCATTTTTGTGGCATGTGTTACCAAAAAAGAAAACAGACTCAGGCACTCTGTCAAAGAAATGGTAAGATTCACTATATTGGAAAGTAAAGGTTCTATTTCAGAAAACTGTGTTCTGAATTGGTTGGTCCTCCACTACATCGGAATAATGGATTTGCAACACGCAATATAAGCAAGATTTTAAATCATATTTATTGAAGTGTGGATTGAAAGTGTGCTTTCTGCCATATGGTGAACGCTCTGATGGATGAATGTTCAATTTGACGCAAAGAATACACATTGTACGTGTTAATTGTAACTTAAACTTATAGCCAAAATAAGAATGTACTTTGTATATTAAACTATAAAATGACTACTGAAATATGTTTTTGCTGTCTTGATTTTCTATAATCCTGATCGTTAGAGTCTACCGGCCAACATCTTCTTCAACAGTATTTGGACAATAATGATCAACAACGGATCTGCAATAATGATGATCTCGGACAATCGCCAGACAACAATCTGTCCTTTCGCGGTTGCAGTAACAAGGAGAAACATGGGAGCGTATAGGTTCTAGAATAGTGCTGATGTGAAAGTGTTGAATTTATTTCAATTTGAAAGCACTAATTTCTCCTCTGTAATGGAGCGTCATGTGTATATATTACTTGTCGGTCATGGAAGATAACTGTTTGTGAAAGACTTGGATTGATCAATCAATATCGGATTTGGCATTAGAAGACCACCGTTGACAGTTACACTAAAAATGAGAACGATGCAAAGCTCGTTAGTTATGAACTGTGTTCCAAAATGTTAACCAAGTTTTTGTGGACTTAGTTAAATGTTTTCATTGTTGTGCCAGAATGGAAACTACTTGTTACGGTACCGACTATTGCTCTTTCTTGAAAATAAAATGTTTCAATAATTTTTGTAAAAAGAACCAAAACTTTTGCGTTTGTTGTGGATATGAGTTTAAGTTCCTGGTTCTGTGTTAAATAACCTTATGACATTGGTGACAACAAGGTACATCTGGCGTCATGGAATGAGGTGGAGCTCATCCTGAGCATACATTGATGATAGTGTTAGCAGTGGGCAAATGTAATCAGCGCTGTGATGCCCTTTGAAGTTAGGGCTATAGAATCTTATTGAGTCTTTCTACTTTATTGAGAAATGTAAAGTAGATGGAGGAGTCTATACAATCTTTTTTTCGGTCTATTTTTTAACTGTGAAAGGTGGTTCCTAAATGAAAATATTTGTGTTGTTTTTTCATAATTGTTTTGTAGGAGAGGCGAGGAAGTAAGGTGGGGGAGGGAAGAGGCAGCACCACAAATATGGAGGGGCAGGTGTACAGGGGAAGATGTTGCAAATGTTTTACATATAAGGTAGGAAGCAGTGTTCCTCATGCTCCTTGATTACAGTTTCAAAGGCACTTTGCTTAGAGAGGCTCAGCTTCACCTCACTGATGATGCCCAACAAGGCTGAAACACGTGTATGGGGTTGCTGATGGTACTCTTGTTCAGAGAGGAATTGCCATACCTGTGAAGGTACAGTGAGCAGAAAGCAATGGCTGCGAACTCTCAGTGTGGTTAATAACCACTGAACAGGTTATCATGCGTTGTTCTTTCGAGAGAGGGGCGCCTGCTACCTTTTTTGTATTTTTGAAAGGAACTTGGGGTTGGTAACCCTAGGTTACCTGGGGGGAACCAGACGTGGACTCCCTGCTCACTGTGCTTAGAGAGGCTCAGCTTCACCTCACTGATGATGCCCAACAAGGCTGAAACACGTGTATGGGGTTGCTGATGGTACTCTTGTTCAGAGAGGAATTGCCATAGCATTTCGGTGCTGGACTGCTCTTGTGGGCGGGCCAAAGACTGATATGCAAATGGATATTTCCCATCTGTGAAGGTACAGTGAGCAAAAAGCAATGGCTGCGAACTCTCAGTGTGGTTAATAACCACTGAACAGGTTATCATGCCTTGTTCTTTCGAGAGAGGGGCGCCTGCTACCTTTTTTGTACTTTGCGATCGGGTCTGTGATTCGCAAAGTGTTTGGAACTGCATTTTCAGCTGATCTAGAAACTTTGAAGCTCAAAATGTACCCTTGCAAAGCTCCTCACCTAGTCTTACTCATTATTCATTAACAATCTAAAGAATTGAATTGTACACAGTGCTCCTATAAATGCACATATGCATTGTGCAGTGTGAGAAGTGCATAAATAGAAGGGGCAGTACGGATGGGCAAGTGCTCATGAGAACCCAGGATGGAAATGCCAAGGGATGCCAAGCTGGGACGCCACTGGCAAACTACTGGAGCAGAGGAGTCACAAAGGTGGGATGCATCTTAACCTTAATATTCCTTTAAAAAATGTTCTGTCAATGTAATAGGTTTTTAGAAGTGAACATGTTTCATGGTGGTACATCACTGTATATAAGTTATTAATAATTCCTCTTTTCATATATATGAACTGGACTATAAATCTCCTTTAAGAAATATATTTTTTGCAACACTTACTTATATCTGTCGTTATCATCAGTGCATGCTGGGGGATACAAATCATTGTTCAATTGCCTACGGCAGAAGGCTCAACCATGACCCCAGCCCATCCAAACCAACCCTTTCATTCACTGCACCTACCCTAAAGCCAAGCTCAGTGTCCAATATACCCTAATAATGGCCAGTCTCCAAACCCATCTGGCATGGGCTTTGTCCATGCTGCTTTCCACAATAAGCAAATCAGAGTACGTTTGCCGAGGGCCAGGCCCACTACCCAGACACCAAATGTATATCACTAGTTTTTCTACTTACACTCTTACACTTTGGAAAAATAAAACACAAGACATATTTCTAAAACATGGTTTTCAAGTCCGTCACACAAGTTTGTTGTAATCTAGTTCACCATTTCATTCTGTAACCGCAAACAAGATATTTTTTTGCATTACAACCTACCACTTTGGCTATGCCGCATGCCCCAATAAGCAAATTACAGTACACATTTGGCCTTGCTGAGGGACAGGCCCATTGCCCAATCACCAGTGTTATATCACTGTATAGTGTACTTACATTTGCACATTTTCAAAAAAATAAAGCACAGGAATTATTTGCAAAACCATGCTTTCAAGTTCTTGATGACCATCCTTGTGCATACCTCTACCCACAAGCAGATTTTGTTTTCCCATTCAAACCTATCCCAATTTCAAAAAATATAAGCACATAGTTGGTCCCTGGTGGCCATGCCCACTTTAACCCCATTGATGGTCCCTCATGGTCATGGCCAGTAGCCAGATTGTCCAGGGCATGGCCTTCTGGGCAATCTTGCCACTGCCCATGGCCACAGGCTATACCTCTGTCACCAAAGGTATATCAATATTTTGTGTACTGACATTATGACACTTTTCAAAAAATAAAACTCAGAAACATTTGCAAAACCATGCTTTCAGGTCCTTGTCAAAATGTACAAACATAAAATAGGCATATAACATAGCCACCACTTGACCAATTCCATTCAGACTTTGCACAAACATTCAAAGGTTGGTCTATAATCTTTCTGAAAACCTTTGGCCATCTTTGTCAAACAGCAACACATTTATAAAACATCCAAAAATGTTGAGACCCCCCTCTCTAAGTTTGCCTCCTCTTGACAAACAAACACCAAACTTTGCAAAACATTTATATTTTATTTATTTTATTTTTTACATTTTTAAAGAGCACAAACAGCCCTCAGCCATCATGGCGCTGTTACAAGCAGGTAAAGATTGGGCACACAAGGGGCAAGCCTCCTCTGTCGTACGGTGTGCTACATCATAATATGCATTTGCAGGTGAGTAAAACCAGTAATTTATGTGAACAACATTTTGGCTCACCTCATGGTACAAGGTGCTACGTCAAAGTATGCAGTACAAGTAGATAAAGATCAGGTAATTTCCATGAGCGCACTTTGGAAAAGCCTCGCCTCATGGTACAGGGTGCTACATCAAAATATGCAGTACAAGTAGGTAAAGATCAGGTAATTTCCGTGAGCATACTTTGGAAAAGCCTTGCTTCATGGTACAGGGTACTATGTCAAAATATAAGATAGGTAAAGATAAGGTTAATTGTGTGTGCATATTATGGAAAAGCCTCTGCTCATAGTAATGGGTGCTAGATCCTAGTATGCAGTTACGGGTAAGTAGAAATTCAGGTAATTTTAGTGGACATGCTATGGGCTAGCCACACCTCATTGAATGGGGTGCTATCACATCAAAATGGGGTTACCATAGGTCAATCCGAAAGGATGTAGGTCTGAAATCCTTTTGCAAACTTTTGTGCAGATTCGTCAAATGGCACCACCTTTATAAGCCTTTAAAATATTTTGGGACCCCACCTCTAATTCTGTTCCCTCTTGGCAAAATAGCAACACCCTTTGCAGAACCATTCACAGTTTTCAAAGATGGCATACTTACACCCCTCCCGGTATTACCAGCAGCATCAGAAATGGCCAAGGTGTTTTGTAAGGAGATATTCCATCTGCACGGTCTGCCGGGATGCATCATATCTGACAAAGGTTCCCAATACATTTCAAGGTTTTGTAATGCCTTGTGTCTGATATTGGGAATCAAGAAAGCTCTGTCTTCTGGATTTCACCCCCAAACCAACGGACAGACGGGACGACTGAATTGTACCACGGAGCAGTACTTATGGTGCTTTATGAACGCTCAGCTGGATAATTGGGTAGATGCATTACCAAGAGTGGAGTTCTCATATAATAACACTGTTCAGTCAGCAATGTGATTCAGTCATTTGTTTTGTACCTACAACCTTCATCCTCGCAGTTTTCCTCAGTTGGTTTCACCCCCTTCGAACATCTATTCGATTGATGTGGTACTGGCAGAGATCACTGAAGCCCATAAAACCACTTACCAAAGCCTAGAAGAAAGTAAGAAGAGGAACAAAAGCCAGGCCAATCTTCATCGATGAGAGTTGCCGGAATGGGGAGCAGGTTCTAAAGTCTGGCTATCCACTAAATTCCTACCTAGATGGGTTCATCTGTCCAAGTTATTACCTCGCTACATCAGACCTTACGAGATCTCAGCTAAGGTCAATCCTGTAGACTCAAGCTACCTAAGGTGCTCAGTCACCTACACCCAGTTTTTCATGCCTCCCTTTTGTGCCCATGAGTACCTGATCCCTATAATCGCCAGCTGACAAATTCTTGGGAACCCAGCTCCTATGTAGATGCACCTCAATTGGTGCAAAGATTCCACCAGTTTCATTCGTGCAAGCCTGGCATCGGCCGGCTTTGGAGGCGGCATACTATCAGGCACAGTAAACTGTGGTGACTTTGGGAACAATGGAGGCACAATCATTGAACTGCACGTTACATTCCTGCCTAAATGTGCATTAGCAGTGTAGCAGTTTTGCATAATGGCGGCTGCCATGTCTGATAAATACAACACGTTTCCTCCGGATCAGCGCGTTGCAACCCACTTGGTTTCCTTATGGGTTACACACTAGTTTAGGTGCACTGCACTCCTGAATTCTCTTTGTGTGCATTTTGCCTCCGCTTGCTGCCACGCTTCTTTCTGGCCCTCGGCCACTCTCCTTCCCGCATGGAGCTTGCCTTCTTGGCTTTCCTGTGCTTTCCAGCTTCTCGACCTGTGCTTTGGGATTCTGCAGATCCCGCTGCTCTCTCTTTTTCCCAATGTCTCCCTTGGCTTCTTTGGAACTCTGTGCTTTCTGTGCCAGTCTTGTCCTTTAGACTACTGGCTCCTTTTGCCCTTGTGCTCTATTCTGGTCTCCCATCCTACATCAATACAGAGCTCTCTCAAAATCCCTAGGATGAGATTTCCCTCATCTTGGGACCACTCATATCTTCCCTGGACTCACAGAGCCCTCACCTCGGACCATGAATATCTTACCTGGACTTCTGGTTTGGATTCTTAACACGCCAAAGACCACCATGGTTTTTCTGCCACACAGGCTTTTCCCCTCATTGTCTGTTTTAGACAAGGGGCCACTAGTCCGCTAGTACTCTTCTGCAGACATAGTGGCTTCCCTTCGAGAGAGGCTGTATCTCTTCAAGAAAAAGAAGCCTTCAAAGAAGAAGAAGAATGGACAAAGAAAGGAATCCTCGTCAAGTCAGGACGAATCAGGTGAGGAACATTAATTCCTGTCTGATTGGGGTGAAGATCCTGATTCATGAGCATTAAACACCATGCAGTC
This sequence comes from Ambystoma mexicanum, assembly GCF_040938575.1. Lineage (NCBI taxonomy): Eukaryota > Metazoa > Chordata > Amphibia > Caudata > Ambystomatidae > Ambystoma > Ambystoma mexicanum. The sequence continues at coordinate 221,449,101 of NC_090930.1, forward strand.
ATCAACGTGGTTAAAATTCTTATATTTAAATATCACGGCTTGGATATTATAGATCACAACATAATTCATAACTTCATGAGATGAAATATAATTTTTAACTCCAACAGATAGCCTCCTATAAGTCTACTGCATGGATATGATAAAACAAATGTATAACCCCATCAAACTGTAATACTAAATGTAACCTGAAGCAGAATTAATACATGTGAGAAATATGTTTCTTTTAAATCTGTATTATTTAACAAGTGATAGTGTCCTTTGGAATGTCATAAGAGTATCTGTAAGGTATTCCACCTACAATCAGGATCACCTCTTGGCATGATTTGCCAACAGAATCTGTAACTATTGCCAGTCACCCACTTTTGATGTTACTTGGGAAATTCCTCCATATGCATCCTACCTGTGCTGTTCTCTTTATCCTTCAGTTGATCAATATATGTCATTTGTTTGTTTAAATGATGCTGTTACATGTTTAAATCTTCCACTTATTGTGTTGTGATCAGTTTTGCCACTTTAAATTTAGCCATACTGTCCACAAGGTAATCCAGAACATGCACATTATCAGAATAATCCACAACTAACTGGATTACCACAAGAGAAGCAAACATTATTTATACCTGGTTTTAATTTTAATTCTTCAAAATTTCAACAAAATTAGTAGTGCTAATCATTCTCAACATTGGAATTGACTGAAGCACAATTAGAATATGGCTTGTATTTACGGTAACCTATTGTTCTCCAAAGATGTCTTCCAGCATCAGTTGAGTAGTCATGTATTGAATAGCATGACCATCTCACAAATGTGGTCCTCTGCAATTAGTTAATTCCTCCTTTTTTATAATGGTGTACACCATCAAATCTTCCTGAATTATATTGCTCACATTGCGCATTCGTGGAAGCACCGTTTAAGCACCCGCTTTGCCGCAAGCTACTCTGCTGTCCTAGACTTTGCTTGGATCTATTGCGGATTTGTTTCTGTTCTGGACTTCGGCAACCAAGGTGACTTTGCCCTGTGCTGGTCTGTGCTGACTCTATCTATTATCAGCCACCTTTGCAAGACCCCTTACAAGTCCCTGACTCTCTGTTTCATTGTATTGCAGGTGCCCTGTGGACCCGCCCATTCCTAACATTGAGGCAACTTCCACTATATTACCAGTACGCACACGCACAGCGCCCGCGCACTTGTGGAAGCACCGTTTAAGCCCCGCTTCACCGTTTAGCCGAGAAGCCGCAAGGCAGCAAGAGCATTTTCGGCACTACCATATGGCCACATACGGCCAAAGGCGAGTGCTAAGGTCAGTGATCCCCTTCTGGTTTTCCATCCCTAGCCACTCACAGGAGATGGCCTTTGTTAGGGAGAATTCTAATAAATGGCTGATTTCCCTTACCTAATGAGTCCCTCAGCAGCATTGCTGGATTTCTGGGGTTTATTTTCTTCACATGGTAAGAGTGTGAGCCTTTTTTCCCACTCTTATGTGTGTTTTGCTGTGTGTTTTCACTTTTTGTGTGATCTTGGGCACTGGAGCCTCACCTACTCCATGGCCTCATATTTTTAATGTGTGTTACAGAGCACTTTCAGTGCAGTGACAAAGGGTTGTCTTTAAGACTTCCGCCTGACTCCATGTTCTGGGGCTGAGTACTGTCCCTCACTTTAAACCACAGACCCAGTACACCCCATCTTACATGGAGTATTGGAAAGGGTTAACTCTAATCCCTTTTTGTCTGTGTCTCTTGGAGCATTGCTTCGCTCCCGTTACATTAAGACTTGGCTGGTGGCAGTGGTAACTACCCTAACTTTTCTACCACGATTATCTTATATAAACGTGGTATTGTTTTAGGCTATTATATTAGCCTCAAACATAAACCCGCTTGACCAAATACATTTTATTTTGGCTCCGGCTGGGATCATTTGCCATTTCTTTTTGGTAAAGTGCTTCTCGTGTTTTTCTCTGCGTGCCAAACCAGGGATGATTCCTTTGTTCGCTGTCTTTTGGCGGTCTTCTGCACAGAAGCCCTCCTTAAGGTGCCAGAAAGTCTAGGTAGGCAGGATGTGAGGGAAGATCTTCAGACCCCTGCCATGGGTTCCCTTGGTAACCCAAGTCGCACTCCTGTTTGATTGGCTGAGGGGACTGTCCTTGCCAGGACAGCCACCCTGCTGTGTGAGTGACAGCCAGGCTATATGAATTGGGTAAAAGGGCATAAAAAGAAGGTCTCTGGGACTAGAAAGGCCGAGTTGCCACTGGAACGAAAGAACCAACATGGAGCTGGCAGAAGAGGACCCATACAGCGACTGAACCAGCCCGGGGAAGCCCTACTGCAGGTACGAATATTCAGCATCCGACGACAGAGAAGATCCTCCAGGAACTTCTTCCCTTTAGCTGGTAGGACCAACCAGTTTGCTCTACTACAAGCCAGGACCCCTCCTCTGGTCAAATTTGCTGTATACAGCTACAGTGGGCTGGATAGCCTGGAAGGTCGGACCCTGCTTCGGTTTTAAGGAGCGCACCTTTTATTTGTTGTTTTGCTCTGCTGCTGGCTTCTTCCCTGGGTGGTGCAGGACCCTCCAGTCTTCCTACTTCGTGTCAGTCCAACAGTCGCTACAGGAACCGTGAGCCTGCAGGAACCACCAGGAATGCCTGCCTCGCCTACAGCTCCCTCTCCGTTTTAAGGTAGTGTGCAAATCTTGTTGTCCGTTTCGTTCAACCGCGGTGAAAGAGTTTGAAATCTTTCTCCAAACCGAGGGCTTGTCCTTCTCTTCGAACTAACTTTTCTATCAACCAACCTCATCTGGAATGCGTGCCATGAATTTTACTGCAAACTACCCTGAACTGTGTGATCTTGAGCAAAAGACTTTTGACCCATTGACTTTGGCCCTAAGACGTTTCTATCTGATGCTATCACTGACCTTCCTCTTGTTCAATTGCCCTGAGTACTTACCTGTTGTTGTGACTTAATTTCTATTAACTTTGTCTTTCCCTCCCTTTTAAATTGCTGAAGTGCCATTTTGCTCTCACTTCATTTTGTGAGCATAACTTGTCTGGAATTTAAGGGAAGTGGTGTGGTGTATTAAGAGATTGATTTTTAAACTGCTTATAATAGTGTAATGTTATACAACTGAAGAGTGAAATAAATGTATATTCTTTTTACTTGAAAACCCTGAGTCAGTGTTTGCCTGAATCATAGTAATTGCTGTCCTTTATGTAACTATTTGATACTGCTCACTTACTCTTGAGATAAGTCTGGCTGCTCCGCTACTGCTACCACTTTAACTGTGTAGAACAGGCTTGTACCAAAGGTGAAATTGTACTGTCACTTGTAGTCTTAATTGTGTGTGGTGTTTCCAAAGGATACTGCATATGATTCTGCCTAACACTGGTGTACAGCGGTGAGGATAAAAGTATAGTAATTACACTTAGAGTGCTGCTATTACCTTGGCTCAACTAACCACAAGGCTAACATCACTAAAACGAAATATTAATCATGTCTGATATAGAAAGCCACAGTCAGGAGACCCTCCTGAGTTACACTGATGATTATTTAAGAAACATGTGTAAAGAAAGGAAACTCTCTGACAAAGGCAAAAATATTGAATTAGTTGAGAAATTGTTAAAGAACCAAAGTCTAGGGAGTGGATCTGAATTGCCTGACTCTCTGGCAAATGTGGAAAGTATTGAGGATTATAATATGTCTGTCAATGATGAGTTGGAAGAGGTAGATGTGTCTCTGAATGTAAGCCTCTCTGCCCCCTTGCTGACTCAAGAACCTCAACCCTTGTCCATTGTGACCCCCACAGGTCCTACACTAAATCCTGAATGAATTGCTCTAGAGAAAATGAGGCTTGAACTGGAATTGAAATGTTTAAATGCTCAAAATGAACAAAAACACCAAGAACTTAAACTGAGAGATATGGATTTGAATCATGAAGTAGAATTGAAAAGATTTTCTCTTAAAAATGCTTCTCTCCCAGAGTATTCTAGGTCTTCTAGTCCTAAGAGACCCCGTATGCCTAAAGACATTTTGGGTATGTATGAGGTTAAACTTGATATTTTGGATTGGTTGGTAGTGTTTGAATATAACCATGGTATTCAAGGTCTTACAGGGAATCAATTGCTTCCCTGGCGCTTCTCTAGGCTACCCACTGTTGCATCTGATGTTGTGATGGAGTTGGGGAGGTGGATAAGATGGATTATGAGTGTCTGAAGCTAGCTTTCATTGCTAGATTTGGGAAGACCCCTTCCCAGTACCTTAAGAGGTTTAGGACACTCAAAAAGCGCAATGGTACCCCTTGGGGGCTACCTGGGTATGTGAATGTTTGAAAAAACTTAGACGGTTGGATTAAGGGTTACAGAGTTAACACTTATGAAGGAATGAGAAATTGTGTTATGTTGGAGTCTATTTTTGATGTATGCAATCCTGAGCTCAGACAGCACTTGGCTGCTTCTAAGGAGATAGATCCAAAGAAGCTAGCTAAGGCTGCTGACTTGTGGGTTGCCAACAGGGCTACTCACAAGGATTCTGGGGCTACTCAGAAAAGGATGAGAGGAAACAGCCAAAGAAAGATAACAAAGAAAATTCTAATACACCCAATCCAAAAGAGGGCCATAAACAACAACATAAGGGTAAACCACAAGAGAAACCAAATCAGGCTAATGCAACATCTGGACACAAACCAGATTGAGGTCAGATCAAACCCCCATTCATCAAAACATTTGGGAAATGTTATGTGTGTTGGTCAACTGACCATGTGAAAGTGGATCCCAGAGTCTTTCACACCAACCGTTTAAAGTCTTATGTCTCAAAACCAGAAGTGGAAGCTATGCTTCTAGCTTCAGCTCAAGAGGAAGAGGAAAGCGAACCTCTACCTGACCTCCTCAGAGGCCAACCTTTAGATGAACAGATAGAAGGAGTTAATCTCTCTTCTCAGTTGACTTCTGAACAACAGGAGGAGTGCAAAGTTCTGTTGAATCAGTTTGCCTCCCTGTTTTCACTATCACCAGGCTTGACCCCTTGGGGCGGGCCAGCATGATATTCTCACTGGTGACTGTTTACCTGTGAAAAGCAGAGGTTACAGAATGTCAGAACATGTGAGATCCCACATCAAAGGAGAGGTCAACAAGATGCTTGATCTCTGGGTTATAGAGCCATCTACAAGTCCATGGTCTAGTCCAGTTGTTCTAGTACCAAAAGCAGGATCCAAGGAGTTGAGATTCTGTGTGGACTATAGAGCTATAAATGCAGTCACTAAGACTGATGCCCATCCTTTGCCAAGGACAGATGAACTGGTGCATCGACTTGGTTCAGCCAAGTACCTCAGTACATTTGATCTAACCTCAGACTATTGGCAAATAGCACCGACGGACCATGCCAGGGAGAAAACTGCATTCTCCACCCCAGCAGGCCTCTACCAGTTTAACGTGATGCCTTTTGGACTAAAGAATGCACCTGCTACCTTTCAAAACATGGTTAATCATGTTCTGAATGGGATGGAGGACTTCTGCACGGCAAACTTGGATGACATTGGAGTGTTCAGCTCTACATGGAAAGAACATATTAATCACCTGGGATATGTTTTGCAGGCTCTTGAGCAGGCCCATCTGACCATAAAGGCAAGCAAATGTCAAATTGGTCAGTGTAAAGTGGTCTACATTGGTCATGAGGTAGGAGTAGGTGAAATAAGGCCATTGTCCAGCAAAGTACAAGCTGTTCAAAACTGGGCCACCCCTACTACTCAAACCAAAATGAGAGCTTTTTTAGGTCTCACTGGGTACTACAGGAATTTCATAGAGAACTATGGGACCATAGCTTATCCCTTGAATGTGATCTCCTCTCCAAAATTCCCTAAAAAGGTTAGATGCAATGAGGAGTGCACTCAAGCATTTGAAAGCCTGAAGAAAGTCATTTCTCAAGCTCCAGTCCTAAGAGCTCCTGATTATCACCAACCCTTCATTGTGCAGGCAGATGCCTTCAATATAGGTATAGGAGCAGTCCTTAGTCAACTGGATGAGAAAGGTAGGGAGCACCCCATTTGCTTCATCAGTAGAAAATTGAAGGAACCAGAGATAAGGTTGGCAACCATAGAGCGTGAATGTTTTGCCATTGTGTGGTCTTTGAAGAAGTTTAGACCATACTTGTATGGATTGACATTTGTGATTCAAACTGACCACCAACACTTGAGATGCTTAATGCAAATGAAAGGGAGAACCCACAACTTCTAAGATGGTCAATCTGCCTGCAAGGGTTTGATTTTACCATTGAGCACAGAGCAGATGTCACCACCAACATGCTGATGGTCTCTCTAGGATGTTTATAACCGACTAGAGGTAGAGATTCATCCAGGAGTAGATTAAATCCTCCTGTCCCTTAGTCTGGGGGGGCGATTGTTAGGGAGAATTCTAATAAATGGCTGATTTCCTTTACCTAATGAGCTCCTTAGCAGCTTTGCTGGATTTGTGGGGTTTATTTTCTTCACCTGGTAAGATTGTGAGCCTTTTTTTCACACTCTTACATGTTTTTTGCTGTGTGTTTTCACTTTTTGTGTGATCTTGGCACTGGAGCCTCACCTACTCCATGGCCTCATATTTTTCATGTGTGTTACACAGCACCTTCAGTGCAGTGACACAGGGTTGTCTTTAAAAATTCCCCCTGACTCCATTTTCTGGTGCTGACTACTGTCCCTCAGAAAAGTTAAAGTTGCCATTAACTTTATTTTAGTCACTTTAAACCACAGACCCAGTACACCCCATTTTACATGGAGTATTGGAAAGGGTTAACTTTTATCTATCCCTTTTTGTCTGTATCTCTTGGAGCATTGTTTTGCTCCCTCTACATTAAGGGCCTCATTACACGGAAGGCGGTAATGGTTAACGGCCACCGTTAATGGTAACGGTGACCGTTAACCATTACCGCCTTACTACGAGGTCCCTTAGCGGGTTGGTGCTTTAACGCCTGCTTTTTGCAGGCGTTAAAAACCAACCCGCTAAGGGACCTCGGAGCTAATTACGGCACCGCAAAATTGCGGTGCCGTAATTAGCGCCTTCCCCATTCCCATAGAGCCCTATGGGGCAGAAATGGGAATGGGGAAGGGCAATGGCGGAAGGGGGATTTACCGCCCCTCCAACCTTGGAATGGGGCGGTAAATCCCCTTTCCGCCAAGGCGGTGCCGGTATTTTACCGGCATGAGCCATGGCGCTAATAGCGCCATGGCTCACCGCCTTCCGTGTAATGAGGCCCTAAGACTTGGCTGGTGGTACCCTAACTTTTCTACTGCGATTATATTATGTAAACGTGGTATTGTTTTAGGCTATTATATTAGCCTCGAACATAAAACCGCTTGACCAAATACATTTTATTTTGGCTCCAGCTGGCTTTATTCGCCATTTCTTTTTGTTAAAGTCTTTCTCGTGTTTTTCTCTGCATGCCAAACCAGGGATGATTCCTTTGTTCGCTGTCTATTCGCGGGCTTCTGCACCGAAGCCCTCCTTAAGGCGTCTGAAAGTCTAGGTGGCCAGGATGTGAGGGAGGGATCGTCAGACCCCTGCCATGGGTTCCCTTGGTAACCCAAGTCGCACTCTTGTTTGATTGGCTGAGGGGACTGTCGTTGCCAGGACAGCCAACCTGCTGTGTGATTGACAGCCAGGCTGCATGAATGGGGGAAAACTGAATAAAAATCAGGTCTTTGGGACTGGAAAGGCAGAGTCGCCACTGGAACAAAAGACCAACGAGGAGCTGGCAGAAGAGGACCCCTAAAATGACTGAACCGCCTGGTGAAGCCCTGCTGCATATCCGAATCTTCAGAATCCAACAACAGAGAAGATCCTCCAGGAAACTTCTTCCCTTGAGCTGGTAGGACCAACCAGTTTGCCCGATATACAAGCCAGGACCCCTCCTCTGGTCGAATTAGCTGTACAGAGCTACAGTGGGCCGGATAGCCAGTATGGTCAGACCCTGCTTGGGTTTTAAGGAGTGCACCTTTTATTCGTTGTTTTGCTCTGCTGCTGGCTTCTTCCCTGGGTGGCGCAGGACCCTTCAGTCTTCCTACTTCATGTCAGTCCGACAGTCGCTACAGGAACCGTTAGCCTGCAGGAACGTCCGCCTCGGCTACAGCTCCCTCTCCGTTTTAAGGTACTGTAAAAATCTGATTGTCTGTTTCGTTCAACCACGGTGAAAGTGTTTGAAATCTTTCTCCAAACAGAGGGCTTGTCCTTCTCTTCTCTTTGAACTAACTTTTCTATCAACCAACCTCGTCCGGAATCTGTGCCACAAACTTTACCACGAACTACCCTGAACTGTGTGATCTTGAGCAAAAGACTTTTGACCCATTGACTTTGGCCCTAAGCCTTTTCTATCTGATGCTATCACTGTAGTCCCTCTTGTTTAATTGCCCAGAGTACTTACCTGTTGTTGTGACTTAATTTCTATTAACTTTGTCTTTCCCTCCCTTTTAAATTGCTGGAGTGCCATTTTGCTCCCACTTCATTTTGTGAGCATAACTTGTCTGGAATTTAAGGGAAGTGGTGTGGTCTATTAAGAGAGTGATTTTTAAACTGCTTATAATAGTGTCATCTTTACAACTGAAGAGTGAAATAAATGTATATTCTTTTACTTGAAAACCTTGAGTCAGTGTTTGCCTTAATCATAGTAACTGCTGTCCTTTGTGTAACTATTTGATACTGCTCACTTACTCTTCAGATAAGTCTGGCTGCTCCGCTACTACTACCACTTTAACTGTGTAGTACAGGCTTGTAACAAAGGTGAAATTGTACTGTCACTTGTAGTCTTAATTGTGTGTGGTGTTCCCAAAGGGTACTGCTTATGATTCTGCCTAACAGCCTTCTCTGCTTATTCATTAAAAACTGATATGCCTGCTATGCAACCGCCAATTCCACATGGCCTCACAGCAGCCTCACAGATATATCACTCTGCTATTACTATCACCCCTGATATTTCTATGCATTTGCACAATAAAATTAGCACCACGAAACTGGCAAACTCCTCACAAGCGATCTAGGGTATCAACGCCTCTCTGAGGCTGCCCCTATCGGATTTGACAAACATCCCAAGGACACCTAGTATCCACCTATGTAAACAGTCTGTGACTTCTTGTGAGTGGGTACATCCTCAACCACTTTCGGATAACACAATCCTAGACTCGGTCAAGGGACATGGCACACCCCCTATATCAGGCTGCCATTTATCTCATTTCCAGTATTGAGGCCAGATTCTACTGGTATTTCTATCTATGCCAGTCAATGTGAATCCCCAATCCCAATCATGGACAAGAGAGACTCTTACACTTCACAATTGATTGAACTGAACTACACCTTGGCGGAGGCCCATTCTATGTTGCAATCTTTTGTACATCTTACCCCAAGAGCTCACAGACCGGCCTCTGATGTGGGACATTCAAACCACATATCTTTGTTACAACCCGCTTTGGTAGCAATTAATACCACAATTATGAGATTAGTCAAATTGTTTGAGACTCTGGACGCAAGATTAACCAGACAAACTTGCCAATTTGATGACTTAGTAAAATGGCTAAATGACAACTGCTCAGTGTTAAAGAGTTCCAGAGATCAGGTCAAACCTTACTCCAAAGAATCTGAAGACTCGGTAATAGCAGCGGGCGAATATAACACACAAGAGAATACGGGGGAGGGGGATGCTCTGCAGACATCGTCAATTAGACTGGTCCCTCAATTACCGGCTATTGCAGGGATAATTCGGTCCATCTAGACTCCCCCTGATGCAAGAGCCAGACCAACTGCTGACGACTCCTGGATCTCCTCAATCTCACCGCCCCAACTGCTTTCCCTCCTGCCATGAGTGACAAAGCTGCACCATCGGCCCAGGGACCCTCGACTGTGTGTGCTTCAAATGGCACGATTAAGCATATCAAGCCTTCAATTAAAGGGCCACGCATGTTTCCAAAAAAATCCAAAAACATGGCCGTCACTAAGATAACAAAGAGCACCCTAAGTGCCTTCTTCCAGGTACTTGATAACTCCACCAAATCTAAAACTGTTTCAAGTCCAAAAGTTCACCAAAAACTGTGCCGTCTCGCATCCTCGACCTACCAGCCCATCAAGGAGAACTGACCCAGTTACACCTGTCATTTCTCACTCTCCTCTTAATGACCTAGTTCACATTATAGAACAAAAAGAGACCATAGGAAAAACACCAGCCCCAAATAAAACTGCCAAGAAAACTGTGATTTTTTCTGATACGGAACCCTCCATTTTGGAAAGTGCACACAACCAAGCAGTTCTGGCAGACCTGAAAAAGATGGTTTATACATACCTAGCTGCATGACTGCCTTCACTAAAAAATCAGCAGCAGGGAGAGTGTACACAATACACGAAAGATGACTGTCCACGGCTGGCGATGAATGCACACCCACAAATGTTGGAGTGGGCCACGGTAGGACCAGTGGAAGCACCATCTCTGATGGATAAGCTGATGACCTATAAGAAATCATCACATGAACTCCAGCATTCAATGAGGAAAGCTCAGGACACATCTTCCAGTCACAACCAAGAAATAAAATCACACGTAATGAACAAACGACACTGTATAGATCAACAATCAATGAGATGGGACTCTCGCAAGCCTCCCACGCAATCTTTATCAAAACTAGCAGACCAATTGAAATCATTCTACCATACTTTAATCCTGAAATGCTGTGAAGGTGGTTTTCCAAAATATGATCTTAATAGGCGCAGCATATTGAACATCTTTAGTGATGCGGCAGCACTCGAGGATGTCTCTTCAAGAGAAATTGATCAAATTGAATTCATATCTGAAGAAACGCGGTCCATCTGGGGTGGTCCTGAACACTATCTGGCAAGCAAAGATGCAGTTATTTGAAATGGGATTTTTGCTCGCACAAGACCCAGCTTGACTGGTAGATAGACCACAATCTGAGAATCAAAGGCTGAATATATATTTTGGAGCACAAGAAATAATTGGTAGTGGTACAAGGGGCCCCATCCATTCTAAAAATTAAACACCAACTAAGCAGGTAAAATTGCCCCTGAAAATTGCGAGCTGAAAACACTCAAGGGCAATCGCATTTACAGCTTTCTATTAAACAATTGCCCTATACTTATAGTGTTACAGGAAACATGGCTGGTCTCCCCTCCAGTCTGGTATGGATATGACTGTGTCCTGCTGCCTGCAATACCAAGCAAGGGTCGTGCCTCATCAGGCCTCCTAGTGGGTGTCAATACAAGAATGGGTGTAACCATCGTCCGATGGGCCTCTGAAAGTGCCTATATTCAGTTGGTAAAGATATCCATCAATGATCATACTTTAACCCTGGTCAACCTATATAGGAACATAGCAGGCATGTCTGATGAACCCTTTTACAGTGGCTTAGCCAGAATCCTTGATCTAATCTAAAAAGTGGGCAGATGGATCGCATTTATGAAAGCTCATAATTTTCATATGGTAAATGGATCCGTGATGGGAGACATCCAAGCCCAGCACACCTGGCACAGGGGTACTTCCACCAGCATAATCAACTGTATTTATGTTGATGCACCTCTGTTCCAAAATGTGGTTAAAATGATCGTCAAAGACCACAAACAAAGTGATCACAGGATCTATAGACATTGCCTGGGATTTCTTCCAGATAGAGAGGCCCCTGATCAGTCAAAAGCTAATCACCAACTCCTCCAGGAACAGACTACGGTGGAATCCAGTGACACTGGCTGCCTTTCATCGTTCATTAGAAACCAACTATGTGTCCACTTGCCCAGTTCAATATCCTGATTTGTTACATCCTTTTGTCAATACTATCATAACATAGCCTAAAAATTGTATTAGACATAAACATTCATTTGATCCAGAGAATAAACTCAAATGCGCTGAATACAGACGTATACAAATGGAAATTTTACACATGAATTCACAGACCTGTTGGCAAAACCTAAAAATCTTTAATGTTCAAACAAAACAGTGAAGTGATGACACAGGCCATGATAAACAAAATCTCGGCCGAAATGTGGCAACTGGTGTCCAATCGCTCCCATAACACACAAGCAGATGCCCAAATTAACAGCGTACAGGAACACCAATGGGTAAAAAAAAAAGTCTGATGTATATGCTGACAAGTGTTTTGTCAATCTAAACCATGTACAAAAGTTAGAAGGCCCATGGAGTGTCAACTACTCAATCACAACCCTTCAAGAGCACATAATGAAAGCTAGCTCCTCACGAGCAGCGGGTCCAGATGGCCTAAACAATCTGATGTTGAAGGCAAATCCACATGAATGGGTATTGATCTTGGATAGAATATATCGCCAAGTGTTGACATTGTGTATGGTTCCATTATCATGGAAGACCTCCATTATAATTCCAATCTTTAGCACTACTAGATGCCCAAGGGAAAATCTTAACAAAATTGATATTACGAGATTTCAATGCCTGGACACAGAAACATCAGCTGCGCGATCCTCAACAAACAGGTTTTGTCGCTGGCATGGGTACTAACTCTGCCTCAATGCCATCAAAGCATAATGCCAGTCGACAAAACAGCCAGACTTCTTTGCACTTATACATTTTGACGCAGCTTTTGACTCCATCTCCCGTTTTATTCTTATGGCAAAATTAGCCCGAGATCAATGCCCTTCGACCCTAAGTGATATCATGTATGCCTTACATTCTAACAAATATGTCAGAATAAGATTGACCCTCGATGGTGTTTTATCAGAACCCATCCACACTGCCAGAGGTCTTAAACAGGGATACTTGTTAGCGTCCACAATATTTACCTACTTTATTCATGATGCCTGGGTAACTTTTAACAGCGTTATATCAGAATCACCCAAGTTCAATGATTGTCAAATAAAAACATTAATGTATGCAGATGATCTTGTGTTGATTTCAAAGACCCAGATGGGCCTGCAGAACTTACTATCGGCCTTTGAAATTTACACAACACAAAATTAACTCAAAGTTAATACCACCAAAACTCAAGTAGTGATGTACTTGGGAACAAAACATTTGTTTGGTCTATCAACCATATCCCTCTGTTGGTGGTGCCCCAATATACATACCTAGGTATAACCTTTGTAGGAAACATACATGCCAAAGGCCAGATTGAGTGAGCTGAAGCTAAATTAGCCACCGCTATCTCACAAGCAGAAATTATCATGCACAAATATGGTACATTTTCAACTAAACCAGTGTGGCCTTTCTGGAACATGAAGGTAGTACCAACCCTATTATATGGTCTTGAAACTCTACCAGTAAACTTGTCTTTCGCCTTCGAGAAATGGGAAGCCAGATTTTGGAGACAGATTCTACATCTCCCACAATGCAATCCTGCTCCCTGGTTGAAATTTGAGTTGGGGTTGGGTTCCCTCCAAGCACAATATCACTGGTACATCACCGCACTGTTTAGGAAATGTTTAGTGTCCACAGAGTCTTTGGTCATTTTAAGGACTCTAAACCACTATATATTTTCTGTAAAACATACTTTTGTGACTGAGTGGACACAGAAAGTCTATCAAATATTGGCCAATGCACAAGTTTCTATTGAACTGCTGCTCACCAACCCAGATAAGGCAAAACCTAAGCTATACGAGACAGATTGGATTACCACAAGAGGATTTTGTCTCCAGTACAGAGATGCTGATGCGTGCAGGTTTCCCTCGAAAAAGCGTTGCACCCTACCACCATATTTGGTGAGAACAGCAGCTCCAAAATATTGTCCAGACATATTACGCCTGCGATTTAATTTATGGATCACCAACGATCTACAGGCCAAACGTAACCAACTCCCATTATCACTCAAATTTTGTTGGTTTTGTCTGAAACATGATGTACCTGAAACTTTATTTCATTTGATTACAGAGTATGATGCATTCATAGATCTTAGAGTGATCCACTTTTCAAGACATTGCAATTTATTAGGGCATGTGGAGGTCGACCAAGGTTGGTCGGCCATTTTGAGTTCCATATATATGCTGATGCAAATTGCAACAATCAACTTTTTATTAATTTTAAGTAATTTCAGGAATTTATGAATTGTAAATTATTATTCTAAATGAAAATGAATGTAGCAGTTTTTTTGCTTTCTCTTTTTTTCGCTTCTCTCTTTTACTGTGGATTTGTATAATTTATATATATGTAATGAATTGTTATTATGTTATTTTTATGTATACATTTTGAAAGGTTGATTTAATTCAGCTGTATCAAATAAAAAAATATATATATTGCTCACATCAGGTGATTGGATGTAGTCAGGATTTTTTTGTTTACATGTTATACATCTTCCCAAATCCTTGCTCATCTTTTTTGGAGGTACATTATATTCCTCGTTATCTTTATTCCTGCTAGCATCATGAACATCTCTATGTCAATCCTGTAAATTATATGACTCCTCCCTCCCAGGGATTTTGAGTTTTTAATTCCCCACATATGCAAGGGGTTTACTTTAGCATTAGCCATGTGCTATATTTCTCTCTTTTTCTTACATCTAATTTAGCATTGCTTTTATTTAGGGGAGTTGTCTGCCTTGTTTCCTCTGTTATTTGAAATATTCATTCTTTGTTTATTGGCATGTGCTCATTGTAACTCTTAGTTTTCAGATTTTGATCTGTTTCACTGATTAGTTTATGTTTTCTGTTTCTTCTTTTTTTCTTTGGTGTATATTGTTTCCTTTCCCTAAAAGTATTTCTCAAAACAATCCTTCAGAGGGCCTACATTTAAATCACAAATCAAAGAAGTCCTTTGTACCCTACACTCATTCATAATTATGTTTAATGCCAGTTACAATTTAGAAAGAGTGTTCATCATTTACTAATTGAATTTCTTCACAGGGTCTATTTCCCCATTAATAATTGGTTGCAAACAGCATCTGAGGTTATTCCTAGTGTGTCCACTTCCTTGTTGAGGTGTCTATGAAATCTTTGTCCTGGGTGTTAGTCTTAGCAGTGCACCGCGGTGGTAGCTTACCATAACTGGCGAATTTCAAGGGTTTTTCGGTTTTACTTGGAACCATAACGTCCCTTTAACAAAGTTTTTTCACTGAATTTCATAGGTTTTTAGTAGCGCAACTTAATCATAACGTCCCTTTAACAAAGTTTTTTTCACTGAATTTCATAGGTTTTTAGTAGCGCAACTTAACCATAACGTCCCTTTAAGAAAGTTTTTTCACTGAATTTCATAGTTTTTTAGTGGCACAACTTAACAATAATGACTTTGACTTTATATACATGTCATATGGAACTGACTAGATCTCTTCTTATGAACTTGATGTCCGCGAACTTATTTAATGTTCGCGGACATGTTCGGAGAACAGTACCACTACCTAAAAACTGTGGGGGGGGGTATGTTTGATTGTTATATCACAATATAGGAACATTTAAAAAATTCAAAAAGCAGCACATAAACACATTATATATAGTAATACATAAGAAATGTAACCCATATATGTAACACACTAACCATTCATTTAAATACAATATGTTCTGAAATGGAATATACCACAAGAAGATAAATTGGCTTCCAACATAATTACCTCACAGACACAACAGAACTGAGAACAAGACCAGACCCACTGAATACATAGGACTTATCTTACCAGAAATAGTAAGTGTACTTCATTTTACTCATATATTTATAAACTTTCTGTATTAGATTAAAAAATATATTATCTTTTTTTTTTCTCACAGAAATGTCTAGTACTCTGGAATGGCTAGAGGACAATTTCCCACATGAAGAAATGTCACAAGATAGTGAAACTAATGGTAAACACTTTATAATATAAACCATTTATTTATTATTTTTTTATATACATTTAACATATATATTATTTTTTTGTACAGAGCATACCAAAATAGAAAAAACTTCAGAAAACCCAGTTATGGATATCATTCTTTACAATATAGAAGAAAAAATTGATGTATTGTTGGCTAATTTTAATAATTTAAAACTTTTTGTAGAAAATCATTTCAAACCAAAAACCTCGTACCATTGCCCCACATGTACTTGTCCCTCCTCACCATATCCCAGTCAATTATCCCCAAACCCTCTCCATAATCCAAAACGTTTTGATGAGACTTCATCCCTTCTTCACCTAATACCAATCATGTTGAAACCCCAATTCTCCTGTTTTTGTTTCTGTTTCTGCCTCACCTTCTCTGTCATAAATTATTAATATATGTTAAATAAAGTTTAATTTTTATATTGTATTGTGAATAGTTTCCGTTTTTTTTTTTAAAAACAATAAAAGTGTCCGCGGACAGTGCGAGTGTTCTTAAAAATGTTCGTACATAAACGAAAATGGAGGTGTCCTGAAGAACACCACACCTGTTCGTACTGTTCGCTAGCAAGTTGAAACTGTTCTAAGAACACACGTGGTGTCCTGAAATGTTCGTAAAGAAACAAAAATTAAAGTGTTCTAAAGAACACTATATCTGTCCGTAATGTTCGCTATCAACTTAAAACTGTCCTTAGAACACAATTGGTGTCCTGAAATGTTCGTAAATAAACGAAAATGATGTGTCCTGAACAACAGTACAACTGTTCGTAGTGTTCGCTAGCAACATGAAACTGTACTAAGAACACACACGGTGTCCTGAATTGTTCGTAAACAAACAAAAATTAAAGTGTCCTAAAGAACACCATACCTGTCCGGTACTGTTCTCTAGCAAGTTCAAACTGTTCTAAGAACGCTATTGGTGTCCTGAAATGTTCGTACGTAAACGAAAATGGAGGTGTCCTGAAGAACACTATACCTGTTCGTAGTGTTCGCTACCCAATTGAAACTGTTCTAAGAACACAATTGGTGCCCTGAAATGTTCGTACATAAACGAAATTACACGTGTCCTGAAGAACACTATATCTGTCCTTACTGTCCGCTACCAAGTTTAAACTGTTCTAAGAACACACGCAGTGTCCTGAAATGTTCGTTTCACGTGTGACGCACTTTTAATTACTTCAGAACCCGAACAGTGTCCGTAGGACATCAATGCGCATGCGCTAACCAATCTCTGTGCACTTGGTGTCCTGCAAACAGGTGCTTCCTTCGCGGACTAGTTCGCGAACGGATCATATGACCGCGCCCACGCTCATCGTGTGTCCTGAAATGCGGACATTGTTCGTGTCCCCGTACAATTTAAAAGTACATTTTCAGTTAATCCATAATATTTTTCAATAAAATCTCACCATGGCACAAGTCCCACATAGCAATCTTGAGTTTCTAAATACCTTTTGAAACTTTCCGATCCTTTTTTTGTGTTTGATCTGTCCGCGGACAGTGCGCATGTCTGCGAACCGCGCACAAGCACCCCTATAAAAGACCACGCCCAAGAGCTTATTCCCATTGTGTTTCTGGCTATTCTTCAGAACACAGTGATTTTTGCTGCCACCTGCAGACTACACCATCATCGAGATGGCATCCTTGGCTGCTGAACTGTCACTTGGTGCTGCACCTGCTTCAGCACCACCCCACCCCCTCCACCACCACCACCTCCCCAAGGGCCTGAAGAGGGGACCAGGAGTGAAGATGTGGAGGAGGAAGAAGAGGATGATGAGAATGAGGTAGAGGAAAACCCTACTACCCACACTAGGCGTGAGTCTTGGGTGTGGCAGTTATTTACCATTCATGGTAATGTTCCTAAGGCTTGTGCGAACCGTGTTACCTGCAATGAGTGCAAAATGATACTCAGTCGTGGGAAGCACGGTAAGTACAGCTTTGGGACCACTACTATGAAGCGACACCTGAGGTCATTTCACTCTGGGGCTATTCGCAGGGTTGTACCTTGCGAAGAACGTAGCAGGTTGATTTCCTCTACTTCATCCTCTGTTTCTGATCCTGTCACCACAAGGACCACCTCTGTGGGACAGCGTCTTCCTCAAGCTGCCTCACAGGCCATACAGAATTCTGATGACCCTTACCTTTCGATGTGTTCAATCTATGTTTAAACCTTTATAAAAATACTTATACAATTTCATATTTTTTGTTTTTATTTATTTATTTACTTAATTACTTTAAATTAGACATGACATTGAGGTGCTATTACCTAGAACAGTTTACTTACAGAAATAGTGGTATTCACTAATATATTATACATTTCACAAGACATAGTAAAGATATTTTTTTTTGCTACAGTTAGTCATTCAATACAATTTGTTCATTAAGAACATATCATATGTACTGAACTGATGCAATGTATTTTATGTAAATAAATTAGTTTAATGGTTTTAAAGAAGGCACTGTGGATTTCAATTAAAAAAATCAATATCTAATTTAAAAAGAGTGCTATATACAAACAAAGTTACTAATTTGAAGCTTTCACAATTGCAGTGAAGACCAGTTTCCTGAAAAGAAGCAGCCGAATTTGAAGAAGAAAGAAAAACGAAGAAGTTACCTGTTAATTTAAACAAAAAGTAAGTAAAATATCACCATAATATTTGTATTATTAATCAAATATACTATAACGTTAATACGAGCTATTTCGGTTTTTAAAAATAGAGATTTTGTACCATTTTGTCCAAAAATGTCCATGTCTTAAACAGCGATTTACAGCCAGAATGGCCCACAAATTTCTATTTTTGGACACAAAAATTAAACAACTGAACCACTACAATTTTCATATTATAGAACAAACAACTGTTTTAATTGTATACATTCGATTTACTATTTGTACTTTTCCACACCACTAGCTTACTTTTTTTTATCATCTGAACCCCAGTTTAGTAACACATAAATTCAAGAATACCTATCCCTACTAGTTTTAGTTCCCAATGCACAATCACACACCATTACATACATCTTTATCATCTTACTCAAACACTCATGCACACAGCACACATACATTCCAGAACACCCCAACCCATATCTTCTTTATTTTTTTCAACAGACCCTAAAGAATGCCTACCAAAAGTCAAGTCCGTAGAAAGCAACGCAAAAGTAGAGCAAATGAAAATAAAGGTGTCCAAAATAAGCATCCATCTCTAGCAGAATTTGTAAAAAAAGTTGAAACAAAACAGCTAATACAATCATTTAGTGAAACACAAGAAGTTTCAAGTACACCAACTTTGCTTCCTCTATCAAAATGTAAAACAAACCAAAAAACAATTAACAGAAAATCAGCTATTGGTACAGATAAAACTACTTCTTCAAATTTTAATATAGTGCAAAGTAAGCATACCAAGAAAAGAATTTTAGCCAAAATATACCGTCACAAAGTCCTTCAAAATCTTATAAAAACAGGAGAGAAATCTGGTTCAAAGCTTAAAACCTATCGTAGGAAATTAATCTTAGAAGCATTGATGGACAGTGCAATTCTTCTCAAAAGAAATTTATTTATTTTACTGTTAAACAAAATGAAACCACTAACAAAACTAATAACTAAATTACAAAAAAGACTTCTCAATAAGCGAAATATCAACAAAACTTCTTAAGTATCAGCGGAGGTGAATGGAATCACACTACAAGCACAGAACCATATTTTAATGAAGAAGCGTACAAACAAAAGCAAACGAATACAATTGCCATACATAGCAGTGTTCAAGGTTATGAAAAAGTGAATAATACCATAATGGAACAAGAAGTACTTCTTACAAAAATATGGCCTGAAAACTTAGAATTACCCCTCCATTCAACTGAATCAGAACGTCTAGTGTTCAAATGGCCATGCATGTCAATGTGTAACATTCCCAAACAATGTTTCAAATCTTTACGCCAATTCCTCAATAAATATGTAAATAGCAAAGACAAAATCAAAATTAAATCACTGCAAAATATAGGTACCTGTCCAGTGCGCAAGTACACAGGACTACAAGGACATTCATTGGTCTGCATTACAGCACCTACTTGTAAAACCACTTTCCATGATATCAAAAGGATATCAACACATCATTCAACTATAAGAAATCTAGTCTATAAACTGTACTATGCTAAAAGTCCTGCTTTAGCACGAGCAAAGTTAAATAACATCCTTCTACATGGTACAGCAAAAGACCTACTTGAAGAAATTCACTATATCCAGAAAAAATATTTTGGAAGTGAAAGCCATTTACAGAATGAAATAGCTTTAAACCAATTAAGCAACAATTCTACACATGGCAAGCTTTTGCTAAACACATACAAAAAAGAAATACTAAAATTTAGTACATCAGCTGAAGTACCAAACCATGTATGTGTATGTTGCCGTAGAATTTTTTATAAAAGTAACACAAAAACTGTGGACCTATCATACAAAATAGAAGACAATGAAGATTCTAAATGGTTTGAATTAGCTCTCTACCTTGTAGCAGATAACAAATATGAAATAACTGAGCCCTTAATACTTTGCAGTTATTGCACTACAAAACTTGACAACAACCAAACTCCTTCACGTTCTATCACAAATAATTTGGAATTATACCCAGTACCAAAACCTCTACAACAACTTAATTTATATGAGAGCATCATAATTCAAACAGTACACCCATTTCAAGCAATAATACGCCTTCAACCAAAAACAGCAAAATTACCTCCCTCTGAATTTGTAAAAGGCATCCGTGGAAAAGTAGTTTATTTACCATAAAATCTAAAAGAAAATGTGCATACTCTAGGAGTGCAACGTCCAATGCAGCAATCTTTAATTATATTAGTAAATGGAGTACCTACAAAAGACAAAAAAATATGGCAACAGCTGGTAGATTTATATAAAGTTAGACAAGCCTTCCAATATCTTAAAGAGAATAATGAATATTACAAAGAAATTAATATTGAAGAAAACTTGAAAGATACAACTGAAATAATTCAAGAAACACAAGAAGCTGGTAAATTTGAGCTACTAGATCATGCTACAATATCAAATACTTTAGACCATTATACAATTCATCCTTTGCACTGTAATGACACCGTACAAGATGTACTGGAAACTTACCAAATGCGTCAAACAAAAGGATCACCAATTAGCATATGGGAAAAAAGTATAGAAGCATATGCTTTTCCTCTACTCTTTCCTACTGGCAAAGGAGGAAGTTATGATGATAGACCTATTCAAATATCAGCTTCAGAATACCGTTCATTACGGATGTATTCTGAAGATTCCAGATTTAGACAAAATGTGGAATACATATTCCACCCACTCTTTGAAAGTGAACTAGCAACTTTATGTTACGGAGTCGCACACATATTAAAATCAGGATCCCACTTTCAAAATATGACAGCTACACAATTATTACAAAAAGTGCAACAAACGGATGAGGTTTTACAATCAAATATTACAAATCTATTAGCAAATATGCATGGTACTAAAGAGTACTGGTTTCAACGTCATGGAAATGTACGTTGTATGATCAGAAACCTTGGCCCACCCACTTGGTTTGTTACATTAAGTTGTGCAGAATATGCATGGGAAGATTTGCATGATTTCCTATGCATATCAAATAAAAACAAAACAAACATAGATATACTAACACCAGGAGAACTTTGTTCTTTGGATCCTGTTAATGTTTCAAGATATTTTCACCATCGCTTCATTGCTATGCTACATTTTATTTGTAATAAAACTGTTCCTCCCCTTGGAGAAGTGCAACACTTCTTTTGGAGAAAAGAATACCAAGCCAGAGGAGCACCACATATCTACATGCTTTTATGGATTAAAGATGCTCCTAAATTTGGTCAAGACAGTGATGCCACTGTTTTACAGTTTATTGAAAAATATGTCACTTGTGAAATTCCATCAGAATCCACAAATAGTAATCTTCATGCACAAATTTTACAATTTCAAAGACATAAATGTGGCAAATATTGTCGTCGCAAATACAAAAACAAAGGGAAATACTACACCAAATGCCGATTTGGTTTCCCTAGACAAGTTACAAATACAAGTCAAGTGAACAACCTCATGTCTTCAGTTAGACATAGTGTTAAAGGTAAGTCACCTAAAAATACATATTACATAAAAAGAAAAGAAGAAGAAAAATATATCAATGATTATAATGCGATCATTGCCCACTTATGGAATGCAAACATAGATGTGCAGTACATTGCAGACAATTCTACTGCAGTTGCACGATATGTCACATCATACTTAACCAGAAGCAGAAAAGACAGAGCTCCAAGACCTCTGGAATGACCTGCCATCAGATAAAACAGTGTCTCAGAAATTATATAGCTTGGGCATAAAAATGCCCTCCCATAGAGAATGTGGATCATATGAAGCAGCTGATCGTTTAACTGGTACTGCATTGTATGGTAAATCTGAAAATATAGTATGGCTAAGTCTTGGTCCACCTAAATCTAGAAAAAGATTTCTAAAAACATATGAAGATATAGAAACAACAGCCAAGACATTTTAAAAAACAATTTATTGGACACATACTACCCAAACAGAAGTAATACTTTGGAAACCATGTGTCTATACCACATAGCCCAAAACTACACATACAAAAATAATATAAAACCTGATGAAAAAAAGGTAAATACAGAGTGACAAACTGTGAAGGCAGCTTAGTTAAGCTCACTAAACCAAATATAATTGATCATATCAAATTGTCATTAAAGACTCCTCAACATAAAGAAGTATATTACATGTCCCTTCTACAACTCTTTAAACCATGGAGAAAAGAAGAAGAAATACTAGATAACTATGACTCATATGAAGACGCTTTCAAAGCAAATGAAAGCAGTATACCTGATGTAAACTTTACACAATACAAAACAATGTTGCACAGTGAACAGCAACACGAAGAAGAACTCCAGGCCCAACTAGATAAGGACACTCCTGACAGTAGTCAACCTTCTGTCACAGGAAGCCAAGAACCACTGGGAGACCCACTAATAACAAATGAGGCAGAATTAGCTATGATAGAAGTAGAAAACACCATGTGTCAGTATGAAGAAAAAGAAAACTTAACTATACTACAATCAAAGCTAAACAATGAGCAACGTAGCATTTTTCAAGAAGTAACAAAAGAAATTGCACATGGTGTACAACATGAAAACAAAGAATGCACCTGTCAAAATTACAAACCTATACTATTGTATGTCAGTGGTGAAGCTGGTTCTGGCAAGACATTCCTAATCAAAATCATCAGTAAGTTCCTTCAACAATTGACAAACAACAAACTGTCAGCTGTTGTCACTGCCCCCACAGGTTTAGCTGCCTACAACATAGGTGGTGTCACTTTACACCGATTACTACTCCTGCCAGTAGAACACCAAAACAAATTAGATTATTACACACTTTCTACAGAAGCTGCAATGGAACTATGCAGAGTATTGAAACAAATGAAAATGCTACTAATAGATGAAGTGAGCATGGTGTCCAACCTAATGTTGGCTTTGATTCACCTCAGATTACAAGAGGTACTCAAAACAAACTATGAAGATCTCTTTGCAGGAAAACACATTATTGTTTTCGGAGATCTTCTTCAATTGACACCAGTAAAAGGTGAGCCTATTTTTAAAACATTAGATCACAAACTCTGCCGTAAAACTGTTGGCAGCATTGGAAATGTCATCCTTTGGCAACATTTCCAATACAGAGAATTAACAGAAAACATACGCCAATCTTTAGATCTCACTTATGCCAACATCTTAAAAAGTATTAGAGTTGGTATACTTTCTAAAGAAGCAGAAGCAATATTGAAAACCCGGCACATTCATGCACATTATGTTGATAATGCATGTGCTACAGATGTTATGGAACAATTAGCCCACAAAAATGTCAATTGTATGGCCTTAATGCCAACTCTTGCAAGCTGTTTCAAATTCAATGAAATGATGTTAAGTAAAGAAATGCAACCAATAATGGAAATTAGCGCCACAGACAAACTAGATGTACATGGAATGACACTACCCATGTGTGACCAAGCCACAACAAGACTAAATAGTTTAGAAAAATCAATCTCAAAAACAGCAGGCTTGGAAAAGATATTAAAATTATCCTTAAATTGCAGAGTAATGCTGAACACAAATCGAACACAACAAAAGCGTCTAGCACATAAAGAAAATACAACATTGCACCTATCTCATACTCCCCCACCTTCCCCAAACACTCTTACACACCAACACACTCCACTAAATACAATTTTTAATCCAAGTTTCACCGCGCTGTCCGTGGACGTCCGCAAATCCAAGATGGCGGGCGCTACTAAAAATCTGACGCGCTTCACGCACCACGCCGTCCAATCAGCGAACACGTTGCATGTCCGTGCACATCACGCAAGCCGCTCGGCCAATCAGGGCACTGTCCGCTGAGCGAAACGGTAAGTCCGTCCGCCGAGCGAATGGAGATATCACTAATTATTTTGCCTTACATTTTGGTCATTATAAAAAAAATTACTGGACAGATTTACACCAAATTTGCAAAAGCATGCTTTCGGGACCAAGCCCCCACTCCTGCCGCATATTTGGTGTAAATCCGTCCAGCGGTTTGGGCTGTAGGTGTGCACAAAGTTTTTTCCCATTATGTCTATGGGAAAAAACAAAAGCTTTGGGACCCCCCTATAACTTTGCCCCCCCTGGACCAAACCTCTCCAAACTTCAGAGTGGGCCATATACTTTTTTTGCAAAGATTGGTGAGGATTCGTCCAGAGGGAGCAAAGTTATAAGCCACCCAAAAAATGTTCTTCCTATGGAAACACCAACTTAACCATAACTACATGGACGCTACCGCTTCCATGTAATATATAAATATATATATATATATATGTATATATATATATTTTTTTTAACACAGAAATGTCCAGTACTTTGGAATGGCTGGAAGAAAATTTCCCACAAGATAAAATAAGTGAAGAGAGTGATAATAATGGTAGACACAACATTTCTCTATATAAGCCAATTAATAACCATTACTTTATGTGTACTTAACATTTTTTTTTTTAACAGACCAAACAACCAATAAATATAATATATCAAAAGAGATATTAGAAGATCCTCTGAAATGAATGGAACTAAACATGGATTTGTTAATGCAACAATTCAATCAACTAAAAGAGTGTGTTGACACAGAGATCGAAAAAGTATGTCTGGTCCAGTTACCCACGTCATAAAAAAACTGCATACAACCACAACAAACTCAACCAGTAAGTATAAAATAAATATACTCACAAACACCACAGTCCTTGTTACAAACTCTACTATCTTAACTGCATAGCCTAGCCAAAACTTCACAAACAACCTCTACAAATGAAACAGTACACCAACTTTTCGGTTGTAGACATTTGATGGGTGTTTGATTCTATGGGTGTCTTATGCTGCAGTGGTTGTGGCCAGGGCCTAGAGTCTTGGGTGCATGGCCTACAGCCTACGGCCTTCAGCCATGCACCCAAGACTCTAGGCCCTGGCCACAACCACCACAGCATAACACACCTATACTACTAAACATTTTGACTGTGGTATGTGGGCTGCTTATAGGGGATATTAATTACAATCAATCCTCTACTAACAACCCAAAACCAACATCATACTAAAGTGAAATAGCTAGTAGTGCATGTATTATGTCCACGGACAGCTGCAAAGACCGCGGACATGGCATACACATTAGGGGCACCTGCCACCTAAACAAATACAGTATTTGACCCATCTCTTACTCCCCAACCCTCCCCAAAATTGCATTTTGCCTCTGTTCGCCGCCGCGCTGTCGGCAGATCCAAGATGGCGGGTGCATCGAAAAACAATGTGTCCCACCTCACTCCTCACTCCAGCCAATCGGCGGACATATCACGTGTCCGCAGACATGACGCAAGCCGATTAGCCAATCGGTGTCCTATCCGCGGAGCAAACAGGGAAGTGTGGCCGCAGAGCGGACATAGATGTCACTAATTGTTTTACCTTATGTTTTGGCCATTTAAAACAAAAATACCAGATGGATTTACACCAAATTTACAAATGCACGCTTTTGGGACTAAGCCGCCGTTCCTGCCGCAAATTTGGTGGAAATCGGTCCAGGTGTTTGAGCTGTAAACATGCGCAAAGTTATTTCCCATTATGTCTATGGGACAAAAAGACATTTTGGGACCCCCCTATAACTTTGCCCTCCCTGGACCAAACCTCACCAAAATTTGCAGAGTGGGCCATATACTTTTTTTGCAAGGTTTGGTGATGATTCGTTTGGGAGGCTTATAACTTCGCACCTCTGACAAATCCTCAAGAAACCTTGCAAAAAAAGTGTATGGACCTGGCAGATTGAATTCAGCAAAGTTTGGTGAGGTTCCGTGGTGGGGGGAAAAGTTATAGTGGCGGTCCCAAAATATATTGTTTTTCCCATAGATGCAATTGAAACAACATTTTGCTCACTTCTACAGCCCAAACGAATGGACCAATGTTCTCAAAATGTGCAGCAGGAGCAGCTTGGTCAATAAATTGTGCTTTTGTAAATTTGGTTTAAATCGGTCCAATAGTTTTTCTTAAAATGGGCAAAATGTACGTCCCAAAAAAATTGTGATATCTGGGTTCGTTGCATGGACTCATTTCCGTGTTCCATCCATGGACTGGCCTCCAATTGGCCCAAAGGACGGCGTGCTGTCAGGGGATATCGGACGCACCCACTGATTGGATGTGAAAAGAGTGAGGCGCGTCAAGTTTTTGGAACTGCTCGCCATGTTGGATTCGTGAACAGAGCCCATAGTCTGCGGACATCGTTGTGAAAACATATTAATAAACCTAATATTGCACTTGCCAAAGTAATGCATCAATCTCTGGGGATTGAGGGGTGATGAGGATGACATCAGATGGGGTATGGTCTTAAAAAGCCCAATAAACAGTGTTTTTTCAACTCCGACATCTGCAAACAGTCTGGATGTCTGGGGAAGTCTGTGATGTTCGTGAACATCTGAGATGTTCAGGGACATCTATGCCTATTTCTGCATTAGAGGGTTGGTGAAAAACAGTTTTTGAATGGCTTATAACTTTGGCGCCACTTAATGAAGCTGCATGAATCTCATTCTAGAGTTGACTTTCAATGGTTCAGCAAAGGATGGGGCTGTTTTGCCAAGAGGGAACAAAATTAGAGGGGGGTACCAAAGTATTTTAAAGGCTTATAAAGGTGGTGCCATTTGACGATTCTACACAAAGGTTTGCAAAAGGATTTCAGACCTACATATGAATGTTTTTGCAAGGTTTGGTGTGTTTGTCAAGAGGAGGCAAAATTAGAGTGGGGTCTCAACATTTTTAGACGGCTTATAAATGTGCTGCTGTTTGACAAATGTTGTCAAACGTTTTCAGAAACATCCTTAAATAAGTTCTGTTGTGTTGGAGAACCCTCTGTGACCGACAACAATGACATCAGGCACCAGGAGAGAACCTATTGACGTAGTGACTACTTGTGAATAAACAGTTGGTTGTTTACAAAAATCAAGCCTTCTTTCCTTTCGACGTTGTATCATCTGGGTTTATCAAGTTCAGGAGGAGTCATCACAAAGGGTTCCTTGACTTCCTGGAGGAAACAGGTCATCAGATTGACAAATCTGTTTCTCTAGAAGAGAAATTCCTGCTGAGGTTCTGAGAGGGATTTAGTGTTATGACCTGACAAAGCATATGACAGGATGATAAAATGGTCTAGCAAATAGGTAAAGGCAATTAAAACATATATTTTAGCAAGGAATCTAGAAGGAAACATGGTTGTAAACGTATAGGCCACCATTGATGATATAAAGTTATTTAAATATAATACAAATGTGAAAAGCAGTTTTTGAAAAACTACTCACTTAAATATTGTTAACTACAATTAGTATGAGGAGAGATGATTGGAATGAGGTGATCAGTGACAAGAAATAAACAACTAAAAAAATGAACTAAGAACAATTAAATGTTCTGAACTAAGCTTACACAGATACTTATGGCAAAGTATGTAATTACACCATGATTATAAATATTGTCATATTATCCATAATAAAAAAAAAAAAAAGCTAGACAACACTGAAAAATAATTCTGAAGGCTGTTATAGGGAAAGGGTCTCCTTGCTTCAGGACATTAGCTGAAAGCAGTAGAGAAAATGCACAAACTAGACAGATAATACTGATTAGCACACAGAGATCGTTATTGACCTCCTCTCAAATAATCAGAATATTCAGAGCATATTCAATAACTGCTGCTATTGACTTCATTCTAAACATTCTGACTCCCAAACCAGACTGGGAAACCATAAAGCAATTTCCAGGCAAGTTTTCTTTCAACAAGAGCCTACTTTTTCACAGCAACATCCTATTTAGCACACAAGCCAGAAATATAAAACATTGGACTATGCTTTCACTTTCTTACAACGACTCCTCTCCATCGGATTTGCCTCAAACCAGAGGATTGGTAGTGGGTCATTATCCCTCAGTAGTGATCCCTCCCTCAGTCAATAAGGCTATACTAACGCCTCAGTAAATAAGGCTATGCTAACCAAGATACTTGCCGAACGATATTATTAAAAACTACACTGAAGTATACGTTTAAGAGAATTTTTGTAAATAATGGATTAAGAATCAAATAGATGAGAAATTGCTTGTAAATTATCATGACATTTTGAGTATTATTAATGTAGTGAACATCACCATTTGTAATCAACTTGAGTTTTGGGCTCAATTCCTTGAACCGGTATTCAAAAGAATTATCGAGACAGGACATACCCCTAATTCATAGCAGGAAGCCCTTTTAATTCAAATGAATGAAAAATGTTGTAGACATGACCCACATAATTAAAGACTAATAGGGCCTCATTACGAGTTTGGAGGCAGCCATGCCCTTAGTAAGGGCATGGCTGCCTCCAAACTCAGGCCCGTGTCCGGGTTCCCTGAATGGGGAATTACTAGGCCATTCTGACTTTGGAGGGCCCGGTATTTCCCCATTCAGGGAACCCGGACCATCCCCATTCCCATTCGAGACCCCATAGGGCTCAATGGGAATGGGGAGGGAGCTAACAATGGGCCTGTCAATATTAGGCCCATTGTTAGCTCCCTGGTCCCCTTGCAGGACCCGCTAAGGACGTCTGGTAAAACCAGATGTCCAAAGCGGGTCCTGCAAGGGTACCTCATAATAGGGCGGTATGTGTTTAACGGCACCGGCACCTTTACCGGCACCGTTAAACACATACCGCCCGGGCCGTGATGAGGCCCCTAACATTTTTAGTGCCATAAATAAAATTGTTTAAACTACAATGTTGTGAAAATAAAATCTTGGCCTCGTGAAAATAAAGTCTTAGTAAAGAATCAAATTATTTAAAAAGATCCACTTTCCATAATTTATAAATATTGACATCATTACCGAAAACTTTAATCAGTAAAGTAAAACTTTGACTCTTTATAGCTTTTTTGACTTGTCTTTACTTTTGATTCTGTTTGTAGAAACTGTTTGGGGAGAAAGATGAGGAACTGGAGGATTGATGCTAATCTTTTGCACCTGGTTAGACAATAAAGCAGTGAGAGTATGATTAAATAGAAAAGGTTAATTTACTAATGGCATCAAAACAAATGTTAGGTCGAAAGCTGGGCTGTTTTTTAGCTATCTTCCTTTTTTATTGTATATTTAACTGACTTTGATAGTTCTCTGGAGCAGACAAATTCTTATCCTTTGAAATTAGAAAACACATATTTATTGAATGTCTACATTAATGACTTACTGTTATTTACTCATACTGAGAACGTTTTACAACTGATGCTCGATGCAATAGCAGATTATGGTAACTGTAAGGATATTTGGCGTGTTACAGCATAGAAAAGACATCTGTAACAGAATACAGTGTAGGGGATCAGGTGTACAAGTTTCATTTTGGAAAAAGTAAACAGAAAAATTCTAAATTTCTAGCAGCCTGGCAGGGGCCATTTCAAATTATAGATAAGGTCTCTCCTGTGGTTTATAAAATTTTGAAAAATGAAGGTGAGACGGCGATAGAGCAGTTTGTCCATCTAAATCAGATCAAACCATGCCATCCCAGACACGAGATCAGGCGGCTTGAGCATGTAGAAACAGAAAGCCCTGGGGCTACTACCCACTGATGCACACAATACAACATAAAGTCCCTTGAACACAAAAAGAGAGAAAATAAATGGATACAATCAGGAGGCAGTGACAGAGAAGTTAAAAAGTTGATTGTTATAATGGCACACAAACACTGTAATATATGTAAAAATATATAATATAAAAGTAAATAAATAAATATATATAATGGAAGCTCATGATTGGTGTGCAGAGAGAAAATGTATTAAATATTGAATGCTGTTTTATATATGCTTGTTTTCTTTTTAACTTGTGTTTAATTTCAGAAAAAAAACGAAATGTTTTTACCAAGCATGTTTTATTTTTGGAAAAAGGGTGAAGTTAGTATTGTGCAATATACTTAATCTGTTTCTTTTCTATTTTTGTTTAGAACATTAACTATTTATACCGGAGGTCACGGGAGACAATGGAGTCCTGGAGCCCACGTGGACGGATTCCGGGAAAGCCCCAAAGAGGGGTGAAGACCAAGGCTGCAAAGCGATCAGCATTGAAGATGATACCGATGATATGGTTAATGATGATGATATTAGGAGGGATCTTCAAGAATTCAGAAGCACAGGTTGTCATTGAACCTGGACCAGCATCTGGTATCGCGGTGGAAGAGGCACCAGGATTCATCATGAGTGATAGAAGGATGATTTTCCAAAATATCTACATACCATTGAATCCTGAGATTTTGATTGAAAAACATTTGAACAATACCGGAATTAAGATTGAACAGACTAAAGAGTGGCTGGAAATATGAAAAGAGGACACTAAGCAGTCAATAAGAGATATATTAATGCAGTTGGAGAAAACATTTGTGAATTCAGCAGACATTAAGAAGAGGAGAGAAACGAGAGGTGTGGTGATGCTCGCTTATATCATTGGTAATGTCTATAGTTGGAGCCATAATAGGTACCACAATATCAACAGCCAATTCTATTTCGGTAGGAACACTGAGTACTAAAGCGCAACAACTGAGTATTGACCTAGAAATAATACAAAAAACATTAGATGGGATTAGAGGGGGACTGGATGAACAAGTAAGATTCATAAATGAAACTGCAATCATTCTGAATGAACAAGCAGATGTGATGCAACGGGCGACTAAAATAATACTTAAGCATGACAGACCTTTAAATGAAATATTGAACATAATGAGTCCTGTTGATAGATTATTAACGAATTATATGAGAGAAGTTCAAACTGCAGTTTCACAATTGATTCAAGGACATATCCCCTTGTATTTTGTTTCGCAGGATATTATTCGTCAAATGATAGAAAGATTGACCAGGAGGGAAATTGATATAATACAGGTAAAAATTGCATTTGAAATGGGTAATGCAATGCCGTTATACGTGGACTTGGAAAGACTAGAGATCGGATTTTTGCTATGCATCCCATATGTAGCTCCTGAACTTATTTATCAAACAAAGTGGGTACACAACGTGGGATTTTGGCAAGAGGACACATTTATTAAGATTAAGACTCCAGAAGTGGTGGCATTTCAGTCATGGGAACCTGAAGTTTATTTAATACCAAACCTGGAAACATGTGTCAAATTTAAAGAACAAAATTATATGTGTCCAGGTAAACCGTTTGTTCCTGATGCCACAGATGCTATTTGTGGTTTGAAATCTGACCCAAGTATATCAGAAGGATGTGAAGTGATTATTAGCAATATGGGGAGCGAAGAACTGGCACAGGCCAAGATGGTCAGAGGTAAATGGTTGGTCAGCACCTGTTTAAAGAACATGACGGTAGTACATTTAAACCATGGAACATACGTGGTTAAACAGGTGAAATATAATGTTTTTTATTTACAGGTTCCGAAGGATACAATTGTGTCAATTGGGGGGTTAACATTGTTTCATGTAACAAATGATGTTTGGGAAAGCCAAGTGGAAAATATCGATTTTTTTCAAAGGGATACTTTTCCAATAGATCCGGATGTGGAATATTTATTGAATCACAAAGAAAGACATGTTATAAAAATGAATTTGAGAAAAAACAATATTACAATTAGTAATCTGGGGATAATAGAAGTGGAAAGATTTAATTGGGGAACCTGGGGGGAACGCTCAATAGTGGGTTTGGCTGTCCTGGTGCTAATCATGGGTGGATGGTTGATTGTGCTATCAGTAAAAATGAAAATGTTACTGATTTTACTAGCTACGTCAGGAAGAGAAAGATATCCCAATGCACATGCATTTTAAAAGAAAAAAAAGAACAAGTTGTTTTTAGGAATTGGCTTGGATCGTAGCCAAGTTCTAAAAACAAAAGGAGGGTATGTAAGGATTTTTGGCGTGTTACAGCACAGAGTACAGCACTACTGCACAGGTAGCATTTTTTTTTGATGCAGCACCACCACATGGGAGTGGTGCATTGCTATATGTGTTGCCAGAGTAACATGGACATATAAGTAAAGACAGGCTATTCAGTCAAAAACGATTTTTACATATAAGATGCAAATCTATTTTTACAGTTAAAAGCACACATGTGCACATTCAAAATGCACACTATTTTTCACCTGAAATGCCTGTTTTGCAAGAGACACATTTGAAAATTAATAACTAACCTTATTAATAACAAACCTGACTAATAAAACTTCATTTAACATAACCCACTAATAAAAATGTGTCTCCACTGCAGAATTAGGCCTACTCTGAAAGTGAACTTTTAAACGCACATTCATTTTTTTTCTCTGCTGCTCTGTCCACAAAACTACAGGAAGCAAAGAGCTCTAAAGGAACAGGAAATCAGTTTGTTATAATTTCCACTGTAAAAGTGAGCCATTGTGTAGTGAGGGAGGAGATGACATGATTGAATCTGATTGGAGCAGCGTCATAGCAAGTATCATGCTAGAGGCTGTGATTAGTTTTGCTGGAGAAGCTTGAGGGGAAGGGGAGGACAATCGAGATCTTGCAGAGCTGGGAGAAGGACCTGTTTCCTGGCTGGGGCATTCCTGCTGCAAAAGCTGAGAGTTCCAGGCAATAACCCGTGTTTGAGAACGGCAGACGCTTGTTCTCACTGGGGTTGATTTTCAAGGGAGCCAAATTCAGAAAGAGAATAGCCGGAGAAAACTCATGCTGAGTTTCGCTGTGCAAAAGTGTGCAAAACTGTTCAGTCAGTGTATTCGAGGGAGTCTCAGTCTCTTATCAGCATATTTAATGTTACCAATTGAATATATTCTCGCAGCTCTCTGTTCATTTTATCACAAATAATGTTGTATCATTTCATTTATTTCTGTAAAAAAGTTAAACTGTGTTTAAAAGAAATTTCTATAATACAAAAATATTTGAAAACAGATAGCTAGTGTGTATTATTTCTCTCTTTCATTTTGCATGGGGAAAGGTTTAAACGTGGGTAGATTTTTAAACAGTGCAATTGTCAGTTTAAAGCAGATGTGTGCATGATTCTATTCATTATGGACAGTTGTGAGTGACTGTTTGTAGCATAGCCTGTTGGAGGTACATGAGTCAACGGGAAGAGAGACTCTCTGGACATAGTTCCCTACCATATATAAGGTAGTGGAAATTACCACAAAAATAACACAATAGCCCATGGTGGCACACAACACTAACACTGAAAATGTGGTATCCCTAAAATGTAGGCCTGAGGTCTCTCTAGTAATCAAGAACAATATAGATAAAAAACAACGGATGTTGGATATTGGGGCCACAAATAAACCAACCACTATACCAACCAACCACGCAAACTACCGCGCACATCATCTAAATAGGTCTGAATTCTGAAATAATGCAATGTATTATTGTCATGTGTGACCCAATATGAATACAGAGAGTGATTATTGTAAGAAAATACCGCAAAGCCCCAAATATCCACAAAATACCCAACATAACACAAATCATTTATTAATAAACGCAACAAAAATAAGATCATGATTTTTAATGAACAAAGGAAAAAAGGAAGAGTATTTTTTTAGAGCATCATTTTTAAGTTATGGGCCCTCATTACGACCCTGGCGGAATTCGGAAAACGATGGCGGAAATGCAATACCGCCATCGAATAGCGCTCGGTGCGACTATGACCCGTCACCGCAAAGTACGAAGCCATTAGCGACACCGTAGTGAACGCCAACGCTAACTGCACCAAGCACGCGCGCGCGCCATGCCAAACCGCAAACACCACCATGGCACAAGGGTACGCCAATTCCGACCCTAGCGGACATGTACCTAACGCCATCAAGCATGGCGGAATGTACCATTCCGCCATGGTGAGAAGTACGGCATCGCAAATCAACCGTAAACGGCCCCACTGAGTGCCTGTACACCGCTCCCTGCCCACAAAGTACAACTCCCCGTAGGTGCAATGAAGTCACAATGCAACCATTGAAATGTACAAGTCACCCATGCATGCCAACGAACAAAAGAAACACAACAGGGGCCAATGGGAGCTGCAGGGCACAGATGGCACGAATACAGAAGCCATCCCAATGGACATGACCACAGTCCCCCACCAAGAAACGCACGCAAACACAGGCACCTGTGACCAGCAATATTCCGAAAATCACATCATTCCACCAGTCCACCTGGCTGACCGGCATCTGTCACACAAAACCCAATCCCCCGCCCCTGAGCATGACAACATTCAAACTGTCATATTGGCAGCCCCCATCCCTGACCTCACGGGCTTCGTAGGCAAACGCGCCCAGCACAGTACCACGCAACTAAACCCCGAAGCTGGAACCCAATGCAGATCTCCCCACAATACATCGCCCCCCAAATAGGCATATGCCACATCACTTGCAAAGAAAAACGCTACACGGGCCAAATCAGAATAGAAATTTAATGCACATCAAAATCACCAAGCCCATACAGCCATCAGGCCATGAACTCCAAAACACTTTTCACCATTGTGGGCTGCATCCGCAAGAAATGACCAGCCACTACTTGTGTGACGCCCTGTTCCCTCATGGTACACAGAGCCACATTCACGTACGAAAAGGCAACATGGAAGCGCACAGAACCGCAGGGCCGTCCCAATGGGGAGGCACTAGTCCAGCTGAAAGGCCGAAATGTTGCTCCGAGCCACCAGTACTGCGTAAGGGCATGTGGGCCATTGGCGATCGTCCCATAAGATCGTAATGCTGCTCCACTGATTAACACGAAGCAGCAGGTGTCGGGAGTAAAAGCCATCTGCAGGAGTGGCATACAGATGGCAGTGGCAAACGGGGAGGAGATACCTGTCAACCAAAAGAAAAGAAAAAGAACAGAATGGCCATCAGAACTACATTCCAACAACTCACTTCAATGATCACACTAAATCCACAGCCATATGCATGCTAGCCCACTCCAAAGGATCATCACCACCCCAAAACCACTTGCGACTCATAACCATCTATATCGAGGTGCAAACACCATCACAAACGAGTGTACCTGTGCATGCGTCTGTCAAAACAGAAACCATCAGATGGGAATGTTAACGTGCATGGACACAAGTGTCTGAGGGCGCGTCGAGACAGGGAGGGCTCAACAAGGCCAGATAGACGATGGTCCCACTATGGCAGCCCTGCATCACATAGCGTAGGGGAGGCGGATAGATCCCAAGAAGCCCTGTACATGGCAAACTCTGTATCAAATCACCTGCCCATGCATCCATCCATCATTCCCTCATCCCGGGATCAAAACGCCTGAATAATTACTCACATGACATTGGAAACATCCATTGAGTCTGTGCGTTATGCAGCCTGCAAAATCCACAGTGCCCCAGCCCGTAATTCCAGTGTCGTGAAGTAACATGTATTTGGGAACGGCCGGCCTCATCGGCCACGTAGCTATTGCGCATCCCAAACTATTCATATCAATCATTGCTTCCTCGCCATGGCCCCTGTCTCAAGGACATTGAACAATAGAACGTTATATTTGCAGTCAGACCTGTGGGCATCTCCTCGCCGCTAGCTGGAAACCGAAAGCGCCGCCCTTCGAATTCCTCATTTGCAACATCACGTCGAAAAGGCATCTGTGGCCGTTTGAAATCACTAATTATTCCATCAAGTGCAGCTGTGTGTGAAAATGGAAACTGCCTTCACCCACAAATGGGACGCCCCGCCCGTCGTTGCAACTCGGTAGAGTGATGCATGAGGGCCCACCGTTACTCGAGTACTACGTTCCACTGACCCTTCACAAGTCTGTTCGCGACTGCACAGATAGTATGGGAAACAATGGGACCACAGCAGAATGAACATATCAACCAATCTTACACGGCCATCGGGTACAAATACATGATTGCAATAGCAAGATGCCATTCCCCGAATTGCAGCGTTGTGCGCGGGACGTGCCCGGCCAAAGGGGAGAGCAGTTTGCACAGGTGGAATTAATCACCACAGGTGGAGGCCATACAGCCTGAAAACACATAAATTGCACACCCAGTCTCCTCCCACAACCACACCGAAATGCTACCGGCAGGACTCGCGATGTTGGCCCTGGGGGACCTGATAGCACTGCAAGTACTCCAACTCCAAGAAGAAGACGAACACCAACTACAACCGGCCGCACGGAGGAGACGCAGGAGGAGGAGGAGGCCAAGGCAGGGCCAGCAAGGGCCGCCAGCACAGCCACTACCACCACGCAGGCAGCCCGCAATCCCACGCCTCCGAGCACATCCGTTCAACCTCACTGATGAGCAGATCCACACCCTCTACCATCTGGACCGGGACACCATAGCCGCCATTGTGGACATGACACAGGCTGACCTTGTCAGCATGATAGATAGCCCAACCGCCATCCCACCCCTACTGAAGGTGGTGTCTGTACTCCACTTCCTGGCCACAGGCACCTGGCAGCACACAGTCGGACAGTTGCATGGCATTTCTCAGCCACTGTTCTCACGGACACTATTGCAAGTGCTCGATGCCCTCCTGCAGCACGCAGACGACTACATCTCTCTACCACGCTCGGAGCAGGAAATTACCAACACAAAAGTGGGATTCCATGCACTTGCCGGCATACCGGGTTGCATTGGTGCCATCGACTGCACCCATGTTGAATTGGTCGTCCCACATGCCATGGAGGCCCAGTACCGCAACCGAAAACAATTTCATTCCCTGAATGTACAAATGGTGTGTGACTCCAACAGGATCATTACACATTGTTGTGCCCGATTCCCTGGATCAACCCATGATTCTATGGTCTTGAGGAACTCTACAATACCACGCTACATGGAGCGACACGCAGGGAACAGATCCTGGCTACTCGGTGAGTCTCATTACATGCATGATTATGTGGGGTATGTGATTTGGCAATGACCTGGCAGGAAGGGGGGGGGGGTGTGCGTACGTAGCAATGGCATTCCACATCATGCGTTTCTCGTCCACATACAGGTGATGCTGGATATCCACTGAAGAGATGGCTCCTCACACCAGTCCGGAACCCACGGGACCAGCATGAGGAGGACTACAACCATGCCCACTTACGTACCCGTGTAGTCATCGAACAGGCATTCGGCCTACTGAAGACTCGTTTCCGCTGCCTCAGCAGGTCTGGCGGAGCACTCCTGTGCCGCCATGAGAAGGTTGCAAAGATGGTCATGGCATGTGTCATGCTCCACAACATGTGCGTACGTAGAAATGTGCCCATGCCCCCTGACGCAGAACTGCAAGCACCTGATGATGGTCATGATGAGGGTGGGGATGTGGCAGCACCTCATGGAGTCTGCGAGGCACCGGAGGCCCGTGACATTCGTCAGCATATCATTGATGCATGCTTCTAGCACTCACGCCTGGTGGCTGATACATGGACACGGGACTCGTGGCACTGTGTGTGTCTGGGACATGCACAATATGGACTGTACGCCTATGATGGCCTAGTACACAAAGATCAATGTCCACACATCTCATTGGTTGATCGTGCACTGTTTATGGCATATGTGATATCATGTTGAACACCCTATCGACCCGCCACCCAAGTGAGCCCAACACACCCCCTCCACCCTCCTACCTCCCCCCCGAACACCAGTGTCCAAAGATGCTCATTGTCAGTGGGCAGTCGCTATTGCAAGCCCCCTCTGCGGGTATCAGGGGCACCCCTGCCTGTGGAGCGCAGGTTCCTCCCAGATCTACGTTGGGGGCTGCCCTGGACGGAACTTGCAACGGATGATGTGTCTGCCTGCTCACGTCCATGCATGTCCCTAAGGGTTTGCGAGAGCTCAGTGAGCACACGGCGCACTGCGGCAAGTTCGGCACATACGTCTTTGGACGTCGCATGCAGTTCCCCCCTCAGGCTCTCGGTGCTTCTCTCCATTTGGACTCTCAGGCTCTCGGTGCTACTCTCCATTTGTGCCCTTAGCGTCTCTGTACTTCTCTCCATTTCTGCACTAAGTGTCTCAGTTGATGTTTCTATGTCTGCCTTAGTGCCCCCACATTCATCGGCATGGTCCTTGAGGAGCGTGGCCATTTGCTGCTGTTGCACGATTAACTGGTCGAGGGACTGTTGCCTCTGCTGGGCCATGGCCATTTGCGGGGGTGTCACAGAGGGGCTGTTGTCCTCATGTTGCCTTGCCACAGGGCTTGTGGGGGATGGCCAGTCGTCGTCTTGTGGGTGCCCCTGCGTGGTATCCTCATGTTGTACGGGATGGGACAGACAGGGGGATTGGGACAGGTCATGGATGGATCTGACTTCGACATCCCCGTCTTCGGTGTCCGAGCATGCTGCCATCAATGGGGTGTCACCTATGGTGCTGCTGCCACCAGAGGCAGTGCCTTCTGTGGCATCCATTGGGGGGACCTGTGGTGGTGGTGTTGTGGGCATGCTGGCTGCTGGGGTGCCTGTTGATGTTCCCTCCTCTGTGCTGCCACCTGATTTGTGCTGCTGCCGTGTCTTGATGCGTGCAGCTGAGGTGGAGGGTCTCTGGCCGTTGGTCTTGGCCCTCTTTGCAGGTGTGCTGGTAGGGGTGTCCTGGAGCTCGTCGTTTGGATCGGACCCTGTGGTGGAGTAAAGGAGGGCGAGGGTTATTGATGGGTCTGTGGTAATTGGAATGGCATTGTATCACATGCATTGGAGTGGTACCTGAGGGTGATTTGGGTCGGGGCCTTGGAGGTGCTTTCATTTGTGTGTGGAGTGAGGGTGCAGTTGTTTGGCAGCCTGCAGTTAGGGTGTGCCTGCTGCACGTGTAGTGCGTGTTTTAGGGGTTTTTAATTATTTATGTATTTATTGTGGGTTTTAACGTGCGCTATCAGGCCGATGTGTGTGGACGTTCTCCTGGACATGTGTTTCTGTTGCACTATGTGGACGCATGGTACTTCACATGGATGGACTGTGTGGATTTGGCATTGTTTTATTTGGCCCACCTACCTGAATCTTGGGATGTCTGCACTCCTTTCTCCATCCCTCCGACTCCCTCTATGCTCTCCATTCCGATGGTGGACGCACAGATTTCTTCCCAGGGGGTCAACTTGATGGGTGATTCAGGACCTCCCCCGGTGGCTGTGGCAATGTTGCGGTTGGCAGAGAGTATGCTGCGGACGCGTATCCGCAGGTCGTCCCATCGCTTGCGGCATTGCTGTGGGGTGCGGGGTGCGGTCCCCACCGCACTTACCCGCTTTGCCACCAGAGCCCATATGGCCTTCTTGTTTGCAAGTGCCGTTCTGGTCATTTGCGTGGAGAAGACGACGGCAGCATTCTCCTGGAGGGTCTCTGTTAGCACGGTGAGTTCCTCACGGGAGAAGTGGACCTGCCGCTTGCGGTCGCACGCTTTCTTCGCTACTTTTCCCATTTTTCTTGGTTTCGCTAGGGTGGATGACGGGTTGGGGTGTGTTTCAGGGTAGTGATTTTAGTGGTTGTGTGGTTTTAGTGGTTTTATAGGTGTACGGCGGGATGTTTCCCGTTCCGGGGCCATGTTTTAACTTCCGTTTCCGTATATTTCCGGTCACCGTACTTTGCGGTAGGCGCACACTGCGGTGACCGCTAAGAGGGGTGGCGGTATTGCACCTAGGGCGCCGTACGGCGGCGGTGTGGGCCGTTTTGGGGTCATTTCCGCCATCGCGGACTTTGCACTTCCGCCATGGCGTGGTGCTCGTGCCCGATGGGTCGGAATGGGCCGCACTTTGCTCCTTCGTGCAATGGCGGAAACGCTATTTACGCTGTGGCGGTCCGGTCAGTCACTTTCCGCAAGGGTCGTAATGAGGGCCATGGTGTGTATTCCTTGATACCATTAATTACCCTACGTAAACACAAGTTTATCCGAGCAATACCTTATGAGTTTCACTGCTAATTTGAGAAGCACATTAAATAAGGTGGTTGTGAAATTGCCAGTTGTGAATTCTGATTATTGTCTATTCAGACCGTGTTCAAAGTAAGGAGGAGCACCTGGATTTGAAGTAATGAATGTGGATAAAAATTCAACTTATGAAACTTTAAAATATTCAATGTTACAAAAAGTCATTTAGATGTAAATAATTCTAGAGAAGTTAATTCATTTTTCAAACAAATTCACTCAGGTATTGCTGTTTGGGGTTCTAATTAAGCAACCTAAAAATAAAGAATGGCAATGATTTGGAGAAATTAGCATGACTGGAAAAAATCCATAGAATATTTAACCTGCTTTGCATCAAATTGTACAGACACAGCCATATATTCAATATGTCCTTGGTTGGCAGGTAAGGAAATTATTTATGAAATCTAGCATGAACTTATTAGAAACAATGTAGGTTATAGGTCCACGATTAAAATACAATAAATATACATGATTTTGTAAACTCTTCAAGGAAGAATCCAAACAAGAGACATCTAAACATCTGATGACCCACTGTGAAAATTCAAACTAAAAACAAATGGTTGCGATATCTGTACATTGCCATCTACATCTACTCTTAATTCAGATATCTTTGAATGGTAAACAAATGTGTGTGGTAATACAGTGTGGTAATAGATGTGATATTGATTAGCATTGCTTTAATATGCATAGTGTATAATGCTGAACAAGGATGAACTTTACATTTAAAATAAAATAAATAATTGCTTTAAGGAACTTGACCTTCAAATTTCAGCAGGCATTGTTGCTTAGTTCAATCACTTTTTCAATGTGTTATAGTAACTTTAAATGCATTTTTTATTCATAAAATCTATTTCTCAAATGGTGCTCATAACTTTAACTTCAAGTTCCAGCATTAATTGCTTTTCAGTTCAGGCTCTTCCTCTACTGGCTTCAGCAGCATGAATTGTTTGGCAGATGTAACCCATTTTCAATTGTACCTATGAACATTCTTGTTTGAACATGCTGAATTTCCCAGTCCATTACAATATCTAATTTCCTCAAGGAATTTTACCTTCAATTTACAGATTGCAGCTTTTTTTATTCTACCACTGTCTAAAATGGATCTTGGAATGTTCCCCTCAGAAGGCAGTGTTTCTTAGTTCAATCTTCTTCCTAACTGGCTCAAGAAATGTTGCCTTCAAATTCATGGGAACTTTGCCTGTGTGTGCCCTCTTACTGTGTTTCTCAGTTCAATCTCGTTATCAATTTGTTATAGGAACTGTGCATTCAAGTTCCTGCAGCTGTTTATTTTTAGTGGACTCAAGATGCTCTAGGATCTGTTTCACTTCACTCTAGCCAGCAGCATGTCTCTTTTTCCATTTGACTGGGGTTTCTTGACAGACTTTTCCTTGACCCCACATTTTGACTGGGTTGACTCCTTTGCATCGTGCAGCCTTCCAATCAGAGTTCTGTGTCTAGTCCTCAACTGGCATCTGTGAACCCTGCTCTGCTCTTGAATCTATTTACTGCCTTATGTCATGCTCCCAGCCATGTTAACGTCCATGTCAGTGATTTCTCTAATGTCACTGCTTGCTCTGCATCAGGAACTCTTTCTCTTCCTCTCACACTCGATATGCCACAGTTGTGCTGCATTCTCCACATATTTTGGCATGGCACTTGTCCTGCTCTCACTGCAGTAACATTTTTTAGTACCTGACGTACACTTATTTTCAGTCTGCTATATCAGTCTCCTAGGCCAGTGATCCTGTTCTGCCTGACTTGGCTTGCTGCAATTTCTATGATAAACAAGACCACAGCTGGCATCACATAACCCGAAAAAGTGCAAAAAGACCCACTACCCAGTGTTTTCTTCAATCCTTCAAAGGTTTCTTTACAGCATCCTGTGATCAAAAGCACCACAAATGTATCCAGGCTACCACGGATATTTTGTTTGACCTCAAGAGAAGCACCAGCTCACTGTAGCATCAATTGAATGAATTAAAATGAATAAGCACTACAATTTGGCAGTACTTCAAGACACATATGGAACACCACCAACAGCAGTGGCATGCACACGATACTGACTCTCTGGATGATGACGTGTAAATGAAATAGATGCTTGCAAGTAAAGTGGGTACTTAGGTGGTTTAGCAGACACAACAAAAGGGTTGTATAGTTAAATGCTATTAATTTATAAGGTGTTTTCAAGTTCGTTGGGTGGAATATGATTCAGATGGTTTGTACCGAGGCAATGCTAGTACTTTTGTCTTTGATCATTTAATGTAACCAATATTCTTTAGGAGCTCTGTCTTAAAGCTACAAAAGGTAATGTTACTATGTATAATCACTTGCTGTAAGATTGGCTTTAAGAGTGTTGCCTCCAAGTTCCATTAGACAAATTTACACTATGGGGGTCATTACGAGGTTGGAGGTAATGGAAAAACGATGCCGGTAAGGGATTACTGCACGCATACCGCTCCGGGCTATTCCAAATCAACAACCCGGTATTAGCGCCACCGCTGATAGCGTGCTCCCCCGTACTGGCATATGCATGGGCACGCCGCCCTTGGGCCAGGCAATAGCGGGAAGGCACTAACAGGAGGACATCACAAGTCAGGCGGTCATGCAAATACTGGCATCATGAAGGCGGTAATGAGGGATACCGGGATGCCGGCAATACCAGCATCGCAAACCACCTGCAAACAGCAATGTGTTGTGCTCCCAACTGCCACGGGTGCACACAATCAGCACAGGTGGTGGCAATGGAGTCTGGCCCAGCACAAAAGGAGCACACCCACACACCACATCCCTTACCACACCAAAATGATTCCACTTATAGTAGCAATCCTGGGGCTGGAGGACATGCTTGCATTGCTACACCAGCAACAACAACAGGCACCACAGAGGAGGCATAGGAGGAGAAGAAGGGTGAGACAGGGCCAGCAAGCCCCACCAGTGCAGCTAGTGGTACCACGCAGGCAGCCCCCAATCCCTCGCATCAGAGCCAGTCCATTCAACCTAACCCCTGAGCAGATCCACACCCTGAACCGTCTGGACCAGGACACCATCACCACCATTGTGGACATGATACACAATGACATTGTCAGCCTGATTGAAATATGCACTGCCATCCCACCTCTACTGAAGGTAGTGTCTGTGCTCCACTTCCTGGCCACAGGCACCTACCAGCACACAGTGGAGCAC
The DNA here is from genome assembly GCF_040938575.1 of Ambystoma mexicanum. Taxonomy (NCBI): domain Eukaryota; kingdom Metazoa; phylum Chordata; class Amphibia; order Caudata; family Ambystomatidae; genus Ambystoma; species Ambystoma mexicanum. The sequence goes on from NC_090930.1 coordinate 221,492,435, forward strand.
ATGCATGGCATTTCACAACCCTTATTTTCTCGCATGCTGAACCAAGTGCTGGATGCCCTCCTGAAGCACTCAAGGAACTACATATCCCTACCACGGACTTAACAGGAGATCTTTGACACAAAAGTTGGCTTCCATGCACTGGCAGGCATGCCAAATTGTATTGGTGCACTTGACTGCACCCATGTGGAATTGGTGATCCTGCATGCAATGGAGGTGGTGTACCGCAATCGTAAGCTATATCACTCAATCAATGTACAGATGGTATGTGACTCCAGCAAGATCATCACACATTGTTGTGCCCGATTTCCCAAATCAACTCATGACTCAATGGTCCTGCGGAACTCCAGGCTACCTCGCTACATGGAGCGACATGCAGGACGATGTGCCTGGCTGCTTGGTAAGTTGCATGACAGGCACATGGCAGTGAAATGGTGAGAGAGATGCACACACCATCATGGTGTCATTGTTGTGGTGACTGCACAATGTCCACATCCCAAAACACTGTGCCCCAAAGCATCCCAAACTGAACATGACAACCAATCTCCATAGCAATGAAGGAAGCTGCACACCAATCACAGCATGCCAAACTTTCAACCACCCCACATTCCACAACACGTGCACCACCCATCATCAGACCTCACCCCCCATAACACAATCCAGCAACATGCTGTGAGTATACACAATGTAAATGTCTGCAGCACATCACTACACAGGACAAGCATCCATGAGAGTGCACAAAACAAAACCACCAAGGGAATCCACTGCTTGTCACAGGGCCACCACCACAGTAGTGCAGCATGTCACCATGGGAATTATCAGCGCTGAATGCTAAATAATGCAGAGACTACTACCAACGCTGCCAGTAAGAAAATCATACAGAACACTACACATCACATATATGACACAAACACAGTGGTATGCGTCCACAGTGCATGAGCAACATCAAGGTAGTGTACACCGAGTATCATCTTGAAGACACAATCCACGCCATAAGACCATGGCACAGCACACATTGAGGCAAGGTAAAATGTGTGCATACAACCAGGGACATGTGCATGTGACCAACAAATATCTGCAGGCACGTGTGATAACTACAGCTGTCCACCATGAATTGACTAACACATACCTTATTTTGCACCCATGCAGGTGATAGTGGCTATCCCTTGAAGACGTGGCTCCTCACCCCTGTCCGGAACCCGCAGAACAGGCACGAAGAGGACTACAGTCGTTCCCATACCCGTACCCGTGTGGTCATCGAGCAGACCTTTGGCCAGTTGAAGGCACGTTTTCGCTGCCTAAGCCGGTCGGGTGGGGCACTCCTCTACAGGCATGAGAAGGTGGCCAAGATCATCATGGCATGTGTCATGCTTCACAACATGTGTATCCGATGGAACATGCCCCTGCCCCCTGACTTTGAACTTCAACCACCAGGTGAAGATGAAGAGGACGAAGAAGATGTGGGCGCACATCATCGCGGTGCAGATGCACAGGAGGGACGTGCTGTGCGCCACTCTGTGATTGGCCAATATTTCTAAGACACATGGGTGCAGAGGGTGTCATGAAAGTGGGACTGAGGGCACTGGGTGTGGGAGTACATGTACACTATGCACTGTAGACCAATAAATGACATATATACAATAAGGAATGTCCACTCAAGTATTTTTTCAGGTACACAACGGGAGTATTAAACGGTAAAATAGTAAAAAGTGCTCATACCCTCCAACTCAAACACACCCTCTCCCACTTCCCTCCCCCCACAACTCCCCTACACACCCTCTCCCCCTCTCCCTCCCACACAACTCGCCCATACACCCTTTCCTTCCCCTCCACAAATCCCCTACACATGGTTTCCAATCAAATGCTGCAGGTTTCTGCATCAATTGCCATTATCAGGCTGCCCCACTTACTTTTGACCACTTCCCGCATCTGGCGGCGGCATGTCTGAGCTCTGCAAGGTGCGCACAGACCTGCAAAGGGGGCTGCCCTGAGTGGAGCTCGATGAAGATCCTGTGCCCACTTGCTCCAGTCTCGGGGCAGGACGCTCTGCCTCCAAGGCATCCGCTATATGGCAAAGGACCTGCCTCAGAGCAGACACCTCCCCACAGATACAAGTCTTTCTGGCCTCGATGGCCTGTCTCAGGGACGCAGTGTTGTCCCGGCCCTCCTGCCTTGCCTGGGCACCGTCTGCTACAAACTGTCTGACCAGCCCTGTCAGCTCCTCCTGGCGCAGCTCTGTCTATGCGATTTGCTGCACCCCATCCCGGACACCAGTGGAGGTGGATGCTGCATGTTGCAGATGTCCCAACTCATGTGGCTCCTCTGTGGGACTCAAGCTCCCTTGCCCTGGCTTCCCTCCAGATTGCTCCTGTGTGCTGTCATTGGGGGTGCTAAATGGTGTGATCTGGGGTGATGGCGGGGGACTGGGTGTGGCAGGTAAGTCTGATGACTCATCCTCCACAGGGACACACACCTGGCCTTGGCTCTGTACATCCTCGTCGCTATGGGGTGCCGTGGCTGCCGCCTCCCCGACAGAGCTGTTGCCAGCTGAAAGGCCCCATCGGCCACTGGCTCCTGTGCAGTGGACACTGCTGTTGTGGGGATTGTTGCTGTGGCAGTGGCCCTTTGCCGCCCCAGTGACATAGCATCCAGTGATGCCTTTCCCTTCTGTGGCAGTTCTGACCTGCCTGGGCCTTATGATGTAGCAGGCCTGTTGCCTTCTTCCCTGCCCCTGGCCTTCTTCCTGGGAGTTGTTGCCTGCGCTGCTGAGTCCTGGGCCTCGCTGTCAGGATCTGAGCATGTGGGGGACTGAGAGAGGGATGGCATCAGTGATGGTTCAACATGCATCATGCATACATTGGTATTATTGTTGTTCTGCACATAAGAGGGGATTAGGTGTTGGAGTTTTCACATTCAGGTTGCTTGCTATATGGGGGAAGCATGCAGGCATACGTCAGGGTCACACATGTTTGAGGTGGTGTATGCTGTGTATGCTGTGTATGCTGTGTGACATGCATTTCTGTTGTGGACTGCATGCAGTGAGACTAATGCTGTTTCAATGTTTGGCATACTGCATGCATGTGGATGTGTCAGTGCTGAGGACGGCATCTAGGGCCATGCATTGCCTCATGGCACGGTCAGATTGGTGGACTATCATCATACTTTGCATTAAAGTGTTTTCTTCGGACACTCACCTCCATCTGTGGATGATGTGGTGTCAACTTCTATCTCACCCACACCTTCGCTGATAGTGCTAGAGCAGGTTTCCTCCCAGCGACTGAGTTTAATTGGCGAGCTAGGGCCACCGCCAGTAGCCAGGACCTGGCTCCGGTTGGCCGACATGATGTTACACACTCTGAGGCGCAGGTCGTTTCACCGTTTACGCAAGTCCTTCCTTGTGCGGGGGGTGTTCCCAACTGCACTCATTTTACGGGCTACTTGTTTCCAGATCTCTTTTTTCTTGAGCTGGGATGCTCTCTTGAGGTCATTCACAAAGACCACCTCAGCATTTTCAGCCAGCGTGTCTGCTAGCATTGTGAGCTTGTCCCCCGCAAACCACTTCTTACGCTGCCGGGATGCCCCTTTCTTCACTGCCTTTGGCATGTGCTGGTTGAGTGGATGTTCTTTTTCTGTCGGAATGAGTCTCCAGGTGCTGTGTAGTGAGGAGTGGCAATGGATTGTGTTTTCAAAGATGGCCACTGTGCCCTTTCCCGTTTCGGCGCAATGATGTTACTTCCTGTTCCGCTTATTAGCGGTGACCACTAATAGCGGTGGCCGCTATTAGAGGTACCCACTAATAGCGGTGCCCGCTAATGCCGTATCCATTATCCATTGAAGCCGGGCCCGTTATTTAGAGGTGGACGGTGGCGGTAGTGCTATCTGTGCTTCCGATGATGCCGCTAAAGGGCATTTTTGGGACTTTAGCAGAATGCCAGTACTGTTGATACCGGCATGCCGCTATGCTCGTGCATGCACACTCGTAATAGGCCACTGTTAGCGGCCTCTTTCCTACACAGACACAGTATTGGCTCCATACCTCCAACCTCGTAATGACCCCCTATATCTTTGCTTTTCAAATATTCTGTGGGGGTTCTGTCTGATTCCAACTACCAGCAGGCATATCTGGCAGCTTCAATTTTAAAGCTGTTGGGATGCATGTACAGCATCCATACAGAGGGAAAAGGTTCAGACCATGCAAACTCTATGGGCACAGAGATTTACTTGTGTATTGCCAGTATTTTCATTGTTTGCCTTGGTAGTTTTGCACACATCACACATGTCATTTTATAATTAGCATTAACACACTTTAGAGAGCGTTATGGGATAAAAGTGAAAGCAGCAACAATGCCGAAATGAGGAGGCTGGTTCCAAGTCATGTTGACAGAATACATCTAGTGGCAGCGAAGTATGCCACATTCTATTCGTATGAGAAACAACACAGAATATATTGTGTCATTTTGCATTTAGGGAACTCTTAGTAGCATAAGAATGAGAGGACACAGTGGGCCTCAATACACGGTAGGCGATAAGATACCGCCTTTACCGGCATGGCGCTAACAACGTGTCCACGTAGGCAAGAGACCGCTAATTGCGTGCCATTACGAGTGTGCGGGCACGAGTTTAGCGCCATGCCGGTAATGAGCCTACCGCCATGCCGGTAAAGACCTGTAAAGACCCTTAGCGGCACCGATGAAAGCGCTGATAGCACTTCCGACCTCCTGCAACACGGCATTAGCGGTGACCGCTATTAGCGGTCACCGTAAATAAGCGGAACCAGAAGTAGCGTCATTGCACAGAAACAGGAAATAGCACAGCGGCCATCTTTAAAAACACAATCCATTGCCATCCTCTCCCCCCAGGACCTGCATCCTCACCAGTGCAATACAAATCATCCAAGACCCACTGACAATGCCCAAGGCAATCAAAAAAGGAGCGGAGCGGCAGCGGAAGGATCGACTCACCAATGAAGAGCTCATCATGCTCACTGACACGCTTGCCGCCAACGCGAATGTGGTGTTCGCAAATGACATGAGGCGTGTCACCCTATTACAAAAAAGGCAATCTGGGCAGAGGTGGCCCAGAAAGTTGGTGCGGTGGGCACCACCCCCCGCACTGTGAAAGATTGCAGGAAGCGGTGGGACGATCTCCGCCTCCGTGCATGCAGCATACTGGCTGCCAACCTGAACCTGGCCATTGCCACAGGAGGCAGTGGAGGATCCCCTATCCAACTGATGGAGTGGGAGGAGACGCGCGCGAGCACCATAGGTGTGGAATCCATAGAGGGAGTCAGCGAAATGGAGCGTGGTACGCCCACAACGTCAGATGGAGGTGAGTGTCCACATAAAACACTGTACTGTGAAAGATGAGGTACTCCCCCAAATGTGAGCCCTAAATCAGCTCATGGATGTGGCCACAAACATACATGCACACAACCCTGCCCATGTGAGGGTCACATCCCAACACACACACATGCACGCATCACCACAGACTCGTGCCACCCAGACCCATGCATGAATGACCCACCCAACAGTCCTACGACCTGTATGCCCACAAATGAAGTCCAAATGCATATAACAGCATGATGAACAACATCTGCATGAAGCACGTTGACCTATCACCAATGCCATCCCCCTCTGTTTCCCCACAGGCTCACAGACTGACAGCGATGAGCAGGACACTGCGACACAGGTTCCCCCCACCAAGAAACAACCCAGGGGAAAGGAGTCAGGCAACATCACCAGCACATCGAGGGACACAGGGAAGAGAGCAATCCCGCAGAGGGCCTAACACAGCAAGCCACCCACGTCACCAAGACGTGAACCTACGGCAGAAACAATTTCTGCACCCACTCCAGTGATCCCCCAACGCACGAACCACCCACGGAAGGGCAACTGCTGCCAACAGTTCCATTGGCGAGGCAGCAGCCACAGCACCGCTGTCCGATGTGGAGGACACTTGTGACTCGGCCATGCAAGAGCACACCCCCAGCCCCCAGCAATCAAAAGAACCAAGCCCACGCCCCACATCACAATCCAGTAGCCATGCCCAGTCTGGTGATGAAATCGTGGAAGGGTGCTGGAGTCCACCGGTGTCCTCACCTGATGCTGGACCCATAGAACAAGGTGCAGTACCCACCCCACGAGCAAGACACAGTGGCCATGACATGGCCATCATCAGACAGCGGCAGGAGGGCATAACAACGCTGGTTGGCCAGCATGTTGATGAATAGCATGTTTGAGGGAGGAGTGCAGGGAGAATGCAAGGGAGATCAGACAGGGCATGGAAGCCTGCACCAACAGGCCCTGTGAGGAAATGGCACTAGTGAGGCAGGTCCTCACATGCATAGCTGACGCTATGGACAGACAGAACCGCCCACCGCTACAAGAACAACCATGCACCTCCTCCTCTGCCAGCTCAAGGCAGACGAGCCCCCGGCGCCGGTCCTTGCGATCTATGGGTTGCACACCTTTTCAACCCCCTAATGGTGGGAGTGGGGATGGGAACTAGGGGCAGCCCGATGCAGCTGACACATGTACAACAAGACAGCAACGTTGTACCAGCCATACATGGGGTTGTTGTGGGGGGGGGGTGTTTTGGGAGTGTTCAGGGGGAGGGGGGAAAGGGTGTTTTGGGAGTGTTGTGGTGGGAGGGGGGAAATGGTGTTTTGGGAGTGTTGTGGGGCGAGGGGGGAAAGGGTGTTTTGGGAGTGTTGTGGGGGAGGGGGAAAGGGTGTTTTGGGAGTGTTGTGGGGGAGGGGGGAAAGGGTGTGACCTTATCATTGTGTATGTCAGCTTTATTGGGGGACAGGGCCCAGTGTGCGCTTCATAACAAAATGCAGTGGACAAATACCCACATCCGTTCAACAGAGTAGGACCATGTGAATCAGAATATGTGGTTAATCAGATGCTGACGCACAGCGCGTCCCTCCTGGCCATCGCCTCCTGCATGACCTGCAGCCCGTCTCATCCCTCCTCATCCCCATCATCATCCTCATCAGGTGGTTGCATTTCAATGTCAGTGGGCATTGGCACATTCCGTCTGATACACATATTGTGCAGCATGACACATGCCATGGTGATCTTGGCCACCTTCTCATGACCATACAGGAGTGCCCCAACCGACCTGTTGAGGCACCGGAGCCGTGTCTTCAAAAGGCCAAAGGTCTGCTCAATTACGACGCGGGTACGGGTATGTGCACGATTGTATTCCTCTTCGTGCCTCTTCTGTGGGTTCCGTACAGGGGTAAGGAACCACCTCTTCAGGGGATAGCCAGCATCACCTGCATGGGTGCAAGAATGGGGATGTGTTACTGTTTACATCAAGTGGAACCTGTACATATCACACAAATCAACTTTGCATTGTGTTTGGCATCCACGAATCCCAGCATGCATGGAGACGATCAGTGTAACTACAATGTGGGAAGGTGAGCTAGTCCTTGCAAGTGGACATGCACCATGCATGCCTCGGGCAGTTATTTCTATGTTCTGGGTGAGGACAGGTCATTAGTGTTCCTGGGCCCGGGCAACATTTGTACCACACTGCTAGTGTACTGCCATTCTGAAATCGATGTCCCCATGCTGTGAAGCGGCACTTCAGTAGTGGTGTGTGGGTGTGGTTCAGTACAATGGCTACAGGTGACCCCTTTGTATGCACTCATGGGTGTATATCTGTTGTGATGTTGTTCAGCGCACATTTCCATTTTGCATATTGGCTGCATGTTGCTGCTTTGTGTCATATAGGGTATGGTATGATGTGCAATGTGCATGTGGATAGATATGTCATGTTTGGTGTATTGGATTAATTTCTTTGTTGTGCAGCTTCCATCTTGCATGTGGTTTTGTCCGGTCCATTGTGGGCTGCCTTGGTGGACATTGGCGTACATCTGTATGTCCATTTATTCAACAGACAACAGTCCACACCCAGTTGGAGTATGCATCTCTCTCCCCCAATCACACCCAGTTGGAGTATGCACCCCCCCCCCAATCACACCTAGTTGGAGTATGCATATCTCCCCCACCGATCACACCCAGTTGGAGTATGCATCTCTCCTCCCCCAATCACATCCAGTTGGAGTATGCATTCCCCCCCCCCCCAAATCACTATCCACATCACACTGCCAAGTGCTTGCCCTGCTACTCACCAAGTAGCCACGTATGTTGTCCAGCATGTCGCTCCATGTATCGTGGTATTGTTGAGTTCCGCAGGACCATTGAATCATGTGTTGATCCGGGAAATCGGGCACAACAATGTGTGATTATCTTGTTTGAGTCACATACCATTTGGACATTGATGGAGTGCTATTGCTTTCTGTTTCGGTAGACTGCTTCATTGTCATGTGGGACCACCAATTCCACATGGGTACAGTCGATGGCACCGATGCAACTTGGGATGCCTGCCAGTGAATAGAAGCCAACTTTGGTGTTGGAGAGCTCCTGGGCAGTCCGTGGCAGGGATATGTGTTCACTTGTGTGCTTCAGGAGGGCATCGAGCACCTGGGTCAGCGTGCGTGGCAATACTGGTTATGATATGCCATGCATCTGTCCTACCGTATGCTGATAGGTGCCTGTGGCCGGGAAGTGGAGCACAGTTACCACCTTCAGTAGAGGGGGGATGGCAATACGGATGTCTATGAGGCTCACAATGTCGTTGTGTATCATGTCCACAATGGTGGTAATGGTATCCCGGTCCAGACAGTACAGGGTGTGTATCTGCTCAGGGGTTAGGTTGAATGGACTGGCTCGAATCCTGGGGATTGGTGGCTGCCACTGTGGTATGACTAGGTGTACTGGTGGGGCTTGCTGGGCCTGTCTTGCCCTCCTCCTCCTCCTGCGTCTCCTCTGTGCTGCCTGTTGTTGTTGGTGCTGCAATGCAATCATGTCCTCCAGCCCATGTAATGCTGCTAGTATTGGAACCATCTTGGTGTGGGAAGGGGTGTGGGAAGTGGTGTGGCGCGCTCCTTTTCTGCTGCCCCAGTCTCCATTGCCTCCACCTGTGCTGATTGTGGCCACCTGTGGCAGGTGGGAACACTGCTCATGTCTCTTAACGGGTGGTTTGCGATGCCGGTATTTCCTCCATGCCTGTATGGGCTTTTTTGGCCAAATCCATGCCGCTATTAGCATGTCCGGATGACTTGTGATGGTCTGCTGTTAGCACCATGCCGCTATTGCCGACATGAGGGGTCGCGCGCCCGCAGACTAGCCGCTATTAGTGGCACTGTTCTTAGCGGTGCCGCTAATAGCGGTTATCTGGGTCGTGATTGGCAAGGGAATTTAGCGATACCGGTAATCCCTTACCAGTATCGTTATTCCCTTACCGCCATCCGTGTAATGAGGCCCAGTGTCTCTTACAACACACATATAGTACAGGGAAGCTAGCTTTCAGTGTTAGGGCCGTGGGCCACGTTAGCAAGTAGATTCTGTTGGAAGAGTTGGAGGCACATTAGACAGTCCAACTACAAATGCCCCTGTAGCTTAAATGTCATAATGTACTCTAGGAACTCCATCTCCACATTCCAACACGCAACATTACTCATTAACGTATCTTTCAAAATGAGCTCTAACTGCGACAACTCTTTGCACCAGCATGCAGCTTTCTTCTTTAACTTAAAATTCTCAGGGGAGTTGCCCAATCAAAGTATGGTGTCCAATGTTTCTATTCAATTCCAGTGACCTCTGCCCAGCTTTACCCTTCCACTTCTGACAATAATCTTTGCTGCTGGTGTGGTTCTGTCGGGGACTGCATGCCCTCACATAAAGTGAGAATGGTTAGTATTTTATTTATTTTCCAATTTTTACAATGAGCTAGATGGTGTGGTACTTTTTCAAAGTGTCTTCAAAAAACAAAACAGGACATTGAGTACAATAATAAGGTGTGCAATATATGTAAGGAATAGGAAACATGAATACGATTACAGGCTCAAACAGTATGCTTAGTTAAATTCCGAATCAGAGATATGAGCTGACAGTTGGGTTACATAGTGTGGCCAATGCTTTTGCTTAGGCACCATTGATTAGGGACATTCTGGTGCTTGCAGGTTATTCATATTGCATCAAACATAACACAAGAGGATAGATGAATAAGTTAGTTAACCGTTTGCCCGGAAAAGCAAGGCACATTTAGAGGTTGTCAGGTAATGGCTAAATGTGGTATGGGACATGAGTGTTAGTAATAAGGTAAATGTGCTGTAAGAGGATTCAATTCAGCACTACAGCCAAGTCAACACCTAGTCTAGAATACTGAATGAAAACCCTTATTGATATATCTTTATGTCCAGTTCATGCGTTCTGGATGACTACCCTTATATAACACCCCTCTCTTTGAATAACCCTGACCCCACTGAGCCAAGAAGTAGTTCTGTTTTGCAAGTTAAAAGGTTTAATTGATAATTTAAACAATATATATATATCACACTTTATAATACATTAATAATTGAATATCACACTTAATCTGATATGATAAAGATTAACAACGGAGAATCTGGCACGAGCACACTTCTTGATAATCACTAAGGAGTTGACATGAAATGGATAAGATAGCAACAATACTTTTATGGTTTCCAAGGGATGCAATGTGGAATGAAAATGCAATACAGAAAATAACTTGATAGGATTTCAGCAAAAGACAATGTAATCACTTTCTTGGACAATTCACCCCCCCTTTTATGCAATGCAAGGAAATGGAGGGAAGCACACAGTTCTCAGAAATGCAATCAAATGTGATTCAGTTCACCCCAGCAACTTAGACTACAGAAGTTGAAAACACAGGCCCAAATGCTTTTAAATGTGCTGGCAATGAAGAAAAAAAATATGCTAAAATGCTTTTAATTCCCTCTAGGAGGTTCAGGGTGAGTGAAATCAAGTTAATATTAGTCCAGGCTCACACTAGCAATGATGCAGGGATAGTTTTTATGAGGCAAACGATTTTTTTAGAGGAAAGCAAAAGCAGCTATCTTTTTGCAAGTGGAGAAATTTTCAAATCGCGGCAAAATTCGCGAATGCGCCGGGCGCTATTACAGAAGAACTACAAGGACTATCACTATCGTTTTGGGGTCCTAGTAAAGCCTAGGATCTCAGCTTCCAGATGAAAGTTACTGCAAGTCTCTAGCACAAACGGTCACGGAGATATGAGTGATTAAATAAAGGTCGTTTTTCAGATTTGAAATTTTAAAGTTCAAAAAGACAAGTGCAGCTTGCAACTAGAAAATGACAGGTGACAGCTTTGCAAATGACAGGTGACAGTTAGGAGACAGTTCTACTTAGATTAAAATAGGATTGAATTATCTTATTTTAACTAAGAGATTGGTTCTGCAAAGTTCTGCTATGTACTCACAATATATTTAGAAATATGCCTTGCCACGGATCTGGTCAGGTTTTAGACGGGACTCTGGTCTCTGCACTTCACAGTGATCTGGGTCTGCTCTCTCTCTGGATTCTGAAGATTGAGGGATTTAAAGTCTGGATCTTTCTGCACAGCTTTCTCTGGAGATTGATGGAGGTAAAGTATGGATTTTCCCGGCAGAGCTTCCAGCTGCAAATGGATTTGAAGGTCCCTATCTGTCCTGTCTCTCTGCTTTTATGTGTTTTAAAAATGGGTGTGTGTGAGCAGTATCACTAGACCCTACCCCTCTCCACTTGCCATTGGTCAAATTTCCATTTCTCACTTGATTGGGGAAGGAACTGTGAGTCAGAGCGATGTCATTTTATGGCTTGCAGAGAGGACACTCCCCTGTCAAATTGCACATATTGTTTTAAAATCATATGCACCCATCATGCATTACAGGAGGTATACCCTGTCCAAATCTGCTCTTCCTGAGGGCTTGCATTCAGAAATGGCACATATTTCACTTTTTAACTGATTTCGCAATTTCGGACATTAACCCAAATTTACACACATGTGCGCAAGGAGTATGGACATTAGTTGATGAAGTGTCAGATTTTTCACATGCACATATTTTGAGTAATATCCTCTTAACTGCTAAAACCCCCCTGAACATGCCACCGGTTTGAAAAACCTCTTAAAATGTGGGCAGAAAAATCACAAGAATTATGGTGTCATTTATACAATTTTCACATGTCCGCTCTATGAGTTATTCATCTTTTTAGAGTTATGTTCTGGCCCCAAAGGGGTGTGGTTTTCCTCCAGCACAAGGTTGAATTTCTGGTTTTTCCAGTTCTGCCAAGCCAGCTTGCTCTCACAGGCAGTGCCCCTCCCCTTTGCTTCCAGGAGAAATCTACTTTTACGACGTCTGCAATAAACCATCTGCCTGGGTCAGGACAGGGCTTTGTTCAGAGCTCCTGTATTCTGTGGGGCTCCCCTTAATTCAATTATCAGAGAGATGGCATATCCTTAGTGTGGCCAGCAAAAGGCAGATTGGCCTGGGAACACAGCTGTGACTCAAGTTTCACTCCTGATGGGGGTAGTTGCCAGGCAGAATTCAGTTCCTTAAGCCAAGTTTCAGATAAAATGTCACTTTTTGTTCCCCAGTTTTCTGCATTCAAATAAAACTAAACATTTTTACATATGCAGCTAGAATGCTGATTCTAAGTTTAAAACTATGACGTTTAAACAATTGCAACCTATGTGACACTCAAAAGTAGGTCACTCAGTCAATTTAAACATTTAGATTTGTAGTGTCTTTCAGTCCAAATTTACTTAAACTGCTGAAATCCACAGCTCAGCCAGTCTTGTTATAAACCTTCAAGTCACTTCAGAATATAACTTTACATTGGATCCACCTCTTAAAATGTCTTTCTTTGGCATGTTTTGGGTTCATTTATTCAGTTTTACACAAAAAAGTAAAATCTGGTGGTTTTAAAATGCCGGCTTTTGGATAGTGGTGAGTACTGGTACTGCACCCCTTTTTGGGATTTAAGAAAATGAATTCCCAACAGTTATGGGTTTGCTTTTGGCAATCAGCATTGCCATTCCCAATGGTTTCAGACTACTGTGTGGGTAGTCCCATGGTGGTTTTAGGCAGTTTCCTTCTGTGCCCATAACATCGGCAAAAATGAGTGGCAGCCTATTCTTCATGCATTTCCCTGTGCATTTTCTGGGAAGCTCTGGCCATCATGATGTTTTCCATGTCAGTACTGCACAGTTTTGAGGTAGGGCTCGGATGCATGGGTAAATACATCCCACAAGCCCCCCTCTTGCGATGGCCATTCTATTTCACGAATGGGACTCGCAAGACCTGGGATTTTTCCTCATCTTCTTCCAATAGATGGCATAGTTCAGCATCTTTTCCTCCATCCGGTACTGATCGATCGGTTCTCCTCACCAGTCCTGATGGGAATATTGGGCGGTACCCCGGCCCATTGCGTCTCTGCTCCCGGTCTCTGGATCATCCTCCTTGGCCCGTCTCCAGGTTTTCTTTCTCCTAGGACGACAAAGGAAGAGCGGCAATACCTACTCATAGACGTTTTTCCACCACTGTTGAGATAGTGGGGCAGCATATGCATTTCATCATAACGAAACATTACATTCTTATTTTGATAAAAAAACAGTATAACTAAGAGACAGTTTCATGCAAATCACAATATTTTAGAGACTAGATGTGGTATGTTTTATGGTTGGAACTGACTTAGTCTGAGACAGTACCCGCTAGGATTCCAGAGGATTCCTCCAGTTGTTGCAGAGCGTGCCTGGGATGGCAACATTTCAACTGGTTTATGTGGACCCACTTGTCTTCCCCCGCTGCCAAAGGACCTTTGGGGATGTGTATTTTGTAGGCCACAGGGGAGATCTTGTCGATGATCTCAAAGGGTCCCTTCCACGTAGGCAAAAATTTCCGCTGTTTTGCCTGGTTTCTTTGGAAGTTGTATAGATAGACCCGGTCTCCCACCTGATATTCCTTCCTGGAAGTCTTCAGGTCATAGTGGGTCTTCATGCTATCAGCTGATCTTTCTAGATTCCGCTGAGCATAAGCAAAAGCATGTTGAAGGTGTTTCCTTAAATTCTCCACATACTCATGAGTTGTGGAGGCATTTATTAGTGTCTGCTCTTGGGTCCTGTAGAGCAAATGCTGAGGAAGCACCATCTTGCGCCCAGTCATCAACTCAAATGGTGACATTTTGGTTGCAGATGAAGGGGTAGATCTGATGGCCATTAGGACCAGAGGTAATCGGATATCCCAACTTGGCCCAGAATCTGCCACAAACTTTTTTAAGATGCTCACAATTGTCCGGTTATATCTCTCTACTGCCCCAGAAGAAGCTGGCCGGTAAGCAATATGCAACTTCCTTTTGACCCCCAGTATCTCCCACATTTTTGTCATTACTTCACTGGTGAAGTGGCTACCCCTGTCTGACTCAATCCTTTGAGGTAGACCAAAACGGGAAAAGATGTGGTTAATCATCAAGGCAGCTGCCGTTTCTGCCTTGCAGTTTGGGGCTGGGAGACATTCCACCCACTTGGTAAACAAGCATGTCATAGTCAACATGTACTTATTCCCCCTAGCCGAGCGAATCACGGGGCCTACAAAGTCGATTTGTAAATCTGACCATGGCAGTGTCATCCCCCGCTTTTGGAGAGGCGCGCGGTGCGTGAGGGATGATGGCTGAAATTGTGCACACACAAGACACCCCTTCAAGTATTGGTTGAGGTCCTGCCCCATGTGTGGCCAGTATGCAACCTCTCTTAAGATTTCCAATGTGGTGTGAAACCCCCTATGACCGGCGGTGGCCGCATCATGGGCGTGACTTAACATCAGGCTTCGGAATGAGGTAGGAACCACCCACTGATCGTGGCCAGCTTTGGATTTCCTTACCAGCAAACCGTCTTGGATTCGGAACATTTTCGGACATTTCATCAACACTCTTACGTCCTCTTTCCCAATGTAATCGGTATCCGTCAGGGGAAAGTTCTCAGGGTCCTCAAGGTGCTGGTAAAATTTACCAATAATTGGATCCCCCTTCTGAGCTGTAATCAAATCAGCATCAGGGGTCTCCTTACTCCATTGTGCAATTGAAAGGTCGTTGTGAGCATTTGTCTGGGACCTAGTGATAGCAGTGACCTGGATTTCCCCCAACAGGGACTCAATCTCAATTAGATCCCCTTGGATGGCCCCGGTTTTGGCCAGCTGATCAGCTAAGTCGTTTCCAGTTTTGTCTGGTCCCTCTACTTTGGAATGACCCTTGATCTTTTTCCAATAGATGGTCATCTCATTCGAGGTGACCAGATCATCAATGTTTTGGATCAACTTCCCATGTTTCAAGGGTTTATTGTTAGCACATAACATGCCTTTGGTTTTCCAATTAACCAGGTGCTCCACGAACCCGTTCCGTACATAATCCGAATCGGTAATTATGACCAGTTCGTGGAGTTGATGCTGGACAGCAGTGAGGATGGCCTGATGCACAGCCATCAATTCTGCCACCTGACTACTTCGGGGACCAATTTTGTATCCAGCGGAGGGTTCTGGGGACTCATTCCCCCATGCATTCCCTACGCCGGCCACCAGTTCTTTCTCCCCGTTGTTGTCAACATGGTATGAGCATCCATCCACATAGACAGTGGGCATTCCCTCACACTTGTCCTCTTCAAAGACTTTGTGTGGGGAATTAAGGTATGCCTCCATGTTGTCCTTGATTTTTAGACTTTCGTCCTCGAGACTGTTTTCTCTGGCACAATCATGCAAGTCAGCCAGACCTTGCGCGAGGGGACTCTTCTTGTTTTGGCCATATCTGACCTCCACAGGAAAGCCTTGCATTGACAGAATCCAAGAAGTAATTCGGGAATTACTCACATTTCCGGCCTGGATTCTGTCACTTTGGAGATATTGCAGAGGCTGGTGTGGAGTCTCCACTATGATGTGTTCCCCCTGGATAAACGGGCGGTAATTCTTCAATGCCCACACCGTTGCCAGGAGTGCCTTCTCACAATCATTGAATTTTTCCTCCACAGAGGATAAAGTTTTGCTCGCATAGGAGATTACTTTATTGACCCTGTCATGCTTTTGGTATAATACTGCCGTCAAGCACGTATTAGAGAACCCTGTCTCCAGGAAGAACTCCTTGTTTCTGACAGGGTAAGCTAGGCAGGGCGCTTGTGAGAGGCTTCTTTTGAGTTGTCTTACTGCCTCGGCTTGTTCTGGACCCCATTCCCACTTGACCCCCCCCTTCAGGAGATGAATCAGGGGTCTGGTGATCTCTGCGTAGCCCTCAAAGAACTTTCTACTGTAATTAGTCAGTCCAAGGAGGCTCCTTAGTTCACGCAGAGTTGTGGGGTCTTTCAGTTTCTGAAGTGCTTCCACTTTCTTTTCCTGGGGACAGAGACCCTGAGGAGTAATCTCATGCCCCAAGAAGTTAACACGGGTTCTACACCACTGTGATTTCTGAAAGGAAAGTTTTGCTCCGGCGGCCCTCAACTGGGTCAGAACATAACGGATCTCCGCTATGTGTTCCTCCACAGATGAACTTTTGATGAGGACATCATCTACATAAGCCAGGTTACCCCTCGCACCCAGGTCGGGCATGGCCTTATGTAGGAAAATTTTGAACTCATTACCGGAGTTGAGGTATCCGAAGGGAGTCCGGGTCCATGTGTATTGCTGGCCCCCAAAGGTAAAAGCCAGCTTGTATTGGTCCTCCCTACTGACCGGCACAGTCCAGTATCCATTGGTCAGGTCTATTGCAGTGAATACCTGTGACCCCTGGATCTGGGCCAGCCCTTGGTCAATGTAGGGCAGAGGCCATCGGGAAGTATGGACCCGTTTGTTGAGCTCCCTAAGGTCAGCGCAGAGTCTCCACTGGCCGTTTGGCTTCAATATTCCCAGCACCGGATTATTGAAGGTGCTGTGGACTGGACGGATTATTCCCCGGGACTCAAGGTTCTTAATTATTTCAGTAAGGGACTCCATTGATGCGAGAGGCAAGCGATATTGCTTCACAAACACAGGAGTCATGCCAGGGTCTGTGGGGATTGTTGTTGTGTGGATGTCAGTGCGACCGCAGTCATATGAGTCTACCGCAAAGAGAGCTTGGAAATCCAAGAAAACTTGTTTCAACTTTTGCTTTTGTTCCAGAGTCACACAGGCATCAGCTAGATTGACTCTCTCTTCCACCATCTGCCTGAAGCCTGGAAAGACTTCTGGTTTGGCTATCTCCGCGGCCTCCTCCAGCTGGGTGGAGAAGTCCCTGGTCAGAGTGCTGATTTGGACCGGAGGCTTCAGGTGGGAAAGGCAGCCTTCATGGACCTGGAAAATCACCTCATCCCTCCTGAAGTCACAAGTCACATCTTCCTTACCATAAGGGCAAGAAGTGTACACCAGGAAGTTCCCCCCATGCCGGGTAAAAATCCTGTCTGGTGTTGTATTGTCATCACTGTCACTGTCAAAACAGTCCTTGGGGATTGGTCCTAACAGTTAATTTCCAAGATCAATGGAGAAATGTCGGTCATCAACCGCCATTCCAATAATGGTGCCTGCGGCTAGAGTAATACTCTTTAAGTCGCTGTTATCCACCTCTATTGGAATGGTGTCATGTTCTATGTTGACTAATGGAGTTGGGTTTACCCCTAACCCTTGCTGTTGGAGAGAAGCATTTAGATGTATGTAAGCATCAGGGTTTTGCAAATATTGTCCTCTTTTAACTTTCACTTCCAGGGAGAATTGTCGGGTCCTTTCTGGGATGGTGACTTCCTCTTTGATCTGAATTTCAACTGCATAAGGTAGCAATTGAGCTGACCTAAATGCTTTTTCTGGATCATCAAAGCCCATGGGATTATCCGCTAATCGGGACCAAGCTTTGAAGTTTATTAGGTCCAAACTAATGGCAAAGCGATTGAGAATGTCACTGCCTAAGTAAAAGGCGGCAGGGACGTCTCGCACGACCCAACAATTGTGGACTATGCTCTTGTTGCCAATGGAGATTTTGAGCATACACCTGCTTGGCAGGAGATGTTTGGAATTAGGTGCTTCCAGGTCCATTTCCCATTTGTCTATCAGTTTGAATGTGGGAATGGCTGGATCTTTTGGGAGTTGGCGGAACATGGCTTCGCTGATGAAGCTCTTACCGTTGTTCACACACACTCGAGCGAGAACAGAGTCCTTCCCATCATTTAACTGAACAGGGATGAACAACTGCTCTCCAATTTGCTGAATATCAACCAGGCTCTGAGCTGATTTCACATCTTTCTGGACTATAGGAGTGGGAGTTTCTGATGGTGGATTAGTATAGAATCTCAGAGTGTTTCCTTCCAGCGTGGAATACCACTTTAGACTGGAAGGAAGGTTGATTTTCAGAAATAGAGAGGACCCTGCATCACCAGTCTGTTGTCCTACTGCTATTACTGTCACGTCTGGAATCTGGTTATTCTGGAAGTGAAATTCTACTTGGTCAGATTTTTGTTCAACCATGTGGCAGGTGCCGTTTAAACTAACATGGTTGACACTCTGTTTTAATTTTATTGGTCGGCTAGTCTGGGTCCAGAGGACCTTGTTTACACAATCTATTAGGGGTGACAACCTTCTCAGGAGGTCATTCCCTAGTAAAGAAGGGGTGCCCTCTGGGGTCACAACTATGAACGGGTGTTTCAACTTATGTCGCCCAATTTTTATGTCCAAATCTACCGTCCCCTCAACAGGAATTTCCGTCCCGTCGAAGTTCTGGAGTTGTCCAGGAAGAGAGGTGAGAGGAATACGATAATTCTCTCCCCTTCCTGCATTCAGTTTGTCAAAGGCCCTTCTGGACAGAAGGGTAGCTTGAGATCCAGTGTCCACCAGTGCCAAAATTGTACCCTGTCCCTGTACTTGTACCGGGGCATAGTATCTTCCCTCCTTCTCCTCAAGGGGGCACAGATAATGTACATTTTTGGACAACTGGTGGGCTAATTTTCTGGTTTTGGACATCGCTAGCGAAGAGATTTGGGCAGAATTCTGTGGAGAGCCTTGGGAATCTGAAAGAAAAATTTGGCAACTGGAGATCAGAGCCATTTTGGGTTCCCCTGGCTCCGGTTCTGGGCCGCCCCCCCCTTTTTGGAGGCAGTCACCAGGATGGGTTTGAACCAGGGGATTTTCTTGCTGTTGGTTCTGGGATGAGATAGTGGGCGGCGGTAGCTCAGTCTCCACATCTCCCCAGTCTGGATTTGCATCCCTAGGGACCCATTTTTCTTTGGGAGGAGTTCTCCCCTCTCTGAAGGAGAAGATCCTTTTCCCAGGATCCTCTGAGGATCCCTCTCCCTCAAATTGGAATATCTGTACCTCCTCCTCAAACTGAGTCTGTTTGGGTCTTTTGTTTCTCCTACCCCCCCTCTGCTCCTTAGGAGGCAGACTTTCAGGGGCAAGAGATTTTGTTTCCGGTTCCTGGGTTTCCAGGGGCTGTTTACAAGTGAGGAAGGAAGCTTCCTCCAAGGCTTTACACCCCCCTTCCCTTTGTGCCTCCTCCCTGGGAACCGGTGAGTTATCGGGGTGCTGCCCCCGTCATTGTTCTGGAGCACCAGGTCCAGAGTTGGGTGCGTTCTGCGCCGGCACGCCCATCTGAGGGTTCTGCTGAGCCCTCAGTATGTGACCCAGATCCCGCGCCATGTTTTGAACCTGGCGCTCTAAGTGGGAAACCCGCTCAGGCTGATGCGGGGCCCTGTTTTCTCCCCTGGGCTGATCCCGGGAAGGGTAGCTGTCCCTCCTCTGGTAATACCCCGGGTTGGGAAGATTTGGGTACCCCTCCACCCTTGGCCTCCCCTCTCCCGGATTAGGTTGTCTGGGCTCAGGGAATTGGGGAAAGAAGGATGGATGATTTTGGGGTTGGAAATTGGGTGGATACCTGGGGAAAAAGTTCTGCCCAGGATTTGGAAAATTTCTGCCCTCCTGTGGGAAGTTGGGAGGGAAGTTCCCTGGGTTAGGTGCTTGGCTGGATCCCCCCCCTTGGGCTGGAGGAGTCCACACATAACCCAGGATGGGTCTGTTTCCCTTGTAACGGGGACTTACGTAATCAGGAGAGCGAGGGACCCCATTTGTGGGGCTGCCTCCCTGGCTCCCTGTCTGTGACTGGCCCGAGGACCTCCTGGGCCTAGCATTATTAGGTGCAGGTAGGTTTTTAGGCCCCCCCATCTCCAAATCCAAAACGGGGGTGACCTTTACCTCTGCCACCTTGGCAGCAGCAGGGGTGCTGTTGGCTTTGGGGTTTTTCTGGGCATTACTTTTGCTATCTACCGGTTTCTGCACCTCATAGATCCGGGTAGCCTGTTCAATGACCCAGTCTAAAGATCTTTTCTCGTGAAAATCCCTCACGAGCTGGGTCATTATGTATTTGGGCAAGGCATGAAAAAATGTATTAATGAATTCTCTACTGTCTGTGCGCACCCTTCTGGTGGTCTGCGCAAAAGCACGCTTTAACTCCTGCACAAATTCTTGTGGGGCCTGATCCTCCCCACATTGTAAATTGTAGGCTGCCTTTCGAGCCTCTTGAGGATTTCTATGAATGGAAAAATGTTTCAAGATGGCCGCCTTATAGGTGGACCATCTTAAATGATTTTGGTCCTCCAGCCCCGCAAAGAAACTGGAGTATTCCGGGGAGAAGGTCCACTTTACATATTGAATACAGCTTTGGCTGTCCTTCAAATGGAAAGTCTCCATCATTTGCTCAAACAACTCTAAGTGCTCCCAAACAGATTACTTAGCGTTCTTATGGTAAGGCGTGATGACGCTCCTGATCGCCTTAATCTGCTTTAAGGGGTCCTTAAGAAAGGCCCTTTTTGCCTTATTGGCCTTTTTGGTTCGGGTAACCCTTGTCCATTCCTCCTCTGACTCAGAGGCACTGCTCCCAGAGGTTCCTGTCTGTTCTTCCAGGTTTTCCCGGATTCTGCGAGCCTGGGAATGGCTGGCCGAATGTGGGGACCTGGTCTCCTGTGTCCTGCGCAGTTCAGAGGAGTCTTCAGATTCCTCCTTGCTGCCAGGATTTGATGGGTACCCCCCCCACTGACCTAACTGGGCAGAGGTTTTCAGGATGCCCTTAATGGGCCTACTCTCCTGGGGTTCCCCATTAAATTGCACTGTGCTTGGGTGCCCATACCCGGATGCCCGCCCCTCCATTCCTGGGTGGTACTGGCCTATGAGCCCCATGATTCTGGCTGGATAGTAATCTGCCATCCCTGTGGCCCTGTGCTCACGTGCGCCAGGGGACATGGGGGTGGCAGAGTCCAGGGACTGAGAGGTATGAGGGCCTCTGGTACTAGGGCTCCTGAGGTTATGCTCCGGAGTTTCCATTTCCCAGCGAACCTCATCTCTATCCGCCCCTGCTCCCTGTTGCAATGCAAGAGCCTGCATTTGTGCCTTCAGTTCCTCAGTTAAGGCCTTACTAGACTCTATCAGTCTCTCCTGCATCGCTACCTGTTGCTGGAGCCTATCATTGTGCTGGCAGAGAGCCTCATTCTCTCTCTGTGTTTCCTGATTGGTCCTGGAGCACTGGGCCAGTCTTTGCTGCAGGAGGGTTACCTCCTGAGCTGTGTCCCTATTGGCCTGCTCCTTTCTTGCTAGAGCATCCTCCACCCTCCTGGTGTGCTCTAACAAGTTCTGGTGTTCTTTTTGGAGGTCACCCAGTCCCTGGTGGGCCAGGTGATTTTCTTCCATTTTTCTTTTTAAATGGCAGACTTCCTGTCCTAAGGCGTCTCTTTCCTGACTAAGAGCCTGCATTTGTGCCGCCAGGTCGTCCCTCTGCCTTTGAAAGGCACCAGCTTTCTGGCGTTCTTCATCAAACTCTGCCTGGGCATCCAGGTCTTTCAAAATCAGCTTGTTGCTCTCTACCTTCACTCTATCTAGATGACTTTGCAGGGTGGCTACCTGCTCCGTGCATGCCCTGTTAAAGTCTAATTGTTGCTCCAGCTTTTTCTGGCTCTGCAGTAAGGAGTCCAAACTGTCTCGGTGCTCCTTCTGCAGGGCCAGAAATCTAGTATCCTGGTCAGCCTTTTCCTGTTGCAGTATATCCATGTCCTCTTTTATTTTAATGATATACTGCCTACTGTCATTTTCTGACTCCTGGCTCCTGAGCAGCCTCTGCTCAGAAGAGTCCAGCTCAGATTGGGCCTTCTGTAATGCCAGCAGTTGCCTACTCGCCAGATCTTGGCCTTCAGCACATCTGTCCTGCATGGCTCCCATATGTAAATATAAATATGCCGCTACCCTGGCAATCTTGTTGTGCTCATCCTTGGCCTTAGAGGACATATATAGTTCACTCAGGGCCACATGTAAGGGACCCTGGTCTCTCCATATATCTGACCCTGTTTCCGTGATTTGGGGTGTGATGGCCTGCAACCAGACTGTTTGGTCCTGGTGAGTCCACTCACCTCTCACAAATAACTTATGTAAGAAGTGCTCTCTGGCTATTTTCATGTCTACTAAGGTCGTCATTCTAGAGATTGGTCTCTGTCCTGACTTACAGAAGTTTGTATTTTATTTTTGCAAAACAGACCTTTTTCTTAGAGTGTTCCTTTGAGAAGTGCTTTACAGCGTAACACAGCGTGTGCTCCGACCGGATATGTGAATCTGGTCAGCTGGCACACTGTATTAATCTGCACAAGTGATAGATCTAACCCAAACGTCCGGCACGAGCCCCCAATTTGTAAGAGGATTCAATTCAGCACTACAGCCAAGTCAACGCCTAGTCTAGAATACTGAATGAAAACCCTTATTGATATATCTTTATGTCCAGTTCATGTGTTCTGGATGACTACCCCTATATAACACCCCTCTCTTTGAATAACCCTGACCCCACTGAGCCAAGAAGTAGTTCTGTTTTGCAAGTTAAAAGGTTTAATTGATAATTGAAACAATATATATATATCACACTTTATAATACATTAATAATTGAATATCACACTTAATCTGATATGATAAAGATTAACAACGGAGAATCTGGCACGAGCACACTTCTTGATAATCACTAAGGAGTTGACATGAAATGGATAAGATAGCAACAATACTTTTATGGTTTCCAAGGGATGCAATGTGGAATGAAAATGCAATACAGAAAATAACTTGATAGGATTTCAGCAAAAGACAATGTAATCACTTTCTTGGACAATTCACCCCCCCCTTTTATGCAATGCAAGGAAATGGAGGGAAGCACACAGTTCTCAGAAATGCAATCAAATGTGATTCAGTTCACCCCAGCAACTTAGACTACAGAAGTTGAAAACACAGGCCCAAATGCTTTTAAATGTGCTGGCAATGAAGAAAAAAAATATGCTAAAATGCTTTTAATTCCCTCTAGGAGGTTCAGGGTGAGTGAAATCAAGTTAATATTAGTCCAGGCTCACACTAGCAATGATGCAGGGATAGTTTTTATGAGGTAAACGATTTTTTTAGAGGAAAGCAAAAGCAGCTATCTTTTTGCAAGTGGAGAAATTTTCAAATCGCGGCAAAATTCGCGAATGCGCCGGGCGCTATTACAGAAGAACTACTATCGTTTTGGGGTCCTAGTAAAGCCTAGGATCTCAGCTTCCAGATGAAAGTTACTGCAAGTCTCTAGCACAAACGGTCACGGAGATATGATCGATTAAATAAAGGTCGTTTTTCAGATTTGAAATTTTAAAGTTCAAAAAGACAAGTGCAGCTTGCAACTAGAAAATGACAGGTGACAGCTTTGCAAATGACAGGTGACAGTTAGGAGACAGTTCTACTTAGATTAAAATAGGATTGAATTATCTTATTTTAACTAAGAGATTGGTTCTGCACAGTTCTGCTATGTACTCACAATATATTTAGAAATATGCCTTGCCACGGATCTGGTCAGGTTTTAGACGGGACTCTGGTCTCTGCACTTCACAGTGATCTGGGTCTGCTCTCTCTCTGGATTCTGAAGATTGAGGGATTTAAAGTCTGGATCTTTCTGCACAGCTTTCTCTGGAGATTGATGGAGGTAAAGTATGGATTTTCCCGGCAGAGCTTCCAGCTGCAAATGGATTTGAAGGTCCCTATCTGTCCTGTCTCTCTGCTTTTATGTGTTTTGAAAATGGGTGTGTGTGAGCAGCATCACTAGACCCTACCCCTCTCCACTTGCCATTGGTCAAATTTCCATTTCTCACTTGATTGGGGAAGGAACTGTGAGTCAGAGCGATGTCATTTTATGGCTTGCAGAGAGGACACTCCCCTGTCAAATTGCACACAATCTGTATTTGATATAAAAAAAACATATTTGCAGAGGTACATATTGTTTTAAAATCATATGCACCCATCATGCATTACAGGAGGTATACCCTGTCCAAATCTGCTCTTCCTGAGGGCTTGCATTCAGAAATGGCACATATTTCACTTTTTAACTGATTTCGCAATTTCGGACATTAACCCAAATTTACACACATGTGCGCAAGGAGTATGGACATTAGTTGATGAAGTGTCAGATTTTTCACATGCACATATTTTGAGTAATATCCTCTTAACTGCTAAAACCCCCCTTACCATGCCACCGGTTCGAAAAACCTCTTAAAATGTGGGCAGAAAAATCACAAGAATTATGGTGTCATTTATACAATTTTCACATGTCCGCTCTATGAGTTATTCATCTTTTTAGAGTTATGTTCTGGCCCCAAAGGGGTGTGGTTTTCCTCCAGCACAAGGTTGAATTTCTGGTTTTTCCAGTTCTGCCAAGCCAGCTTGCTCTCACAGGCAGTGCCCCTCCCCTTTGCTTCCAGGAGAAATCTACTTTTACGACGTCTGCAATAAACCATCTGCCTGGGTCAGGACAGGGCTTTGTTCAGAGCTCCTGTATTCTGTGGGGCTCCCCTTAATTCAATTATCAGAGAGATGGCATATCCTTAGTGTGGCCAGCAAAAGGCAGATTGGCCTGGGAACACAGCTGTGACTCAAGTTTCACTCCTGCTGGGGGTAGTTGCCAGGCAGAATTCAGTTCCTTAAGCCAAGTTTCAGATAAAATGTCACTTTTTGTTCCCCAGTTTTCTGCATTCAAATAAAACTAAACATTTTTACATATGCAGCTAGAATGCTGATTCTAAGTTTAAAACTATGACATTTAAACAATTGCAACCTATGTGACACTCAAAAGTAGGTCACTCAGTCAATTTAAACATTTAGATTTGTAGTGTCTTTCAGTCCAAATTTACTTAAACTGCTGAAATCCACAGCTCAGCCAGTCTTGTTATAAACCTTCAAGTCACTTCAGAATATAACTTTACATTGGATCCACCTCTTAAAATGTCTTTCTTTGGCATGTTTTGGGTTCATTTATTCAGTTTTACACAAAAAAGTAAAATCTGGTGGTTTTAAAATGCCGGCTTTTGGATAGTGGTGAGTACTGGTACTGCACCCCTTTTTGGGATTTAAGAAAATGAATTCCCAACAGTTATGGGTTTGCTTTTGGCAATCAGCATTGCCATTCCCAATGGTTTCAGACTACTGTGTGGGTAGTCCCATGGTGGTTTTAGGCAGTTTCCTTCTGTGCCCATAACATCGGCAAAAATGAGTGGCAGCCTATTCTTCATGCATTTCCCTGTGCATTTTCTGGGAAGCTCTGGCCATCATGATGTTTTCCATGTCAGTACTGCACAGTTTTGAGGTAGGGCTCGGATGCATGGGTAAATACATCCCACAGTGCACTAGAGCCAAGCAAAGGAGTCATTGAGGAAGAGAAGGTTATTTGCATAATGTATGCCGGCATGCAGTTATAGTGAGTTAGAACATTTGTTAAAGGAGCTAGATTGTTACATCATTTTTAAACCACTTGAAGGTATATTGTGTACATAGTTATGGGAAACTTATTTCAGAATGTTGTACCTAATATTGAGTGGGATCTCCCTTTCTGTTTCAGTCTTCTGTTCCTGGGTGTAGTTAGGTTGTTAACCTGTGATGGTCTCAGTTGTCATGTAGGTACATATTTGCTTATGTAAGAGTTCAGGTTTTTAGGAGCAATGTTATGAAAGATTTGGAAAATATTACAGATGATGAGCGTGTTGAGGGTTATTAGGCCGGTGAGATATGGTTTGAGTCCCAAAATAAGTTATTCTCCTTTATTTTAGATAAGTTGCAGTTGCTGTACTTGGTTTGTATGTTTTCCTTTATATATACTATTATAGTAGTCTAGACGAGAGAGGACAAGGACTCTAGTAACTCAATGTTCTTTGTCATTTGAAAGTAGGGGACAATCCTCTGTGTATATGGTGCTGTAAGTAAAATGTTTGGGGTAGCAGGACTTTTTGTGGTTGCTTTGTGAGTTTAGTGTTGAAAATGACACCTATATTCTTTGTATGGTCCAAAGGGGTGGGTGCCATACCCATGTGTCATGGCCACTGGACAAGGGCCATGTCTTCATCACCTACAGGGTCCAAATGGACCCAGTCCTGGCGCCTCTGGCACCAGGCTCATATAAAAGTGTGCTTGCACACTTTGTGCCAAAGGCATGTGCATCAGGGCCAGGCGTGGCCATAGAGGATCATTGGGGAGCATGTGTAAGAACCTCTGGGAGTGGCAAGGTGGAGCCACAAGGTGGGGCCAAAGAGAGGGGCCAGGGCCAGCCTATTTAAGGCCAACCCGCCCACATATTGGCACTTCGCGTTAGTCTGCTTTCTGCAGCGTAACGCTTACTGCCGTCCTTACCTGTTTTCCATGCTCTTCTCCTCGTTATGCATCTTACCTGATTCCAGCTACTCCATCGCTGAGGGCGCATCTTACCTGATTCTGTCTACTCCATCGCTGAAGGCGCATTTTACCTGACTCCAGCTGCACCATCGCGGAAAGCGCATCTTACCTGTCTCCAGCTACACCATCGCTGCACGCTCATCACCTATCTCCTGCACTCCATAGTCTGCAGCGCATCGCATCTTACTTGACTCCCATCGCTATTGAAAGTTGGAGTGCTTCTTTACCTGATCCGGACGTCCAGCTATGCGGGAACTTATGTTCCATCCTTCATCTTCACCGAACCTCCATCTTGCAGACTGTCCTCCGAACAGCCAGCCTCCGCTCGACGTCGCCAGACTTCTCCTGCAAGAGAAAAGAACACAATAGTTTAGGAGTCATATAAATAACTAACGCTCAGCCGCACCATACCTAAGCCTAGCGTTCTACATTAAAAGCCAACTTACTATCTAGTTCAAAGGCTTTATCATCCTATGGGGAATCGCTGGACTCGCTCCAAACACTGCGACTCCGGGCAGCCATCTTCACACCTATCGAGGAGAGAAAAGACATTTGCAAGAATTACGAACTATAATCACAGCAAAAGACATTGCAAGAATTCCGAACTACAATCACGGCAAAAAGACATTATAATTAACAAACAATAATCATTGCTAAAAGAATCACCTTCTAAGTGGTTGGTCACAGCCGGTTTGGATCACCACTTCCACGGGCCAGTGAAGCAACTAGGTCCACTCCAAGCACCCCTGCTAGAAGAAGCAGGACGGAGAGCTCAGCATTACAAATAAACAGGTAAGCTTGCATGGGTAAACACTTGCACACTTCGTTCTGGCACGAAAGGGGTTGAGGGGACTCACAACACCACCACGCTATTCACATTGCCTCTATCTTCTCTCAGGGGCAATATCAGCATCCGGAGCAGTTGATTCCGCAGCAGCTGGGTGAGAGAGTCGAGCCACCAGAGCCAAGTCGAGGGAGGGCTCCAACCATGCCCCAGCGTCCCCGCAGAGAACAGGTGAGCGTAACACCATGAGAGGTGGTGCCCTGAAAGATAGTGTTGCTGGATTAGTATCCACAAAGAAGAAACACTTTGTCTTAGAGGTACAATGGCAGGGTTTATGGATTCTCTGGAGGATTTGAATTGTAGGATGCTTGTTGTTATCAGGTTCAAGGTTCAACAGTACCTGAGTCATGGGAATAAAGTGGAGCCATGGGGAACATCAGATTTTGAGGGGGAATGTGTTGAGTTGAGGATTCCCATTTTAATCTGCAGGGAATGATCCTTAAGGTATATTGCAATGGTTCTACGTTATTTCGCCGCAGTATTTTTCATCGCAGGTTTTTTCATCGAGGTTTCTTTTTTGAAAAACTCATCGTTTTTTTGGGGGGGTTTTGGGGGGGTTACCCCTCCTATCCCCCCTTTTTTTTTATTCCCTTACACCCACAACCATATATTTAATTTTTTAACCCCCCCCAAAAAAAAAAAACGATGAGTTTTTTTTTCGAAATAAAAACGGCGATGAAAAAACACGCGATGAAAAATACCGCTGTGAAATGCGTGTATACCATTGCAATACACTTCAGTGCAGTACTATCTACTCCCATTTGAACTTTTTTTTTTAAACTTAATTTTATTGGAGTTTATATCAAACAGATTACAGTTTATACAACCAAAGTTAACAATCATAACAAGAAATCAGGTATTACAGTCAAATAGAAAGCACGGTTGAGATTTAGTTTCATATATCAGCAAAATTCTTGCATTTTGTTCCATCAACAGTTAACTCCCCTTTACAATGTCACTAAGCATTGGTCACTCTTCTCCCATTTCCCCCCCCCTCCCTCCTCCACCCCACAAGACTTTATTAGCTGCCGCCGTGGGATGTATTGTCTAGCGTTTGGCGGATTGGTTGATAGGTTTGTCAGACCTTGAAGCCTACCTTGTTCGGGAGGTTATCATGATGTTTCACTACTCAGGGCATTGGTCATTCGCTAGGTGTTAGTGGGCTGTTCCGGGCATATGTTTGTTGACAAACTCTCACCATAAAATGTCGCATTGCGTGGCTTTCCCGTGTATAGATGCCGTGATTTTTTCCATGATACACATATTGAAGGTCACATTAACCCATTCTTTTTCTGTGGGGGTTGCAGGGGATTTCCATTTCAAGGTCAATAGAGCCCTCGCGGCTAGTAACAGTGGTGCAGCTATGTCTGTGACCCTTCTCAATTCATCCTCGATCCCCTCGAGACCAAATAAGATCAAGTAGGGGTCCACTGTTCGTTGGATCCCGTCTAGATCCTTAATACAACCTAGGACCTCATTGCAGTATATTTCGACCTGAGGACATCCCCACCACATGTGCCAGTAATCTGCCGCAGACCCACATCCCTGCCAACACATTGGACTAGATGACTGATACATCTTGGAGAGCCTGTGCAGGTCATATTGCCAACTATTCAATAATTTTATCGAATGCAATTTATATTGGCATGGTATTGAGGCCTTCGGTGTTGTCCTACATATCTTATCCCATATCTCTGGGTCGATGTCTTCACCCATGTCCCTTTCCCATCTTAACCTAAGCGGTTCTGTTGAGCCCTTTCCCGCTTCCATTAGTGTTTTATACAAGGCAGATATTTACCATTTTGTTTCCGTCATGGAGTTGAGTATGGTTTCAAACGGGGTAAGTTCCTTGCTCAGCTTTTCCCTCCATTCTGGTTTTGTCAATACACCCTTGATCTGCAGAAAGTGGAATGCAGACAGTGTCCCTATTCTGAGTGCCTCCTCTAGTTTAGGGAGTGCAATGAAGGAGTCATTCTTTAGGAGTTGTCCCACCCTCTCCAGGCCTGCCTCATACCAAGCTTGAAACCTTTCCACATTGGGGATCTGGTCATTCATGCCCGTTGACCAGAGGTGACTTAATGGTGATGGCCATGTGGTAATCTTTTCCATATCCCTACTCTCTCGCCATATGTCCCATATGGTTACAAACATCGGGTGTGTCTTAGATCTTTTCAGTACCCTCTTCCTAGGGGACCATAGCCATTCGGAGATTGTTGCCAGGGACAGCTAGTGGTTGTCCATAGCAATCCACTGGGGTGTTTTTTGGTTACGAAGATGGGGAATAAGAATACGTAATTGGGCTGCATCATAATATTTTCGATGTCTGGGAGACCCACTCCACCCTTGTCTTTTGGTAATGTCAAATTGGAGTATGCAATTCTGGGCTGTTTCCCTTGCCATAAGAATTTTAATATCGCCTTCTTGACTTCTGCAAAGAATTGACGTGGCATCTAAATGGGGAGCATTTGAAAGGGGTATAAAAATCTCGGGAGACAGGTCATTTTTATCGCATTTAAACGCCCCAACCAGGATATGGTTAGGTTATCCCATCGGGCAAGGTCTGCGTGACATTTTTGGAGGAGCGCAGGGAAATTGGCTTCCTATAAATCTTTTAGTGATCTTGTGACATGTATGCCTAAGTACTTCATTTTTTCGTGTTCAATCATAAGGCCCAGGGACTGGTATCTTTCTGTGTTTGTATCCATTGATCCCTGTAAGGGGAAAAGGATGGACTTAGATTTGTTAACCTTGAACCCGGATACTTGGCCGTATTTGTCTAAGAGGTACAAAGTCCTGGGAATGGATGTAGTGGGGTTCGTCACATGAAGGAGTAGGTCATCGGCATATAGCGCTACTTTGTATTCCTCGTCCCCTAGACGCATATCTGTTACTTGAGTATCCTGTCGCATTTTTTGGGCCAGGGGTTCTATGGAGAGGGCGAAGAGGATGGCCGATAGGGGGCATCCCTGCCGGGTACCACGTTTCAGCTCGAACCATCTCGAGTATTCCCCATTGGGTATGTAAGAGTTCAGGTTTTTAGGAGCAATGTTATGAAAGATTTGGAAAATATTACAGATGATGAGCGTGTTGAGGGTTATTAGGCCGGTGAGATATGGTTTGAGTCCCAACATAAGTTATTCTCCTTTATTTTAGATAAGTTGCAGTTGCTGTACTTGGTTTGTATGTTTTCCTTTATATATACTATTATAGTAGTCTAGACGAGAGAGGACAAGGACTCTAGTAACTCAATGTTCTTTGTCATTTGAAAGTAGGGGACAATCCTCTGTGTATATGGTGCTGTAAGTAAAATGTTTGGGGTAGCAGGACTTTTTGTGGTTGCTTTGTGAGTTTAGTGTTGAAAATGACACCTATATTCTTTGTATGGTCCAAAGGGGTGGGTGCCATACCCATGTGTCATGGCCACTGGACAAGGGCCATGTCTTCATCACCTACAGGGTCCAAATGGACCCAGTCCTGGCGCCTCTGGCACCAGGCTCATATAAAAGTGTGCTTGCACACTTTGTGCCAAAGGCATGTGCATCAGGGCCAGGCGTGGCCATAGAGGATCATTGGGGAGCATGTGTAAGAACCTCTGGGAGTGGCAAGGTGGAGCCACAAGGTGGGGCCAAAGAGAGGGGCCAGGGCCAGCCTATTTAAGGCCAACCCGCCCACATATTGGCACTTCGCGTTAGTCTGCTTTCTGCAGCGTAACGCTTACTGCCGTCCTTACCTGTTTTCCATGCTCTTCTCCTCGTTATGCATCTTACCTGATTCCAGCTACTCCATCGCTGAGGGCGCATCTTACCTGATTCTGTCTACTCCATCGCTGAAGGCGCATTTTACCTGACTCCAGCTGCACCATCGCGGAAAGCGCATCTTACCTGTCTCCAGCTACACCATCGCTGCACGCTCATCACCTATCTCCTGCACTCCATAGTCTGCAGCGCATCGCATCTTACTTGACTCCCATCGCTATTGAAAGTTGGAGTGCTTCTTTACCTGATCCGGACGTCCAGCTATGCGGGAACTTATGTTCCATCCTTCATCTTCACCGAACCTCCATCTTGCAGACTGTCCTCCGAACAGCCAGCCTCCGCTCGACGTCGCCAGACTTCTCCTGCAAGAGAAAAGAACACAATAGTTTAGGAGTCATATAAATAACTAACGCTCAGCCGCACCATACCTAAGCCTAGCGTTCTACATTAAAAGCCAACTTACTATCTAGTTCAAAGGCTTTATCATCCTATGGGGAATCGCTGGACTCGCTCCAAACACTGCGACTCCGGGCAGCCATCTTCACACCTATCGAGGAGAGAAAAGACATTTGCAAGAATTACGAACTATAATCACAGCAAAAGACATTGCAAGAATTCCGAACTACAATCACGGCAAAAAGACATTATAATTAACAAACAATAATCATTGCTAAAAGACTCACCTTCTAAGTGGTTGGTCACAGCCGGTTTGGATCACCATTTCCACGGGCCAGTGAAGCAACTAGGTCCACTCCAAGCACCCCTGCTAGAAGAAGCAGGACGGAGAGCTCAGCATTACAAATAAACAGGTAAGCTTGCATGGGTAAACACTTGCACACTTCGTTCTGGCACGAAAGGGGTTGAGGGGACTCACAACACCACCACGCTATTCACATTGCCTCTATCTTCTCTCAGGGGCAATATCAGCATCCGGAGCAGTTGATTCCGCAGCAGCTGGGTGAGAGAGTCGAGCCACCAGAGCCAAGTCGAGGGAGGGCTCCAACCATGCCCCAGCGTCCCCGCAGAGAACAGGTGAGCGTAACACCATGAGAGGTGGTGCCCTGAAAGATAGTGTTGCTGGATTAGTATCCACAAAGAAGAAACACTTTGTCTTAGAGGTACAATGGCAGGGTTTATGGATTCTCTGGAGGATTTGAATTGTAGGATGCTTGTTGTTATCAGGTTCAAGGTTCAACAGTACCTGAGTCATGGGAATAAAGTGGAGCCATGGGGAACATCAGATTTTGAGGGGGAATGTGTTGAGTTGAGGATTCCCATTTTAATCTGCAGGGAATGATCCTTAAGGTATATTGCAATGGTTCTACGTTATTTCGCCGCAGTATTTTTCATCGCAGGTTTTTTCATCGAGGTTTCTTTTTTGAAAAACTCATCGTTTTTTTGGGGGGGGTTTGGGGGGGTTACCCCTCCTATCCCCCCTTTTTTTTTATTCCCTTACACCCACAACCATATATTTAATTTTTTAACCCCCCCCCAAAAAAAAAAACGATGAGTTTTTTTTCGAAATAAAAACGGCGATGAAAAAACACGCGATGAAAAATACCGCTGTGAAATGCGTGTATACCATTGCAATACACTTCAGTGCAGTACTATCTACTCCCATTTGAACTTTTTTTTTTAAACTTAATTTTATTGGAGTTTATATCAAACAGATTACAGTTTATACAACCAAAGTTAACAATCATAACAAGAAATCAGGTATTACAGTCAAATAGAAAGCACGGTTGAGATTTAGTTTCATATATCAGCGAAATTCTTGCATTTTGTTCCATCAACAGTTAACTCCCCTTTACAATGTCACTAAGCATTGGTCACTCTTCTCCCATTTCCCCCCCCCCCTCCCTCCTCCACCCCACAAGACTTTATTAGCTGCCGCCGTGGGATGTATTGTCTAGCGTTTGGCGGATTGGTT
Organism: Ambystoma mexicanum; assembly: GCF_040938575.1. Lineage (NCBI taxonomy): Eukaryota > Metazoa > Chordata > Amphibia > Caudata > Ambystomatidae > Ambystoma > Ambystoma mexicanum. The sequence continues at coordinate 221,525,539 of NC_090930.1, forward strand.
GATAGGTTTGTCAGACCTTGAAGCCTACCTTGTTCGGGAGGTTATCATGATGTTTCACTACTCAGGGCATTGGTCATTCGCTAGGTGTTAGTGGGCTGTTCCGGGCATATGTTTGTTGACAAACTCTCACCATAAAATGTCGCATTGCGTGGCTTTCCCGTGTATAGATGCCGTGATTTTTTCCATGATACACATATTGAAGGTCACATTAACCCATTCTTTTTCTGTGGGGGTTGCAGGGGATTTCCATTTCAAGGTCAATAGAGCCCTCGCGGCTAGTAACAGTGGTGCAGCTATGTCTGTGACCCTTCTCAATTCATCCTCGATCCCCTCGAGACCAAATAAGATCAAGTAGGGGTCCACTGTTCGTTGGATCCCGTCTAGATCCTTAATACAACCTAGGACCTCATTGCAGTATATTTCGACCTGAGGACATCCCCACCACATGTGCCAGTAATCTGCCGCAGACCCACATCCCTGCCAACACATTGGACTAGATGACTGATACATCTTGGAGAGCCTGTGCAGGTCATATTGCCAACTATTCAATAATTTTATCGAATGCAATTTATATTGGCATGGTATTGAGGCCTTCGGTGTTGTCCTACATATCTTATCCCATATCTCTGGGTCGATGTCTTCACCCATGTCCCTTTCCCATCTTAACCTAAGCGGTTCTGTTGAGCCCTTTCCCGCTTCCATTAGTGTTTTATACAAGGCAGATATTTACCATTTTGTTTCCGTCATGGAGTTGAGTATGGTTTCAAACGGGGTAAGTTCCTTGCTCAGCTTTTCCCTCCATTCTGGTTTTGTCAATACACCCTTGATCTGCAGAAAGTGGAATGCAGACAGTGTGCCTATTCTGAGTGCCTCCTCTAGTTTAGGGAGTGCAATGAAGGAGTCATTCTTTAGGAGTTGTCCCACCCTCTCCAGGCCTGCCTCATACCAAGCTTGAAACCTTTCCACATTGGGGATCTGGTCATTCATGCCCGTTGACCAGAGGTGACTTAATGGTGATGGCCATGTGGTAATCTTTTCCATATCCCTACTCTCTCGCCATATGTCCCATATGGTTACAAACATCGGGTGTGTCTTAGATCTTTTCAGTACCCTCTTCCTAGGGGACCATAGCCATTCGGAGATTGTTGCCAGGGACAGCTAGTGGTTGTCCATAGCAATCCACTGGGGTGTTTTTTGGTTACGAAGATGGGGAATAAGAATACGTAATTGGGCTGCATCGTAATATTTTCGATGTCTGGGAGACCCACTCCACCCTTGTCTTTTGGTAATGTCAAATTGGAGTATGCAATTCTGGGCTTTTTCCCTTGCCATAAGAATTTTAATATCGCCTTCTTGACTTCTGCAAAGAATTGACGTGGCATCTAAATGGGGAGCATTTGAAAGGGGTATAAAAATCTCGGGAGACAGGTCATTTTTATCGCATTTAAACGCCCCAACCAGGATATGGTTAGGTTATCCCATCGGGCAAGGTCTGCGTGACATTTTTGGAGGAGCGCAGGGAAATTGGCTTCCTATAAATCTTTTAGTGATCTTGTGACATGTATGCCTAAGTACTTCATTTTTTCGTGTTCAATCATAAGGCCCAGGGACTGGTATCTTTCTGTGTTTGTATCCATTGATCCCTGTAAGGGGAAAAGGATGGACTTAGATTTGTTAACCTTGAACCCGGATACTTGGCCGTATTTGTCTAAGAGGTACAAAGTCCTGGGAATGGATGTAGTGGGGTTCGTCACATGAAGGAGTAGGTCATCGGCATATAGCGCTACTTTGTATTCCTCGTCCCCTAGACGCATATCTGTTACTTGAGTATCCTGTCGCATTTTTTGGGCCAGGGGTTCTATGGAGAGGGCGAAGAGGATGGCCGATAGGGGGCATCCCTGCCGGGTACCACGTTTCAGCTCGAACCATCTCGAGTATTCCCCATTGGGTATGTAAGAGTTCAGGTTTTTAGGAGCAATGTTATGAAAGATTTGGAAAATATTACAGATGATGAGCGTGTTGAGGGTTATTAGGCCGGTGAGATATGGTTTGAGTCCCAAAATAAGTTATTCTCCTTTATTTTAGATAAGTTGCAGTTGCTGTACTTGGTTTGTATGTTTTCCTTTATATATACTATTATAGTAGTCTAGACGAGAGAGGACAAGGACTCTAGTAACTCAATGTTCTTTGTCATTTGAAAGTAGGGGACAATCCTCTGTGTATATGGTGCTGTAAGTAAAATGTTTGGGGTAGCAGGACTTTTTGTGGTTGCTTTGTGAGTTTAGTGTTGAAAATGACACCTATATTCTTTGTATGGTCCAAAGGGGTGGGTGCCATACCCATGTGTCATGGCCACTGGACAAGGGCCATGTCTTCATCACCTACAGGGTCCAAATGGACCCAGTCCTGGCGCCTCTGGCACCAGGCTCATATAAAAGTGTGCTTGCACACTTTGTGCCAAAGGCATGTGCATCAGGGCCAGGCGTGGCCATAGAGGATCATTGGGGAGCATGTGTAAGAACCTCTGGGAGTGGCAAGGTGGAGCCACAAGGTGGGGCCAAAGAGAGGGGCCAGGGCCAGCCTATTTAAGGCCAACCCGCCCACATATTGGCACTTCGCGTTAGTCTGCTTTCTGCAGCGTAACGCTTACTGCCGTCCTTACCTGTTTTCCATGCTCTTCTCCTCGTTATGCATCTTACCTGATTCCAGCTACTCCATCGCTGAGGGCGCATCTTACCTGATTCTGTCTACTCCATCGCTGAAGGCGCATTTTACCTGACTCCAGCTGCACCATCGCGGAAAGCGCATCTTACCTGTCTCCAGCTACACCATCGCTGCACGCTCATCACCTATCTCCTGCACTCCATAGTCTGCAGCGCATCGCATCTTACTTGACTCCCATCGCTATTGAAAGTTGGAGTGCTTCTTTACCTGATCCGGACGTCCAGCTATGCGGGAACTTATGTTCCATCCTTCATCTTCACCGAACCTCCATCTTGCAGACTGTCCTCCGAACAGCCAGCCTCCGCTCGACGTCGCCAGACTTCTCCTGCAAGAGAAAAGAACACAATAGTTTAGGAGTCATATAAATAACTAACGCTCAGCCGCACCATACCTAAGCCTAGCGTTCTACATTAAAAGCCAACTTACTATCTAGTTCAAAGGCTTTATCATCCTATGGGGAATCGCTGGACTCGCTCCAAACACTGCGACTCCGGGCAGCCATCTTCACACCTATCGAGGAGAGAAAAGACATTTGCAAGAATTACGAACTATAATCACAGCAAAAGACATTGCAAGAATTCCGAACTACAATCACGGCAAAAAGACATTATAATTAACAAACAATAATCATTGCTAAAAGACTCACCTTCTAAGTGGTTGGTCACAGCCGGTTTGGATCACCACTTCCACGGGCCAGTGAAGCAACTAGGTCCACTCCAAGCACCCCTGCTAGAAGAAGCAGGACGGAGAGCTCAGCATTACAAATAAACAGGTAAGCTTGCATGGGTAAACACTTGCACACTTCGTTCTGGCACGAAAGGGGTTGAGGGGACTCACAACACCACCACGCTATTCACATTGCCTCTATCTTCTCTCAGGGGCAATATCAGCATCCGGAGCAGTTGATTCCGCAGCAGCTGGGTGAGAGAGTCGAGCCACCAGAGCCAAGTCGAGGGAGGGATCCAACCATGCCCCAGCGTCCCCGCAGAGAACAGGTGAGCGTAACACCATGAGAGGTGGTGCCCTGAAAGATAGTGTTGCTGGATTAGTATCCACAAAGAAGAAACACTTTGTCTTAGAGGTACAATGGCAGGGTTTATGGATTCTCTGGAGGATTTGAATTGTAGGATGCTTGTTGTTATCAGGTTCAAGGTTCAACAGTACCTGAGTCATGGGAATAAAGTGGAGCCATGGGGAACATCAGATTTTGAGGGGGAATGTGTTGAGTTGAGGATTCCCATTTTAATCTGCAGGGAATGATCCTTAAGGTATATTGCAATGGTTCTACGTTATTTCGCCGCAGTATTTTTCATCGCAGGTTTTTTCATCGAGGTTTCTTTTTTGAAAAACTCATCGTTTTTTTGGGGGGGTTTGGGGGGGTTACCCCTCCTATCCCCCCTTTTTTTTTATTCCCTTACACCCACAACCATATATTTAATTTTTTAACCCCCCCCCAAAAAAAAAAACGATGAGTTTTTTTTTCGAAATAAAAACGGCGATGAAAAAACACGCGATGAAAAATACCGCTGTGAAATGCGTGTATACCATTGCAATACACTTCAGTGCAGTACTATCTACTCCCATTTGAACTTTTTTTTTTAAACTTAATTTTATTGGAGTTTATATCAAACAGATTACAGTTTATACAACCAAAGTTAACAATCATAACAAGAAATCAGGTATTACAGTCAAATAGAAAGCACGGTTGAGATTTAGTTTCATATATCAGCGAAATTCTTGCATTTTGTTCCATCAACAGTTAACTCCCCTTTACAATGTCACTAAGCATTGGTCACTCTTCTCCCATTTCCCCCCCCCTCCCTCCTCCACCCCACAAGACTTTATTAGCTGCCGCCGTGGGATGTATTGTCTAGCGTTTGGCGGATTGGTTGATAGGTTTGTCAGACCTTGAAGCCTACCTTGTTCGGGAGGTTATCATGATGTTTCACTACTCAGGGCATTGGTCATTCGCTAGGTGTTAGTGGGCTGTTCCGGGCATATGTTTGTTGACAAACTCTCACCATAAAATGTCGCATTGCGTGGCTTTCCCGTGTATAGATGCCGTGATTTTTTCCATGATACACATATTGAAGGTCACATTAACCCATTCTTTTTCTGTGGGGGTTGCAGGGGATTTCCATTTCAAGGTCAATAGAGCCCTCGCGGCTAGTAACAGTGGTGCAGCTATGTCTGTGACCCTTCTCAATTCATCCTCGATCCCCTCGAGACCAAATAAGATCAAGTAGGGGTCCACTGTTCGTTGGATCCCGTCTAGATCCTTAATACAACCTAGGACCTCATTGCAGTATATTTCGACCTGAGGACATCCCCACCACATGTGCCAGTAATCTGCCGCAGACCCACATCCCTGCCAACACATTGGACTAGATGACTGATACATCTTGGAGAGCCTGTGCAGGTCATATTGCCAACTATTCAATAATTTTATCGAATGCAATTTATATTGGCATGGTATTGAGGCCTTCGGTGTTGTCCTACATATCTTATCCCATATCTCTGGGTCGATGTCTTCACCCATGTCCCTTTCCCATCTTAACCTAAGCGGTTCTGTTGAGCCCTTTCCCGCTTCCATTAGTGTTTTATACAAGGCAGATATTTACCATTTTGTTTCCGTCATGGAGTTGAGTATGGTTTCAAACGGGGTAAGTTCCTTGCTCAGCTTTTCCCTCCATTCTGGTTTTGTCAATACACCCTTGATCTGCAGAAAGTGGAATGCAGACAGTGTGCCTATTCTGAGTGCCTCCTCTAGTTTAGGGAGTGCAATGAAGGAGTCATTCTTTAGGAGTTGTCCCACCCTCTCCAGGCCTGCCTCATACCAAGCTTGAAACCTTTCCACATTGGGGATCTGGTCATTCATGCCCGTTGACCAGAGGTGACTTAATGGTGATGGCCATGTGTTAATCTTTTCCATATCCCTACTCTCTCGCCATATGTCCCATATGGTTACAAACATCGGGTGTGTCTTAGATCTTTTCAGTACCCTCTTCCTAGGGGACCATAGCCATTCGGAGATTGTTGCCAGGGACAGCTAGTGGTTGTCCATAGCAATCCACTGGGGTGTTTTTTGGTTACGAAGATGGGGAATAAGAATACGTAATTGGGCTGCATCGTAATATTTTCGATGTCTGGGAGACCCACTCCACCCTTGTCTTTTGGTAATGTCAAATTGGAGTATGCAATTCTGGGCTTTTTCCCTTGCCATAAGAATTTTAATATCGCCTTCTTGACTTCTGCAAAGAATTGACGTGGCATCTAAATGGGGAGCATTTGAAAGGGGTATAAAAATCTCGGGAGACAGGTCATTTTTATCGCATTTAAACGCCCCAACCAGGATATGGTTAGGTTATCCCATCGGGCAAGGTCTGCGTGACATTTTTGGAGGAGCGCAGGGAAATTGGCTTCCTATAAATCTTTTAGTGATCTTGTGACATGTATGCCTAAGTACTTCATTTTTTCGTGTTCAATCATAAGGCCCAGGGACTGGTATCTTTCTGTGTTTGTATCCATTGATCCCTGTAAGGGGAAAAGGATGGACTTAGATTTGTTAACCTTGAACCCGGATACTTGGCCGTATTTGTCTAAGAGGTACAAAGTCCTGGGAATGGATGTAGTGGGGTTCGTCACATGAAGGAGTAGGTCATCGGCATATAGCGCTACTTTGTATTCCTCGTCCCCTAGACGCATATCTGTTACTTGAGTATCCTGTCGCATTTTTTGGGCCAGGGGTTCTATGGAGAGGGCGAAGAGGATGGCCGATAGGGGGCATCCCTGCCGGGTACCACGTTTCAGCTCGAACCATCTCGAGTATTCCCCATTGACAGACACTGAGGCTTTTGGAGCGGTGTAGACTGCTTTTACCCCCCTTCTAAATTTTGGCCCTATTCCCACAGCACGGAGGACTGCGGCAAAGAAGCCCCATTCCACATGATCAAAGGCTTTTTCAGCATCAATGGAGAGTAAGGCGGGATCGTTGCACATAGTTTGGGAGGCTTCAACCAAATGAAGAGTCTTTCTCATGGTGTCTGCACCCTGTCGTCCAATTATGAACCCTACCTGGTCGGGATGGACGAGATGGGGCATGTGGACCTCTAGCCTGGCTGCCAGGACTCTTGTGTAAAGTTTGGCATCAAGGTTGAGCAAGGATATGGGGTGGTATGATCCGCAACATTTGGGGTCTCTGCCTTCCTTGGGAATGACTGATATGAGTGCTCGGGCGAATGAGTCAGGGACAATCCCTGTGTCAAGGATTTCATTAGGGGGCGTGGCTACGAGGGCCATGTAGGTGGACGTGATCTGGAGGAGCTCCCGTGATCCTGAAATGATCCGAGCGTAAAAGTGCGCAATGATGGGCCGACGACTGCTGAAAATACACATGTCAGTGTGTGAATGATTGGGCCACGCTTGGTTAACTTTTGGAAGGTGTAGGAAGAACGGCGGCAGAGATCTGTGCGGAAAGGATAAGGAGCACCGGAGACAAAAGACGACACAAAATGGCCGACCAATGTCCGGAACAAAGGAAGGAGCAAGCCGCACGGTGATCGAGCGAAAGAGGCGTACTGGGCTCGCAGTTGACATTTGTGCAGAACACAGGTCCTCTGGGTCATGCCGAATAGAACGGTGAGGCCGAAGGCGAAACAGCCCACCTTGGACGACTTCGCTAAGACATCCCCTGGTCAAGACAATACCAAGAGCAAGGATAAGCCGCCTGCAGGCAGCATGACGACAATGGGTGCCAACCAAGAAGTCCTAGCTGCGATTGCAGACCTAAAGGCGGCCTGGGAATCTAAACTCGAATTAGCCGTCACAGAACTGAAAACGGCACTGAACCTTAAGGTCGGAGAGGTGCAGGAGGATGTCAATCTACTCTGACAGGACGTCAGGGCCTTGGCGGAGGGCACGGAGTCCCTTGAGAAGGAAGTTAGCCCGAATAATGCATATTGTGCCTCCCATAACGCCGAATTGCATGCCCTGATACAGAGAGTGGGCAACTTAGAGAGCAGAGCGGAGGAGGTGGAAGGACGCGCCCGACGAAACAACATCCGCATCGTGGGCCTGCCGGACGGATTGGAGGGCCACGATCCCACAGAGTTTATTGAGTCCATACTACTGTAAGAGATACCCGGAGGAGCCCTATCTCAAGGATTTGCGGTGGAAAGGGCACATAGAGCTCTAACAAGGAGGCCGCCGCCAGGAAACCCACCTAGGCCTGTGATAGCCAAAATTCTTAATTACCGGGACCGGGAGAGGATATTGGAACATTTCCGCAAGGGAGGAACGATTATACGAGGAGCGGCAAACATCACGGCCTACCCGGACTATACCCTGTCTGTGCAGCGTAGCCGCATGAACTTTGGGACGGTAAAGCAGAGACTGAGAGAGGCGGGCCACAAATACATGTTACTGTATCCGGCAAAATTGAAAGTTATACATAAACACAAAACTTTGTTTTTTGAGACCTCGGAGGATGCCATGGGATGGTTCGATGCGCAGGGATGTCCCCAGGAGTCAGAAGTTCGGACGGAGAGAGAGCACGGAAGAAATAAGTAATGCACGAGGAAGGTGCCACAAGATGGCGCGGCACAGACCCGTGGGACTTGAATATAGTCATTTGCACAGCCTTCAGTAGAGAAGGTCAGACTATTGCACTAGAAGTTATGAGCACTGTAATTATTATTGAAGTAATGGGAGCCTTACAGAGCGGATCTCTTTACCCCACAATAATCTTAGTTAAGTGGCCATTAGGGCGACTTTACCTTACTGAGCTCTGTGCATTGTTTGGTGCTTGCAGGGCTAGATGTGGGGGTGCCTGAGTTCCGAGAACGGAGCTGGGCAGCAGTTGGGGTGTGTGGTGTTGCGGAAGGGACGGGTGGAGGGAGGGGAGGGAAGTTGGGAATTTGTTGTGTACATAGTTAGGGATAGTTTGAGCTGGCAAAAGAAGCTACAAGTAAAGATGGAGAGCTGTATCTGTATCACGTGGGCAAGGCGGATTTGTTACACGGAAGGCAAGATGACACTCATAAGCCATGGGGGACCTTAAGATTGTAACATGGAATGTCAGGGGACTCAACAGTTACTTAAAGAGAAACAAAGTCATGATGTACTTGAAAAGACAGAAGATTGATATTGCGTTGTTGCAGGAAACACATTTGACCCGGCAAAAACTGGAACTGGTGGGGAAGAAGTGGATAGGTACTGTAGTAGGCTCTCCGTATTCTGCCTACACTAGGGGAGTGCTGGTCTGGGTGGCACCGCACGTTCTGCTCCAACTTACACAAGAAGTGGTGGACACGGAGGGGAGGTTGGTCATATTAAAGGCTTTGGTGGAGAATAGAGAGGTGTGCATTATAAATACGTATGCCCCCAACCAAAATACTGCGGCATATTTTAGAACCCTGTGTACTCATCTGGGCGCGTGTATGGGAGGACCGGCTATCTGGGGAGGGGATTTCAACTGCATGCTCAACCCAAAGGCAGACAGATCTGATGATAAGATTGATAGGCCCACCCCAACAGCCAGGGTATTGCAGACATTACTAGACAACTTCGGGTTGGCAGATGTTTGGAGGCTGAAACACCCTAATGAAACACAGTACTTGCAATTCTCAGCTCCGCAGCAACTGCATACAAGACTTGATTACTTTTTTGCCACGCCAGATGTGGTGATAGAGACCACCCAAATAGACTATAGAGCGAGGGTCCTGTCGGACCACTCGCCTCTGGTTCTGAGTTGGCAGTACTGCCGCCCCAGGGCGCGGATACCGACATGGCACCTCCGGGCGGAGGCGCTCCGGGACCTGGTCTTCAGGGAAGATATCAGGGATGCGATCACACAGTATTTTGAGGTAAACACAGGCAGCGTGGACTCAGCGGTCACGCTCTGGGAAGCCTTTAAGGTGGTATTGCGGGGTGCTGCTATTGCTAAATCAAAAGGCCTACAGGGTGGGGTCCTAACGGAGCTAGAGGAAGCGGAAGAGAAACTGGAACGGGAAAGCAACAGGGCGGGAGGGGATGCGGAACGTGTACTCGAACTACAGCAGAGGTGTGCAGAGCTTTGGGAAAGGCTCTGCAACCCTAACTATAAGAAGTATGTTGAGAGGCAACATGCAGGTGGGGATAAAACTGTCTGCTTGTTGGCGTGGTTATATAAGAGCGAAACCCCCAGGCCCCCGATTAGGACAATAACTAGAGAAGACGGGGAGGTGGTTGACACCCAGGAGGGAGTCAACGAGGCATTCTTCGACTATTACAGGACATTATATGAGGACAGAAGAGGGGACAATCGAGATGAGATTAGAGAAACTCTAAAAGACATGGAATTACCTAAGATTAGTGCTGAAGAAAGGGAGGAGCTGGATGCACCGATTACCTTAGAGGAATTGGAGGAGGTGGTGAAGCAGCTACCCACCTGTAAGACCCCGGGCGCGGACAGACTCCCTGGCGAGTTTTATAAAACATATAGAGAGGAAGTACTCCCCCCTATGCTAGAGATGCTCAATGAGTCTTTTGAGATGGGCCGGCTGCTGGAATCGCTTAGAGAAGCGTTAGTTGTGCCGCTTCCTAAGCCCAACAAGCCAGGGCATAGCTGCGGCTCCTATAGGCCTTTGTCAATGTTGAACCAGGATAGCAAGATATTGACGGCGGTCCTGGCCAATAGGCTGCGTAGAGTTATTAGCAAACTGATACACCCCGACCAGACAGGTTATGTCCCCAGCAGAAATATAACCCACAACCATAGGCGACTCCACCGGGTGATTGAAGAGGGAAACAGGAGCGAGGGGGAAATGGCAGTGGTGTCCCTAGATGCAGTCAAAGCTTTTGACTCAGTGAGGTGGCCATGGTTGCTGGAGGCCCTGGAAGAATACGGGATAGGGCCGGGTTATGTTAGGTGGGCAAAATTACTATACAGTGAACCACTGGCCAGGGTGCGCACAGGATCAGTGATATCTGAGAGATGGCAACTCAGTAGGGGCACCAGACAAGGGTGCCCCTGATCCCCGATGTTATACATTCTAGCCCTGGAGCCCCTGGCAGTGTACCTCAGACAACAATATGACATGGTTGGTATTGAGGTAAGGGGAGAGAAACATCTAATATCCTTGTATGCTGACAATTTACTACTATACTTGAAATATCCGGAGGAAAATCTTCAATATATTCTAGAGGTTATGGAAAGGTATGCAGAACTGTCCGGCACAGCGGTGAACCCCCAAAAATCGAGCATGTTCCCATTGGGGAGCTACAGAGGAGCCCCTCTGGAGCGGTTGCCAATGTTGTCCGTACCATGGGCAGTTGATTCCTTCCGCTACCTCGGAATAGATGTGTACCATAGGTGGAGGAGGAACACTTGCATAATACTGAGGTGGCTGTGGGAAAAATCCGAACAAGTATGAAGTTTTGGGAGAAGTTGCCGCTGGCGATGATGGGACGGGGGGCGATGCTCAAAATGGTGGTCCTGCCCAGGCTGTTACATTTCTTCAGTAATATACCATACTTGATACCCAAAAAGTTTTTTGTCAAACTGAATAGCATGTGCAGAGACTTCCTATGGCATGGCACTCGCAATAGAGTGGCGCTATGGAAGCTGCAGAACTTCCATGATAGAGGAGGCATTAAGCTGCCTAATTTTGAGGCCTATTATGTAGCCGGTCAGTTGCAATATGTAACCAAATGGCTTTCTGATGAGGTAACTCCTGTATTTAGGCTGTTTGGACAGGACTGCACTCCGTTTTACCTAAAGGAGATTATCTGGGTGCCTAGACTTGAAATGAAAGAACGCCCGGGTATGATGTTGCTTGGGTGGAAGATGTGGCGCAGAGTATGCCGACTGATGGAGAACCCGTGCCCGTGTTCCCCACAGGTGCCGCTAGTCGCCTTGGCTGGGGGAGACAACCAACTCAGAATGATAATCAGGACCTATTGGGAATCGGTCGGGCTGGTCACATTGGGAGATGTATGGCAAGAGGGGATCATTAAGGATTTCGAAGAACTGGGAGAAGAGGCAGGCCTGCACAGAGGCCAATATGACATGTATCTTAGGCTAGTGCAGATTATTCTTAAAACCTGGCCAGAGACTGTATTGGCGGAGGAGCCAGGGGGCATAATGGGAACAATATATGACATATCAGAAGGAGGGCACGAGATCTCTAGATTGTATGAGATGGTGATGACCCGGATGGGGAAGGATTTGACTCATTTGAGGCTGGACTGGGAAGTGGAGGTGGGGGCACAGATGACCGATGGGATGTGGGAGCGTGCTATGGGATACCACAAGAAGGTGTCCAGAAACGCCAGATTGCAGCAGATACAGTTATACATAATGCATAGAGCCTATATGACCCCGAAGAGAATATCTATGTTTGTAAACACAGGAAGACAAGCATGCCCAAAATGCGATGAAGAAGACGCTGATATGACACACATGTTCTGGTCTTGCCCAGTGATTGAAGGTTTTTGGGGGGAGGTGGCACAAAAACTAGCAGATAAAGGGGTCACGCTCAACATAGATACGGCCTGGGCCTGCCTGTTGGGAGGGTTTCCCAGACCACGGAATACTAAACATGTTGGGAAACTGAGGGACCTGGCATATGTGCTTGCAAAAAGAAGGATTGCCATGGGCTGGAAGCAGTGCCACTAGCCATGAGTTGAGGTATGGTGGCGGGATTTTCAAAAATGGGCGGAGGCTGAAACGGTAGTATGGCAGGAGGCATGTAGCAAGTGCGGGGAAGAAGAAGTGGGTAACCTGATGGCATGGAGAGTGTTAATAACAGGACTGTTTGGCACAATAATGGATTCTGCAGCTTCGGAAGGAAGCGATACCCGGCCACACGCAGCAGATACAGAATGGGAAACGCAAACAAGCTCTTGAGGGGGGAAGGATTTGGGGAGCAGTAATGTGCATTAATTGATGTTCACAAGTCTGTTGTAAATAGTGCTGCAAGTTTGGTTTGTATTGTTCATTTGTTTTCAAAATAATAAAAACTTTAAAAAAAAAAAGGATTTCATTAAATAGGGTGGTCAGGAATGGAGCCAGGAGGGTACAAAAGGTTTTATAGAAGCCGGTAGTGAATCCCTCCTCGCCAGGGGATTTGCCCAGTGTAAGTTATTTGATCGCCTCGTGTAACTCGTCTTCAGTTATGGGGGATTCAAGATGGGCCGAGTCAGCGCTTGCAACTTTCGGAAGAGCAATGCTAGAGAGGTAGTTGTCTATCTCTTGTGAGTGTGGTTCTACTTCTGAAGTGTATAGGGACTCGTAGAAATTTGCAAACAATTCTGGGATGGGGGGCATAGGTTGTGCCTGGTCAGGGGTTGGGTCTGTAATCTCTTTCACCCTACGTTCTGCCGTTGCATCCTGAGTCTAGCCGCTAGCAGTGCATCAGCCTTATCTCCCTTTTCATAAAATGTCTGCTTCAGTAGGTGTAGCCGTTTTTTCCTGGCCTCTTGGATCTTATCAGGGTCTGTGGTGTCCCCCACCCTGGCTTCTCTATCAAGATGACATATTTCACTCTGGAGCTTATTCTCAATAAGGGTTCTTTCCCTTTTCTTCCAAGCCCCCTCCCGTATGAGGATTCCTCTCCAGGTTGCCTTGGCCGCCTCCCACACACTCTGTTTAGAGACCTCCCCAGTATCGTTGGCTTTAAAGTATTCTTTGATCTCTGTTTCGAGTTCCTCTTTCAAGACGGGGTCTCTCCATAGGGCCTCATTACATCTCCACTTCCCGCCCTTAACTGGTAGATGTTCCCACTGTATATCGACTGTGACCATGTCGTGGTGGGACCACGCTATTGGGGTAATCCCTGAGTGTGAGGTGGTGTTGTTCAGTTCTCGTGAAAGGTAGATGTAATCTATTTGGGTGAAAGTACTGTGTGGAGGTGAATAAAATGTATACCCTCTTTCATCAGGATGCATCATCCTCCATGCGTCTACTAGTGCATAGACCTGCATCATGTTTGCAAAATCACTGCGTTCTCCTCTCATAGAAACATCAATGTCTGGGCGTCCCGCTTTTCGGTCGTGATCTGCCCATAGGTTGATGTCTCCGCCTAGTATAATATGGCCGGTGGCTTCCAACATTATTTTGGGGACAGTTTTAGAGAGGAATCGGAGCTGTCCTACATTGGGAGAGTAGATTGTCGCAATCGTTACATCCACCCTCCCAATAGTCCCCACAACTAGCAAAGCTCGCCCTTCCGCATCTGACCAGTTTTGGAGACAAGGAAATTAAGTCCCTTTCTGATAAGGATTCCCACTCCCCCTTTCGCAATGCTCCCGAGCCCCAAAACTCCATGCCGAAACATTTCCCCAGAATAGACCTCTCCTCCCCCTTCATATACTTTGTTTCTTGTAAGAGTAGGATATCGATGTTAGCCCTTCGGAATTCCCGCAGGACTAACAACCTCTTAGTATTTGAGTTAAGGCCTTTGGCATTAAGCGTCCCGACTTTCAAGGGGCCTCATATGCTCGCATCAGAAGTGGCCATCAATATATGACAATGCGATATTCACAACAATGGCTCGCCATATCTTGTGTTCCATACCCTCAACCAATCTTAGTGTCTTTCCCATCCCAGCAGCGAGTAAAAGCTCTGTAATAGTTGTACCCTCCCACTTGTCTTGCAGATCCCTCCCTCTCCCTCCCATGCACCCCCCACCCCATATGTCGGCGTCCAAGCAGGTCCAGTTAGATTCACTGAACTAGTGTCTCTCCCATCCCAGCAGCGAGTAAAAGCTCTGTAATAGTTGTACCCTCCCACTTGTCTTGCAGATCCCTCCCTCTCCCTCCCATGCACCCCCCACCCCATATGTCGGCGTCCAAGCAGGTCCAGTTAGATTCACTGAACTAGCAGCGAACCACCAATAGGGTCCATCGTCGCGCGGTACTTTAATTAACAATAAACACCACATAAATCTGAGCCCCCCTCACAACCCCCTTTCACCCCAACTCACAACCATCGAAAATAACTTTAGTGTTGGGCTGAAAGCGACCCTTACCTCAATCATACTCATAGTGTCAAGGTAGCTGCCGCTAGTCTAGCTCACTTGTCCCCCTCCAGGGTGTTGTTACCTCTCCAAAACTTTCTCGACCCTTTGACTCTCTGCCTCTTAGCTCCCCAGAGTTTCCAATCTCGCCCTTCATTTTTTGGGGTGTTTTCATCCTCCAGCGTTCACAGGGATCGACAAGATCGGAGATGCAGGTCTTTATTTCCCTCTCCGACTGTAGTCTGATTCTCGTGCCATCATGTTCAAAAGAGAACGAGAAGGGGTATCCCCACCGATATCGGGTATCCCGCTCTTTCAACCATTTTGTCAGGGGGCCACACATCCTTCTCAGCTCCAATGTCATGGCAGATAGGTCTTGATATATGGTGACCTGGGCACCGTTGAGAGTGATCACGCCTCCACGCCTTGTCTTCTCGAGAATCTTTGCTTTGTCCTGGTAGCTGTGGAAGCGGGCGAGGACCGATCTCGGCCTCCAGGTGGGCCACCCGCTCTGTGGATCCGTTCTGTTCTTGGCTCATCAATCTCATCATCTGCCGCCAAGATTTTGATGATATCATGAAGGGTTGCTTTCAGGCTCTCCTCTGTCTCGCCATACTGTTCCGGGATCCCAAAAAAAGCGTACATTGTTCCGCCTCTCCCGATTTTCAAGATCATCCATCTTAAGTCTGTATTCCTCTTCCCGCTGTTCGAGATCTGTGATCCTGTGTTCGAGTTGTGTTTCCAAAGTATCTATGGAGGCTTGATTGTTTTCTACCCACTCACCTGTCCTCAATCTTATCTATGCATTGGGTGATTTTGTCAATCTTTCCGCCTATGTTGGCCCCCATATTTTTTATCTTCGTCAGGAGGGCCGCTATGTCACCTTTCGTGGCTGCTGTCTCTCTGTGTGCCACGGGTTCCGTCGCCATCTTGGGGGTGATGAGTGTGTGGGTGGAGGGAGCGTAAGCGTAACTAGCCAGTTTTATTTTGGCCTGCATATACTTGGGTGCCTCACCTCCAAGTCTCGGGTTCGAACAGGCGAGGGTAGGACGTGAGGGCTTACCCCTCAGGCTGCTCTGCAACCCCACACGGTTCTTAGTCATCCGTTAGCGGTGATGTGCTCACCCTGCAGGAGGGACAAGTTGGCGACACCCTCCAGCAGATAACCTTCGAATTATGCAGGGTCCCTGGTGTAGGGGCAAGGTTGGAAGGTGTATCCTTGGTCTCAATTCCAATCAATACCAGGGATCCGAGGAGGCACACGCCCCTGTTTCGGGGGCCCTACCCTCAGTCCGAAGGATCCTTGCCCTACTTATTAGGAGGAGCAGATGATCTGCGGGGCTGGAAGGCTATGTGTCCATAAGGAGGGGGGGCCGGTAAAAGACTGTGCGTTGTTGGGATTCACCTTGCCCCTTGCTTCTTCATTTTGCTTGTGGTAACGTGTGTTGTAGGTGTTCAGAGAAGTTATGGTAGCCCTAGAGAGTGCCTCCCAGTTAGTCCCTTTGAGGGCCGGGGCCCTGCACGTAGGCCGCAGTGTTCGGATGTACCACGGTCACGGCGGACAGTGTGGGCTGCGTATAGTGGAAGGCACAGCTTACCTCTCGGCGGGGCCTTCTCTATTTTCCGATGATCCGTGGGCCGGGGTGTGTGACTGGGGGGTCCACGCCGTGGGTCGTTCGGGGGCACCTCAGGGGGGTAGCTCAGAGGGCCGAGGGGAGGCTCGCTGGTAAGCGCCTCAAGGGGGGTGCGTCACTCTCCCACTGGGCCCACTCGTTGGTCTGGCCAATTTGCTTTCGATTTCGTGCCGTCTCCGGCGAAGAACTAAACTCGAAGTTTATTTGGGCTTCGCGGGTCCGATTTCGATCGTTTTTTCTCCAGGATGGTGCAGGTGTATTCCGATGCACGATTCTCTGCTGTTTTCACCGTGGGGGGCTCGCGGGGTGGGGGCTCCGGTCACCTCGCAAACCTATGGGGACATAGCTTACACTGAGGAGGACACCATCCGTGCGCCCCCTGGTGGCCGATCCCATTTCAACTTTAAACTTTGTATTCGTGTCTAATGGTTGGCTGTATCATGGACAGATGATCCAGGAATTCTAGGGCTGTTGGTGTATTATTATAGAATTTTCTCATGAATGCAAAAGATACATGTCTCTGTACTTCTGTTTGAGGCAAGATTATTTTTCATGAAGTATGTTCTCTTCACTGTGGAGGACCATTTGGGACGTAGTTACCCTTTCCAGGATGTTATCAATGAAACGAATGGTAAATATGGCTCTGTCGCTTTCAGATGTGTCTGAGTATGCACCCACCTTTTTTAGCTGGAATGTTATTGTAACAGCCCTCAGAGATGTCAGGATACTGCCTGATGTTAGTAATTCATTACAACATGTGTTCATTCAGTGCATCACATTTTTAATCAGCTCTTAACCTGTCATGGAGCTGAATTCCATAAACGCAGGTTTTGGCCCTGGTGTATGGTGGCTGCTTTATATGATCATTTCTGGTGATTATTGTTAGCTTGAATTTTGGTATTTCTTTCCTGATAAGCCCCAACAAGAGAGGTGACTAGTTCCACTCAGGGTTTGGGTTGATTATTACCTTGTTATCCTGGATGAACTCATGAACAGTTTGAAATTGGATTTAGTTTTACACCTTGCATACGAGATACCGTTGTGGCAGTATCGCCTTTATCATGTTTACAATGGTCCTATCCAGCAATACATTTTGCATGCCACTTTTCCATTATGGCACTTCAATTTCCTCCATGCATGTTACTTTGTTCTTTGTTTCATAAGAATATGGTGTTTTTGGTTGTCTTGTTTTCCTGAATAATGTATGTCATGTTTATAACTATCCCATTCATTTAGTAGCAGGTGATGACTAGACCATTACAGCTCTATTTGTGTGGTCTGTTTGAAGTCTAGTTTAAATATGGGGTTAAGGCCATGTTCAGTGGTGAGTACGTTTTTTTTTTATCCAGGGTTTGAGATACTGATTATTTTTTGCTTGAATTCATAGTTTGGAATTTGGATTTTTTGATTGGTTGAGCCATAGGTTAATATCCCCTAGCTCTGGCCATTCTTATATAGGTGGTATACTGCATACCTATTCAAGTACGTGCAAATGCGCTGGGACTAAAGGTAAACCCATTCCACCCTCCCAGCCAATATTCTATCCCAATGTTCTGTACACTCAACATTGGAAACACAACTCATCCCCTCCCCACAATAATACACACAAATAATTGTTATCAGTGAACATTTCTTGCATGAGACAGTATGTGATGCTGGATAATGTTCCCATCATTATTTGCAAGCATATCCCTCCAACCATTTTGGAGGACAGATGACTCTGTGACTGCGTCTGTGACCTGCCCCATTCTTAGGTCCTGTATCAAAGGAGGACATGGTAGCTGGAAACAGTGTGATTGGTCTTCCCACATCTTCGCAGCATTATGCTCATCACCACTTTTGTTTTTCACCAATCACATCTGAGACCACACAGGAGGTGGTAAGTGGAATGCTGGGGAAGATCTAAGAAGACCAATCTGACTGCACAATTATTTGCAGAGGTAACCATGCGCTGTGACTAAAGGAGAGGAGTAATTTCTTTGTTGCACTCATACACTCTAATCTTTACGAAACCGTTAAGCCATTTCACCCCAGCCTACATTCCATCCCAAAGTACTGCCCTCCAACATTTTAAACACAACATAAATGCTATTATTGAATTAACATTTGCGCACGCATGTTTCAAAATTATGATAGAGAGGTGTACAGCTGGGCTCTGTTTAGTCTGTCTGGGTAGATGGGGCTACTCCCCCTGCTCTTGTATTAGTTGCATTCTAGGCCATTATTTTATAGCAAGATTCTAGACACATTGGTTATTTATTTATATACTGGAAGGAACAGTGCTCTTTTGATAACACAATAAAGTACAATAGATAGGACATCAGAGTTGATAGGAAACAGTAAACTTCTTACAAAGGGGTGAGTTTCAATGACATTCTGAAAAAGTTGTGGAGCGGAGCAAATGAAACAGTCACCAGGGACAATGCATGGGTGAATTTACGTAGATTAAGGATAATTAACATTAGACATTTGTAAGTGCAGGTAGGTGCTACGGCCAGCTGTGTTAGGGATGTGTTCATGATGGATGAAGTGCTAGAGTGGAGGCAGAGAACGTGAGGAGTAGAGGCAGGTTAGAGGCAATGAGAACATGTTATCAAGAAGGGAGATGAGAGATTGGTAAAGAGGGTTTCAGGGGAAAGGCAGTGGGCTTTTTGTTTAGCTTTGAATACATCAGTGTGGACTGTTTCTTGAATGACTAGGGGCAGAGAATTCCATGCAAGTGAAGCAAGAAGAGAGAAAGAGCAGAAGCAAGAGGAAGCACATGGAGGCTGAGGTGTCATTGGAGTAGTCAAGGAGGAAAATGAGATTACGAGAAGGCTTGTAGAGTTTGATAGAGGAGAATAGATACAGTGGTGCCTTACCATGGATACATTTGTGAACCAGGAGAAGACATTTAAATCTGGCTCTGTATTTCAATGTCAGCTATTCAGCCTGGTGACATTAAGAGGAAGTCGTTTGAAGTGAGTGCGTTCAAAGAGAGTCCTGGCAGTAAAGTTAATTATCTTGCACTTGGACTGGGATGAACAAACAGGGATATTCCTGCTTTCAAAAAGGCTATTCAAGGACAAAGGCCAGGCAAAACATTAGTTACAATTCTGCTTTCTTCCTCTTCCAGGCTCTTGCAAGTAGAGAGCAGGGGATATTGGTCCTAACTTCAAGGAAACAATGAGCAACACTTTCTTTCACAAGGTAAGGCTGATAATAACAGGGCTGCTGTACTGCATTGACATTGGCTGTAAGGATCAATCAGGGAGCTGCCTGCTTCCAGATTGGGTAATCGGGGACAAGGCCTAGGTAAAGTAGTGGTCTAAAGGCTTAACATCGTCTTCAGCTGAGCTCCAGCAGGGAGTGAGCAAGGGCTGTAGCTGCTACCTGTTGCCTTCAAAGGAGCAGTGATGAGCTTTCTCCTTCACAGGGCAAGATGGGTAAAAAACAGACTTGGAATCCTGCAACCACTTGGGCGGGAAGATCAATTGTGGAGCTACCTGGTTCTAAAATGTCCATTCATGGAAACATCTTCAGCTCAGCTCCAGCAGGCAGTGATCATGGGTTGTAACTGCTGGCTGATGGTAACAAGGGAATACAGAGACATTCTCTGCTTACGAGGACAGAGCTGGTAAAATCGGAATATGCAGGCCTATAAACACATAGACTGAAAGGACCAATCAGAGAGATGTCTCCTTCCAAAAATGTCTGCTCACAGACAAAGGATAGCCACAATGATGGTCAAATGCTGAGATATACTGCAGGTTAGATCCAGATTCACTACCATCAGGGAGCAAGCATTGGTTGTTGTTGCTTGTTGCTGACTTAAAGGGGCCAATGAGGAGCCCGTTAATTCCCTGGGCAAGGCTGGTAAAAGCTCAATATGCAGTACTGAAATCATAGAATTTGAAGGACCATTCAGAGGGCTGCCTATTTTCTAAATGGCAGCTCATTGACAGGGCAAGGCAAACTGATGCTCGAAATGCTGAGTTCTTCTTCAGCTCAGCTCCAGATTCATCACCAGCAGGGAACACACATGGGTTGTTGCTGCTGGCCGCAAGGAACCAAAGGGACATATTGTTATAATGCCCAATGCCTAATGCCCTCAATATGTCCTTGCAGTGGATGCGCACAACTTTGCACTCAAGTATCTGAAGCATCATCCTATCAACTAATGAGTGTGGTTGTGATCAATGAACAGTGCCCTGATATTTCACTTGCCATGCCCCTTTGCAACAAGACTCTTTTCCCTTCATTGTATTCCCCACTTGTTCCTCCACAACTGCCTCCATCACCAGTGAAGAAGCCATTACATCTCCTCTCCCATACATATTTGCCACAGGGGGGAATTCAATTGTGGATGTGAAATGCAGGGGACAGCTATGTTGTGTTAGAATGATGCTGTGACATTCACTACATCATTCTATCCAACATAGCAGCCCCCTGCATCTCACATCCACCATTGCATTTCACCCTGAACCATCGACTGCAATGGCACCCTTGCCATTACTTCCTCCTTTTGCCTCCACTCAGCTCCATCATAGCAGTTTCCTACCACATATTCACCTTCACATTCAATGACGCTAAAAGGTGGCCATAATATTCCTGAAACCACTTTTTCCATATTCCTTTTCTGACTTTCCCTCAACTTTAAAAATCACAAAATGTATAGGAAAATAAACATAATCAAGCGATAAAGGAAGCTAATGGAAGGGTGAAAAGGGCACACAATTAAAGGGAACAATTGAGAATGTAGATATAAACCAAGAGTACACTAAGGAAAAGGAAGGATTGAAAGTAAAAGAGGCATGAAAAAGTAAAAACACATAACAGTATAACTGACAGCAACTTTAGATTCCTTTAATGTATCCCTGCCTCGTCCACTGCAGCCAGTATAATTCATTGGATAGATCTTCCCTCACTTCACCCATCGCATATAGTACCACAATATACCAAAATGTGTACAATGGCAATACATTAATTTATTATATGTGTATTAAATTGATAATACTAGAAAACCAACAGAACATTTGAAAATGCCTAGCTAAAAATGTACACAATGGTAATAAACATAGTCTTGTTGTATTAGATTTGTGATATCTGTTAACAAACAAAACATTCTAAACATGACAGTCAACATGCCTGCATCCAAGCGCAACACTTGGTATGACTCTGACCTAGCCTCTATCAAACGAAAATGCAGAGTTGCTGAGTGTAAGTGGCAGGCCTCAGGCACATTCTCTGATAGACTGGCCTGCCGCCTGTTACAAAAGCATTACAGACTTTCTATCTGCTTGAAGAAGAGCGCCCATATCAGAGTCTGCATCTCTGGGACCGCTAACAACAGTGGCAAACTGTTTGAAATCTGCAAGGAACTCTTCAATCCTTCTGCAGTCTCCACTTCTCCTATGCCTTCCCTAACCTTATGTACGTCACTGGCCTCCCACTTCTTAACTAACACTCAGGATATCCCGTCCTCACTCTCCTCTACTAGACATCCCCATCCCCAGCTCTCAGAACTCCCTTTGCCCCCTCTTCTCTCCCTTCTACTCTCCTTGCTCTCACCCATAGCTCCGGATGAGGTCTCTAGTCAAGTCCACCCTATAAAGGTCTGCTCCAAACAGGTGCTCCCCTGCTCTTCCAGAACCGTCAAGAACAACATAGCTTCCGTTGCGCCAGACTTGGCTGATTTCGGTAATCACTCTTTTACCACTTGCTCTTTTCCACTACCCCTCATGCACTCCCGTGTTCATCCTCTCTTCAAAAAGCCCTCTGCCGTTCCCCCTGCCCAGCTAATTACCGCCCTATCTCCATTACCCCCTTCCTGGGAAAACTCCTGGAGAAGATGGCCATCTCCCAACTGATCCAACACACTGAATATGTTGGTTGTCCCCTCAACAGCAGCCAGAGACGCGGAAATTGATCTACTGAACACCCGTGAAGACTTGCTCTCATTTCTCGATTCCAGACCTCCATCCGTTCTTATCCTCCTGGACCTTTCCTCTGCCTTTGACATGGTCAATCATGACACTCTTACTAATTGGCACTGTGACATCCTTGGCATCACAGGCCTGGCACTGGACTGGTTGATCTTTTTCCTCTCTGACTGACCCTCCAAGGTTCAACTGGACCCTTTTCCCTCCCCTATCACTCTCTCCACCTGCAGTGTCCCTCAAGTCTCTATCCTCTGGCTGTGGCTCTTCAATATCTACCTTGCCACTCTAGCCCACCTGATCTCTTCCTTCTCTCCTCACTTCCAGTTTTATGCAGACAACACACAGCTTTCCTTCAAGCTTCCCTCTACTTCCTCCT
Source organism: Ambystoma mexicanum (assembly GCF_040938575.1). Classification (NCBI taxonomy): domain Eukaryota; kingdom Metazoa; phylum Chordata; class Amphibia; order Caudata; family Ambystomatidae; genus Ambystoma; species Ambystoma mexicanum. Next base: position 221,548,190 of record NC_090930.1, read on the forward strand.
CTTACTCCTCTTACTCCTATCTCATCCCTGACTGTCTGACTACTATTCAGGCATGGTGTGCTGCCAATGACATGTGTCTTAATGCCAATAAGACTGAGATCCTTCTCATTGGGACCCCAGCTCCCTCATTCCCTCCTAGCCTCTTGCAACCCTCCATGGGTCCCCTCCGCTCACCCTCTTGTGAGGCAAAAACATTGGTGTCATCTTTGACTCCTCTCTCTAGTTCTCTCCTCACATCACAGACCTTGAAAAGAAGGACCACTATCAGCTTCACCTCTTCAGAAGCATTCGCCCTTTCCTCACCTTCCCCCAGAAACAATGAGGGTCATTACGAGTACGGAGGTAAGGGGTTAACGGCGCCGGTAAGGATGCCAGTGGCGTCAACCCCTTACCGCCGCATTACGGGGTTCCCTCGCGGGACCCACTCAGAACGTCTGGTCAGACCAGATGTCCTTTGCGGGTCCTGCAAGGGGACCAGGGAGCTAATAACGGGCCCATTATTAAGAGGCCTGTTATTATCTCCCTCCCCATTCCCATTAAGCCCTATGGGGGGCTCGAATGGGAATGGTGATGGGTATTTTGAATGGGGACTTACCGGGTCCTCCAAGGTTGGAATGACCCGGTAAGTCCGCATTCAAAGAACCCGGACACAAGTTTGGAGGTAACCATGGCGCTGTCTCCAGAGCTCTGGCCCTCTTTAGGCTAGACTACTGAAACAGCCTCTTCCTCAATCTTTCTATTTCCTCCCTTTGGCCTCTTCAGCTAATTCAGAATAGGACTACAAGATTTATCCTTGGCCTCAAGCCCAGGGACCGCATCTATTCAACCATCAAATCTCTCCACTGGCTCCTGGTTGCTGCTCGGATCAAGTTCAATACCCTCTGCATCATCCACAATGCTTTCTAGGCTCTGGAGCCCCCTGCTATTCTAGCTAAACAGATAATAGGGGTAGATCACTCTCCTCCACAGGAGCCTCCCTCTGGAATGGTCTCCCAACCCCTTTCATACTTGAGCCGGATCTCCTTGAGGTCCGCAAGCTCCTCAAGACCCTCCTTTTCTCTTCTTCCTTTCCGCTTCTCCTCCCCTGCTAACACCCCCATCTTCCCAGTGACTGGCTGCCTGGTTCCCTATGAGTTATTCAGGACACCAGTTTCCCCCCCACCCAGTCACCCCCTTTCACCTATTCCAATCTAGCAGCCGGGCCCGGTGCCCCAGAAGTAACAATGTGCGTGTTTTTGAAATTGTTGTGCCTTTTCGCTCTCTGAGCGCATTGTGCTCCCTCCCCCAATCCTTCAGCCACTTCCTTGTTCTCTCTCCCTCCCACCTCCCAGCCAGCCCCGACCCCATCCTGATTGGCTTCCTGGTGGTAGTCCCTTCACTACACGACCGCTGCTCTCCCCGCTTGCCTCATTGCCAGCGGAGCGGAGAAAGCATCTGACCGTGACCTGCCTTCCATTGTTGCAGGAGGACTCGGCGGCCCTGGTGTCCCAGAAGTAACCTTGTGTTTTTTTTTAAAATTGTTGTGCCTTTTCACGCTCTGAGCGTGTTGTGCTCCCTCCCCCCACCCCTTCAGCCACGTCCTTGTTCTCTCTCCATCCCGCTTCCCAGCCAGCCCCTACCCTATCCTGATTGGCTGCCTGGAGGTTTTAGCTGACCATCCATGGGCAGCTCCACAGCTAATGACCCCTAGGCAAAGGGCGGCTCCCAGATAGGTGGCCCTTGTGTCTGCAGGTGTCGACAGGGTATGCCAGTTGTCAGTCATACAGGCTCCCCTGCTTTCCCCTGTCCACCTAGAAAACTCACGATTGTTTCTTGCTAAGTTTTCATCTAGCTTACTCCCCTCCAGCATCTGTGCGTTGTTGTATTGTCCACTTGTCCCTTCCCGCCTGTCTCGTTGGCTTGTGCCTCTCCCTGAATCCTCTCCCTAGTGTTCCCCTTTCCCCTAATTGCCCCTTCCTCTTCTCTCCTATCCCCACCTACTCTATGGTGCTCTCTGTCTCTCCTATCTTTTCTAACTGCTTCACTATCGACTATCCTGCTCTCCTCACTAAATCTGGTAAAAAGACGTTTAAAAAGGACATCCTTGTCTCTAACCCATGCCTCCCTATTGAAGACACCTATACCAGTGCCTTCTCTAGGCAAACCCTCACCGACATCCTCTTTGTCGTTCCCTCGCCAGACCTATGGACTCTTCATATGGTCTCTGTGCTTTCTCCTCTCTCTTCTTCTCCCATTAATGATGGAACCTAGTGCGATGGCCTCCTGCCCTTTACTTGAATGGTACTGTCCTGGTCCAAGTCCCTCAGGCCACTCTCCTCCTCTTTGATAGATGCTTCCCACGCCTCATCAATTTCCTTCCTTCTACTGCTGTCCCCTCCCTTCCCTCCACAGTGGCTTCCTTGACTCCCCCTGCTGTCTCCTCTCTGGCTACCTTGCCCTCTCCTCCTTCCTCTTCTGGCCCTCCTCAGGCTGTTTCTATACCTCCGCACGGCGTACCTTTGATTTGTACCCCTCCACGTAAGTCTTTTAAGGATGGCAACCTTCTCCATATTGCACTCTAAACTCTCGCTCAGCTGTCAAACACTCCTCTGACATCTGGGTCCTCCTGGAGGAACTTCACCTCGATGTCCTCGATCTCACCGAGACATGGTTCATGGCCAGCTCTGTCACAAGCTTCGACACTCTCCTCCCTCATGGCTACAAGATCGTCTCCGCACCCAGGTCCAACCGATCCGTAAGGGGTGAAGCCCTGATCTTCCCTGAGTGGATTCCTGCCTCTGTCATCCCTATGCAGGCCTACTCCTCTTTTGAATGCCTCGTCTGCAGGCTCTTTCTCTCTCCTAGCCAGTCACTTAAGGTGGCTACTATCTATCGGCCACCTGGTCAGATCGTCTCCTTCCTCTCTGAGAGGGTGACCCTCTCCTCTTCCCTCCTGGTCTCAACCACTCAACTCCTCCTCCTTGGAGACTTTAACATCCACCTGGATACTTCTTGCCCTTCCTCCGGACTCTTTCGCGACCTTTGCGACTCTCTCTCACTCTCTATTCTCCCCTCTGGCCCAACTCACTCTGCAGGGCACACTCTGGATGTTCTGATTACTTCAGACCTTCCCCTTTCTATCCCTCTCACCACTCCCCTCTCCTGGAGAGACCACCTTCTCCTCTCCTCCCAGCTCGCCCTCTCTACCTCTCAGGCCAAATCAACTCCTGCACTGCCACTCACCTTCTCGGTCATCCGACCCATGAAGCGCGTGTCAGTTGAGGCTTTCGCTGCCACTTTCTCGCCTCCCCCTCCGGCTGACTCTCACCCTGACACAGGCCTTTCTACTCTCCACTCTGCGATATGTGATACTCTCAATGTTCTTGCCCCTGTCATGAGGATCTGCTTGAAGTCCAAAGCCAAGTGCAATTCCTGGTATGACTCAGACCTCGTCACCCTCAAACGCAAGTGCAGGGTGGCTGAGAGAAAATGGCGTGCTTCTGGTACATCCTCTGACAAACTGGCCTGCTGCCTGCTACAAAGGCAATACCGGCTCTCTGTCCACACCAAGAAGAGAGCTCACATCCAAGCCCGCCTCTCTGGAGCACCTAACAACTCGGTTGAACTCTTTAAAATCTGCAAGGAATTGGCCAATCCTGGCACAGTCTCTACCTCTACTGTCCCTGCCCACGCCCTCTGCACGGCTCAGGCTTCTCATTTCATCTCTAAAACTCAGGTCATCCTGTCCTCTCTCTCTGCCTCTCCCCCTCCTCCCTCAACTCCCTGCTTTTCCTCTGGCCCTTTTCGGCCACCTCTCCTCCTTCCTTCTATTCCTTTCCCCTGTTCTCCCCAGATGAGGTTTCTAGATAAGTCTGATCTATGAAAGTCTCATCAAAACAGGTCCATCTCTATTCCTCCAAAGCTATTAAGGACAACATCGACTCTATGGCTCCTGCTCTGGCCGACTTCTGCAACCACTCCTTCACTACTGGAGTCTTCCCATCCCCCCTGAAGCACTCCCTCAGGCACCCTCTTCTTAAGAAACCCTCTGCCAACCTGTCCTGCCCGGCGAACTATGGTTACCAGTCAATTGGTCGAAAACATTTGGTCGACAGGACAATTGGTCGACACCATTTGGTCGAATGCCAAATGGTCGAATTTTTTTTTTTTTACCCCTTTTTTGGTTTCCCCCCCCCCAACCCCCTTTTTTTTCTTTTTTTTTTTTTCCCCACACGAAAACCCACAAAACACATATATAAAAAAATAAAAAAAAATCGACCATTTGGCATTCGACCAAATGGTGTCGACCAAATTGCAGTCGACCAGAATGTTTTCGACCAATTGACCGGACACCGCAAACTATTGCCCAATCTCCATCACTCCTTTCCTGGGCAAACTCCTGGAAAAGCTGGCCATCTCCCAACTCAGTCTCCACACTGACTCTGTTGGTTGTCTTCATGATCATCAGTCTGGCTTCAAAGCTGCCAGAAGCATGGAAACTGCTCTCCTGAACATCTGTGAAGAACTGCTCTCCACCCTCGACTCCAACACTCCCTGTGTCCTCATCTTGCTGGATCTCTCCTCTGCCTTTGACACAGTCAACCATGCTATCCTGCTCAACCGTCTCATAACCTGGATATCACTGGTCAGGCCCTGGTGTGGCTGGCATCTTTCTTCTCCGATCGACCCTCCCACGTCCAACTTGGGTCCTTCCTCTCATCTATCTTTATCTCTTCCTGTGGTGTTGCGCAGGGGTATAACCTCTCTCCATGGCTGTTCAACCAATATCTGGCACTTCTTGCTCACCGCATTGCCGCTCTCTGCCCCAATTTCCAGTGGTATGTGGAAGACACTCAGCTAATTTTCAGGCTTCCTTTAGCCACCTCTTCTCTTTCACTCATCTCTGACTGCCTGTCTGCCATCCAGGAGTGGTACACCACCAATGATCTCTGCCTTAATGCCAGTAAGACTGAGATTCTCCTCGTTGGCACCTCCGCCCCCACCTGTCCTGCCACTCTCTGGCCAGCCTCTCTTGGCCCTCTTCCTGCTCCCACCTGCAAGGCAAAAAACCTTGGGGTCATCTTCGACTCCACACTCTCCTTCTCTCCTCACATCTCTAACGTCTCCAAGAAGTCACACTACCAGCTGCACCTCCTGAGAGGTATTCTTGCTTTCCTCTCATTCCCCCAGAAGTTCATTGTCTCCAGAGCTCTGGTTCTCTCTAGGCTTGACTATTACAACAGCCTCTTTCTAAATCTGCCTGCTTCTTCTCTCTGCCCTCTGCAACTCATCCAGAACAGAACTGCGAGACTTGTCCTTGGCCTCAAGCCCAGGGATCGTATCTCTCCAGGACTGACATCTCTGCACTGGCTCCCAGTGGCTGCGAGGATTAAGTTCAAAACCCTCTGCATTGTCCACAAGACCTTCTGGGGCCTGGGGCCTCAATACCTCCAACTCTCTCTTCCTAAATATCTTCCTTCTCAAGCTCTTCGCTCATCCGCCTCCAACTCCCTCAGGGCCAGTCGCTTCTCCATGCATTGAGTTGGTGGTAGATCTCTCTCTTCAGCCGGGGCATCCCTCTGGAACAGCCTCCCTGCCTCCATGAAACTTGAGGAGAACCATCTCTGGTTCCGGAAGCACCTTAAAACCAACCTCTTTGCTTCTGCTTTCTCTCCCCCTCTCCCCTGTTGAACTCCTGGCTGCAGCTGCACTGGTTACCTGGCCACCCTTCGGATCTTCAACAAGATTTGCTGTAGGCTTATATTGTTTGTGTTCACTAACTTGCAGTGCATTTGAAAGACAGTCTCAAAATGGTGTTCTTGACTATGCTTAAAATGCTTCCTATGATATTGCTTCATTATGAAACACTTCTGTGAATTGACAGCACTCTGATTTCAAGTTTTTTTAAAATAATTTTTTTAACTATGATGCCTGATTTGGCATATTGCCATCAGCACCCATTTAGTTTCCTACACAGGTACTAAGGTTTTTTTTTCTTCAAACATTAAATCAAAACACAAAGAAACGTACCTTCCCTGTGCGGCCCTGACCAGGCCACACTGTGCTACTAAAAGCTGCAGTTTGTTTTCAATGCTGATGACTGTAACGTCATCAACATGAAGTGGACTGAGGGACAGCAACACTGAAAAATAGACACATTTTGCACCTGTGTAGGAAACTACACGTATGCTAATGTGAGTGGGATGGGGGAGCAGGGAAGGGAAGATGGCGCTGGCTGCTCAGGCAGCTTGGAACTTTGGCTTGTACCATACAGTGCAGCCTGCATTCCGTGCCTCCTGATTGGCTGGCGCCCCCCTGCAGGGTGCTAATGTCATGTAATGCAAAACAATGAATTGAGGGCTAAAAACGAATAGACATATTGCCAGCCATGTATCTGTTGCGTTACCCTTTTACATTAATTTATTTAAATGTGTTGACATCTCACAATTCCAATGACAGCAGGCAAAGTATGTACACGAGGTCCAGCTCTACATCGCTCTCACCTCCTGTACGTGCATATGCACTTGACTAAAAAAGCAATTTGATACACTCAGATGAATGTAATCAAAATTTTGCAAACTTCAGTATCCTTTTTACAGCCAGTTCTCAAAAAAGTCTTTAATCTTAATAACGATCCCTTGGTCTGCCATGGTTTTTCCAATTCAGAGGTCAGACCTGAGAGCCTTCAGGGAGCTCTCCAGCTGTTCCTGTTTTGTTCATGTATATTTATTTGCATGGCTTTTGAACCCCATTAGCCAGCAAGAGTGTGTTGTTTTCCTTAATGGAAATTCTGAAATGTCTGATACATTTCCAATAAACCCACTAGTAGCATTAAAAATGAAGCACTGCACAATTAATTCCTACATCCAAGGTCTGCTTTGGTGAATGGCACTGAGCGCCTGCACAAATAGCAGTATAGTGAATGCACAGAACCAATGTCCCGAAAACAAAAAGTAAAAACAAAAAACGCAAATACCTCAAATAATTCATGAGATAGCTGAGTTCGTATAGCATTCTCAGAAGTGATCTGCATTCCATGTGCGTATCTGTGACAAAATGACTGCCTTTTACATTGGGCAGGCTTATTATTCATGTTCTTGCACTGCTGTGTGCATTGTATATAATTGAACGGTGGTGGAGATTCCAGGTTTGAATGATTGAGAGTGGGAATATTGAGAGAGATGTTATGGGCAGATGAGTTCAGGAGGAGTGTGCAGCAGTTAGTTGATCTGGGGACCTCCTTACCAATGTACTATGTTACCTGTAGAGAGACTGAATTAAAAGGTCAACCACCTTCCTAGTAGTGTTCTCTTCCATAACAGTGGTGAGGAGCTGGACACTGAGGCCCCCAGGTGAGAGTCCTTGTACAGCTGCTTAGGGATTACCCCTTTCTTATGCTGAAGGTGGAGCATGAGGCTCAGATCAGCCTGTGCGGCTCCCGTGTAGATGCTCAGGGCCGTGGGAGCAAAGTGAGGCTGAGGCCTGGAGTGACCCTGCACAGCAAGGCAAAACTTTGCTCAGAGAGAGAAAACTTCAAGGGCAGTGTGGTGGGCGACCGGGAAGGTGTGGGTGCCGGTGAGACGCTGGTGTGGTTGTTGGAGCATGGAGTGCCAATAAAAGGATGGAGTCAGAGCAGGGTGCGTACGGTAGACACAGGAGCATTGTATAACACAGTGCTGTGTGTGCCAGTAAGAGGGAGACACTTGTGGGTGTGCACTATGTGCACTTCATCTGGATGGTTGTCACTGCAACCCTGGAGCTCTAGCAAAATGAGCATCAGGAAATCAGCTGTAAGGGAAAAGCTGGAACATGTCCCATGCTCAATTTGATTTACACGAGGAAATAGCCTACTGCTTGGACAAGGTATACTTTCATTTATTTTCTGGTTTGACGAGATTATCGGGAGTGCACATGGTGCATATCACAGCCTACTGGATAATGGTGACATACTTTACTGGTAGGATCCTTCTGCTACCCAAGTACCATGGGTAGCCTGCCACCCCAATTCCTACCCAACACAGTGGAACCCACACTCAGAAAGAAGATTTTCAGGACTATGATCTGGCCATTCATGGGCCTTCCTACATACTGAAGAGACTGTTATGGAAGTTTTCCTAAAGTCCACCTGATGGAAGACTTTATAAAACTATCCTTTAGTATACAGACCCCAGCTTCTGGTATAGGTCTGTACTACTCAAAGGTTTGGTAGTATGGAAGAGCAGCCAGGCTTATCTTATGTAGGTAGGTAAGTACAATGAACTCAATAAATCCATAAACCCAAAGAAACTCTTACACACTTGTTGTTATAGTAAAATAGATATGTAGTTTACACAAACAATGTAAATTTATATTCAGGTAAGTAATTACTATTTTAACTAATTAACACAATAGGAAACATAAGCAATACTTCAGGTGAGTACACCAATAGTGGGGAATTATGCAGACCACGAACACAGTAAATCACTTGTTATAGCAACTCAGAAAATGTTCTGGTGTAGGAAAAAAAGAGTTATTCAACACCAGCAACATCAGTTCAATCCTTTAAAAGACTTGTAATACTGTTCAAAGGCCATAAGGCTTTAGCAGTCCATCCCTATCTATGTATGAGTTCTTCAAAGTCAGATTGGAGGGAAACCAGGTAAAGCACAGCCGCAGAAAACTCAACTTTCCAGAGGATTCTTCTATTACAGGTTAGTAAAGTGCTTTGGTGGGTCAAAAAGGTTTCAAGCACCTCGGGAAAGACTCCCTGTAGGCGTACAAGGGATAGGCCTGTACGAACGGTAAAGGTAAACACTCAAACACTGGAATCCGCAATCCAGCAGCAAAGGATTGACAGAATGACTTACGGTATGTGCTACCACATGTCCCACAGTAACGGAGGAGTTGTGAAGAAGATGCAGCTGGATTATTTCACGGTACCGCAGTGGTGGACCTGGTCTCCTGTTCCTTGATCATGGTGTCAAAAGGAGGGACTCTGGAAGGGATGTTGCAGCAGCAGGTGAGAGAAAAAGGACTCCAGCAAAGAATTGTTCATGCTCCTACATTGGTCTCCAGTTTTGCTGCCTTTTCACAGACTCCAAGGATGAATGCATACCGCCCGGTAAATCTGCTTCCATTCTTCAGTCCTGCACTTTGGTGAGGGGACTTTGAGGATGGGGGTCTTATCTCTGTAAGTCCAACTAGTGCTCACCAAAGTTCTGAGAGGATTTGTTCATGGGAAGATGTTGCACTGTAATATGGTTGGAGGTCCCCGGGTATTGTTGGTTTGCAGCCCATGAAGGTGAAGGTCAAAGCCTGTTGGGGATGACTCGTCTTGCAGGTTATCTTATGGCTAGTTGGTTACATGAGGTAAAGGGAAGCAGTCATCCTCTTCAGAGTTCCTCTGTCAATTTGAACATGGGGTCAGCACAGCAGTGGTCTCTACGCGTTTTTCTGGAAGGGTCTGCAGGCGTCTCTGGTTGTCTTCTTCATCTGATCTTCTGCTCCAGTGGTCGACTTGCCTTCTGCCTCAAGAGGCTCACCTTATATTAGGATTTCACACTCATTCTCTGCAAACTCTCCCTGCATTTTACAGAAAGGGCCAGGTAGCTGTCCAATCAGGTCAGACAGCCCCCAGTGGGAACTGGATCCTTTCAGGCATACTAGAAGAAAAAAACAATAGCAGATTTTCGGGTTCCTCCCATACTTCCTGTCCTCGCAGACACACTGGAGCCCAGTGGGCTACAAAAAGGGTTGCTGCCTAAAACAAAACTCAAACCAGGACCTACCCCACCCAGTACAGTAGAAGAAGGACCAAGAAAGGAGAAAGATACAAAAAATGGCAAAAAGTAATGAGGCCAACATGTTGGATCAATGGTGACCCTTCTGTGCATAGCTGCAGCTGTGAAGACAGCCTGAAAGCAAGAATTGCACAAATGTTGGCAGAAGACATCCACTGCCACCAACCATAAGTGTCTGCGTGTCACTGTAGCATGAATGTTACAGGAGCAGAGAGAAAGGGGATACTAGGTACCTCTCAGCACTCCACATAGGGTGGTGTGTGCTGATCTCTCAAAATGAAAAGGTAAGAAGGATTACAAGTATAACTCTAACCTTGAGAACAGCAGTTCTTAAGAAAAATAAAAAAAAAGTATAAAAAGGAGAGGCCAAAGGTCTCCCAGCAACACTGAACAAAGGGTGGTGTCTGCTGCAAAAGTAAAGCACAGATGCATTTAAAAAGTATGGAGTAAAGTATAGCTCCATATTACAATTTAAAAACACAATTAACAGGGATCCCATGGTCAGAGCAACAAGAATGAATGAAGGGAACAAGAAAAAGGTTCAGAAATCAAGCACGAAATGCTGGTGGTCTCACATTTAGAGGGGATTTGGCATAAAAATGATAAAACACCCTAATACTGACATGTTGCCCATCTTATTCACAGCCTGGGATTTGAGGACAGGAGGATTTTGAAAAGTCTTTCTGAGCTAGGGCATGCCCATGCTGTGGGCAAAGAACAGGAAGCTGGCAGGGTTGAGTCATTAAATGCTTAAGAAGCCATCCGGCACAAAATGGACATGAATTTTGAGAAAAAGTCCAGAACAATCTTTGAGAGGTGACATGTTGGAATCCTAGAGCAGGGGATGGGTGAGGCAGTTGAATATTTCATCATAGGAGTGAGATAACTTGCTAATGGATACAAATTTGGTCTTTCATATAACGAGCGACTCAGAGATCAGTTCATGCTGAAGGTCTGTGAACGGTAACACCAGTTTGGATAAGGTTTTAGATGCAGCAAAGAAAATGTAACCTATGATGGTATGTGTCAAATAACTAAACAAAAATTAACCAAAAGTTCTTGACAGAGTAAGCACTTCAGTGGGTGATGTGGAGAGTCAGAAGAAAGACACAGGGCCACATTATAAGTTTGGCCTCAGTCCTTAAATGCAGCAGTAACGCTATTAACACTGCATTTAAGGGCTGGCCAAATCATGAGTTGGGCGGAAGGTTTAGAGTTCTACCTCCAGCTTTTTGCTGGAGCGAAAATATTCCACTTTCCACCCTTTTTTCGTCGCTTATTATGGACCCAATGGGGAATGGGAACTTTTTGTTGCACCACTGCGCTTGACTAGCGGTAACGCTATTTGCATTGGTGGTATCCCGGCTGTATTACCGCTGGGATACCGCCATGGCTCTGATAGAGCCCATAGACTCTTAGAGGATATGGTTCACAATATTTTATTAAAGTATGAATTATAAGGACTAACCTTCCCTATCCCTATGGGTGGTCCCTGCCTAACCTTCTAACTAAGGTGATTTTCCATCCCTTGTGAGAGTCCAAATAAAGGAGTCCACTGTCCAAACTATCCCAACTGACCCTTCTACTATATAAGCTAACTTAGTCTGAGAGAATTGTTCCCTTCTCCTAAGGATACTTCTATTATCATTCTATTGGGTCTGGCTTATGTGTGGTATGCGATCTTGACTTTTAATGTTTCTTCCCCCTTTCCTTGGGGTTCACATATAAGTACAGGATTCTTAAATAGTCTCTCATGGTTTCTTGGATCAGTCTCTGTAACTCTTCGAATGGTCTTGTGATTTCTTTCTTATACTCCAGGTTGTGATTCTCACCATATCCGTGGATACACTTGTTGTTCAGGTGGGCTATCCCACCTCGACTATTACAGCTCAGTTCACTTTGGTCTACTTAAAATTGAATCTGCTCTATCATGTTCCCCTATTCCCAGGGTATTATAATAACTGGTTCTGCTCTTCCTTTATTCAATTTATCAATAATGCTCTCTGTCGTACTATCACTTTTTAAGTTCAATGGGTTGAAGTTGAACTTTGACTCTATTCCCTTTTTCACGGACATTGTCATCACTCGTTCTTCTCTATCTTCAGTCTCTTTTTTAATAACCCATTGGTATTATCACCTTTTAAGTTTGCTGTTTCAATATTAACTTTGTCTCATAACTATTACTGGGACAAGGTGGCTGTGTGTAATGACTCCCTACTTGAGGCCTCCTGTAACTCCCGTCCTTCTGTTTGCCTTTGGTTTTGAAAGGAGAATGGCTTCTCTAGTCCTGGACCACTAGTGCCTTCTCTTCATTCGCGTCTGCTTCCTCACGCTTTGTGTCATACTCGTGCTCCAATGAGTAACCGAACACCATGTGGCTCCATGCTGTCAGTGGTATTGGCGAAGTTCTGTGGACCTGCCCTCCACCACAGACCCTCTTTCATGGTCTCATCAGCATCAATTTTCAGGCTGGGCTTGGGGATGGTCGACCCACATGGGAGACCGGTGCCCAATGCCAGGACATCACCCCGACTATCCTGGAGGTCTGGCTGGGATGCGTTACAGAATGTACCTCTGGGAAGGGAGGGGGACCCTGCCGGGGCTACCTGGGACTGCTACTGCACTTTGGGATGGTCAACCCACATGGTAAATGGATGTCCAAGGCCATGGACATCACCTACAAATGTTGTGGTGTTCATGCTTGCCTGTGTTACAGCTTTTCCCCACCAGGGAGTCCCAGCAGTGTGCCAACATCTCCCCGTAGACAAAAATCGTAACACAGCCCAGCCAGAACTCCAGGATGGTTGGGGGTGATGTCCCTGGCATTGGACATCCATTTATCATGTGGGTGTACCATCCCCAAGCACAGCGGCAGCTCCAGGGATCCCTACTTGGCCCCCTTCCCTCCCCCAAGGGAAATTCTGTAATGTAGCCCAGCCAGCTCTCCGGGATGGTTGGGGGTGATGTTACTGGCCTTGGGCAGCTGTCTCTCATATGCGTTGACCATCCCCAAGTGCAGCGGCAGTCCCAGGGAGCACCGGCAGGGTGCCTCTCCCTTCCCGGGGGTATATTCTGTAACGCATCCCAGCCAGACCTCCAGGATGGTCAGGGGTGATATCCCTGGCCTTGGGCACCCGTCTCCCATGTGGGACGACCATCCCCAAGCCCATCCTGGAGCACTGGCTGGGCTGCGTTACAGCATTTCCCTCTGATGAATAATGGGGACCTTACAGGAACTGCCACTGGACATAGGGGCGATCAACCCACATGAGAGACAGCCACCCAAGGCCAAGGACATCACCCCCAACAAATCCTGGATCTCTGGCTTGGCTGTGTTACAGAATTGCCCTTGGGCAAGGTATGGGGACCCTGCCCAGGCTCCCTGGGACAGCGGCTGCACTTGGGTATGGATGCCCCATATTGGAGACAGCCCCGCAAGACCAGGGACATTAACCATGACTATCCTGGAGCTATAGCTGGCCTGCGTTGCAGCTACTCCATCCGGGGAAGGTTGGGGACCCTGCCGGGGCTCCCTCAGACTGCTGTAGAACTTGTGGACAGTCAACACTTTTTCTTTTCCACCCAGGTAGGTGCACCCACACATGTGAGGTACTGTTTTGGTTGGGACACCTGTGGGAATGTGCGAAGGTAGGACATGTGCTGTTGATGGCATGTTTCGGTGGGTGGGAAGAGGGAAATGTCTGAAAATGGTAGGGTTTTTTGTTGCCAAATTTCGGATTTTGTCAGGGATTGTGAGTAATACATTCTGGGGTGATTTTCACAAGTTAGACCTCTGTGGATTCCCACGGATGTCTTCTTTTTGGAAATGCATGGGGTTCCCTGTTTTGCTTGGTGGCTTCGACACCCTAGGCCCAAATCAATAGGTTGTCTCCCCCAAACCTTTGGGGGTTACCAGTGGTTTAGCGTTTTCCCTTTGCACCCAGGTAGGTGCACCAACACATGTGAGGTACCGTTTTTGTCGGGACCCCTGTGGGAATGCGGGAAGGTAGGACATGTGCTGTTGATGGCATGTTTCGGTGGGTGGGAAGAGGGAAATGTCTGAAAATGGTAGGGTTGTTTGTTGCTAAATTTCGGACTTTGTCAGGGATTGTGAGTAATACATTCTGGGGTGATTTTCACAAGTCAGACCTCTGTGGATTCCCACGGATGTCTTCTTTTCGGAAATGCATGGGGTTCCCTGTTTTGCTTGGTGGCTTCGACACCCTAGGCCCAAATCGATAGGTTGTCTCCCCCAAACCTTTGGGGGTTACCAGTGGTTTAGCGTTTTCCCTTTGCACCCAGGTAGGTGCACCAACACATGTGAGGTACCGTTTTTGTCGGGACCCCTGTGGGAATGCGGGAAGGTAGGACATGTTATGTTGGTTGAGTGTTTCGGTGGGTGGCCAGAGGGAAATGTCTGCAAATTGCAGGTTTTTTGCCAAATTTCAGACTTTGCCAGGAATTGTGGGTAATACATTCTGGGGCGATTTGCCCAAGTCAGACCTCTGTGGTTTCACACAGGTGACTTCTTTTTGGAAATGCATGGGGTTTAATGTTTTGCTTGGTGGCTTCGACACCCAAGACCCAAATCTGAAGGTTGTCCACAAGAGCAGCATCACTCAAAATCTCCTCTGCCGAAAGACTTTGGGTTACCAGAGGTTTCGCCTTTTTCCCTTTGCGCCCAGGTAGGTGCACCCACACATGTGAGGTATTGTTTTCATTGGGACACCTGTGGGAATGCGAGAAGGTAGAATATGGGTTGTTGGCGGCGTGTTTCAGTTGGTACGCAGAGGGTAATGTCTGAAAACTATGTTTTTTTGCCAAATTTCAGACTTTGCCTTGGATTGTGGGTAATACATTCTGGGTTGATTTGCGCAAGTCAGACCTCTGTAGATTCCCACATGTGTTTTAATTTCCAAAATGCATGGGGTTTCCTGTTTTCCTTGGTGGGTTCGACACCCAAGGCCCAAATCTGTAGGTTGTCCACAACAGCAAAATCCCACAAAATCTGCTCTGCCAGAAAACTTGGGGTGACCAGTGGTTCAGCATTTTCCCTTAACGCCCAGATTGGTGGACCCACACATGTGAGGTACTGTTTTCATCAGGACGCAGGTGGGAATGCGGGAAGGTAGGACATGTGTTGTTGGCAGCGTGTTTCGGCAGGTGGCCAGAGGGAAACATCTGAAAATTGTGTTTTTTTGCCAGATTTCTAACTTTACTGGGGATTGTGGGTAATACATTCTGGTGTGATTCGCGCAAGTCAGACCTCTGTGGATTTCAACGGTGGTCTTCTTTTTAGAAATGCATGGGGTTCCCTGTTTTGCTTAGTGGCTCCAACACCCTAGGCCCACATCTGTAGGTTGTCCACAAGAGTAAAATCCTGCAGAATCTGCTCTACCGAAAGACTTGGGGTGACCGGTGGTTTAGCCTTTTCCCTTTGCACCCAGGTAGGTGCACCCACACACATGAGGTACCGTTTTCGTCAGAACACCTGTGGAAACTCTGGAAGGTAGGACATGTGTTGTTGGTGGCCTGTTTCAGTGGGTTGGCAGAGGGAAATGTCTGATAATTGTGGGTAATACATTCTGAGGCGATTCGCACAAATTAGACCTTTGTGGATTCCCACAGGTGAGTTCTTTTTGGAAATGCATGGGATTCTCTGTCTTGCTTGGTGGCTTAGACACTCTAGGCCCAAATCTGTAGGTTGTCCACAGCAGCGAAATAATGCAGAATCTGCTCTGCCGAACGACTTTGGGTGACCAGTGGTTCAGCCTTAGCCCTTTGCACCCAGGTAGGTGCACCCACACACATAAGGTAGGGTTTTCATCGGGACACGTGTGGGAACGCAGGAAGGTAGGACATGTGTTGTTGGCGGTGTGTTTCGGTTGGTGGGCAGAGAGAAATGTCTGAAAATTGTGTTTTTGTCACCAAATTTCAGATTTTGGCAGGGATTGTGGGTAATACATTCTGAGGTGATTCGCTCAAGTCAGTCCTCTGTGAATTTCCACAGGTGTCTTCTTTTTGGAAATGCATGGGGATCCCTGTTTTGCTTGGGGGCTTCGACACCCTACTCCCAAATCTGTAGGTTGTCTCCCCAAACCCTTTGGGTGTTACCACTGGTTTAGCCTTTTCCCTTTGTGCCCAGGTAGGTGCAACCACACATGTGAGGTAGCATTTACGTCGGTACACCTTTGGAAACACAGGAAGGTAAGACATGTGTTTTTGGCGGCCTGTTTCGGTGGGTTGGCAGAGCAAAATGTCTGACAATTGTGGTTTTTGGCCAAATTTCGGACTTTGCCGGGGATTGTGGGTAACACATTCTGGGGCGATTCGCACAAGTTAGACCTCAGTGGATTCCCACGGGTGTGTTCTTTTTGGAAATGCATGGGGTTCCCTGTTTTTCTTGGTGGCTTCGACACCCTAGGCCCAAATTTGTAGGTTGTCCACAAGAGCAAAACCCTACACAATCTGCTCTGCCGAAACACTTGGGGTTACCAGTGGTTTAGCCTTTTCCCTTTATGCCCAGGTAGGTGCACCCACACATCTGAGGTACTGTTTTCATCAGGACACCTGTGGAAATGCGGGAAGATAGGACCTGTGTTGTTGGCGGCATGTTTCGGTGGGTGGGAAGAGGGAAATGTATCAAAATTGTGGTTTTTTTGCCAAATGTTGGATTTTGCCAGTGATTGTGGGTACTAAATTCTGGGGGGATTCACGCTAGTCAGACCTCTGTGAATTCCAACAGGTGTCTTCTTTTCGGAAGTGCATAGGGTTCCCTGTTTTCCTTGGTGGCTTCAATACCCTAAGCCCAAATCTGTAGGTTGTCCATAAGAGCAAAATCCCTCTGTCTGCCGAAAGACTTGGGGTTACCAGTGGTTTTGCCTTTTCCCTTTGCACCCAGGTAGGTGCAGCCACACATGTGAAGTACCTTTTTCATCAAGACACCTGTGGAAAAGCGGGAAGGTAGGGCATTTGTTGTGTTTGCATGGTTTTCATAAAGTTTTCAAACATTTGCTGCTGCACTTTGACACACAATCCTTTCATTTCCCAATTGTGCCCTACATTTAGTCGCTGCTTTAGGCACTATACCCTGTGTAACCTGCACAAGTCACCTACCCTTCAAAGGCTCTGCCTCTGCTCTTTCATAAAATGTATGCATGCTCTTCCTCACCACATTTGTTATCCTTACTTACACATGCTAAGTATATCTGTTTAGGCCGCAAGCATAAAAAAACCTGTGTACCATGGCTCCGTTTTTGGCTTGTGGTATTGCTTGTTTTGTGACACATTACAAAGAATGTGTGATTTCCTAACTGGAAGATTCGGGGTAATGTAGCTGGGCATTGTTTTTCTCAAAATTCACAGAAGCCATTGCCTTATCGGGCCAACAATGTCCAACACATTACTTTTTTTTCTGTCATTTTTCAAACGTTTCCCCAAACTATGGAATTGTTCCCTACATAGTTGTTGCCTAACCTGCACAAATCACCCCTTCCTAAACTTGGAATTGTGTCTACTTTTTAGAAATGCATGCCTTTCTGTCTTCCCATTCAGCTTTCCTACCCTCCTCTTCCAACCGTCCACGCATGCCTACCTATCACAAAACGGCCGGTAATCATATCAAAATATGTTTTTTTGGTTTCCACTGAACCTGTTCTTGAAAGCCTGGAAAATGGAAAATGCAGCATAGCAAACCATTTGTTCCTAGCTCTTACAAGGAAAAAAAACAGAGGCTTCTTAGTAGATCGTTTTATTGGCATTTTCAGAAAAAAAAAACATTTACTCAATTGTTGGTTATTTTCTCTCACCGCCCTACAGCAAACTAGGATTCCTTGGTGGCGTTATGACCGCCTACATATGGGAAGAAAAGTGGCCAAATTTGTCAGAGATATCTTATGTTACAAAAAAGTTACAAGGGATTGAAGGGAGACGTACCGAAATCACAATAAAAAAGGCCTTGGCACTGGAGGGGTGTGGGGGGTCCCTTTGCATTTAAGGGGTTAAAATAATGCCTTTTGGAATGGTATCTGTAGCAACATTTTTCTATACAGTGATGCACAGCTTATAGAGGGAGATCAACGGGGTAGCATACTTTCAGGATGACATTTTGGAGATCTACCCCAGCACGTTTCTTTGAAAAACGATTGAACCGGAGGTACTTAGGGGTAGAGGAGCGAAGAGCTCGAGAGGGGAGGTATTTGCGGAGGGTTAGCTGAGGGTATTTTGGACCCAGGCCCCAGAAAGCCTTGTGGAGGATGCATAGGGTTTGGTATTTAATCCTTGCATCCACTGGGAGCCAATGGAGTGATTTCAGAGCTGGAGAGATATGATCCCAGGGCTTGAGGCCAAGGACAAGTCTTGCAGTCTTGTTCTGGATAGGTTGTAGAGGGCAGAGAGTAGAGGCCGGTAGATTTAGAAAGAGGCTGTTACGATAGTCCAACTTAGAGAGAACCAGGGCTAGGCAGACTGTGAGCTTCTGAGGGAAGGAGAGGAAAGGCAGAGTACCTCTGAGGAGGTGCAGTAGGAAGTTTGACTTTTTAGAGACCTCAGAGATATGGGCAAAGAAGGAATGTGTGGAGTCGAAGATGACCCTGAGGTTCTTAGCCTCACAGGTAGGGGTAGGAGGAGGGCCAGGGGAGGCCAGCCAGAGAGTGAGGGAAAAGGATGGAGATGGTGTGCCGATGAGGAGGATCTCAGTCTTCCTGGCATTCAGACTAAGGTCATTTGCGGCATGCCAATCTTGAATGGAAGTTAGGCAGTCAGAGATGAGAGAGGGTGAGGAGGTGGCTTAAGGCAGTCGGAAAATTAGTTGAATGTCATCAGTGTAGCACTGGAAATTTGAGCAGAACAAGGAAATGCAGTGGGAGAGAGTTGCCAGGTACTGGTTGAAGAGCCAGGGTGAGAGGTTAAACCCCTGGGGAACCCCATAGGTGCACAGGAAGATAGATGATAGGAAGGACCCCAGTTGGACCTGGGAGGGCCAATCAGAGAGGAAAGAGGTCATCCAGGCCAGAGCCTGATCAGTGATACCCAGGTTATCACGGAGATTGTTGAGCAGGATGGTGTGGTTCACTGTGTCGCAGGCAGAAGAGAGATCAAGAAGGATGAGGACAGAGGGAATGTTAGAGTCCAGGTTGGAGAGCAGATCTTCACGGATGTTCAGGAGAGCAGTTTCCGTGCTTCTGGCTGCTCTGAAGCCAGACTGGTGGTCATGAAGGCAGCCAACAGAATCTGAGTAAAGGTTAAGCTGAGAGATGGCCAGCTTTTCCAGGAGTTTGCCCAGAAAGGGGGTAATGGAAATTGGCTGTTAATTAGTTGAACAGCAAGGATCAGTGGGGAGTGCTTCAGAGGGGAGGGGAAGGATCCTGAGGCAAAGGAGTGGTTGCAAAAATCAGCAAGGGCCGGGGCGAGGGTGTCAATGTAGTCCATGATGGGTTTAGAGGAGCAGGGATGAACCTGTTTTGACGATGCTTTGATAGATCGGACTTGTCTAGCCACCACGTCAGGGGAGAAAAAAGGAAAGGAAGAGAAGGACGGCGGGGGGCTGCTTAAGGGGGGGTCTGCAAGCACAGACTGAGAGGGAATGGGGGCAGGGGAGGAGAGGGTGGACAGGATGTCCTGGATTTTTGAGATAAAGTGTGAGGCAAGGGTATTGCAGAGAGCCTGGGAGGCAAGAGGAGGGGTGGAGACTGCTGCAGGGTTGGCAAGCTCCTTGCAGATTTTAAAGAGTTCAGCCGAGTTGTTAGATGCCGCAGAGACACGGGCTTGAATGTGGGATCACTTCTTAGTGCGGACAGAGAGTCGGTATTGCCTTTTTAGCAGGCGACAGGCCAGTTTGTCAGAGGATGAGCAAGAAGCCCTCCATGTCCTCTCAGCCACCGTACACTTATGTTTAAGTGTAGCTAGGTCAGAGTCATACCAGGAATTACACTTGGCTTTTGACTTCAAGCATATCCTCATGACAGGGGCAAGAGCATCAAGAGTATGAGAGATAGAAGTGTAGAGAAGGGACAGGGTTTCGTCGGGGTGTGAGTCAGCCAGAGGAGAAGGAGGGGGAGAGAAGGTAGCAGTGAAAGCCTCAGCTGACACACGCTTCATTGGTCGGATGTCCGAGAAAGTAAGTGGCAGTGTTGGGGTGGGGTTGGCTTGGGGGGAAGAGAGTGAGAGATGGGAGGAGAGAAGGCAGTGGTCACTCCAGGAGAGAGAAGTGGTCAGGGGGATAGACAGGGGGAGGCCAGGGGAGATGAAGACATCAAGTGTGTGTCCTGCAGAGTGAGTTGGGCCAGAGGGGAGGATAGCGAGGGAGAGGGAATCACAGAGGTTGCGAAAGAGAAGAGATGAGGGACAGGGATAATCGAGGGGGATGTTGAGGTCAACAAGTAGGAGTGGTTGAGTGGTTGAGGCCAGGAGGGAGCAGGAGAGGTCAGCCCACTCATAGAGAAAAGAGGTGATTTGCCCAGGGGGCCTGTAGAGAGTAGCAACAGTAAGAGAGTGGCTAGGAGAGATTGAGAGCCTGCAGACAAGGCATTCAAAAGAGGAGTACATTTGAATGGGAATGATAGTGGCAGGAATCCACTCTGGAAAGATCAGGGCTACGCCCCTTCCAGGTCGAGTGGATCTTGGTGCGGAGAGGATCTTGTAGCCCTCAGGGAGTAGAGTGTCAAAACTCGTGACAGAGCTGGCCGTGAACCATGTCTCAGTAAGACCGAGGACATCAAGGTCCAGTTCTTCAAGGAGGTGGCAGATGTCAGAGGAGTGTTTAACAGCAGAGCGAGTGTTGAGAATTGCAAGATGAAGAAGGTTGCCAGCCTTAAAGACCTTCTGGGGAGGGGTACAAATCAGAGGCACAGCCTGTGGAGTTGTGGAGGTAGCCTGAAGAGTGGCAGAGGAGGAGGAAAAACTGGAGGAGGAACAAGTGGGTAAGGTAGCCAAGGAGTGAGAGGAGGGGACAGCTGGAGATGAGAGGAAGTTGATGAGGCCTGAGGACCTTGGACCATGACAGTGCCATTTATGTAGACATTAAGGATGACTCTGGAGGAGTCGAAAGAAGCCATTAAGACATCCCAGCGAGTGCCACCATTAATGGGAGAGGAGGAGATAGGACAAAGCACAGAGATCATATGGGGGGTCCATAGATCCGGCGAAGGAACAACAAAGAGGATGTCAGTGAGGGTTTGTGTGGAAGAGGCGCTGGTATAGGTATCAGCGATAGGGAGACCAGGGTTGGAGACCAAGATATCCTTTTTAAATTTCTTTTTTCCAGACTTAGTGAGAAGGGAAGGGTAGTTGATAGAGAAGCAGTTGGAGTAGATGGGAGAAACAGAAAGTGCCATGAGTGGAAAAGAGAGGAGGAAGAGGGAGGAGTAAGCAAGTAAAGCAGTATTGAACAGTCACTGGGCTAGCAGGTTACAGTCAATGGACAAAGTTAGATGCAAAAATACACCCAAGTTTGACTTTCAGGTAAATGCAAAAATGCACCCAAATTTGACTATCAGGTAAATGCAAAAATACACCCAAATTTGACTATCAGGTAAATGCCAAAATACACCCAAGTTTGACTATCGGGTAAATGCAAAAATACACCCAAGTTTGACTTTCAGGTAAATGCAAAAATACACCCAAATTTGACTATCAGCTAAATGCAAAAATACACCTAAATCAGAAAGAAGCTGAACCAATCAGGCCCAAAGGCGTCATTCAGCCCCATCTCCATAACACATAGCACATCAGGGGCCAGATCCGCTAACAGATCAGAGCAGGCAGCTGAATGTTTAACCAGGGAATGACTCACTGTGCTCAGAGAGGCGCAGCTTCACCTCACTGATGAGGCCCAACAAGGCTGAAACACGTGTATGGGGGTGCTTTTGGCACTCTTGTTCAGAGAGGAATTGCCAAAGCATTTTGGTGCTGGACTGCCCATGTGGGCGGGACAAAGACTGATATGCAAATGGATATTTCCCATCCGTGAAAGGTACAGTGAGCAAAAAGCACGCGCTGCAAACTCTAATCTCAGAACAGGTTATCATGCCATGTTCTTTCTGGAGAGGAGCGCCTGCTACCTTTTTTTGAAATATTTGTAAGGAACTTGAGGTTGGTCACCCTGAGTTACCTGGGGGCAACCAGACGTGGACTCCCTGCTCACTGTGCTCAGAGAGGAGCAGCGTTACCTCACTGAGGAGGCCCAGCAAGCCTGAAACACGTGTATGGGGTTGCTGTTGGCACTCTTGTTCAGAGAGGAATTGCCATAGCATTTCGGTGCTGGACTGCCCATGTGTGCGGGACAACGACTGATATGCAAATGGATATTTCCCATCTGTGAAAGGTACAGTGAGCAAAAAGCGTATGCTGCAAACTCTCATCTCAGAACAGGTTATCATGCCATGTTATTCCTGGAGAGGAGCGCCTGCTACCTTTTTTTGAGATCATTGACAAGTAACCCGGTCAATGCCTTCCCTGGAGGATCCAAGGTTGGAATGGCCCAGTAATTCCTAATTTAAGTTACCCGGTAAGGGGGTAGCCATGCCGCTAATAGCGGTATGGCAACCTCCTAACTCGTAATGACCCCCATAGACACCAACGCAATGACTGACAGCACACTACACATCTCATGTCACAATAACACAACTATCTATGTAGGCCCTCACTGACACCATAGCATCCCTCAAGGCCACATAGTATGCAGACAATATCCTTCCTGCCTGGTACTCAAGGGCAATCTGACAGTAGCACTTCACCATTACCTGTCCTATCATCAACTGCCCCCTAGGTCAAGGCACCTTCCACTCGACCCCGCAAGACTGGGAAAATCCTTCCACATCTTGAGAAAGCAACAATGGACCCTGACAATCTCAGCAAATAGTGCCCCATCCCCCATTTTTCCTCACAAGTTAAGATCCTTGCTGAAGCAGTAGCCACACACCTACTCCAACCCATAAAAGCCAAGGGACTCCTTCAGTCCTACCAATGTTGCTTCAGATCCTGATGCTGCACTGAAGTGGCTAACATCTAGGTGATCTACGATGCCTTTGAAAACCTCAATGATGACACTTCTTTGCCTCCTGGTTCTCCTTGACCTCTCAACAGTATTTGACACAGTAGACCACCTCATACTCACTACATAAGCTGCATGGTGATCTGAAAACATAATCTTCAGCTGCTTCCAATCCTACCTTGAAAATCTTGAACAGTTACTGCATATGGATTCTTCTACATCACCAACTCTACCCATCTCCTGTGGTGTGCCACAAGGTTGCATTCTGTAGCCTGTGAACTTTATTCTTTACATGGACCCGCTCTGAACTCGTCTCACTCTGTGCAACATCCACATCCACCAATACACAGATTACCCACATATATACCTTCAGCTATCAGTCATTGCAGACATCCAAAGATCCAGGCCCCCCATCTCACATTGATGAAGTCCTGGATGTCCAGTGCATATTTGATGTTCAACCCCTCAAAATAATATTTCATGAAACCGACCAACATCAAACACCCTGACATACAGACCTGACTGCCTCCTATGAACCTTGAAGGCTACGCAATTCAGACTGACACTTGTGCCTCTTATCTTGGGTGAAACATCAACAAATAACTCACATTCAAACTGCACATAGCCAGAGAGACAAAAGTGTCTTGGTAGGTACTTTCTCTCATGTGTAAAATGGAGGCCTTACTCGCAGAAAATAAATTCTTCAGATCTGCTGGCTAAACCTCTCACACCTGGTTGGTGGCATTGCTCTTTTGTATGGGCTGCATCCAACTACACTGTCACCCGTGAGATGTGTCCTGCAAGCTGCAGCAAGACTCCACAAATGTCTGTGAAATTCATCTACATCACACCAACCCTCACCAAGCTGATGGGGCTCCCACTGCAGAGACATATCATGTTCACATTATGCTACATTATCTACAAAGCAGTGACCATGAGGTCCAGTGGCCTTCACTCCTACCAGAAGTGAGGTAATGTGCAGATTCCAACTCTGATGGTGAAGGAAGGAAAGAACCAGTGGACAGGCCTTCTCTGTCTACTCTCCAAGACTCTGGAACCTCTCCCCCATTGACATCAGACTTACCCAATCGCTTTGTGAGTTCAATATTGGGCTCAAGACCTCCCTCTTCAAGGAATATCTCCTCTCTAACATGTGTGGCAAAAACACACGGCCCTCCCTAGCTTGTCCAGGACTCTGTAATCTGTTCCCCACTGTCTCGTCCCCTGCTTGCATGTCACTACCTTGATGCCAATTGCTCACCCTCGCACTCCTGTGCTTATTCCCAGGTCTCATTTTCTCTGCATTCCCTCACTGTGGTGTTCCCCCTATGAATGTGAGGCACTCTGTTGCTTCCCGAACATAGGTTGATGCTCAATTGATGCCATTATTACAATTGTTGTGGTGATGTTGATTCATTAAATGTGGTGTCATTTTTTGTGTTTCTGTGTGTCATGTGACTGCTTGTGTGTTTGTGATAGCTGATACTCAGCAGGTGTTGCCAAAGGTTCCAGATGCAAGGGCCTGGTATATATATGTGAATGACACAAGATATAGCGATTATGCAAGCATCTTGGGAGGTTGGCATTCACATCCATGTTGTTTCCCTTGGCATCACAGATCACCTGGACATGTGCGGAATGCCAATGTTTACTGTTGTAACGTATGTGCTCTGTGCCTCGGGGGGGACGGGGGTTGCAGCGCTTCATGGGTGCAGTCAATGGCTGATGACCCTGTGAAAATGCTGAAAAACAGAGAGGCGCACTGGATCTCTCTAACCAATGCAGTTAGAAAAGGCCTCAATAATTGAGAATAACGTGTGCCTGGACTGATGGCATTCTCAGCATCCGGTTTTTCAGCTATCATGAAACATTATCAGCCAGGCTCCAAATTACATAGGATTGCGATACGCAACAATGTGCAATGTGAGATATAATGTATAGAAATATGTGCTACACACTACACGCTAATATTAGCAGCATTCACCCCCTTGAGTATTTCAGGCATCATGTAACAACATTAACCAGGCGTTTTCATGGTATTACCGATTCTAAACAATCCAATTGGGTAATCAATACCAAATGTGGGGAGTGGGGGTTGTGGGCGAGTTCCCCGCACTCCATGTTTGGTAGTGATGGCTTTTTGGGGGTAGCAGGGTTGTCCCCTCCTTCTGGAGATTTGGAGGCGGGGGATGGGAAACAAAGCAAAAAAAAGAAGAAAAGTGGACCCTGCGTCGTCGGATCCGACCCACGTAGGAGGGACAGAACTGACGCCACAGGGTCAGAAGAAAAGCGGACATCAAAAAGGTAAGTAGGGTGTCAGTGGGGGAATGCTTGCGGGCTGTGTGGGGTTAAAGTTTTGCCAGATTTGGCGGCAGAAAAATTGTCTTCGCGGTCAATTCAGCCATGGAGAATTTTGGCATGCCCAAATCATATACATCCTTTTTGATTGCGGTAGTTTATGCAATACCAGCGTATATCGGGATGCACTATTTGAGTACATTGGAACATGGTGCTCAGACTTGAAGTATCAAGTCCTGTGGTGCGTACTGGACATCAGCATGCATCGCAGGAGCTCCAGAGCAACAGTCTCCTAGTTATCCTGAGGCACGTCTACATCCAGCGCTCCACAAGCAAATGCAAAGGACAAAACCGCAAAGGAGCCTGCACGGGTTCCTTACAAATTGGAAGGACCGTTCCACAAGGGAGAGTGTTGCCCATCTATTTTCTGGAGACTCGGTAAGTGATTAACTGAACATGTATATCGCAAGCGCTCAAATTGAACATTATTACTATCGAAATACTTTGAAGAGTAGGTTTGTTCAGAAGCTTAACAGAGTTTTCTTTTCTTGACTACACCTTCTTTCCTTTAGCAAGAAATGTGAATCATATGGTCACACGCAATCAGCTAGGAATTGGTGAAAAGTAACAAAGAAATAAGCCCTGGCTCCTGAGAGATCCCTGCAGACTAGGTAACCCCACAATAATTTTGTACATTGATGGAAGGAAAGTAGCTGGACTGAGTGGGACAACTCCCAAGCACATTTTTTGAAATCTGTGTTATTCTTTTTTTTGTGCTTCGATCACAAAACAACTGTAAGGACGTTGGATCAATGTACTGACACACAACACACCTGCTTTGGGCCAAGACATAATTCTATGATACGAGTGTGTCGCCTCACCTGGTGTCTGGGTCCACAATTGAACACTACTTTCTGGAATGGGGCTATGTGCCCATAGACACATGTTCCTATTTATCACACCCTTCTTTCCCAGAGCACATATTTAACTAATATGTATGGATGAACCTCCTTAGGGCATGCAGGCGCACACACATACTTTGGGACAGTATCCAGTGCTGGTTTCCTGGGATAGACAAGTGTTTCCCCCTTCTTCTTTGTTCCCCCTTTCCCTCTACCACACTGGGTGCTAGGGTTCACCGCATATTGTCTTTATTCTATCCCTATGTTACGTTTGGACATACATACTGTTTAATTGCTGGAGCAACTCACACTTCTTTGACTAATCAAATATCTAGGCATAGTCCACGATCAGTGATTATAGTCAATTGAATTCGAATTTTAGGATTTCAAACACGCATCCGTTTATCCTGACGAGACATAGCCGGGCTACTGAAATACCTTGACTAACTGATTGAGACCAGTGAATAAGACTGAATTGGTAGACAGCACAGGCCCCAATAGGACAAAACATGTGTCAGCAATCCACAATATTTTTGTTTAAAAAGGCTGGCCTCTTCACCGGAGCACATGGTGTGTGCTCCCTCGCTCCTACGATCCTGATGCACGCCTGCCTGGAGTCTGTGCTGGCTGTGACTTCTACACCCTGCACACAGGTAGGATTTGCGCAACATCATCTTTGCCTGAATCTTTATTGAGAAGGTGATTGAAGAAAGTGACACATTTTATTATTTGGCAAAAAACAAAAGAAATTATGTAAAAAGAAAATGTTTTACTTTGAAATGCAGTGCGTTTTTTGCCATGCTTCCCTGCTTTGTTTTCTTGTGCCCATTGAAGTTGGGGCCTTGTGGGCTGGGATCATCTACACCTTTTCTGCTATATCGTGGCATTTCCAAGATGGTGGGCGCTTTTGTAAACCTGTAAAGAATGCCTGAGTGTATGTTCTCTGCCTCTGCTGATTGGGCCTTGGGTAACCTAAAGGGCCCCCTGATTCAAAGGCACTATTTCTAAGGCCCTGTCTGTTCCCCTGTCCATTGCCTGGCCGGACCTGTGTGCCCTCTTCTACACCTCCCACGCTTCACATGAGTGCTGAGAAATATTCCTTGTTACCGGGACACACAGTAAGAAACAGCCCATCTAATACTTCTCTGCAAGCTTTGAATATCCTCATTGATCCTTTCTGACACTCATGGACTTTTCTACCTCTCACTCCTTCTCATTCTGGACTTCAAATTAAACTATCATTGCCCTGGCACTAATTGTTTTTGCCTGCCTTGCTGAAAGTCAACTTTTAGTGTACCCCGCTGAAAAATCAAATTTAGCCTGCCTGTTATTTTCATGTGTTAGCCTGCCCTAGTTGAAGTTGTTTTCATGTGCTAGCCTGCCCTAGTTGAAGTTGTTTTCATTTGTTAGCCTGCCTTAGTTGAAAATCAAAATTAGCCTTCCTGTTGTTTTCATGTATTAGCCTGCCCTAGTTGAAGTTGTTTTCATGTGTTAGCCTGCCTTAGTTGAAAATCTAATTTAGCCTGCCTATTCTTTTCATGTGTTAGCCTGCCCTAGTTGAAAATCAAATCTAGCCTGCCTTTTGTTTTCATTTTTTAACCTGCCTTAGTAGTAAATCAAATTTAGCCTGCCCTGTTTCATGTATTAACCTGCCCCTGACCACTGCTTTCATTTTCCTTGCCACATTTTTTGAATTGTGATGTGCCCAGTGACCACTGTGCTTTATATCTTCTGTGCTTTCCCACCCTGACTCTCTTGTCTCCTCTGCTTCACTCCCCCTTTTTTGTCTCAATTCCCCCACTCCTTTCTTCTCTCATTTCCCCCCTACATCCTGCCCTCTCCTCCCGCCTCCTCGACCTAAGCTATGGTGCTCTCTGTCTCTCCTATCCAACTGCTTCTATATCGACTACCCTCCCCTTCTCACTAAGTCTGGTAGGAAAAAGTTCAAAAAGGATATCCTGGTCTCCAACCCAGGCCTTCCTATAACTGATACCCACACCTGCGCTTCCTCCAGACTGTCTATCACCGACATACTCTTTGTCGTTCCTTTGCCAGACCTATGGACTCTTCATATGATCTCTGTGCTCTCGCCTTACTCTTCCTCTCCCATTAATGGTGGCACCCGGTGGGAGACCTATCTTGCCTCCTTCCACTCCTCTAAGATCATCATTAATGTTTACTTGAATGGCACCGTCTTGGTCCAAGGCCCTATGACCAACCTCCTCCTCTTTGATAGACGTTTCCCATGCCTTATCAATTTACTTTCAGCTTCCGCAATCCCTTCTCTCCCATCTTTGGCTTCCTTGCCCCCAAACTCTGCCTCTTCTGTGGCACCCTCTCCCACCTCCTTGGCAACCTTGCCCTCTCCTCCTACCTACGCACTGGTGGGGGTGTAGCCTTGATTTTCTCTGAGTGGATTCCTTCCTCTACCATTACTATGCAGGTCTACACCTCCTTTGAATGCCTGGTCTGTAGACTTTCACTATCTACCGGCCACCTGGTCAGATCACCTCCTTCCTCTCTGAGTGGGCGGACCTCTCCTCATCCCTCCTGCCCTCGACCACTCAATTCCTCCTCTTCAGTGACATTAACATCCACCTGAATGCTTATTGTCCCTCCTCCCTCTCTTTCTATTCTTGGAATAAAAGCATGGAAACTGCTTTCTTGAAAATTCCCGAAGACCTGCTCCACAACCTTGATTCTGATCTCTCCTCTGCCTTTGACATGATCAACCATGCCATCCTGCTCAACTGCCTCCGTGATGACCTGGGTATCACTGATCAGGCCTTGGCCTGGCTGACCTCATTCTTCTCCAAACCACCCTCCCAGGTCCAACTTGGGTACTTCCTCTCCTCTATTTCACTCTCCACATATGGTGTTCCCCAGGGGTCTAACCTCTCTTTTCATGGCACCCCTCGCCCACCGCATTGCTGCTCTCTGCTCCAACTTTCAGTGCTACGCTGAAGACACACTACTTTTTTTCAGGTTCCCCTCTGCCACCTCTTCTCCCTCTCTCATCTCTAACTGTCTGTCTGCATTCCAGGAGTGGTGTGCCGCCAATGACCTGTGCCTTAATGCAAGTAAGACTGAAATCCTGCTCATAGGCACTCATGCACCCTCCTTTCCTGTCATTCTCTGGCCAGCCTCCCTTGGCCCTCTTCCTACTCCCACCTGTGAGGCTTAGAACCTCAGTGTCATCTTTGTCTCCACACTTCCCTTTTCTCGACTCTGACGTCTCTAAAAATTCAAACTACCAACTGCACCTCCTCAGGGGTATTCTTCCTTTCCTCTCCTTCTCCCAGAAGCTCCCTGTCTCTAGAGCTCTGGTTCTCTCTAGGATTGACTACTGCAACAACCCCTTTTTAAATCTGCATGCTACTACTCTCCGCCCTCTGCAACTCATCCAGAACAGGACTGCGAAACTTGTCCTTGGCCTCAAGCCCAGGGATCGTATCTCTCCAGGAGTGGAATCTCTTCATTGTCTCCCAGTGGGTGCAAGGATTAAGTTCAAGACCCTCTGCATTGTCCACAATGCCTTCTGGGGTCTGGGTCCAAAATACTTTCAACTCTCCCTTTGGAAATACCTTCCTACTCAAGCTCTTCTCTCCAACACTTCCAACTCTTTCAAGGTCAGTTCGCTTCCCCAAGCAACAAGTTGGTGGTAAATCTCTTTCTTCGTCTGGGGCCTCCCTTTGTAACAGCATCCCTACCTCTCTGAAACTTGAGGAGAAGCATATTCAGTTCCAGAAGCACCTCCAGACCTTCCCCTTTGCTTCTTCCTTCTCTCTTCCTCTAACTTGCTGATCTGCCTGTGTTGCACTGGGTTCCTGGCTACCCTCTGAATACTGGCCCGTTCCCTGCCCACCCAGCTGCATACCAGCACTGCCTCCTGGCAACCTCTGAACTTGGGTCTGTATCTGCAAACCTACAGTCCCCTAAACCGCACTTATCAGACACCCGATGTCTGTGCTTAATCCTTGCACTTGCCACCTGCTGGCCGCACTATTTGTTGTTGTTTTTGATCAATTGTTCAGCACTTTCCACTCCTCTCCTCCCCTTGCACTTTCCCCCTTACCTCTCCCCTGCACTTGCACGTTCTCAATGTCACTGGGCCTAGAAATATCATTTTTTTTGTCCTCCCTTGTACTCTTCCTTGCCTTGTAGCACTCTGAAACACTTGTGTATGGGCGCAATATAAATAAATGATACCATATAATATCATATCTTTGTTTCATCATATAATAGATGATTGTCTTTTGTTTAAGGTTTGAGTTGTTGCCCACTCTTTACTGCCAAGACAAGATTGAATGACAGACTAGGCATTCACCATTTCTTGTTTTTTGTATACCAAATTACCTTTGCCTTTTGCAACCACTGATCTTACCATAAATATACGACAGTTATATAAAAAGAGAAAGTGTACAACACTGTGTTCATGGCTTTGGGCATTATTGATCATTAAACTCATCTGCTAGTTTGAATTATGCAACAAGTGCCTCAAAAATAAGCAACTGATGCTTTTCTGGGTTGGTCACTACATCAGTTTTTGGTGTTCGATGGGCCCAGGAAATGTGGAAAATGTGCAACTGCATAGAATTCATGGTACGCTCTGCAGGGGGGTTGGCATGTGGATATGCCTATCACAAATGCTAGGATGTAGCGCAAGATCTGGCGGAGACACCTTCATTGTATAGGCTGTGCTATACCCCTGACAATGGCTTTGGTATGCTGGAATGATCCATCCAAGACGTGTAAGGCTGGTAACACTTTGACCAGAGCTGTCACAGCTTGTGAGGACATGGGGGGTGATGCCAGATCATTCTCCCACTCCCTGACCAGGTCTAGGCCAAAATGGGGAGGGAAGTGATATCCTCCATGCACCTCTGTATTTGGCATCCCAAATATTGTTGTTCCCGGATGGAAGAATCTGGGCCTCCTCCCCCTCCTCCTTCCATGTAGTAATATCAGTGCTAGTAGTGCTGGATCCGGCCTTTCATTGCGCTTTGTGCCTACTGATGGGTGATGGTTGGTGCTAAAATCATTCTCCTTTGAAGTCAGGAATGACTGCGTGATTGCTTCTGTGAATAGGGTTTCCTTAGCGAATGATGGGGCGCGTTGTTTGTTTGCATGGTCCCGCACTCCCCACACCCTTGTTATCCCTCATTTTCCTGCTTTAATTAGGATTTTGCATAGTCTGTCCCCTTTTGAAGCTTTGGCGCTGGGCCATGCCGCTCGCCATGCAAAGTGCTCAAGCAGAGCTCTACGTGGAAAGAGCCAGTGCAAAGTCTGAAGAGAGAATCGGAAAAGGCATTTACCACGGCACAAATGTACTTTTTGATCTCCGGCAGGAGATCTCCTCTGTCGTTGGGAAAAGTGGTGAGACGGTCCAGCAGGGCTCCACCGGTGGTGTCGTCGTGGCAGGTCGGCTCAGCTTCTCCCTCGTCAGATTCTTAGGTCCTGTGGCGACTTCTGAAGTTCCAGTCCCCAAAGCCCTGCATTTATGCAGAAAACCCCCATTCACTCAGCCTAGCTGTCACTTAAACATGCTAAGTGGTGAGCCGGCCGGCTCACCACTTGGGCCAATCAGGCCCAGGCAACTCAGTCCTAGGCAACTCAGTCTAGAGTGCCTAAATCTCCCTCCACCCCTCCTAAGTACCCCAGACAGAGTGGCACCACTTTGGAGGGCTTCTGTGGAGAAGCCCGCCAAAAAGTGGAACAAAGGGCTCGACTTGGGTTGGAGTCACAGACGAGAACACAAACACCATTTTAGAACCGAGTTTTGGCAAAAAATACCAACCGGAGAATTAATAATAATTAAATAAACCGGCGGTATGTTCGAGGCTATCGTAATAAAATAAATAAAAATATTAGCCTCGAACAATGGGAAAATCCCACAGAGAAATATTCGCGGTTGAATATAAAAAGTAGTATCCACTGCCACCAGCCAAAACTCGATCAGGGGGGACGGCGACGTGCCCCCTCGACTAACAGACCCCAGGGCAATCGAATTGCCCCGGCCAGTACGTCCACAATATGATGGTTTGTACTGGTTCTGTTCAGAATTCAAGACTAGTAAAGTCAATTGTGACTTTACATGCCCTGGGAGACAGTAGTCAGTCCCAGGGTATGGGGTCTATACTGGGGGATCTCTATGACACCCCTGTGTTACTGCACTGAGGGTGCTGTGTAACACACATCCCAAAAACACATGATGCCCTATGGAGTAAAAGGCCCCATAGCCCATTAAACACATCTAGAGTCAAAGGAACACACTCAAATCTTGTCCAAGAGTGAGGGTAAAAGAGTCTCACTCTTGCCAGGAGAAAACAATAAACCCAAAAAATCCAGCAAAGCTGCTGGGGGACTCACTAGGTTAGGAAATTCAGCCTAAACAGAGAATTCTCCCTAACAGCTAAATCTTTTGTAAATTAGGGCCATTATTTTCTTGAAAATTATTTCTTGAAATACGTGGGCGTTAATGACATTCCACTTGCAAAACAATCAACAAGGAGTGCAGGAAAATACCCCTATAAAATCATGTATAAGCAGGGACGGCATTTCACCAAAATGACAGGGGTAGTGGAAGTGACATCACACGACCCTTGGCCTCTGATGACATCAGAGGAAGCTATGTAATTTGACTCCACCCCGAAGTAACATCACATGAAGCGATGGACACAACCTTTCACCCCTTGACAAAACAGGAAGTGGCATCACATAGCGTTGTTCCTAAGTACACTACGAGAAGTATGGTTACCTTATCACTGTACAGTTATATACATTTCATACAAGAATGAATCACCATATGTATCAATAATATTAGTGTGTGTAGGCCCATATTACCAAACTATGGTGAATGGAAGCAAACATCCAATGCCAAATGATAATGCTGAGTTATTATATAGCGCACATGCTTAAGCGCCCTATATAGAACAAATATACATACAATTTCACCCAACCTGTGTTGGTACTCATTTATAGACCTCAGAAGAATGAAAGGCTGAGTTGGCCTTGCTGGGATTCAAATCTGCAACCTGAAGTTCACACACAAATTGCAGCAGTGAGCGCTCAACCCACTGAGCTATCTAACTAGCTATAGCTATTTTACTGGCTATAGTAAAATGAGCAATTACATGTCTCAATGTTCTCAAAGACAGAAAGCAAATTTCACTCTGTAGTGGATACCAATAAACCGGTAACTAAGATTTACACTAGCCCTAACGCACAAATGCATCCATCACACAGCACCTCCATATCTCTCTCACAGAGTCAGCACTCCACACTCCTCAAGACCTACAAGAACACCCTATGCTAACCTTCTGTATGTTCCCAGAATCAAGCACGCTAGAGGGGAGGGGGTGCAGGCTTCCCTTTCATTGCAGCCAGACACGGGGAACACCCTGTCACTTGCCCTCAGAGCTGAAACTTCACATGTCGCCTTCCGTAAAGCAATCAAAACTAGACTTTTTGCCTAAACCGCATACATTGTGACCCTAAAGCCCTACCACCGCTACTTGTTTTATGAATTTCAAACAACAGTATACTAGGTTCTTCTTAGCTTTGTATCATAATCAATCGTAATCAATCTCCTCGTAACATGATATGCAGACTAAAATGTTATTCTATGTTGCATCATCACACCTGTAACTATTCCTATTGCTCTAACTTCAGGTATGGGCTAATGTAACCAAGCCAACTATCATAGAAACGTAACTGTACATGGTATCAATTTGGCTAATGTAACCGAGCCGCATAACTCTGTGTTGTAACTAAGTAATCTCCTGTAACAGCACCTCAATGCCCCTGGGTTGTGTGCGCGCTTTATAAATGAAAATAAATACATGAATAAAAAGTAAATACATTTAACAGCGGGCCAATTCATATGCAGGTCTGATGCAAAGTTGGCCACATGTCAAGCCTGTGTGGATCTACCTTTCAGGCTTCAGAGGTTGGCAAAATACATACCATTGGGAGGGTTCATAACTATGCATTAAATAATTTACAGTGGTGCAGGGAAAGCAGCACTCTCACACGGCGTCCCATACTATGGGCACTCGTTACCTCATACATGCAAACAAACATCTTGAACAGCATGCCATGGAAATAGGAAAGATACACACATTATAACAAAGCATTCTGTAGAGAAGGAGCTGAGTATCCCCACCTCAACAACTTTGCCCAAAATGCCTATATGTTGGAAACCAGAGTATGTGACATATGTGGAACAACAAAAACTACAGAGACCAAAGAAAATCCTAGAGTCTAGGTTCGCATTGAGAAAATCATACCTGCATTCAAGACAGTATGATGGCTGTTTAAACAAAATCCCAGAAGAAGCAGGATGACTGACTGACGAAGCAGATTGGTGAAGTCATGTGAGTGTCGAGATGACATAAATAAAAGAGATGCAGAGACGAGAGAATATGGATATTCTATAAGGTATCATGAAAGTATCAAAGATAAGCAACATGTTGGGCTAAAGACGAAGAGGCTTATGCTACAGAAACAATGAAGATATTAAGCCAGTTTACACATGTACAAACGCAAAGTAACGCAAGAAGACAAAGTTCTCATGAGGCTAGCTTTATAGTGAATAGATTGCGGCAAGCGCTAATGTATGGATGCACAGGAATAAGTTAAGAATGGATGGTCCCATTTTGAACTATAAGTAGAGCAGAGCTAAGGGAGAAAGGCCATCTTTTCCAAGTGTGGCACAGTTAGAAAACAAATAAATTACAAACGAAGTTCAGAAAGGCGAGGTTGAACGAGCCAAGAAGTCAAGGTCTTATCTGGCTGAGAAGAACAGAAATTAGTTACAATCTTGTTAAGGAATGAACCTCCTGTTCAGAAGCTTGGAGGGAACAAAGAAGACATCAGAGGCTCATTAATACACTAAAAGCTCAATTTTGTGGTCTTCAGTCACGTGGGGAGAAGAAGTTGGACGAGCAGGATGATCACACCTACGCACGAGGGCAGAGCGCGCCTCTACTCCCCTGTATCTTCCAGAGCAAAATAACACGTCCAAGGACAAGTTCAATGACCCTAATTGACAACCAAAACACTGAGGTGATGATAGATGATATTCTAATTGGTGGGAAGCGGATGTTTAAGACTAACTCACCAGCACCTGGCAGTCTGGACTGCGTGCGGCTAGCATGGGCTGAAGGATGCTGATGGAGGTTAGAAGCCAACCAATGATAGAGGATAGCATGATTGGGGGTCCTGTAGTTAAGTATCCAATAGGACATTGTGTATTTAGTGACGTTCATAGTGACCTGCTTTAAGGGAAGGGCTTAGTTGCCCCACCTGATGTTAAGAAACCTATCACCTTTCTCACGCAAATCAAACGAGTATGGATTGTATACTTAGATATTCCTTTAGACCCTATCACTCTCTTCAGTATGTTTGTGTAGTTTGCCACATAATATGACGTTAGTAATATGCAGGTTGTACGTCACCTATGATGTGATTTTAGTATAAAAGAGTGCATTTTAATAAGGTTTGTTGAGATCATGCAGTGAGATGTCCGTTGATGTCGGTTATACTCCCTGTTTTAGATAACTGATATTAAAACAGTTATCTTTTTCCCAACTTCCTGAGTCGTTTCGTTTATTGATGTTTCAGTAACCTCTGCATCCCCATTCCTCTAAAATGTATTGGTGACCTATCTTAAAAGGCTGGAAGTCCTCCAGTTCACTTGGTAGCAGAGAGGATGTTTAGATTTACATTGAGATAACTAAGCTTTGGGGTCTCCAGGCAATATCGAACAACCTCTGCTATTCGGCTGAAAGGACGTGAAGCTCCCTGTGGATAGCGGTTAGAATAGGTTAAGGCTTGTGCAAGCTAGTATAGACTGATCCCTTCTTTTCAGTCATATACCCCTCCCAGTATCTACAGGAAGCTGAACGGACAGAAAGTTGGAGAGGCCCCAGAAGGAGGCATTGCGATCCTGAGGGTCGGATGCCGAATGTACGAATGGTGAGTACAAACTTAGCAAGATGGCAAAAATGTATGAATGGGCAGTGTGAAGGGAGAATGATGAGGGGAAAAAATGAGTAACAGTGGTTTGGAAAGGGATGGTCAGCTTGAGACGAGGAGCGTCAAGTTTAATGTGGATAATTGATTCGAGACGATAAGAGCATAGAGCAATTTAAAGAAGGTTGACTTGAGACAATGAGCGTCAACCCTGTGAGACGAGGAGCATCACAGTGGGATACGCCCATTTTTAAAGAACATCAGCAGGATCTGTTCCCTAGAGCCATATTCCAGGTGGTGTAGGAGACAAACTTGTTTTAAAGAACAATTTAAAGAGGGGAGATCACACTCAACCGGAGTATTGTTTTTAGGGGCATAAAGAGGATGAGTCTTGAAATGACGACTGATATATGTGACCGGTCAAGTATGTCAATTAGAACAGAAGAAAGTGAATGAAAATTGTTTATTTATGCTATTGTATTGATGATGCTTGGTGGCAATACAGAGTAAAAGGAGAAAATATGACGTAGAAAGGATTGGAGCATGCGACAAGTGGTGCAAGCTCATATTATGTTATTTTTGGGAAACACATTGTTTTTAGGAAATTTCAAAGTGTACAGGTGAGTATTGACTGTCAAGAATGACGAGTCAACATGAGAGGCATTACTCCGTTTATACAATGTTGCAACCATACACTCAAGTTTAAATAGTGTAGTGTAGAATGTGTAAAGAGACCATGGACAGAATGATCATGCCGCGGTTATGAGAGGGATAGAAAGATAGAAATGATTTTTTTGCAGCACATGACGACATAGTTGCATGATGCTTATATGAAAAAAAAAGTTAGATAAGTGACTAGCGAGCTTATAACTTTGGGTAAAATGAACGAGGAGGAGAAAGAAGAGCCGCCTCTTATGGATAGGATCCTTGTCATATGCAAACAGGAGCCTGGAGAGCTTTCTGCTCCACCCGCCACACCTAACGTCGACGGCGAGAGTAAAAAAGATGAGTTAAGATAGCAATAAGTTATAAATGAACTGGCACATGAGTCGCCTGCGTAAAGCGGTGATGAGAGAGCAGACAATGTTCCTGAAGAAAATATGTAATCTCTTATATCTCAAGGGACAGGAAGTGACACGATATGGAGAAAAGCGATAGGACAAGCGCATTCTCAGACATTGAGATGAGAAATAAAGGGATAGTAGAAAATGAAGAATAAAAACTGATTGGTCAGTGCCCATACAGGATGAAGGAGGGGTGGGCAGATTGTGCTCAACACTCGACAACAAGAACATTTAAGGAAGGGAGACAAAGGGGAGGGTACAAATGATTGAGTTAAAGATACGCAGTTGTGCAATAGAAGCGGAGGCTCATCAAGTTTTGAGCCCAGAGAGCTGTCTTTAAATAGACTGACTCTGAAGAAAAAAGAAAGTAGAGACTGGAGGCACAAAATAGATAGGATAGGATAGGATAGGTGAAGAAATGGAAGCCTTGTGATAAGAAAGAGGGAGAAAATACAGGGGGTTCTGAAAGTGTTTGTGGGGAAAATAAGGAAATAAGGTGATTGAGTCCAGGCCTACCTATCTCTCGGGCAGCACAGATTATTGAGGCAGCTCGATCAATCTGGGAAAAAAGGGTAACACAATGGTCAGATGGGGGACAACAAGCCTGCATACATATTTGCAGCAGAAATGGAAATGGGTTTGCTGAGGGTCAAACAGCGCAACAAAAGCGAGGACCGAGAATGTTACAAGGTTTTGAAGGAAACAAATGGCAATGATGTCGCTATAAAGTTGGAACGCCAGTCACCCATGCAGACACAGCAAAGCATAAGTACAGGACATTTAATAATTCTTAACATAAAGGGGAATGTTACCGTTGACTTGCAAGGTAAAACCTTTTTGTTCCTTTTAAAGAGACACCGATGTAATGCGCACACATAACACGAGAGGGGACATTTTGATGGTTGGAAATATCGCACATATTTAAGACTTTATAGGAGCTGTAAGAAGAGTTCCAATTATTGAAGAATTGACAGTCTTTATAGAAGAATGGGATATGTTTGTGTTATGGATATAGTTAAGATAGACATGTATTAGTATTATAGATTGAGATTTAGTAACAGAAATGTTTAACATGATGACTTTGGTTCATTAATTAAAATATGGTGTGTTTTTATATATAGTAGGAATATATTGTTAAGCATGAGTGAGTTCATTATGGTATTTATAGGACCTTGGACCTATCATAGAGGGATTTGTGGACCCAGTCCTGAGGGGGTCATACCCCTTGCGACTAAAGATGCCAGTCGTTGAGTATGCTATTATGAGAGTTTATAGTATGGTGATAAAAAGGTTAAGGGGGTCATTACGACCTGGACGCAAAGGGATACCGGGCACCGGTAATGACACCGGTGCCGTTAATCCCTTTGCGCCCTATTCCGAGGTCCCTTTGCGGGTCCCTCTCTTAACGGGACCCAGAAAGTGATACCGGGGTCAATAACGGCACCGCAATTTGCGGTACCGTTATTGCCGCCTTCCCATTGAGCCCTATGGGGGCTCAAATGGGAATGGGGAATGGCTCTGGTGAATGGGGAATTACCGGTCCCGCCGACCTCGGACTGGACCGGTAATTACTCCCTTCACTAGACTGGAGTCGAACTGATTTTGGAGGCAGCCATGGAGCTAATAGCGCCATGGCTACCTCCAAACTCAGAATGAGGGCCTAAATAATGTATTATATTGAACATGTAGGGATTTATTTTTATTTAGGAAGATTTGAGGGTATGTTGGTGTTTTTAAGGGGTATTGCCTAGAAGGGCAAATTTAGAATTGGTGACCAAATAGTCAGAGATGGAAAATAGAATTCTGCCATGGGTGCAGTGGAAAATATAGACAGAAACTGAGTAGTTTCAGGGGTGTTTGTATTTTGAGAAAAAGCCAGGATGAACCTGCAGGGTAAAGAAAGAGATATTGGTAGTGGGGGATATTTGTGTTATTAACAGTTCTTTAAGAATCAATCGGGGTAATAGACTTAGAGATACAGGTGGCGCTGGGGCAAAGCACATGACTAAAGAAGAGGTTTTGAAGTATTGACAAGTGTATGACTACCGTCTGACTTTTCGGCACAGGCAGGTGAATTAGTGGCGCTGATTGTCACGCTAGGGGAAATTGTACAGACCAGGAAGTAATAGTGTACTGTGACTCCGCCTATGTGATGTTGCCAGTGTACGCAGAACTAGCATGTTGGAAAAGGAGGGGCGACGGCCGAGCGGACAGTACTCCAGTGCAGCGCGCACCTTTAGTGAATAGACTCACAGAAGGGGGTATTATGACTCCTAGAAGCCATTATAATAGGATGAAATGTGTAGTGTATGTTGAAAGGAGCAGATTTTATTTTTATGTTTACTATTATAAAGTAAAAATAAAAAAGTGAAGTGAATGGTATAAGAGGGAGCTTTGTTATGATTGTATGGATAACGATGGAGATGAATGAAAGAATGGTGATGATAAATGAGTATGTTTAATAATTGTTATGTTAAAAATATGAAGATTTAGTTAGTAGAAATGTAGGAAGTAAAACGCCAAGATGAAAAGGATTGGTGAACGCGGAATGGGTGTCTTTAAGCCTTTTTTGGAGCATTGTGGTGACGAGACAGCACTGGTATACCAGTGATGCCTGAAGCCTTATTAAGGATGGTGATAGGATAGCTACACTGCCTTGTGCACGTTAATAGAAAAGAACCACAGCGCAATGAGTGCGAGGAATGGTCCGGTTTGTATAAAGTATTACATGTTGCATTTTGTACAGTAAAGTGCACCGTATATTAAAAGATTTACTGCTGGGCACATGTCACGCAGCGTTAGGAGAATTGTTTTGAAAGGATAGGGATCCTTTGTTAGTATCCATGCTGATATTGCAAAAACAATAAATGAACCTGGGTATGTGGTCAATAGAAGTATATCTTTCTCAGGGTAGATTGAAGACGGACCACGTATACACGCCCAGATGCCACCTGTGTAGTGAAATTGGAGGTACACCAAGTCTTTATAGATAAGAATTATGTAAAAAAGTAAAGCAATATAATGGCCCTTATTTTTTATTCTTTATTTGAAGCCTTTGAATGGATAAACTCGTTGTTCAGTATACAAGAAGGTTTCATTGTCGTGTCCCAAGCAGACAGACAGAGTTGGAAAGACACTCGACAGCCTGCCTAAGAAGAGAATAGCCAAATAGGAATTGATTATGAAAGAAAGGATGGGGTGCATTGTCTATCACTGGCATTATAGGGAGATAAGAAATTGGTTAGGTGTGGACCACCATCCTATCTCTCAGGAAGAAAGTGACAAGGAGGAAGAGGAGGATGTCCCTCACCTTCCATCTAGACTTAGACGTAATGCCCAAGCAGCGATAGAATTGTTAGGAAAGGTGCTACGTGTGTTCCTTATGTGTATAACTTCAAGTATCCTTGTCATTTCAGAGGAGCTCCAATGACAGGGGTGTGGGGTAGCACAAAACACAGAAAGAGATGCTGCAACAACCGGAATTGAAGGACCTTGTCTTCCCAAATTCTTCACCAGACTTTAGTTCATGAACTTTGCAAAACCTCACTAAGAAGAGGAGTGAGCTTCGCTTTAAGTAGCCGTCCATTAGGGAGGGACATGACTTCACCTGCAGCTGAGGTGCAAGACAAACGAACAGGGCCAGTCATTGGTAAAGACGTAAATACGATCGGAAGCAAGCATCAGGGAAGAAACTCAGCATGCGCAGACTAGATGTATGATGAGGAAGAAGGACGCAGAAGCAATCAAGTAAAGACAAGGGGCCTCATTCTGAGGCTGGCGCAAAGGGATTACCGCCACTGGTAAGGACACTGGTGCCGGTAATCCCTTGGCGCCCTATTCCGAGGTCCCTTTGCAGGTCCCGCTAAGGCCACCTGGTTTACCCGGAGGCCTTAGCGGGAGCCGCAAAGGGTCCAGGGAGCAAATTGGCACCGTCATTTGCACCTTCCCCATTGAGCCCTATCGGGGCTCTAATGGGAATAGGGAATGTTATTTTCAATGGGGATCTACCGGTACTGCAAAGGTCCGTCTAGATCGGTAAGTCCCCATTGAATGAGGGCAGAGTAGGTACCGGTATTGGAGGTAGTCATGGCGCTAGTAGCGCCATGACTACCTCCAACCTCGTAATGAAACCCAATGCATACTGTACCCGGTTCTTGCTTCATTTTATCATAACACTCACCCTAATATTTGTATGTTTTCACATTGAAGGAAATACACTGATTCAGAAAGCCTCAGGATTTGGAATTGAAGATATAAGTGCTTCAATATCATCCCCTTCATTGGATTAAGGGCCATCTGCTGCTACAGATTTTTTTTAGCAGACACACCAATGTTGCTGTGTTACATTTCAATTACATTACATTATTCATACAATGATGGTTGATCTAGTGAAATAATGAACTGAGTTTGCAGAGACATTTTCATATGCTTATTTGTCTGGAAAAGTATGACTCACTGAAATGTGAGCAGATTGTGTATGCCACATCAGGCTTATCATGGTTGATTGGGATTTCACTGTCAAATCATATAACCATGTGGTGTAGAACATTCTGAAGTTGTAGGATCCGGAGACAACTGTGGAAGTTCAACACATGTTTTGCATCAGAAGGAGGGCTTGATGGGGTCCTAAATGGTTCAGCAACTAAAAAGGATGTCACAACTAGCCCTTTATAGTCAGAGTGTGTCAAAGACAGTGAACAAAAACAAGATTATAGGGGATGATAGTAATCTTGCTCTCTTGGATTTCTCTCTCCTTAAAGCCATACTAACTCTCTATTTTGTTCCGGTACATCATTCCACTTCATCCCCTTGGACTCATTTCTGCATAGATGGTGATGGGATTAAAGCCTAAGGGGTTCAACTAAGTTCAAAGGAGTTAGCTAGAGAAGATAGTGTCAAGGGAGAGGTACAACCCATATTCAAGTCCACGTCTCTAAGTCTCCTACAGAACCTAAATCCAAGTCACCAATTCACTATTCTCAAGCAGGATTTAAGATCTAATTCCCTTTTCCCTAGTCCAGACCTATTTCTTGGAAATGTATCTTCAAGTTCCTTCTATGTTGCCTCTTTGTTCTTATATTGTCTTGCTTTGACAGCCATGTGTCTTCCCACTCTCCTGAAGCTAGCGGCAACAGAAGCCTACTGACAACTACTTATAATTCCACCTTGCCATATGAGATACTGACAGAAACCATATTTTGCCATATTAATCTCAGGCTCCTGCCAGGAATTGCACATTAGTCCCCAGTGGGCTCTCTGCAGCATGCTCTCTCTGTTGGGTACTGGGAGTTAGCTCTCAATAATCTGTGACGCATCGCTCTCTTTTCTGCTCCCGCCTTCTTCTACAGCTCCACCACTCTGTACTACCATCCTTATTCAATCTAACACTAGCTCCTTCAGCCTCCTTTTAAATGTTTAGCATGCCCTAACCCTCCCAGTGATCTAGTGGTTTGACTAGCCGCTTTCCTCATTAGGAACGCGTCATGGAATTGCTCAGGGTTCCATCGTTTCCCGTTTCCACAGTGTGCTACACCTATTCCTTTTACCATAAGCTGCACCCCTTGTGCATCTTCATTTTTAGTAACTTCAACACTTAATGATCAAAGCCCAATGATTTAAGGACCCCTCTGCCTACTTGGGGCCAGATTACAGAAACTTTGCACTGGTGCAAGTGCAAAGTTGCACGGTATTAGCACCAGGGCAAAGTTTGCCCTATTTGTAAAAACACTTGGAAATATTAGAAAACCATTGCATCATGACAGGTACAGTTTTGCATGTTACAAGCAATAGGGCAAAAATTGCCATGGTGCAAAAACAATACATTTTCACTGTCTTTTGCACCAGGGCAAAGTTTGCCCTAGTGCTAACACGGAATAGTATTAGCACTAGGGCAAACTGTGCCCCTTGTTCAAACATTCATCGAAAAGGTATCTTTTTCAGACTAGCGTCATTGTGGCCTTGGTGCTTATACCATGCCAAACTGAACTTGTCATGGTGCAATGGTTTTTCTAACATGTCCCAGTGAAGAAATGGGGCAAACTTTGCCCTAGTGCTAATACTGTGCAAACTTTGCACTTGCAC
The DNA here is from genome assembly GCF_040938575.1 of Ambystoma mexicanum. Taxonomy (NCBI): domain Eukaryota; kingdom Metazoa; phylum Chordata; class Amphibia; order Caudata; family Ambystomatidae; genus Ambystoma; species Ambystoma mexicanum. The sequence goes on from NC_090930.1 coordinate 221,591,259, forward strand.
CAGTGCAAAGCTTCTGTAATCTTGCCCCAGCGAGTCATGTTGAACCATTGCAGCACTCGGGCTGGTCCCAGCCTTAGCTCTAAGTGTGATCAGCAAAAGTGTTATTTTCCAGCGTAATGTTTGGCAATGGTTTAACAATACCCCAGACCTATTTTTGGCTAACTCTACTTGAAAGCATATGTTCCAACCCACACGTGGGTAAACATGTTCCTTGCTCATTGTCTGGCGGGACCTCGATGCTCAGTGTTTTACAGGTGCTGCAATGTGCTTGCTGCTGGCAAGAAATGTAAATGCACCACTCACAGTGGCTTAGTTTGGGGCTTGCAGCCATGAGGTAGACTTCTTGGCACACAGTACATCCCCCCCAGGGTCACATCACAGAAGTGGGGCTTCCCCTGCCAGCCAGAATGTCATACTCATTGACAACTGGCCCCCTACATGTGGCTTCCTCACCAACGACTCAAATGAAGGGACAAGGGATGTGTTCCCCAAATTTAGAGTAGCGATTGGAGTGGCTCTTTTGTCTACCACCATTATGCCCAGGGGGTTGTATGCCCATGGTAACGTGGGCATCCCTATGTTTTGAGCGATAAATTACTTTCTGAACACTAGAACTACTAATTTTACAAATGAGGCAAAGCTTTAATTTGAATGTACTTTTGACTAACAATGTGCCAGGGGGACTGCCCTTGAACATCTCCTCAGTACAACCGTTTATTTTCTAGACATTAGTAATGACATAATTACTTCTTTCAGCAACTTTACCAGTTCTATCACGATGAGATGGCTCCTGTGTTATTTACCCCTTTTCTAAACCCACTGACACTGGGCTGGTGTACCATCAATGTACTATCTGTTTCCCAAGTGAAACAATCTCTGAGGATGCTGACAGTTCTGCTAGGCAAAGCATCAAGGTTGTTTATTTTCAGTACCGATTTTCAGGGTGACAGTAGGAAAAGGCAAGCATGCTGCTGGGTGCTTGTTGTCTGATTTTGCCCAGGTGACATGGTTCTATAGCACCTAGTACAGGTGGTAAAATCCACTGGTTTATCCTGCCCAAAAAGGTTCCACATGAAAAATGCAATTTAATTAAGTCATCTTTTAAAACGCATTTAATAGCGGAGCCCAGTTTCTAAGCACACGACCACGATTTGAAGATCTGTTGCTCTGTGTTATCTTGTTACCAAGACGAACACGTTGCCCCTTAGCTATCCTCCCTGCCCACCATTGACCAGTGATGTTCACCTAGAAAGAAAGAGAATACAATGCTTCTCTATGTGTATGGGCACCATATGTTCACGTTGCTCTCTTTGCTCTGATGACCGCAGCTGCGGTGTCACAGGGGTATGTGCACTGACACTTTGCGATTTATCACGTGTCACAGACAGTGCACATGGAAGAGACACGCAGTTGTCTTTCTGCAATCGGAATGGTTGTTGTGGTAAGTGCCAGCTTAGAGTGCTTCTATCAATTCCATGTATTTGTAACTGCTGGTGCCAGATTTGGACTAGCTATCAACAAAGGAGCCAGAGTCCATTATCTTTTGTCTCTCACAAGGAGTGGGGGAAAATCAATCTATGAGTTGTTGATTATCATCATCACCAATGCCATCCTCAAAATCAAACTATGAAGGACGGACATGTGTGGACGATGCAATGGGTCAGACGTTGTTCAAGCTACCAATAAGCTGCCCCCTGCACATAATCAGTGAACTGATCACCTTCTGATCTTAGGCCAGGGCGCTTGCGGCTCTATGCAATGCATTATCAGATATAGAAGAACCAGAGCAAACTTTCAAACTGCTAGCTGCCATATTCTCTGTTCACATTATCTGACACCGTTGCAGCCAATGAGCATGTGCTCCTTTAGTTTCTGCTGACAATGAGCCATTTGATGTGCAGGCACCCCCAGTGTAATGCAGAAGGAGAGGTGTCTGCAGCGTACTGTTCAGTGTGTTTGTGTCTCAACTGCACATTGTCTTCCTCTCCTGTTGGGCTGTTGTGAACATGTGAATAAGGTAATCTTTTGTTGTCTTCCAAACACACAACAGAAGGTGGCATCCCTGATAGAGTGGGCTTTCTCCATGTCGCTCTGCATTCTTTGATACCTCTCTGAAATGCTACAACAAGCTGGGTTGCCTCACACAACAAGTAACTACCGCCACCACTTCTGTAATATGCTTTGGTTTATACCATCCTCACACAGTCAGTGTGACACCAAACATCAGATCACTGGCTTGCTACTACCTACCACCGCAGCCAACACCCGCAAAGTGATGCAACACTTCCAAAAGAAATAGTTCAATGAAATGTTAGTAGAATATAGAGTGATTTTTGCTAAGCTGTTCCAAAATAAATGAAACAATCACCTGGTGCAGAATGGGGTTACATCGCCCACCATGACAACCTACCATTGTTCCTCATTACCAATTACCTCCAAACAATGTCACACTCTCCAAACGTGTTGATGAAATGTTGTGATAGAGAAATATATGGAGCACTTGGAAGTGGTGTTTTCTAAACAATAAAGCGATGGTGCGAGATTTTCAGACAGGCTGAGTTACACTACAATCCCCATGTGGTTAGCTTGCCAGTTCAATACTAAGCTTTACTAAAGTGCGTCCTTCTGTGTATAGTGCATTCAGTGTCTTGAAACTGGGCAATAAAACATCCTGTTAATACAGTGTTGAGAAGAAGGGGGAATCAAGTCTGAAGTCAGATGTGAGAGCACACTTTATTAACACCAACCACCAAACAACAAAAGATTAGTTTTCTGGCTAAAAATTGCAATGAACTACAGTTTAAGCAACATGTAGAGTGCTCTGTATAATGTAATGTTGATGGCTAATCAATGATGTGGCTGTCAAGAAATCGACTGTTACTTCACCAAAAGAGCCACCTCGTATTATAGCTGCCACCAACACCCTGCAAACAATGCAAACATCGCCAAAATGTGTGTTGAAAGAAAGTGCCAGCATAATGGCTTACTCTGTTATCAATCTAATGCCGAGTACGAATTACATGAGCAACTACATGAACAAGCTATTACAAGATCATGACAGGAGGAAGAACAATCCGTCTGAAATGATGTTGAATGACACAACTTCTCATCCTCCTCTGGCCCGTTGAAACCCACACAATGGGCCTCATTCCAAGGCTGGCGCAAAGGGATTGCCGTCACCGGTACGGACACCGGTGCCGGTAATCCCTTTGCGCCCTATTCCGAGGTCCCTTTGCGCGTCCCGCTAAGACCGCCTGGTTTTACCAGGCGGCCTTAGCGGGACCCGCAAAGGCTCCAGGGAGCAAATAACGGTACTGCAAATTGCGGTACCGTTATTTGCACCTTCCCCATTCCCATTGAGCCATATGGGGGCTCAAATGGGAATGTGTAATGGTATTTTCAACTAGGATTTACCGGTCCCGTAAAGGTCCGACTAGACTGGTAAATCCCCATTGAATGAGGACGGACTCAGTACCGCTATTGGAGGCAGCCATGGTGCTATTAGCGCCATGGCTACCTCCAATCTCGGACTGAGGCCCAATATATCCAATGTCAGGTTAATTTCCAGTACCTGTAGTCCCTTCACAAAAATGAAGCCCCCGAGTAAAGAAAGAGGTTTGTTTTTAATGTCTAGCACAATGGGGCTAATTCAGAGAATCAGTAGGATACAGTCTTTTAGCTACATTAGAAATGAATTCCTTATAGAGCTGTCACAGTTTATTATGTGGTCACCCTTAACTCAGGAAGTTCCTTTCCCCCAATCAAGGTGGCACACAATAAATCACTATTGTTTTGATTCACTGTTCCTTTTGGTAAGGCCTCCAACCCGTCTCACACCCAAGCCCAACAAATACCCAGTGCCACAATGGACTAGGAACCAGGCCGGTGTGCAGTAACAATATAGATGTATTAATGCATTTGAACCAAATTTGACACACAGACTAACATCAGCCATCAATCCTGTGGCAACACAGGAACAAAAATGACTTCTGTAATGGCACCAACACAGAGATAATACTGAGATATGCAGTCACAATTCCCCACTGCTTTCTTTTCAAATCACCCACCAATACAGAAAAAGAACAATTGAAGACACACAGTGATTGCTGAATTGGTTATACATTTTTTTCCCACTAACCGCCACCCTCCAAACATCACTTAGACTTGGCCCCTCTGAAATGAAGGCCACTGCCAGAGAGTGGGAACTCAATGGGAACATCGTTTTGGGATTCTAAAAAAAAATGGACTTTTTGGAAAAGGGATTCCAGGTAGGGGGAACATCGTTTTTTTTTTCTACTTATTACCACAGATGCAATATGAGGCAAAGAAAAACAATTAGGAAATTTGTTTTGCCACACCTACAAAGAACAGGCATGGCTTTGTGGTTTGGGTCAAAGCACAATGGGAACAAGAGGGCATTTTTTCTTTTTACCACACATACAAAGGAAATACAAGGCTTCACACTTCTGATTTAAAATAAAGGGGATCAATGTGGAATTTAGTTTTCCACCCTGCACTCTGACGTGGAAACAAAGTTCTGGGATTCATTCTTTTGACAAATCTTTATGGCCCTCATTACGACCCTGGCGGTAAGGGGTTTACGCCAGCGTTAGCTGCGCCGACCCCTTACCGCCAACTACGAGTTCCCAGAGCGCCATGGTCACTTTTCCGCCCGCTTTTTGCGGGCGTAAAAATCCATGGCGCTATGGGACCTCGGTGTTAATTACGCCACCGTAGTGTACGGTGGCGTAATTAACACCTTCCCCACTCCCATTGAGCCCTATGGGGCCGAAATGGGAATGGGGAAGGGTAAATGGGTCAATGGGGACTTACCGCCCCGCCGACCTCGGAATGGGGCGGTAAGTCCGCCATCCGCCATGGCGTAAAGGGACTTTGCGCCATGGCGGAAAAGTCCGCCGATGGCGGAAAAAATCCGCCAGGGTCGTAATGAGGGCCTATGTCTATACAGACTCAAAACACATTGGGAAGAACGTGTTACTTTTGAATGTTAACAAAACACATCCCGTGATTTCTATATGGCAATGAATTGATTTACTTTAATCAAATATGCAAAGGATCTACACAGACAAACAGGATATTTTGCTATGGGGAAATAACTAACACAATGCTGGGAAATGCAGGGCCTACACAATCTATGGCTTTGGGATAGTTTTATTTACAGGAGAGGACTTGATGAGCATCAGGGAACAGCAGGGCACATCTGGGACTGCACGGGTGTCAGTCACATATAGGGCCTCATTACACGGTAGGCGGAGGACCAAGGTGCTATTAGCACCTTGGTCCATGCCGGTAAAATACCGGCACCACCTTGGTGGAAAGGGGAATTACCACCCTATTCCAAGGTTGGCGGGGCGGTAATTCCCCCTTCCCCCCATTGCCCTTCCCCATTCCCATTTTTGCCCATAGGGTTCTATGGGAATGGGGAAGGCGCTAACTACGATGCCGCAAATTGCGGTACCGTAATTAGCACCCTGGTCCCTTTGCGGGTTTGTTTTTAACGCCTGCTAAACAGCAGGCGTTAAAGTACCTACCCGCAAAGGGACCTCGTAGTAAGGTGGTAAGGGTTAACGGTCACCGGTACCATTACCGGTGACCGTTAACCCTTACCGCCTTCCATGTAATGAGGCCCATAGTGTCCTCTGGCTCCTCCAAAGGGACCCAGTCAGCTTCTATGTCTCCTGGTTCCTGTCTCCGAAGCAACATTTGGGGCATCTCTGATTGGATGTTTCACGCAAGAGTTCAGCAGCAGGTTGCCTCCCAGAATAAGTGAAAAAGCCCAGTTCTAATGCAAACTGGTCTACTTGGAAGCAAGATGACATGGAGCAACACAGGTTCGATCCCCGGGTCCACGCTTAGAAACCTCTGGGTATTAAGTGCGTTATAAATAACCTATCATATCATACTTATAGGGCAAATGAAATCACAACATTTTTATGATTCCCGCAAAAGGGATTTGTTGGCTTTCTTTACCCGCCTCCCACCTGTTTGCTCATAGGACAGGAGATGAGGGGTGTGAGTTAGGAAAACTGTGGTAGGAGAAAGCTTTGTCATCCCAAACGGACATGTGGGCTCGGCCTGTTTCAACTCTATCAAGTACCCTCATTTTTCAAATCTTTACATGTATGGAAATATTTTTAAGAACTACATTTTAAGGCCAATCAGATGATGCTAGTCTAAAGTCGGCACGCCCATGCTATGCAGAGATATGGTTTTTCTTACTTAGGGGCCGTTTCAGTGAAAAATATGCCACTTCATAGTTCCCAACTTAATTTTGTCCTTCACCCTCGCACCAACTTTCAAATCTCTCAGAATCAAGGGAACGCCCAAATCAAATTTGTATTAATAACTTTAGTTATGTTTATCACACCAACACGTTGGCATGGTTCAAAGGGGGTTACTGTCATGTTTAATAAAAGCCTGGAATTACCTTTGTGGCATACACGCTGCCCTTTTAAACTCACACACAATGCATTTCAGATGACATTGTATAAGGCATCTGGGCCTCATATCCTTATGCAATGTACTTCTTTAATCCCACAGTTGCAAAATGCTTGGCTATCACTTCTACTTCTATATGTATAGGACAGTTGTATGAGAAAACCATGTTCAAACTCTGAAACTCTAGTGCGCACTTCTCTTAGCATACTGTCATTTGGATGAGGAAAAAATGAAGTTCTTTTATTTCTCATAATTGCAAGAAGTTTGGTTTCAATAAAGAATTCGGGATCACAGTCTCATGTTGCATAAAGATATGGTACACGCTGCTGTCTGTCTCTTTAAGTAAAAGTGCAGCTCTCCATGGAGTATTTAGTAAAACAGCATTGCCAGCCACATGTCTTTCTTTTCCTTGCTAAAATGCTTTGCGCATATATTTGCACTTTTGATATTTAAGCCCACGTTCTTTCCTTTAAGATGTAGGCCTGTTTTTGGTTCAATAGGTCTCATGTCTAACATCACCATTTCTGTGCTGGTCTTATACTTCAATGGGATTTCACAAATCACTTTGGCCTCTTTATTTCTGGCATTCAGGGGCTATATTTCACCCCACATAGCAGCCTCTGACCTTGACAGGCATGGCCTTAGTCACCATATTAGCCCTGAATAATTCTGCCCAGGCTACGTACATGACACAGTCTTCTCCCTCAGCGGATCATGTTATCATACATAGTGGGACCCCAACTGATGAAAATAACGAAGGTGACCTTTGCCCCGTTTCTCAAGCAAGGAAACCCAGCCTTCCTTGATGGTGCCTCACATGTCACTGGATGTGTCAACGGCCCGAGGCAGACTACAGTCACAATCACAGACCCTTATGGGCTTGCACTTGTTTAGGAGAAACTTTTTCAAGGTTCTGTGCTAAATTATTCTTGCTCCTCTCTGGGCCTGGTGTTTAAAAAAAAAGTTCTTCTGTAACTGCAAAATAATTCAAATAAAATAATAACTGCATTTGTGTACACATTTCAATTTGAATTCAAAGAATAGTGTTTATTAACATGAAAAAGTTTGTCATAACATGGAAATACATTTTCTTAACATAGTGACATATTTCTCTCAAGCAGCCATTGTCGGTTGGAAGGCAAATTGCATAAAAATTCCAAAATCACAATTGAAAAATTACATCCATCAAAAATATGTTCTTCACAAATAGGTTTTTCATACAAATACATACATGCATTCTAAAAGTGTCTTAATAATTTTACCAAATATATATGTGGGGGGAGACCACCAAAGTACCCCCAAATACCACTCCACTTTTTTTTATTTACTTAACCCACCCAACACATATATATGTGGTCAAAAGGGGGCCTCCAATTTCGGTATTTTGGGCTTTGAAAGTTTTGCATACTTTATTTTGGTATCATCAACAAGACTCCTCAGGTCCAGCAACGAAATCCGCTTGGAACCAAAACCATACCTCAAGAAAAAACTTGGAGGCACCTCCTTCTACCACAAAAACCTGCAACAACATCCCAAAAGAAATAAGAAACACCAAAGATCACGTAAAATTTAGGAAATCACTAAAAACCTGGCTCTTCAACACCACAAACTCAAACTGAAAACCGAAACGGAAAAGAAAAATGGATGACTAAACTGGAGTGGACACGGACAACTCCCAGAATCCCCTAGGAAACACCCATGCCACCTGGACGAGTGACACCGGGTAGAGTGGGACACAGGCGAAACCCAGGGAGACGGAGTCAACAACCCCATCCTACACCCGCACTCGCCCCTTAGCTGCCACCAGGTACCACAGTGTTTTAGAATTGTCAGAATATTAGCAATCACCACATTAGCTGAGCTGTAGACATCGGCAGGTGCACTGGCTGTATGAGTGGGAAGGGAAGACAGGTAGGGCTGTGAGGGAGGCTGGGGAGGAGGGGACTAGATGTGAGAGGGACCTTGAAGGCCAGACAGCCCCAGATCTGGAAAGAGGCGCAGGGATGCTCCCAAACCCCATCTGAGGAGATTACAGAAGCCCAGCGCCTCAATTCAGGATAGATATGCCAACTGCTAACTAATTGCACTCACAATTTCCCCCCTCTGCGTACACCTCTCAAACTCCAAACCAAACACAACCACAAACCTACAGCACAATAAACCCCAAAAACTTCACTACATTGCAACAACAAAACAAAACACACATAGACTTGCACAACAGTAAACAACGACTCCCGGCCGCAAACACCCCAGGCCCAGCCAACGGACCCACCAGGCTGAGGCCGCCAACAGCACATCACTGCTCTCTTGCACTTTCCCAGCTTCCTCCCACTAAACCCCCCCTCCCGTCCCTTTTCAGAGCCGCCAGAGCACCAGGGGACCACTCCGGTGGTGATAGTGAGCGGTACAAATGTCCTTTAACATTAACATTAACATCATCCCATGACAAATAGTTCTCAATAAGTGTTATTCACATCCAATCTTTCTGCCCAACACGTTTTGGATCTCATGATCCTTCCTCAAGTGAACAAAAAATGTTTTCTCCTATGACTCGTAAATAAAAAAAACGTAATAAGCCTTAACCCCGAACAACCTACAATCCATCAATGAGTATGTTAATTAGTACTGGTCTTATGTATCTTTTGATCACAAGGAGTGCCAACAGTTTCCAACCTCTGTAACCAAACAGGTATCAGAGATCTAATAACCCTAAAAGATGCTCTCCATTAAAATATGTGCATCAAATGTAATAAAGTTCACCAGAATTCAAAGTAGCCAATGCTCGTACATCGGCAGTGAAGCATGGTAGTCTAATTTACCACAGTCACACTCCAAATCTCTGAAATATATTATACAAACTCTCAGTCAGTAAATATCCAACAATGTTCTAATACTCTTCTCATCTAGTGTGTCAATTTGTAAAGAGGCTTACCATAATTCAAAGTAGCCAATGCTTGTCAAATATCAATGACGTGTTGCAGTGAAATTCTCCACAGTCGCATGCCAAATCTCTGAAATACATTACACCAACTCCCAGTCAGTGAAAAATTCTGTTTTACATAGAATCCTTAAATAAACTCAAATTTCACCTCCATGCCAACAACCAGTTCAACGCTCTTACCTGTGGCATGTACTGGTAATAATCAGAGGAGTAGAAGAAGCAGCAACCTCTCCCTCTGCTCCTTGCTCGTATATTACCGACCTGGACACGTCATGTGACCCACAACTGGCATAGTCACATGTACTGATCCCTTCACAAGTGTGCCAGTGACCATCTTTGAATAGTATTTTTCTATTGTTTCTCTAATGTAATGTATATGAATCAAGATTAAATATTAGTAAAAATCGCTAGATTATGTGGCGATGAAGTCACCTTGTTACATGGCTAATTTGATATTTATGAAAAAAGGCAATTGCGATAAAATACACATCTTCACTGTATTGTATAACAGGGTTCCTATAGGTCTTTTTTAGTAACCATTGTACCTAATTTGTTGATTTTGTTTTGATCAAGAACATATTTTTGATGGATGTAATTTTGCAATTGTAATTTTGTAATTTTGGATACAATTTACATTGCAGCCTACAATGGCTGCTTCAGAAAAACATAACACTGTACTAAGAAAATAAATGTCCATTTTATGACAAACATTGTTATGTTAGTAACAACTGTTCTTTTGATTTTAAAATGAACTGTGTGCACAAATGCTGGTTATTAGTTTCTATGAATTATGCAGCAATTGCCGAAGAGAGTTCTTCTGGGCTTCCTGCAAGGTTTTACTAGGTCTTTTTTTGTTTTGATAGTTTGACTTTGGTTCTCTTGGTCGGGGACGGGCCCTTAGCACTTGAAGTATGGGAAACATTTTAAATGATAAAATACATGAACAAATTTAGAATTTAGCTGTGCACCCGATATCCACACTTTCTGGCACTCTTTTCATCATAGCCTTTCTTTCGCAGGCATTCGGGATCAAGTTTGGTAGTGCATTTGAACATATTTGCACTCACTGTCTCCAGATAAAATGCACATGTAGTAGGCTATGCTACACTTCCTAAGATACAGTCCCACAATGTCCTCCCTGCCGTACCACTACTGTCCACTTCTTCCCCAAACACCAGATTCTAACTCCTTCTGGGGAGATTTCCTGTGCAACTTTCTTTTCCCATTGGTGTGTGAATCTCTGTAGTGACTATGTTGCATGTCTAGAGATAGCAACACGAAAGATGTGATGTGTGAAAGGTTTAGAATTAATCTTAACATCTGGCATTGCTCGCCCAGACCATGCCAATCTCATTCAGGGTGACTATAGCAACACAAACGAGGCAATAGCTGGAAGGTTTAGAATTATCTTAACCTTTGCCTGGACTGCTCCTGTAGGCATGTGACCAAGTCTTATTTGCGTACCATCTTTCCCCTCTCTGTAATGGTTTGGCAGATTAAGAATGATCATCTGGAGGAATGCCCAGAGTGATGCCAGAGGTTAAGATTAATTCTAAAGCTTAACCATCTTTTGTTGTGCATTTTTAGAGGGTCCAACAAGGCCTCTTACCTGTCCTTGTGGTCACAGAGTGGATTGAAGACGACCGATTCACTAATCCCATTACCATTTCAACTCACAATGGCACTAACTATTGACCTATTTATTTATTTTTATTTATTTGGATTTATAAAGTGCCAACAGCTCAGGGGCATTGTGGCGCTGTTACAAGGAGGTTTGCTTGCGGATACAGTTGTTTATACATTGACGTTACATTTCTGAGTCTAGTGCAGTCGTGTCTATACAGGGTACAGTCATATCTATACAGGGAAGGATTTACATATTGGTTTAGTAAACATAGTATTCATGAGATGGATTAGTATGCAGAGTACAGGATAGTATGAGGTATTGATCACTATGACATTCTATAAGTCTATGTGCGTAGTGGCATATGGTTCATTATGCATTATGCATAGTATGCATATGGTTCATTAGAGTATTATTGGAAAAGTTGTGTTTTGAGGGCCTTACGGAAGGTGGTGCTGGAGGGTTCTTTTCTGAGGGCTGGTGGTAGAGCGTTCCAGCTCTTGGGTGCAAGCACAGTGAAGCTGGATCCACCAGCTTTTTGTCTTTTGAAGGTCGGGACGGAGAGTCGGTTGCAGTGTTGGGTGTGTTTGGGTCTGGTGAGCTGTCTTTGTGGATGGTTTCTGAGAGGTACGGTGGTGCTGTTAGCGCAAGGCAGGTGTGGGTGATGGAGAGTGATTTGAAGAGTATTCGCTCTCTAACAGGGAGCCAGTGAGCGTTTCTTCTTGCGTGGGATATGTGTTCTCTTTTAGGGATGCTGAGTGCGGCCCTCAGAGCGTTGTTTTGTGTGGTTTGAAATTGTTTTAGTTTTTTGGTGGAGGTGCCTAGAAATAGGACGTTGCAGTAGTCAAGCTGTAGCTCTTGCCATGGCAAGGCAGTTTTTGGCCAGTGGCTAGTGTAGTGACCAGTACCCAAAGTGCCCCTAAATTCCGTTCTCAATAAACAAAACACTCCGTTCATTTGTCGCCACTCATGCATCACTATGTGTGTGAGTGCCAGAGGACAAGACTACTATCATACCACACAGCCATAGGGGATTCTAAAGGTATGCCAGCCAATCACAATGTTTCAGATGTTTCAGCCTGTCATCTTCCCGTCTATGGTTGCAGTGTTTCTCTGCCCGTGGGTCAGGTGCAGTGTCAGGAACCTATGAGAACTGTAAAATACGACAGTGTCCACATGCTCTTGTGTGATATTCTGTACAATTGAGATAAAAGATCAATTGTACACATAGCTTATAAGTAGTACTGTTTGGTAATGACTGGTGTCTGCTTGGGGTCATGAGAGCCCCTGTCCTCTATGAAAATACATATTCAGTATTTCCTTAGACGGAATGTGTGATGCCAGTTATTTTTATTACAACCATCACATTACTGAGTTGTTTTTTCCCTTTTCTGATTAATTGTCTGCTAGATTCAACTGATCACGTGTATCAAGATGTTGTTCTGCTTTCAGAACGACGACGAGATTCATCCTGACAGCACAATGTGTTAACAGTATTCTTCAGGATTCCAGACATTTCATAAAAGCATGTCTGTAGTTTCAAGTTTATTTCAGCAGGATTGTGTTTTGCTAAAAGTAGATCTCTAATTTAACTGACATTTATTTCATCCTTGCTCTATCATTTATGTGCTAATATCTTCCACCTAATTCCCTTTTTATTAAAAAGTTTGAACTTCCTGGTAACTAATCTGTTCTCTATTTTTTCTACGCCTCCAACATCACAGAATTATTTGAATACATGTGAACCTCAAGAGGGGATTCACAACTCAACAGGACAGCTTGTATTCAGCTGGATTATAGATAGGCTGTTTCGATTATTGCTGCATAACCTGACATGGTTAGGACCTAACATGTTTGGGTCACATTGTTGATTAAAGTTAAAGATGTAACTTAATAATCTCATTTTACTATTGCACAGAACTACATCTAAAGATTATATTTCAGGGTGCACATGAAATGAATTATTGAGGTATATGAAAAATGTGCACCCGAACTAGTGTGTGGCACGCTCGGATTGCTTGTATTACAAGTGTTGTCTATTGGTTCATGCCCGCATTTCAAGCAAGATGACAGAACACTGTCTAAGGTTCAGTTCCCCGCTTCCCCCACTCACTGTTCACCCTGGACCTCTCATTTATAATAAAAACTAAATTGCCAAATGTCTTTATCTCTCTCGCTCGTGGCTGCATTACCTTTGTCATTGTAGGGGCTGATATGAAAAGTGAAAAGAATCGGCGTATACAGCTCCGTTATGATGTTTTTGTCTCACACTTTCTTGGTTTATTTTTTTGGTTTCTTTGAATGAAAAGGGTTTTTTCCAAACCTTCCAAAATCCCATTATCATTCCACATGCTCTAACAGGGTGATGGGTGTGGTAATGACGAATGGCTGGTTAAGGAACTTTTGCCCTCAGTATGTGTGTAGCTACAGGGTACAGAACATCTCTGGCCTCCTTCTCCACTACTATGATACAGATTGATTGATGACTCTGAGAATAATGATGATGATTCCCAGCCACTCACGTAGCTGCCCTGAAATCAATCCACCAGGTTGTACTACATCTTAGTAAAGTTGTGCTGAACTTTGACCGAATCACCCCCATTCTACTCAAGCTACATTGGCTACCTCTCCATACCAGGATACTGTTCAAGACTGCAAGTATCATCTACAAAGGAGTCAGAAATACTGTGCACCTGGTGGATAATGTGCAGCAAATTGACCAAACGTCTTGAATCACAACTTGTCTGCAAAGAGTGGACCTGCAAACAATCCTTCTTTGTCACTCGTTCACCCTCTGAAACTCAATCCAAGTATTGCCTCAGAATGACCCCACCAAAAGGCTGCTTTTAAATAACACCTGAACATGGACTTTTCCCAGTGGTTGCACAGAATGCAACTCACAGTACTGTGCTTCGTTTACACAACACCAGTCCAACGCTGGCTAACCACACCCTATACAGTGCTCCACTGCCCCCGAGCTTGATCTGCACTTGAAACAATAAAAGAAAAGGAAAAATTATAATAATTAAGAGTAATGTGTTCCACCTGGGTCCAATCCTAACACATGGTTTTTTAAACCAATTGTATTATGGAGGAAGTTGACAGTGCCACAGTTACAGAGGCAGGAAAGAAAGCTCTGAGACACACAATGGTACAGATGGGTAGATATCGCACAAGTCAGTCATTTTTCTCAGACAACCTCATCTAAGTTTGTATTCCAGCAAGTTTTAACTCCATTCATTTGCTATGTTGCATTTTCATATTCTACAGCATTCATTGGGTACTTTCACAAATCTGAAACCATCTAAAGAGCTGCTTCAGAAACAACACAATTAACTCCATCATTTACAAGTTGACAAATGCACAGAACTCACTGACTAGGATGTTCAAGAAGATTTAGAAAACTGCCTGGATTTATGTAACTTTCAACTTTCACTTGCATAATGTAAGAACCTAGCTAATTGGCAGTATTGTGTAAACTGGTGATGCAAATTGAACATATATGAGAAAGGTACACCTTAATTAATTGTTAGTCAAATCCTTTTTGGGGTGACTTTGTTGGAAAAAAGTGCAAACACAATCTCATAATTCATAAATTGTACATAGATTTTATTAGGAAAGACGAGAAACCATCAGGCAGTTTTGTAATATCATAGCATAAGTCAAAACCAACCTCATATTTATTTCATATTAGTTCTAATAGAGCAACACCAGTTATCTAAACTCTTATCATTACAACAATTGATCAGAAGGAATGCCCGCATTGAAGGGCCAGAAGTAAACAGAAAAGTGCAGGCCATCATTGTTTACATTCTAAAGCTTTTAGAACTGGTATCATAGTTGTCTTTTGGTCAGATTTATAGGGACGTCAAAACATATACTTACGTTTCTAAATGATAGAGAGCGAAAGCAATTTTGAAGGACGGGGAGGCAATCAAGAGCAGGCTTTTCACGGGATCCCTATTACGTGTAAAGGAACACACATTCATAGCCATCATGAAAGGGTAAAGAGGTAAGTATAGGTAATATATCCAGGGTATTTACCTGGTATTGGGGGTTTGGATTCAATGTCCCTGATACCTACCTTCCGGTCCCTGTCCCCTATACTCCATGGGTAAAGAAAAAGAACAACATTGAAGCTTCAGGGATAAACTGCCACTGACACACAGACATCTTATCAAGGGGAACACAGGGGTTCCAGATATTTCCCATAGGCAAAGAGCAGGAAGGAAAAGTAGATGGCACGGAAAAGGAAATACAAAAGACAAAAGCCACAGGAACTGCTTGGAATACTTCTCACGAACGGAAGTTGTTTTCGTTAACTCTCTGTTCTATTTTGGTTTGATCTTTGAAAAATGCATGTTTTTGTCCAAATTGTGTGTATCTGCTCGCAATGAATGTTTGCCATGTATATGTTGATATTATGTATGCAAGTTATTAGATGATGCTGCCATTACCATGCCGAAGAGCAATGCTCAAAACACGTGCTGACAACTTTAAAACATTGCTGTGACCATTTCGAAAATATTGCCAACTTTAAAACCCTGCTACATTGCCACGCTTTTTTTATTTCTTTCCTTTCTGTATATGTTTTCTTCTTCTTGTCTATTTTGTGAAAGGTTCCAGTGTGAAATAGTAACATACATCTATCAATAAATGCATTTACAAAACTGATTACTGTAACTGAGGCGAAAAATGCTGACAGATTTTTGGTAACTAGTTGCTAATGGTCCCAAGTCAAGAGGACGGAGTGGGCCCTAATGTCTCTATTGACTGTTGGGATCTTAAATCGCACTTACTGACATGCACCCTGTCACCACATTTGAATTGATTAATATAGAAAAGTTGAGGGTAATTATGTTTAAATAAGGTGTTCCTATTCACCGCCTTAGAATACATATGAGACTTCATAAAAAAGAAAACATTGCAGTGGCTAGATAATGTCAGAAGGGGGCCACTACTTCATCCTTCAGTATTGCACAAGGGGTGTGCCAATGATGTGTGATGGGCACTTTCCTTTTTCTTGTGTGTACCACTTCTCTATATTCTACGGTCTGTTATTCCCGAGATTACCACCACACACATTCATAAACTGGTCTAAGCTGATGATACTGGTCTTATAGCACTCAACCCTTTTGTCAATCCCATATGGCAGATTCAGGATGTGTCGCTTGCTGAAACTCATATGTGTGCAGTACAGCAATGTGAGGATGTGTCCGCCATAAACAGTACAGAGATCGAGCAGAAGAATATTAGGAAATATACTTAATGAACATGTGTGCAGAGTAGGTGGGTTCACAGGTGGTTTCATCACACCTGATTCAGCGGCATGCAGAAGGATGACGGTCGAGACAGCAGCATGAAGCAGTGGCTGACAAACTGTTAGGAACAATCAATGCACATGCGCAGGGACACACACCAAGGTAGCCCCAGAAGGAATGCATCAGCAGGACAGGGCCATCTTAATACTTCAACTCACGAAACACAAACACATCAATCTACTAGTAAACAAGAAGAACCAGCATCACACAACACATGAGGATGATAAACAGGGAAGAGGAATCGCATTATAGAAAGGTAGTAGGCAGTTGTGTCTCCCTCTCAGATCGCCCAAAGATGATAGTAAAAGGTGCTAGCCAATTATACACACTATTGAGGCAGAGGTCCTAAGTCAGGGAGTTGGGGTGGTGTTATAGAGAGTTGATGTGTTTGCAAAGCAGAGATTGGAGGAAGTAAGACAGAGAAGATGAGATGAATTTGCTAAGGAGCGATGCTTAGTTTGTAATCTTGCAAGGGGATCACCCTGCACTGAACCCACTTGCCATTCTAGCCAAGACCTTGGTGATAGAGAAAAGCACAGTAATTTCAGCTATATGGTGCAATTGGAAATCCTGCACAAGAATAGTAAGGATAACCTAGGGTCTGTGAGTTGGAGGCTCACATCAGCAAGAACAACCAAGAGACTATTGTAAGAAATTACAGAGCATATGCCCAGGACAGGCGCCCATTCTCTGTGGTTAATTATAATGTCAGTATCACCATGGAAATCTGTGTTTTGGATGTTTGCTCAATAGCTCCTTTAGGAATTCCTCAACTCCTTATCTAAAGTGGAAATTAAAGTGTTAAATGGCTCCAATGCAAGTGGGTTGCGTGATAGGTGAGCATGTAATCTATCCCTGTTGTAATGTTTGTCAAAATTGTATCTGTTGGTCCAGTGGGCCCTACGCCATGTGGTTGCCCAACTCCTCAACTCCAACCATCACATCGCCCCCTCAGCCCTTCAATTAATCTCTGGATACATCTCAGTATAGGTGGGATGAGCCCAGTAAGCACCTTTATGCAGGAATAATGAAACAGCTTCACCAGACACATCGATGGGATCACTCCTCCTTCACTAGCATTCTGCCTCTGTCAGCCCTGATCCCTTCTCTGAAAGGTCCTCCTCAGACAGCCTAATGTATCCTGTTGCATGCACTGCTTCCCTGGTGCGGCCTCCTCTTGCTCCACCATACTCTTCCCTGATGGCCCTGTTTCAACCTTCTGTAGTGAGCTAACCTACTTAAAGCTCAACATCATGTGCTAACTGACATGACTTTGTCCCATGTCAAAATAATGTGATACAAAAACACAAGAGTCTCATAATTAGCCTCAAATCATCCACCTCTCACCTTTTTTTCTTTTAAGGAATATGAATGGAAAATGGGAATTGGGTTGATATTTTGTTATATTTTAACCATAGCAAAAGGATAGCAACAGCATTGAACATTGTTTCAATTTGTTTTTTGCATTTTACACTCCGCTTAGAAGAATGTGCGCAAGACAAAATAGCATTGGACATTTAAAAAAGTAATGAACACCGGAAAAACAACCTGAGATAGGAAATGTTCCAATAAATATGTCTGCAAGTTATGAAAGGTGCTCACCTTGTAAACCCATAAATCTGTCATGAAATATTCCCTGCTAAACAAAATACAAGTACGAAACAAGTGCTTGTGGTCATGTTGGTAAGCATTTCCACTGGGTACATGACAAGATGAGTTCAATCCTGGGAGACAAAGGGTTGCGTCCACCCTCTGAAAAAAAGTTATGCTGTCCCCCACATCTGTCCTTTAATGTTTCCCCGAAAAGCAGCCTCAATCAGGGGTAAATAACTGCACCAGTGTCCAGGATTACAAACTCTCTTGCATTAACCGCGGCTACTGAACTACACATGTCCTCATACACTCGGCTATCCATAGTCGTTTATTGCAGCGAATATCCCAAAAACAGCCGAAAGAAATATGTTTTCCTCCCCACAGGCCCTCTTCTGTGCCAGCTCCCCCGACTCCCCAGATGGCCTCCTCACCTCCCCTGCCCTCTCCCTTTCCCCCCCACAAAACGCAATTGGCCTCATTACAAGGTTGCCGGTCCGGATAGAGCGGTACCGGTAAGCTTGCCGGTACCGTTCTATCCAGACTGGCAAAGTCCAAGTTGTGCCGCGGGTGCCTTTCGTTCCACCAAGTCTGTCCTGGCAGAAGGAAAGGCACCTGCAAGCACAGCAAGCCTGTAGCACCAGCACCGTTATGAACGGTGCCGGTGCCACATGCATCCCCATTCCCATTGAGCCCTATGGGGCTGAAATGGGAATGGGGATATACTGGCACCCATGAAAGGACAATTACCAAGTCCGGTGGGGCCAGAATAGCCTGGTTATTGCCCATTCGTGGGTGTCGGATTTTCATGCCGGTTTGCAGGTAGCCTTGCTGGTTCTACCAGCAAGGCTACCTCCAACCTTACAATGATTCCCAATGTTTATGTAACACAGTTTGCTTTGAGATGATGGCTATAGCGAAGGCTAAAGACAGCTTTTTGTTGCAAACACAGTGTCTAGACCCCCTCCAACTCCCAAATTTCACTTGGTGCCCTCTAGCCTCACCCCCAACTCTAGTCTGATGACATTTGCATGTGGTTGTAACTGCAAATGGCTTTTTTATTGTGTTTCATTTTCCCATATCCTCAGCTATAACCTCGAATATCTCTCACATTGAGAGAAAAACAAGATGGTGGCTGTTTCATTTCTAAAAACACCCAGTGTTGGGTAAATCCCTGAGATATAGCTATCTATTATTGAGAAGGGGTCACCCATTGCTCCATCAAAAATGTGATATAACTACTGCATGGAATAACCTCAAACGAAGCATGGATCGCAAGTTAATGCTTCTTGCCCAAGTTGTTTTGGACCAGGTCCAAATCCGTCTAGCAGTTCTGGCTGTGCGCTTTGGCAAAAATTGACCTTCAACAATTTTTTTTCACTTCTTAATAACTGTCTCCTATTTTTACGTTTCTATACAAAACTTTAGAGTCTGGGGGAGGAGGGGCACAAGTCGCTAAACAATTTTGAAATTTCTGTCAAATACATTACTCAAATTAAACATTTTTAACAATAAAATGTTAAGGGGTTCCTATGGGAGTCTGACTCACCTTACCTATAGGGTGGCTATTATCACCCTTTAATATATAATTATTAATGCAAACATAGAAAGTTCATGAGGGACAAAATCGATTATGAACTGGGAAGGGTTTTTACTTTTTCCAAATGTTTTGATTCCTTACAAAAAATTCTGCGTACTCAATTAGTGCCAGCTCTATCTGCTAAAATGGGAACTGTCTCTTCTGAATCAGATATTTCAGCTTCAGAGAATGATGAGCCAATAACTAAATTGCTTTTTTCAGCAGAGATGCGCCTCCTTTGCCATGGTGGAAAAAATGGAAAATGGGGCAGGGAGCGTGGCAAGGACAGAGGAAGAGGAAGAGGACAACGTTCTCTGACAGGAAGAGGATAACAAAATCCGTCGGAAGAAAACCCGCCAAGGCCAGCAAGGGAGACGGCTTAAAAGTGGATCAGCAGAGACAAATGCGCTCTGGGACCAAAGTCCAAAAAATAACACCATGAAACTCTGCCACATCATTAACCTTTCCTCTCATGTACTTAGCAAATCACAACAATTGCTTCTTTCATTGGGACTTAATTTATGCCCAAACATGAGCTTTGACTATGTTCAAGCACGCCTTGACGTTGATCAATTCTTTCACAAAATTAAGTTAATAAGTAGTTTGCTTCAAATCTGGCTGCTATGAAACCATCTCGAGTGCAACCAGGCCTTACCCATCTGTGTTTCTCAGATGTCCCAACATTAGTGGATCGTCTAGTCTGGACAATGTTTCCTTTCATCCTTCCTACCTTGACCTTTCTGACTTTGACATTAATCCTAATTGGGATGTTCGCACCAAGTTAAAGAACAAATCAAGATTTAACCCCCAGTTCCCAGTGGGGGGTTGCATTGAGGCCTTCTATGATTTGTGTGTAGATGATTTAAGATCATTACATCAGCGATCGACTGGCTCAAACGTCTAGCAATCCTGAAATTACAAAATGTGTCTAACATTGTCATTAAACCAGCTGACAAAGGCTATAACATTGTTATCCAGAATTGGAGTGACTCTGTATTAGAAGCCAATCAAAAGACAATTGCGAGATCGGCTGTGCTATTGTGAGCTGCCTTTGAATCCATTTCCTGAGATAATCTCTTACTTGGTCTCTCTCTGTGCTAAATGGGTGGAAAAAGACTTACTTGAGGATGATTTAATTACATTTTTGGTTCCTTCAAGTTATACCACCCCTACTATTTACTTTCTCCCCAAGACACACACATTTTTGATTCATCCTTGTGGGAGACCTATTGTTACTTTATGTGGCTCACCATTAGAACATTTGGCACCGTACATTGATGAGACTTTAATCCTATTTGTCTCAGTGTTACCTTCCTACCTGTGAGATACAGCGTAATGCAGCCATGCATGCCAACACTGTGATACTGCTATATGGATGCCACACATATGTTTACAGAGTCATTTATTTGTTCTCCTTCGTTCCTTTGGGTTATAACCATATGTTGCCACATCGTACACAGTTAAAACTCTGCATTTCTCTGAGGGTGATCACCTTTACCGAATGGTTGTGAAGGACATTTTACACTTAGTAGAGCATGAGAAGTGAGCTGTCATGCATAAACTTCCATGTGGTGTAGGTTATAGCACTTGTTCCACATTAGGGAGCAACATACCACCACTTGCGTTTGCTATGGTTAGCCCCTGAAGATACCCTTTGTTTAGGAAGTGAAGTAAGCTATTGTGACATGAAAAGGACATGAAAGGGATTGCTCGGCATCACACATTTAAAATATGGAGAATGTACACAGCCACCCACATATAGTGTAGTTACGTAGTACGTACTTTTACGTACACTGAGACAAGCTACTACCTTACAAATGGTGCAATGTACAGCTGCCACAATATATGTACATTTATGGGCCCTACCTACTATTTATATGGGCAGTGTCTTACAAATCAACGGTGTGTGTTGGCAGACTGTCTGTGCGATGGCTGTGCATACGTGGGTGGGTGGCATAGCCATTTTACGCACTTAAGTGCCTTTTGGCAAGGTGATTTTTGCCCCTCTCGTTCATGAAAGGAAACAAATTACTCATTCAAAGATTGTACGTAATTTCCATTGTATGCATTATAGTGTCTGAACTGGTTGTGTCGCCTGTGTGGTAGATTATGGCCACTGGTGGGAAGGTTTTGTTGGCAAGTGATACCTGTCAGTGTGAATGTTGTAAGCTTGCACTTATTTTTGTTTCCATCTGGATTGTATGTTGAAATCATTCTTATTACGTATTGACTATGTGATTGTATATGTAAGTTTGAACGATTATCGAATTGCAAGGCCTACACAATATGCTATGCTTTGCATTGTGTACCACTTGCTAAAATGGAATGGAATCACAGTTAGGTATATGTACATAGAGAAAGTGTTTGTTAAGGACTTGTTCCTGAATGACATGATTGCAGAGAGTGCATGTATGTTTCCACAAGTAGGAAGTCTGAAAGATTTCATTTGTGGGTATGTTTTTGCTTTCCAATACTTGTACTAACTACATTACAACTTCCTGTGCACCTCCTTGTCTGTTTAACATGCATTTTCCATTCTAGCACAGTAGTGCAATTTCTGCCTTATTCTTGACACTCTTAATGGTTTTTAGGATTGTTCCAGTATTTGTGTGCAGGACTATCATTTGTAAAAACAAAAAAAACGGGTCTGAGCAGTTTACATAAATGTTTTCAACATTTGGTGGCATTTGTAATACTTCATTGATTGCTACATTTGCACAGTCATTTACACCAATTGTATTGAACAATATGAATGGAACAGGCACTTTTGTGTCGTTCTAAGTCTTGCTTAGTACACTTTGTAAACAAGATATTTTACACTACAATGGTATGGTCCTAACATTTTCATATGGTGAAGGTACTTTTGCAAGCAGGTCAGAAATGCAGGTTAACACATGTCCTGGTACTCATGTGTATGTGTGCACTGGACAAGAGTTCATAGTTTGTAGTATTTTACTTTTTACTTTCTCATTGCATTTCACATGGTGGTCGAGGAACTTCTGGAATGACTTGATAGAGGTTTGGCGACCGTTACACATTGATGTGCAAGGCCATTTGTAGATGGGTCATATTGGTTAGGTACCATCGACAGTGGCATGTAAGTGTGAAAGCAGTGTGAAAGCAGTGTTTTTTGTTCCATTATGCTATTGTCCCCCTTGTCATACCCTCGTACAGTGCTACATATGGCAATTGGTTCCTCTGCTCTTGTTTCTATGAATCTTCATTGAAGTATGGCTATGTGCTGGTGGTGTGACTCTAATCACCTGTACTGCTGTTGCCAAAGCTACCTATGCTGATATTGCCTTTGTTTCGAAGTAGTGCTTGTAGTTTACAAATTAATTTTGGCAATGGTTTCATTTTGTTTAGAATAAATAGAAAGATTTTTTGTTTCTAGGGCATTACACTGTCTAAAAGAGCTTCCAGGATTATTATTCTGTGGTAAGCTTTAAGGGCTGTGATTAATTTCTCCCCTTTACTTATAAGGGTAAAGGACTGTGTGTGGAGGAACATTTCTTATAAAATTACTTTTTGAAATGCTTCATTGTGGTGACATTAGTATTTCTACATGCTCTATTACCAGTGACAGTTGCACTCTTTTTACTACCTTTCTTTTATGTCTACATTTTGAGAGAGGAATTACATTCTCCTTACTGGTAGGTGCTTTAGTTTTCGTTAGTGACTGCATTAGCTGTCCCCTTTCAACTTTCAGCACAAAACCTGTTAGAGGTGGATGGCTACTTTCTATGCTTTTAGGTACAACTGGTCTATTTCTGCGTTGTTTTCTACAGAATTCCTTTTTGCTAGGTATTCTGTAGCAGCTGTTGCAGAAAAAAGGAAAGTGTGGGTGTGCATATTTTCTGATGTATATGTGTGCATCTTTGCATGAATGGATGAATGTGAGGCTAGGAATATAGACATACATGTGTGATTGGGTAATGTGTTAGTGTAAGATGGGAATGCTACATTGCTATGTGGGAGTTAATATAATGGTGGTGACATGCTAACACAAAGTGAGGAACTGTTGAGGTGCAATGAGTAACAATGATGCAAAAAGCAGTGGGTTGATGCAATTATGTACCTGAAAATAAAAGAACAGTACACTGTCTCAGTAAGAGGTGAAACTTCACGATAGCATTGCATTTTGTTGGCAGTCGAGAGTAGGCTTACTCTGGGTTGTATTTTCAAGTGGATACGCCACTGGCTTTCAGGACAGAGGTGCTTTCTGCACCTGTGAAAGAAGATTATAAGAAAATATGTTTGTTAATGGCATACTGAGTGCATTTGTAGACTACATTACTTAAAAGGGTAGGGGGATGTGTTGGCAGGAAGATTTAGTGTGTGTAATTGGATAGCTTTGTATATGAATGTGGACTTGGGAGCATCAGTATTGTTGTTAAGGGGGTAAGTGGCTCACTTGTAAGTGTGCCGAATGACATGTGGTTTAGCAAGTGTGTGCATTGGTGTAGGAGTATTCACTTTGCAAATGGATTAGTCCTAGTTGTAGAAGGGTGAGAAAAAGTTTCGGAAAGGTGTACTGATTGGAAAGGAAAATGGTTTTTTTTGTGTCAAATTCCATTACATTTTCTGTGCATATATGCTTCCTACACGAGTAGAGCAATTATTTCACTTGTTGGTTTTATTTATCCACTTTCATGATTGGTACTGTTGTCAATGCACAAATATTATTTTTTGCTTTTCTAAGAAATGTTACATTCTGTGAAGAGTGCAAGGTAAGTGGCAGGCACTCTGTTTGTATGTATGCAATGTATGTACTTGGTTTAGGTTGGTAGGATGCATTTGGTGTACCTTTGCAGCGACAATTTAGGAATTTTATAGGAGATGCATTAATGCAGAAAAAACACATTCAATTGTCAGAAGCGAAGAAGAAAGTAACTGTTTGGATATTGCCATGGCTGATTTGGGTAAATGAAACATTCAATGGCCATACCGTTGCAAGTGGCATTTGATGGTAGGTGATGGGAGAAATGACTGTATGCTTCTTGAGTACATTATGGAGGTTTAGTGACCCCCGCCCTCCTGGTGAATTCCTGGTTTTCGCTCTTTTCTACCACTTTGCAAGCCCTGCCCACCTAATGCCTTCCTGCTTGCTGCTCTTTTCCCTACTTAAGGAACCCTCTTGCCTCTTTTCCTTTGCAGCTGGGGAGCAGGTGCAAGTGTACCTAAGTCACCTGGCCTAAGCCCCACCCACCTGGTACCTTCCTGGTTGCCACTCTTTTTCACCACTTAGCAAGCCCACCCACCTGGATCCTTCTTGCTTGCCGCTCTTTTCCCTACTTAAGCAGCCCTACTTCCTCTTTTCCTTTGCAGCTGGGGAGCAGGTGCCAGTGGATTTAGGTCACCTGGTCTAAGTCCCACCCACCTGGTGCCTACCTGGTTGCCATTCTTTTTCACCACTTAGCAAGCCCTGCCCACCTGGTGCCTTCCTGCTTGCCGCTCTTTTCCCTACTTAAGGAGGCCTCCTGCCTCTTTTCCATTGCAGTTGGGGAGCAGATGCAAGTGACTCTAGGTCACCTGGCCTAAGCCCCTCCCACCTGGTGCCTTCCAGGTTGCTGCTCCTTTTCACCATTTAGCAAACCCCGCCCACTTGGTGCCTTCCTGCTTGCCGCTCTTTTCCCTACTTAAGGAGCCCTCCTGCCTCTTTTCTTTTGCAGCTGCGGAGCAGGTGCAAGTGGATCTAGGTCACGTGGCCTAAGCACCACAAACCTTCTTAGCCCTGCCTCGTCTTTCATGCTCTTAAATCTTAGATCAAGGGCGTATCTTGCCTGGGCTTCTGAATCGAAGGCAGACAAAGAAAATGGCAATTCCTCTTTGGACCTTTTTGGACCTGTTTGGACCAGGAGGACCTAAGGCCCGACCACCTGCCCCCCAAGGCCTGACCCCCTGCTCAGACAGCAGATAAGGATGCATCAACATGTGTTTACACCCTCTGTCCCCACAGTCCACCCCGACCCCTGTGGTTCCCTGTGATGTTCCCTTGTGCCCCCCTTCTCGCACACAGGTGTTGCCTGTTTTCTACCCTGATTCCCCTACCCCCCTCCAGCCTACTTCTGCAGGAGTCTGTCCTGATACATTCTGATTTCTCATTCTGATTTCACCGTCTTGGGGCCAATGCTGTAATGGACTTTTTACGGACTTCATTGATTCACGGTGCATCACCCTTTCTCAACTCTCATGCTGGAATTTCTTTGCATCTTGTACTCATGGTGTCCCTGAATCATGCTGTTCCCATCTTCATCTGTATCCTGGCTTGCAACATTATGTGTTACTACTGACTTCTGCAATTGTATTTGCTCTCCCCTCTTGCTTCTCCACACTTTTTGACTGATTAATCTCTGTTCTCTCCTCCTATCCCTTCTCCCTTTTCCTATCACCTCCCCTTACTTTCTTCTAGCGCAGTTACTCTATCAGAATTGTCCCTGTACCTAGTATGACAGCAACATCGTCTGTCTCCTCCGACCTCCCCTTACTGCCCCCCCTCCAGCACTATCTGAAATGTCAGGCCTAGTACGATAGTCACTTGTTTTGTTCCTCCCCTCACTTTCTGCACCCCTCTCCCTCACCTTTTGTCTTCAGGCCTAGTACGGTAGTCGCCGGTCTGTTTCCATTTCCATCCCACTCTCCCACTCCCTTCCTTATCTAGCTCTTGAACTATCTGAAATGTCGTCAGGCCGAGTACAAAAGTTAATTTCACATCCTTACTGTTCAGGGCCTGTAAGAATGTCATTGTATTTTCCCTCCTTGCCTTGAAGCGCTTTGAAACACGTTGTGTATATGCGCTATATAAATAAACTATCATATCATATCATACTAGAAATAACTTCATAATAGAATGTTATTTGTATTAATGCATTGCTTAATGCACTACGTACCTCATGATATTTATTCGAATGATCCTTGATACTTTTTTATCAACATTACAATAAGAATACCTTGTGCAGACTTTTCATGAAAAGTAAATGCACATGTGATGTCATCAGTGATATCATCAATGACATTTGTGATGTCATCATTGATGTCCTGAGTGTTCGTCTTAGCAGTGCACGGTGGTGGCATGAGTTATGGTTGCTTAGTTTACCATAACTGGTGAATTTCAGGAGGGTTTTCAGTTTTACGTGCAACCATAACATCCCTTTAATAACGTTTTTTCACTGAATTTCATAGGTTTTTAGTAGCACAACTTAACCATAACGTCCCTTCAACAACATTTTTTCACTGAATTTCATAGGTTTTTAGTAGCGAAACTTAACCATAATGTCCCTTTAACAAAGTTTTTTCACTGAATATATATAGATATAGATAGCATGAATTTGATAGGTGTTTAGTAGGATTCCCTTAGTTTAAATACATGAAACATATAACATACTGAACCCCCTTCCCCATGCTAGTGGTTTTGATGTCCGCGGACGGACTCGGTCAACATCAACACTATCCAAAAACTCAGGGGGTATCTTACATTGTTATATCATGCAATAAAAACACTGAACATGTTCAAAAAGCAGCACATAAATTGCATTTAATAATAAATAAAAAGTGAAACTGTATATGTAAGATACCAACAGTTCAATTACATAGCATATGCAACATAATGGAACATACCAAAAGAAAACAAATATGCCTCCAGCAGAATTACCTCACAATAACTGCACAGGAAAAATCAACAGCACACCTAGGCAGCAGTAACAGCAAAACTTAAAATGAAACTAGTAAGTACACTACATTAATTTTATATATTTAAAAACTTTCTGTATTAGGGACAATAAAAGTAATTTTGTTTGTTATTTACAAAGAAATGTCTAGTACTTTGGAATGGCTAGAAGAAAATTTGCCTCGGGATGAAAGTAGTGAAAACTGTGATGCTAATGGTAGATACTACACTTCTGTAAATAAACCAATTAATAACGATTAATTTATGTGTACTTAACATATATATTTTTTTAACAGACCATACAGGCATTAAACATAATACAGAAACAGACACCTTGGAACATCATCTACAGCATGTGGAGCAACACATTAATCTATTAATGACAAATTTCATTCTTTTAAAAAACTTCGTAGAGGACCATATAAAGGAAAAAAATAAATATCACGTTCCCACATGTACCTGGACCCCTTCTCCATATGCCAGCCAACCATCCCCAAAAACTCCCCAGCAAGAAAAACATTATGATGAGTCTTCAATCCCTTTCTCCCTTACTACCCAACATGTACAAATCCCTAATTCCCCTTTATTTGTATCAGTTTCTGATTCCCCCACTCTTTCATAATTTTTATATTTTTATTCAGTAATAAAATATTATGTGTGATGTTAGTATATTCTTCTCTGTCTTATTTTTATTTAAAAGGCGGATAAACTTTCCATGGACAGCGCGGGTGTCTGGGATGTCTGCAATTAACCAAAATGGGGTTTCCTAAGGACAGTATACCTGTTTGCACTGTGTGTAATTGAAATGGAGGTGTCCTTAGGACACACAAGATGTCCGCCTGTCCGCAATTAACCAAAATGGGTGTGTCCGCAGGACACTAAATTGTCCGCATGTCCGTAACTATTCAAATTAAGGTGTCCTAAGAACATTCCCCCTATTCGCATTGTCCCCAACCAGAATGAATATGTCCGTAGATCCCGTCAGCCTGTGCGCAAAGTTGTGATGCACATTTATTTTGTTCGAGGAGCTGAACACTGTCCGTAGAACAACCGCGCGTATGCGTATCACACCCTTGGCTCCTACGAGCATCGTGACTGTCCGCAACTGTCCCCCGTATGTGTGTTGCACTTTTAATTAGTTTGGGGACAGGAACACTGTCCATTGAACACCTGCACGCATGTGCATGTCTGACCCCGTGTATTTGGTGTTCTACGGACAGCCGTCCCATTCTCGAATGTGTCTGCGATGTTATCATGTGACCGCACCCACGCTAAGTGTGGGTCCTTGTTCGCGAGCACAGTCCGGGCCCCCAGACATTTAAAAAAAGATGTTTTGAACAATCCAAGGTATTTTCCATTGAAAGTTCACCCTTGCACATGTCCCAGAAAAGGTTCCAGAGGATCTACATACTTTTTTAAACTATTTGAGCCCTTTTTTGATGTTTGAAGTGTTCACAGACAACGTGGGTGTCCGCAAAGCGCGCCCCAGCACCCCTATAAAAGGCCACACCCATAGCTGCTCCTTATTCTGTTTTTGGACTTCCAGGACAGGGACTGTTCCTTGTTGCATTGTTGAATTGGATTGCTCTTGCTCTTTCCTGTGTGCAGACTGCTCACATTCTGGAGGGTCCTGACACTGTTGAAGATGGCAACCATGGCTGATGCTGATCCTGCTGGTGCTACTTCTGCCTCAGCACCACCCCAAACCCCTCCACCACCACCACCTCCCCAATGGACTGCAGAGGGGAACAGGCGTGAGGATGCAGAGGAGAGTTATGAAGAGGATGACGAGGCTGAGGAAGTGGAAGTCCTTACTTCTAGTGCTCACTGTGAATTGTGGGTGTGGAGGTTATTTACCACTCTTGATGCAGTACCGAAAGCTTGTGCAAACAAGGTGCGCTGCACTCAGTGCCAGTGGTACTGAGTCGTGGTAAACCGGGTTTGTACAGCTACGGTACTACCTCAATGAAGCGACACCTAAAGTCGTTCCACGGTGGGGCTATTGTACCTTACGATATATGTAGTAGGTTGAGTTCCCCTTCAGCATCCTGTTTCCATTCCTGTCACCACAAGAGACACTCCTGTGGGGCAGCACATCTCTCCAGCTGCCTTGCAGTCCAAACATGATGTTGTAGACCCTTACCTTTCAAAGTTCACAGTATTGTGTATGTACTGAGACCCAGTACTCTGCAGGGGGAGAGCATTCAAAGTGCTTTCGGGGCTGCTGAGAAGGTCTGCCAGCTACCTGAAGAAGGCCCACCCAACATCTTCTTCTCTCCACCTGCCCTTTCTTATCCCTGTGGTTGGTGTCCCTTCCTTAAACTCCTTTCCCTTCCTTTCCTTGTGTGTCGTGTTTAAAAAAACAAACCAAATATAAAACAACTAAAACCAACAAAAAAGGCTCTTTTCAGAGCCACCTTTTACAGTTCATAAATAGAAGTGTCAATGAGTCAATGAAATGCTGCAGGGCCCTGTGCATTTTCAGAAGTCTGCAGACAGTCTGTGGACATTTAAAATGTTTGGGGTGCTGCCCTATCAAAACCATTGCACTCTTCTGTGGGAGGAAGTGGTGGCTCTAAAAATAGCCTTGTAGTGGTGTTTCTTTGTGTTTTGAAAACTTGAAACGGTCAACACCTACTGCCAAATCGATTGCTTTAATTCCAAAAAGGGTTGCAATGCAATTTGTATATTTCACAGAAAAATCGGATTGCCAGCATAAGTAAAATGTAATCCATCTCTGCAAAAAATGTGTGTACTACGAAACATAATATTTTCATTGTGAAAAGAGGACATGCCAACATCTCTCAAAAAGGCACACACAGCCTTGTTGACATTGCGCCTCGCTTTCTCCATTTGTGGACAAAATGAAGAAGAACGCAGCCACATTCGTCTCTGCGCAATACGAGATAAAATTACTCAGGACTTTGGAAAACATGTCCATGACTTTCTCAAGTCATTTGTTCATTGCAAATTGCAAAGAGATTCCAGAGACATGTCCTAAACTGTTCCCTCCACAATGAATAATAATAATGTCTGGATGACATTGGGTCACGAAAATAGCACAAAGAGGTGACAAATCCAGCTGTATCATTCCACACACTCCATGCCATTGCACTTCCACATGAGGGAATCCAAGATGTGCACCACTCCACAGTGATCGGCATGCACCTCCAACCAATTTATCCACGAATCTCCCAAAATCCAGACAATCTGCTTTCTGAAACACACAGCCATAGATATCTGCTCTCCTCTCAGGAAAAAGACTTTCTGACAAAGGCCCTCATCACGACTTTGGCGGTAACCCTTAAATCCGGCTGTCACGCTATTACCACCAGATTTAAGGGTCCGCCAAATCAGGGCTTCGGCAGATTTCGCCCCAGCTCTGGGCTGGGGGGAAATCCGCTGAAAATTTGCGCTATTACCGCCGGCAGATTTCCTGCCGGAGGTAAGAGCGCAAAAATTCCCCATTGAGCCCAATGGGGAATGGGGCATTCCCGAATGGGCTCAATGGGGAATGGGGATTAACATTACCGCCGAACTTGTGATCTGGCGCTATTAGCGCCGGGGAGTTCAGCGGTAGGGCTAATACTGCCGGCGGTAATACTGTCGGCGGTAACGCCCACGTCGTGATGAGGCCCAAAGTCTCTCCTTGCACATCACACCCAGTAAACCTTATTGACCAATCCCTTGCTCTGCTAAGTCTCATTTGCATGCCTCTCAACCTCAAAATCCCTGTATGTAATACACGCTGTCCGTCATACCCTGGGCCATTACTGTCTGTGGCAATTGGGTTTTTTTGTTCTTGTTTATAAGCTTATTCATTTAAATACGGATCAATGCTGCTTGTGTGAATCCATTCACCTTCAAAAAAGTTTGAAAAGGTATCTTTATTGATATTGCACATGTTTCAAAGTACTTTTTGTAATTTATTGATTAATTTAGTAAGTGGTATCATTCTGTTTAAAATTAACATAAACAACTTTTTCTTTAGTAGAAATGTGCTGTCAATTAAAGCTTCAAGGATTAGCCTTCTGCAGTCATTTTTTTAATGGAAGACCATGGGCCTCGTTACGAGTCCGGCGGTAACCAAGGCGGTAAAACCGCCTGGTTACCGCCGGACTCGTATTACCATTCCGCCTCCGTCATTCCCGGAATTACCGGGGCATTACAACCCCAGTTTCCCGGAAATCACGAAGGCAGAATGGTGTTAATCCCCATTCCCATTGAGTCCTATGGGACTCAATGGGAATGGGGATCATGGAAACACCGGCAGCATCTCGTAATGCTGCCGGTGTTTCCTCGTCCACTTGCAGGCGGGCGGTGTTAAACCCGCCAGGTCAGACCTGGCGGGAACATCACCTCCCACCTGCAGGAGTCAGGATCAGGCGATCCGGAAACAACGGTGGCGGCGGGTTTACCGCCACCGTTATTTCCGGACCGCCTGATTTGTAATGAGGCCCACTTTTTAGCTGTCTTTCTAAGATTGTGAAGAAGTCTATGGTGGAAAATTAATTGTAACATTATTTTTGGGGAGAGCTTTAATGTGGCTAGGTTAAAATTTGTAGATATAGTGTTAGGTTCATTAGTTGGTGTGCTTTTGTTTTTTACTTTTAGTTTTCGCAAGAGGGGCCTTACTTTTTTTAGTGGTGGCTGATTTAGTTTTGTTGAGGGGGGGTTGATAACTGTTTTGTTTTAATGTTTTCTACACATTGTTTTAGAGTTGGATGACTAGATGGCTTGCTTTTATTCTTAACTGCTCTGTTTTCTTTCTTTTCTACAGATTTGGTTTGTTAGTAAGCATTCTGTTCTGTCTGTTAGAAAAAAGAAAGTTTTAGTTGAAAGTTGTTGAATGTATATGCATGTATTATGCATGGATGTGTGGGTGTGATTGTAGAGATGAACAGAGTGGTGTGTGATTATGTAGTGGGACAATTTGTCTGGCTGGGAAGTTTGTAAGAGTAAGAGTCTGTAGGAGGTTTGAGGGGCTTGGGTTAGTGAGTAAGGGAGTCGTGGTGTTTTTGAATAAGTAGGGACATTATGATGCTTCGAGAAACTCAGTGGTTGTTATAATGATGTGATTTAGGTATGGGCGTTGTGTATTGTCATCTTCGATGTCCTGGGTGTTAGTCTTACCAGTGTACAGAGTTGCCAGAAGTGATGATTGATTAGTTTACCATTTTACAACAGATATGGGAGACCCTTTGTGGGCAGCCATGGCTCGGGTCAAAATGCAGTACAATAACAGCAAATATGAATACGCTGCAAACAACTCAATGTGTTGTATACATTCTAATCATTTGATGAATTGAATAACGTGCTGGAAAAATCATGAAGAGTATCTCAAATATTTCTCAATGATAGATTTTTATTATGATGGCATACATATCCAACTAAAAACACACATAACACATTATATACATTGTGAAACAATTATTAAATCAAAACAGTGATATTATAAACCATTGTATAGTATAATGTCGCAATTGACAACAAAAAAGTAAAGAACAAGATTTAACCAAAGACAAAGTTCTTAAGAAATAAACATATATACAATAATGTTGCTCAATCTAAATTATGAGTTACTACGGGGTATACTTGATTTTACCAAAGAGTTCTAAACATGATTCATCAATAATCATGCCTGAAAATTACATCCAAGGTATATTTGTCTTTACCCTGAATGTTTGGACACGATCAATCAATAATCATGTCTGAAAGTTTACCATAACTCGCACATTTATGGGGTTTCTTGGTTTTACTTGTAACCATAACGTCCCTTTAACAATGTTGTTCACTAAATTTCATAGATTTATATTAATGCAACTTCACTATAACATCCCTTTAACTACGTTTATTCACTGAATATAAATTACACGGCCCACGGTAGTGGCCGAGTAGTTATGGTTAAGTTGCTAATCTCAAAGGAAGAACACTTTTTTGGTGGCTTATAACTTCGCTCCCCCTGGACGAATCCACAGCAAACTTTGCAAGAAAAGTATATGGCCCACTCTGATTTTTTTTATGCAAAGTTTGGTGAGGTTGGTCCAGGGGGGGCAAAGTTATAGGCGAGGTCCCAAAATCTCTTTTTTCCCATAGACTGAATGGGGAAAAAACTTTGCTCACGCCTACAGCCCAAACCGCTGGACGGATTTTCACCAAATTTACAGCAGTAGCAGCGGCTTGGACCCAACAGCGTGCTTTTGTAAATTTGGTGAAAATCCGTCCAGTGGTTTTTTTTTTTTTAAATGACCAAAAAGTAGGTCACAAAAAATTATTGATATCTATGTACGCTCCACGTACACACTTCCCTGTTCACTCCGCGGACAGGACACCGATTGGTTAATCGGCTTGCGTCATATCCGCGGACATGTGACTTGTTCGCTAATTGGATGGTGAAGAGCGTGAAGTGCGTCAGATTTTTAGAAACATCCGCCATCTTAGATTCGCAGATGCGGCCTGTGTCCGCGGACATCACGGTAAAAACACAACATTGCACTTGTCAAACTTATCAAATAATCTCTGGGGAGGTGAGGATGAGATGGGATATGGCTGCAAGAAGCAAAAAACAGGTGTTTTTGACGCAAAATTCTGCGAACAGTTTGGATGTTCGCGAACAGTCCTGTAAAGTTCGCGAACACCTCCGCATTACAGGGTTGGTGAAATGCAGTTCTTAGATGACTTATAACTTTGGTGCCACTTAATGGAACTGCATGCAATTGTGCATCTATATTTCTGAAGTGATTCTTAGTGAGTATGGTGGGATTCTGTCATGAGGGGGCAAAATTAGAGGGTGGTCCCAAAATAATGTAAACGCTTATAAATGAGGTGCCATTTGACAAATCTATACTTCATTTGGCAAACTGATAATAGATCTACATATAAATGTTTTTGCAATGTTTGGTGGGATTCTGTCAAGGGGGAGCAAAATTAGAGGGAAGGTCCCAAAATATTGTAAAGGCTTATACATGTGGTGCCATTTGAAAAATCTACACAAAGGTTTGCAAAAAGATCATAGAACTAGATATATATGTTTTCGTAAAGTCTGAATGGATTTTGTCAAGTGAGGGCTAGTTTATATGATGATTGTATGTGCATACATTTAACACTTTTGAAAAAATAAAATATGGGTGGATTTCCAGCAAACTTGTGTAAGGAGCATTGGTAAGGACCTACAAGCATGGTTTTGCAAATGTGCCAGTGTTTTATTATTTGACACGTGTCATAATGTAGCTACAAAAAATTGTGGTATACCTTTAGTGACCGAGGGGTAGCCTGTGGTCATGGGCAGTGGCCATATTGTCTGGGTGATGGAATAAGGTCATGATCCGGACAATCTGGCTACTGGCCATGACCACAAGGGACAAAACATAGGATTAAAGTGGCCATGTCCACCTGGGACTGGCTTTGTGGTAAAGTTATTCCTAATTAGGATAGATCTGAAAGGGAAGACAAATGTGCTTGTGGCAATATGGTCATAGGGTTCTCTTTTTGCCTTCTGCAGGCTGCCATGGAAAGTGAAGAGGGGCCCTGTATGGAACCCTCACCTTCCCTTTCCCTTGTGGCCATCTTGGAAAAGGATTTTCCTTCCTACAGCGGGACACCACAGGCGTCCCGGTGTAGGAAGAAAAATCCTGTTTTTAAGCACCCCGGGTTCCTGCTTTGGGAACCTAGCGTGCTAATGGCCTTCATCCCACATTTCAGGTGCTGGAATGGGGGGATGATGGTTCAGAGACCTCGTTATCCACCCTCGCTTTGCTTGGGCTGATAACTTAGGCTGCTGGGCCGGTATCCACTGTTCCAGTCCCTGGAACAGAGGATGAACCCCACAATATTCCCATTAGCATAACACAAAATGCAAATGGAAATGTTGGAAAATCTTATTGAGTCTATGTACTTTACTGAGAAATATAAAGTAGATGGAGTCTATACATGTTTTTTTAGTTCTATTTTTTTAACTGTGAAAGGTGGTTCCTAAAGGAATATGTCTTTTATATGTTTTTTGGCAGGAGAGCTGAGAATGAAAGGTGGGGAGGGAAATGAGGGAAGAGGAACCAGACACTAATATGGAGGGGTAGGTGGACAAGGGAAAATGTTGCGCGTGTGTTATTTCTAAGGTAGGGGGTTGTGTTTCTCATGCTCCTTGATTACAGCAGTGGTGGTGGCTCTTGGGGAGGAGGGATGGCGTTAGCTAATGCCATTTTAAGATAAATAGCAGCTTTGCTAAAAGTATGTACTGTGTACTAGATTGTTAATGGATACTGAGTCGGAATAGGTGTTGGAGCTGTGCAAGGGACAGTTTGAAGTTGAAAGTTCCTAGATCAGTAGAAAATGCAAGTTCTGAACTGCCCGCAAAGCAGAGATCTTATCGTAAAGTGCGGACGGGTTCTCGGACACTTCATCATGCTGCACACCAGAGTATGGTCATGTGGCACTGTCCGGAAGGTCCGCTATGAAGTCAGATGTTCTTAGACATGTACGGATGCAAAACTAGTTGAATTAGTTTCAAAAAGTGTATAGAATTGTTAAAAATGATTCCAGAAGGTGGGAAATTGCAGAGTTTAAGGTGACACTTTCTAAATGGGACACAAATATTGCTATATTGGGTAAGTATGATATTAGTAAGTTGTAGGAAACTGGCATGCACTGGTAAAAACCCATGACATTCACTGAAAAATCTTTGTTAAAGGGGTATTATGGTTAAGTTGCACTAATAAAAACCTATAAAATTCAATGAAAAAACTTTGCTAAAGGGACGCTATGGTTTCAAGTAAAACCGAAAACTCCCAGAAATTTGCTAGCAGAGATCTTATTGTGAAGTGCGGACGGGTTCTCAGGCACGTCATCATGCCGCGCGCCAGCGTATGGTCATGTGGCACTGTCAGGAAGGTCCGCTATGAAGTCAGATGTGTGTAGACGTCTACGGATGCAAAACTAGTTGAAATATTTGCAAAAAGTGTATGGACATGATAAAAATTATTCCAGAAGGTGGGAAATGGCAGAGTTTTAAGGTGACACCTTATACATTGGACACAAACATTGCTATATTGGGTATGATATTAGTAAGTTGTAGGAAAATAGCATGCACTGGTAAAAACCTATGCAATTCACTGAAAAAACTTTGTTAAAGGGGCGTTATGGTTAAGTTGGATTAATAAAAACCTATGAAATTCAATGAAAAAACTTTGTTAAGGGGACGTTATGGTTAAGTTGCACTAATAAAAATCTTTGAAATTCACTGAAAACACTTTGTTAAAGGGATTTTATGGTTATGTTGGACTAATAAAAACCTATGCAATTCAAAGAAAAAACTTTGTTAAAGGGACGTTATGGTTTCAAGTAAAATCGAAAACCCCAGAAATTCACCCATTATGGTAAACTAAACAACCATAACTCACGCGACCACTGTGCACTGCTAACACCCGAGCACACATGCACCCCTATAAAAAGCCACACCCTAGAGCGCATCCTCATTCTGTCTTTCTACTACTGCAGATTGCAGATTGACTTGCTTTTTCTGCTTTTTCTCCTCTTGCTACTTTTGCATCATCTAACCTGATGGCATCCATGGCTGCTGCTGCTCCAGCTGGTGCTACTCCTGCCTCAGCACCACCCCCACCCACTCCACCACCACCACCAAGGGCCCGTGGAAGGGAACAGGCATGAGCATGCAGAGGAGATGGATGAAGAGGATGAAGAGGTTGAGGTAGTGGAGGTCCATACTATCAGCACTTGCGGTGAGTCTTGGGTGTGCCGGTTGTTTTCCACTCTTGGTGGTGTGCCAAAAGCTCTTGCGAATAAGGTCACCTGCAATCAGTGCCACATGATACTGAGTCGTGGAAGGCCTGGTTCATACAGCTTTGGTACAACATCAATGAAGCGACACCTGAGGTTGTTCCATGGTGGGGCTATTCGCAAGGTTGTATCTTGTGATAAACGTAGTAGGCTGAGCTCCTCTACAGCATCCTCCATTTCCGCTCCTGTCACCACAAGAGACATTCCTGTGGGACAGTGCATCCCTCCAGCTGCATCACAGGCCATTCATGATGCTGTTGACCCTTACCTTTCGGGGGTCACAATATTTTGTATGCACTGCAACGCAGTACTCTGCATGGGGGAGAATCTTCGGAGTGCTTTCGAGACTGCAGTAAAGCAGCACAAGAATGCCTGCCCACTACCTGAATAAGGCCCACACTACATCTTCCTCTCTCCGCCTGCCCTTTCTTATCTCTGTGGTTGGTGTCCCTTCCTTACCCTCCTTTCTCCTCCTTTCCTTGTGTGTCGTGTTTAAAAAACCCAAAAAATATATAAAACAACAAAAAACAAAAAAAAGGCTCTTTTCAGAGCTGCCTTTCGCAGTTTAAAAATAGAAGTGACAAATAAATGGTGCAGGGCCCTATGTATTTTCTCGAAGTCAGCGGATAGTTTGCAGACATTTATTTTTTGGGGGTGCTCCCTATCATAACCACTGCACTTTTCTATGGGAAGAAGTGGTGGCTCTGAAAAGAGCCTTATGGTGTTTTTTTTTGTGTTTCAAAAACTTCAAATGATTAACACCTACTGCAAAATGTATTAATGTAATTCCAAAAAAGGTTGCAATGCATTTTGTATATTTTGCAGAAAAATCTGATTGCCAGCATAAGTAAGATGTACTCCATCTCTGTGAAAAATACATGTGATATGAAACATAATATTTTCATTGTGAAAAGAGGACATACCAACATCTCTTAAAAAGGCACAAACAGCCTTATTGACATTGCGCCTCGCTTTCTCCATTTGTGGACCAAATAAAGAAGAACACAGCCACGTGTGTCTCTGCGCAATACGAGAAATAATTACTTGAGAATTTGGAAACATGTCCATGACCTTCCAAAGTCCTTCTTTCATTGCAAATTGCACAGAAATTCATGTCCTAAACTGTTCACTCAACAATGAATAATAATTATGCCTGGATGACGCTGTGTCACCAAAGTAGCACAGAGAGGTACCAAATCCAGCCACTTCATTACACGCACT
Organism: Ambystoma mexicanum; assembly: GCF_040938575.1. NCBI lineage: Eukaryota > Metazoa > Chordata > Amphibia > Caudata > Ambystomatidae > Ambystoma > Ambystoma mexicanum. The sequence goes on from NC_090930.1 coordinate 221,629,452, forward strand.
CCATTCCAGTGCCCTCCCACATGAGGGAATCCAAGATGTGCAACCACTCCACAGCGTTCTGCATGCACCTCCAACCAATGTATCCATGAGTCTCCCAAAATCCAAATAATCTGTTTTCTAAAACACACAGCCCTAGCTATCTGTTCTTCTCTCAGGAAAAATACTTTCTGACAAACTCTCTCCTTACACAACACACCCAGTATACTTTATTGACCAATCCCTTGCTCTGCTCATTCTCATCTGAATGCCTCTCCACCCCAAAATCCCTGTATGTAATATGCGCTGTCCGTGGACAACCGCCATGTTCGTGGACATATTGAAAAATCTGAGCGTGAGGAATTTAAATTTAAATAGTGTGTCCCATGTCCCCTTTGAGTTGGCTCTGAAAAGAGCCATTTTTTTTTTGCAGATGTTTGAGAGACACCTTTTATTTTGTATTTTTTTTTTTGTTTCTTATTTCACTCCTAAAATGTTCACATAAGCTTCTCCAAACCAACCCTTATGTTCCAAAACAGCATGGCATTTCACATAAAATATAAAGAAATACTATCTTCTTTAAAATAAACAGCATTACCACAATCAATGTTCCCATTATTACAAAAGAACATACCAGCTCTAAGCATGAAAGCAAACATGCCTCTGTTGATTGCACACCTAGCAATGTTTTGCTGAGGACAAAAAACAGAGCTATTTTCCCATATTGCCCTAGGTACTAAACCAGAGAAAATGACTTTGGCATTTGGAAGGACTTTCATTACTGCTTGCACCAAGTGTTACAAATCTGCCAACAAAGTAGGAGCACTGACATAGCCAAATGCAAAGCACCACTGGACAAAACTAACACAATGGGACTGTTCATCCTTCTCATATCTTCACAAACTTGTACAATTCCTTGCACATTGAAATCAGGCACAGTGTTCCACACCACCTCGATTCCTCAACATTAAAATTGTTTGCCACATTCCTGCATTTAGCATACTCCTCCAAACCATGCACAAACATATCTCCAATGACTAACACACTGACTTTCTCCACCTCTTTACACACAGCCTCTTTCAACACAAATCCACAACCTCAACTACAGTCCACTCTCCATGCTGGTTTTGCTGGAAATCCCTCGGTGTGGTAAGCCCTGTCCACCACATTTGTGATGTCATCTTTGATGTCCTGGGTGTTAGTCTTAGCAGTGCACGGTGGTGGCGCGAGTTATGGTTGCTTAGCTTACCATAACTGGCGAATTTCAAGGGTTTTTCGGTTTTACTTGGAACCATAACGTCCCTTTAACAAAGTTTTTTCACTGAATTTCATAGTTTTTTAGTAGCACAATTTAACAATAATGACTTTGACTTTATATACATGTCATATGGAACTGACTAGATCTCTTCTTATGAACTTGATGTCCGCGAACTTATTTAATGTTCGCGGACATGTTCGGAGAACAGTACCACTACCTAAAAACTGTGGGGGGGGGTTGGGGGGTATGTTTGATTGTTATATCATAATATAGGAACATTTAACAAATCCAAAAAGCAGCACACAAACACATTATATATAGTAATACATAAGAAATGTAACCCATATATGTAACACACTAACCATTCATTTAAATACAATATGTTCTGAAATGGAATATACCACAAGAAGATAAATTGGCTTCCAACATAATTACCTCACAGACACAACAGAACTGAGAACAAGACCAGACCCACTGAATACATAGGACTTATCTTACCAGAAATAGTAAGTGTACTTCATTTTACTCATATATTTATAAACTTTCTGTATTAGATTAAAAAATATATTATCTTTTTCTTTTTTCTCACAGAAATGTCTAGTACTCTGGAATGGCTAGAGGACAATTTCCCACATGAAGAAATGTCACAAGATAGTGAAACTAATGGTAAACACTTTATAATATAAACCATTTATTTATTATTTTTTTTATATACATTTAACATATATATTATTTTTTTGTACAGAGCATACCAAAATAGAAAACACTTCAGAAAACCCTGTTATGGATAACAGTCTTCACAATATAGAAGAAAAAATGGATGTATTGTTGGCTAATTTTAATAATTTAAAAACTTTTGTAGAAAATCATTTCAAACCAAAAACCTTGTAGCATTGCCCCACATGTACTTGTCCCTCCTCACCATATCCCAGTCAATTATCCAAACCCTCTCCATAATATAAAACGTTTTGATGAGACTTCCATCCCTTCTTCACCTAATATCAATCATGTTGAAACCCCAAATTCTCCTGTTTTTGTTTCTGTTTCTGCCTCACCTTCTCTGTCATAAATTATTAATATATGTTAAATAAAGTTTAATTTTTATATTGTATTGTGAATAGTTTCCGTTTTTTTTTTTTAAAAACAATAAAAGTGTCCGCGGACAGTGCGAGTGTTCTGAAATGTTCGTACATAAACGAAAATGGAGGTGTCCTGAAGAACACCACACCTGTTCGTACTGTTCGCTAGCAAGTTGAAACTGTTCTAAGAACACACGTGGTGTCCTGAAATGTTCGTAAAGAAACAAAAATTGAAGTGTTCTAAAGAACACTATACCTGTCCGGTACTGTTCGCTAGCAAGTTCAAACTGTTCAGAGAACGCTATTGGTGTCCTGAAATGTTCGTACGTAAACGAAAATTGAGGTGTCCTGAAGAACACTATACCTGTTCGTAGTGTTCGCTACCCAATTGAAACTGTTCTAAGAACACAATTGGTGTCCTGAAATGTTCGTACATAAACAAAATTACACGTGTCCTGAAGAATACTATATCTGTCCTTACTGTTCGCTACCAAGTTTAAAACTGTTCTAAGAACACACGCGGTGTCCTGAAATGTTCGTTTCACGTGTGACGCACTTTTAATTACTTCAGAACCCGAACAGTGTCCGTAGGACATCAATGCGCATGTGCTAACCAATCTCCGTGCACTTGGTGTCCTGCGGACAGGCGCTTCCTTCGCGGACTAGTTCGCAAACGGATAATATGACCGCGCCCACGCTCATCGTGTGTCCTGAAATGCGGACACTGTTCGTGTCCCCGAACAATTTAAAAGTACATTTTCAGTTAATCCATAATATTTTTCAATAAAATCTCACCATGGCACAAGTCCCACATAGCAATCTTGAGTTTCTATATACCTTTTGAAACTTTCCAATCCTTTTTTTGTGTTCGATCTGTCTGCGGACAGTGCGCATGTCCGCGAACCGCGCACAAGCACCCCTATAAAAGACCACGCCCAAGAGCTTATTCCCATTGTGTTTCTGGCTATTCTTCAGAACACAGTGATTTTTGCTGCCACATGCAGACTACACCATCATCGAGATGACATCCTTGGCTGCTGAACTGCCACTTGGTGCTGCACCTGCTTCAACACCACCCCACCCCCTCCACCACCACCACCTCCCCAAGGGCCTGAAGAGGGGAACAGGAGTGAGGATGCGGAGGAGGAAGAAGAGGATGATGAGAATGAGGTAGAGGAAAACCCTACTACCCGCACTAGGCGTGAGTCTTGGTTGTGACGGTTATTTACCATTCATGGGAATGTTCCTAAGGCTCGTGCGAACCGTGTTACCTGCAATGAGTGCAAAATGATACTCAGTCGCGGGAAGCACGGTAAGTACAGCTTTGGGACCACTTCTATGAAGCAACACCTGAGGTCATTTGACTCTGGGGCTATTCGCAGGGTTGTACCTTACGAAGAACGTAGCAGGTTGATTTCCTCTACTTCATCCTCTATTTCTGATCCTGTCACCACAAGGACCACCTCTGTGGGACAGCGTCTTCCTCAAGCTGCCTCACAGGCCATACAGAATGCTGATGACCCTTACCTTTCGAGGGTCACAGTTGTATGTATGTACTGTGACACAGTACTCTGCAGGGGGGAGCGACTTTGGAGTGCTTTTGAGACTATCGTCTCAGAGCACGAGAAGACCTGCTCACTACCCAAATAAAACCCACTCTACATCTTCCTCTCTTAGCTCGCCCTTTCTTATCCCTGTGGTTGGTGTCCCCCCTTTACCCTCCTTTACCCTCCTCTCCTAGTGTGTCGTGTCTGAAAAACCAAAAAAAATACAAAATTACAAAAATCCCAAAAAAAATAAGGCTCTTTTCAAGCCGCCTTTCCCAGTTAAAAAATAGAAGTGAAAATAAATGAAGCAGGGCTCTTTGTATTTTTTAGAAGTCTGCGGACAGTTCGCGAACATTAAAAAAATTGGGTTGCTACTCCATCACAAACATTGTAATTTTCTCTGGAAAGAAGTGGTGGCTCTGAAAAGAGCCTTTGGGTGGTGTTTGTAAGTCAACAATTGTAAATGCTTAACATCTACTTCAAAATCGTTGTTGTAATTCCAAAAAAGGTTGCAATGCATTTTGTACATTTCTCAGAAAAATCTGATTGCTAGCATAAGTAAGATGGACTCCATCTCTGCGAAAAATGTATGTACTACAAAACATAATATTTTCATTGTGAAAAGAAGACATGCCAAAATCTCTTAGAAAGGCACAAACAGCCTTATTAACATTGCGCCTTGCTTTTTCCATTTGTGGACCAAATGAAGAACAACGAAGCCACATTTGTCTCTGCGCAATCCGTGAAAATATCACTTGAGAATTAGGAAACATGTCCATAACCTTCCTAAGTCCTTCTTTCATAGCAAAATGCAAAAAAATTCCAGTCACATGTCCTAAACTGTTCCCTCCACAATGAATTACAATTATGTCTGGATGTTGCTCTGTCTCCAAAGTAGCACAGAGAGGTAGCAAGTGCAACCACTTCATTCCACGTACTCCATGCCTGTGTACTTCCACATGTGGGAATCCAAGATCTACAGCTACTCCTGGCACAACACACCCACCAAACTTTCCTGACCAATCCCTTTCAGTGCTTATTCTCATTTGCATGACTTCTGAACCCAAAAATCCCTGGATGTAACTCCCGATGTCCGCGAACTACCGCCATGTCCGCGGACATATCGTAACATGAACAGCCCTTCTACCATTTCCATTACACTCTCTCTGCCATTCCCTCATTGGATGTACCTCAAAAATCACATGACCATGCACCAATCACATTCAAGACCTCTACATCTAACTGCATCATCATAGATCAGCACTGCAAATGTACTCTGAATCTCTCTTTACAAGTGTCATATCATTGGCAAGCAGCATCTACCAGAAATACTGTACAAGTCTTCAAGATTTCTACTTGCAGCTCCATGCATATCCATATGCATGAACACAAACTTCAGGTATGCATATTTTCTCTATAGTAGATGAACACATTTTCAAACAGACTTTTACCTTGTAAAATCTGTAAAATGAATTTAGTGTACTTTTTTCAATTTCCTAAAATCAACTATCACTTATAAACCTTTATACTATTTACTTTCTTTATACACACACACTCAAATCATGTTAAACTAACATTTTTTAAATGAAATATATAGACTACATATATTCAAACAAAATTACATGCAAACACAATCTATGTTTAAACCTTTATAAAAATACTTATACAATTTCATATTTTTTGTTTTTATTTATTTATTTACTTAATTACTTTAAATTAGACATGACATTGAGGCGCTATTACCTAGAACAGTTTACTTACAGAAATAGTGGTATTCACTAATATATTATACATTTCACAAGACATAGTAAAGATATTTTTTTTTTGCTACAGTTAGTCATTCAATACAATTTGTTCATTAAGAACATATCATATGTACTGAACTGATGCAATGTATCTTATGTAAATAAATGTAAATTAGTTTAATGGTTTTACAGAAGGCACTGAGGATTTCAATTAAAAAAATCAATATCTAAATTAAAAACAGTGCTATATACAAACAAAGTTACTAATTTGAAGCTTTTACAATTGCAGTGAAGACCAGTTTCCTGAAAAGAAGCAGCCGAATTCGAAGAAGAAAGAAAAACTAAGAAGTTACCTGTTAATTTTAAAAAAAAGTAAGTAAAATATCACCATGATATTTGTATTATTAATCAAATATAATATAACGTTAATACGAGCTATTTCGGTTTCTAAAAATAGAGATTTTATACCATTTTGTCCAAAAATTTCCATGTCTTAAACAGCGATTTACAGCCAGAATGACCCACAAATTTCTATTTTTGGACACACAAATTACCCAACTGAACCACTACAATTTTCATATTATAGAACAAACAACTGTTTTAAATGTATACATTAGATTTACTATTTGTACTTTTCCACACCACTAGCTTACTTTTTTTGCCATCTGAACCCCAGTATAGTAACACATAAATTCAAGAATACCTATCCCTACTAGTTTTAGTTCCCAATGCACAATCACACACCATTACATACATCTTTATCATCTTACTCAAACACTCATGCAGACAGCACACATACATTCCAGAACACCCCAACCCATATCTTCTTTATTTTTTTCAACAGACCCTAAAGAATGCCTCCCAAAAGTCAAGTCCGTAGAAAGCAACGCAAAAGTAGAGCAAATGAAAATAATGTTGGCCAACATAAGCATCCATCTCTAGCAGAATTTGCAAAAAAAATTTGCAAAAAAAAGTTGAAACAAAACAGCTAATACAATCATTTAGTGAAACACAAGAAGTTTCAAGTACAACAACTTCGCTTCCGCTATCAAAATGTAAAACAAACCAAAAAACAATTAACAGAAAATCAGCTATCAGTACAGATAAAACTACTTCTTCAAATTTTAATATAGTGCAAAGTAAGCATACCAAGAAAAGTATTTTAGCCAAAATATACCGTCACAAAGTCCTTCAAAATCTTATAAAAACAGGAGAGAAATCAGGTTCAAAGCTTAAAAACTATCGTAGGAAATTAATCTTAGAAGCATTGATGGACAGTGCAATTCTTCTCAAAAGAAATGTATTTATTTTACCGTTAAACAAAATGAAACCACTAACAAAACTAATAACTAAATTACAAAAAAGACTTCTCAATAAGCGAAATATCAACAGAAAGAACTTCTTAAGTATCAGCGGAGGTGAATGGAATCACACTACAAGCACAGAACCATATTTTAATGAAGAAGCGTACAAACAAAAGCAAACGAATACAACTGCCATACATAGCAGTGGTCGAGGTTATGAAAAAGTGAATAATACCATAATGGAACAAGAAGTACTTCTTACAAAAATATGCCCTGAAAACTTAGAATTACCCCTCCATTCAACTGAATCAGAACGTCTAGTGTACAAATGGCCATGCACGTCAATGTGTAACATTCCCAAACAATGTTTCAAATCTTCATGCCAATTCCTCAATAAATATGTAAAAAGCAAAGACAAAATCAAAATTAAATTACTGCAAAATATAGATACCTGTCCAGTGCGCAAGTACACAGGACTACAAGGACATTCATTGGCCTGCATTACAATACCTACTTGTAAAACGACTTTCCATGATATCAAAAGGATATCAACACATCATTCAACTATAAGAAATCTAGTCTATAAACTGTACTATGCTAAAAGTCCTGCTTTAGCACAAGCAAAGTTAAATAACATCCTTCTACATGGTACAGCAAAAGACCTACTTGAAGAAATTCACTATATCCAGAAAAAATATTTTGGAAGTGAAAGCCATTTACAGAATGAAATAGCTTTAAACCAATTAAGCAACAATTCTACACATGGCAACCTTTTGCTAAACACATACAAAAAAGAAATACTAAAATTTAAAAGTACATCCGCTGAAGTACCAAACCATGTGTGTGTGTGTTGACGCAGAACTTTTTATAAAAGTAGCACAAAAACTATAGACATAACATACAAAATAGAAGACAGTGAAGATTCCAAATGCTTTGAATTAGCTCTCTACCTTATAGCAGAAAACAAATAAGAAAAAACTGACCCCTTAATACTTTGTAGTTACTGCACTGAAAAACTTGACAACAACCAAACTCTGTCACGTCCTACCACAAATAACTTGAAATTATTCCCACTACCAAAACCCCTGCAACAACTCAATTTATAAGAGAGCATCATTATTCAAACCGTGCACCTATTTCAAGCAATAATACACCTTCAACCAAAAACAGCAAAAATACCTCCCTCTGAATTTGTCAAAGGCATTCGTGACAAAGGAGTTTATTTACTATTAGATCTGAAAGAAAATGTACACACTTTGGGATCAATCTTTAACTGTTTTAGTAAATGGTGTACCTACAAAAGACAAAAGAATCTGGCAACAACTTGTGGACTTACATAAAGTTACACAAGCCCTGCAATATCTAAAAAACAATAATGAATACTACAAAGAAATTAATATTGAAGAAAACCTGAGGGAAACCACTGAAATAATTGAGTCACCATAAACTGGTCAATTTCAACTTCTGGATCCTGCTACAGCATCCAATATTTTAGACCATTATACAATTCATCCATTATACTCTAAAGACTCCATAGATGATGCACTGGAAATGTACCAAATGCGATTAACAAAAGGATCTCCAATCAGCATATGGGAAAAAGTATAGAAGCACATGCTTTTCCTCTACTCTTTCCCACTGGGAAATGAGGAAGGTACGATGATAGACCCACTCAGATAACAGCATCAGAATACCACTCTTTATGAATGTATTCTGAAGATCCCAGATGGAGACAAAATGTGGAATACATATTCCACCTACTCTTTGAAAGTGAATTAGCAACTCTATGCAACAGAGTTGCACACACATTGAAATCGGGTACCCATTTTCAAAATATGTCAGCTGCACCATTACTGCAAAAAGTACAAGAAAAAGATGAGATTCTACAATCAAGCATTACAAATCTGTTAGCAAATATGCGTGGTACAAAGGAATACTGGGTCCAACGTCACAGAGGTGTACGTTGTATGATAAGAAACCTTGGCCCACTCACTTGGTTTGTTAAATAAAGTTGTGCAGAATATGAATGCTGAATATGAATGGGAAGATGTACATGATTTCCTATGCATAGCAAACAAAAACAATACAAATATAGATATACTAACACCTGGAGAACTCTGCTCTCTAGATCCTGTTAATGTTTCAAGATATTTCCATCATCGCTTCATTGCTATGCTACACTTTATTTGTAATAAAACTGTTCCTCCCCTCGAGGAAGTGGAACACTTCTTTTGGAGAAAAGAATACCAAGCTAGAGGAGCACCACACATCCACATGCTTTTGTGGATTAAATATGCTCCTAAACTTGGTCAAGACAGTGATGCAACTGTCTTACAGTTTATCAAAAAATATGTCACTTGTGAAATTCCTCCACAAACAACAAATAGTGACCTTCATGCACAAATTATACAATCTCAAAGACACAAATGTGGGAAATATTGTCATCGCAAATATAAAAACAAAGGGAAATACTTTACCAAATGCTGTGTTGCTTTCCCTAGACCCCTTACAGCAACAGGTCAAGTAAACAACTTCATGTCTTCAGTTAGACATAGTGTCAAAGGTAAATCACCTAAGAACACATATTAAATAAAAAGAACCGAAGAAGTAAAATACATCAATGATTACAATGCAATCATTGGCCATTATGGAATGGAAACATATATGTACAGTACATTGCAGACAATTCCACTGCAGTTGCACAATATGTTACAGCTTATTTAACCAAAGAAGAAAAAAACAGAGCTTCAAGACCTCTGGGATGACCTATCATCTGACAAAACACTGACACAGAAATTGTACAGCTTAGGCATAAAATAATCTCTCATAGAGAATGTGACTGCTATGAAGCTGCAGACCGTTTAAACGGTACTGCTTTGTATGGAAAATCTGAAAATATAGTGTGGCTAAGTCTTGATCCTGCTAAATCTAGAAAAAGAGTTCTCAAATCATATGAGGACATAGAAACAATAGCCAAAAATGATCCCGACAGCCAGGACATTTTGACAAACAATTTACTAGACACATACTACCCAAACAGGAGTACCAGTTTGGAAAACCATGTGTCTATACCACATAGCCCAAAACTTCACATATAAAAATAATATAAAACCAGATGAAAACAAAGGTAGATACAGAGTGACAAATTGTGAAGGCAGCTTAGTAAAACTTACCAAACAAAGCTTCATTAATCATATCAAATTGTCATTAAAATCTCTTCAACATAAAGAACTATATTAGATGTCCCTGCTACATTTTTTTAAACCTTGGAGAAAAGAAGAAGTTTTACTAGATATCTATGACTCTTATGAAAACGCTTTCAAAGCAAATGAAAGCACTTTAACAGATGTAAACTTTACACAGTACAAAACAATGTTGCACAATGAACATCAACACGAAGAAGAACTCCAGGCCCAACTAGATGAGGACACTCCCGGCAGTAGTCAACCTTTTGTAACAGGAAGCCAAGAACCACTGGGACAACCACTAATAGCAAACTAGGCAGAATTAGCTATGACAGAAGTAGAAAACACCATGTGTGACTCTGAAGAAAATACAGAAGACTTCACTCTACTGATATCAAAACTGAACAAAGAGCAGTGTAGCATTTTCCAAGAAGTAACAAAACAATTTGAACATGGTGTACCACATGAAAATAAACACTGTGCCTGCCAAAACTACACACCTATACTGCTATATGTAAGTGGTGAAGCTGGTTCAGGCAAAACAGTCTTAATCAAAATCATCAGCAAGTCCCTTCAACAATTGACAAATAACAAACTGTCAGCTGTTGTAACTGCCCCCACAGGTATAGCTGCCTACAACAAGATTCACTTTACACCGATTACTACTCCTTCCAGTAGAACACCAAAACAAATTAGAATATTACAAACTTTCTACAGAAGCTGCAATGGAACCAGGCAGAGTTTTGAAACAAATGAAAATGCTACTAATAGATAACGTGTTCATGGTATCCAACCTAATGTTGGCTTTGATTCACCTCCGATTACAAGAGGTACTCAAAACAGACTACGATGAGCTATTTGGAGTAAAACACATTATTCTTTTAGGAGATCTTCTTCAATTGTCAACAGTGAAAAGTGAACCTATTTTTAAAATCTTAGGGCACAGACTCTGCTGTAAAACTGTTGGCAGCATAGGGAATGTCAACCTTTGGCAACATTTCCAATACAGAGAATTAACAGAAAACATGCGCCAGTCTGCAGACGTCACATACGCCAACATTTTAAAAAGTATTAGAGTTGGTGTACTATCTCAAGAAGCACAATCAATATTAAAAACCCGGCACATCAATGCACTCTATGGCCATAACTCATGTGCTACTGATGACATGAAATTAGCACACAAAAATGTCAATAGTATGTACTTGATGCCAACTCTTGCAAGCTGTTCCAAATTCAATTAAACAATGTTACCAAAAGAAATGCAACCAATGATTGAAATTTGCTCTACAGACAAACTGGACGTACATGGTATGACACTACCCATGTCTCATCAAGCCACAACAAGACTAATTACCTTAGAAAACTCTATCTCCAACACAGATGGTTTAGAAAAATACTAAAATTATCTTTAAACTGTAGAGTAATGCTTAAACGTAACAGTGGAGCAAGGACTAGTTAATGGAGCACTTGGTACAGTTGTTGGCTTTCAAACATACTCATGTGACAACAACATTCCGTTTGTCAATATTCTCTTTGACAAACTATCAGAAGTTAAAAGGATAGGTCGCTCAACAGCCCCATTCCTTCTTTTCAAAGACATGTATGTACGCAGAGAACAATTTTCTCTAACTCTAGCATACGCAGTCACCATTCACAAATCATTGGGTCTTACCCTAGATAAAGCATTAATAGAAATTGGGAACAAAGTCTATAAAGAAGGCATGAGCTAAGTACTACTATCATGCTTACATACACTAGATAGTCTATTTCTAATCAACTTTGATGCAAGTAAAGTAAATGCTGATAGTGCTTGCATTCTAGAATACAATAGACTACGTTCACTGTACACCCCCATCTAAAAACCTATCCTGTTCCACAAAAAGCAAAACACTGTAAAAGAAAACTACTTCAAACAGAAACACAACAGGAACTCACTGCAAATCCTCCAAAGAGAGTAAAAGAAGCTAATACTTCATCAATTACTACAACCAAAGAAGAATCTACTGCTCAAAGTAACACACACTCTGAAAAAATGACATGGCCACAGAACTATAAGGTCCATTCAAATTTACAAATATATCTTGTGTAAATTGCTACACAAATGCAATAAATATTCTATTCGAATTGCCACCAATTATTGACAACATTTACTTACACAATACAGACCAATTGTGTTTGCAAATGTTAGTCCTTCATAGAAACGCAACCAACAATCCTGACAACACCTGCAGTGTTCATGGAATAAGACAAGATTAGACTATTGTGCTGGAATGGTCAAATTCACTATAAACTCACAAGAAGATCCACAAGAATTTCTAATGTACTTACTACAAGTACTGGAAAACAAAAACATACCTATAAATGAAATCTTTCAGATTTCATACATGTGGAAACATATATGCACTCTCTGCAATCATGTAGCGCAGGAACAAATCCCAAATAAACGCTTTGTTTATGTATCAACACCTAACTGTGGATCCATTCCATTTCAGCAACTTGTACAAAATGCAAACTATGGCAGATTGTGTACCACCTGCAATTCAGATAATCGCTCCACCTTACAAATACAGACACATAGTAAATATGTAATACTAATGCTTTCACGTTACAATGCAGATGGTACCAAAATCAACTGCAAGCTGACTGGATTCACACGTGGTCAAGTATCACTTGGAAAGAAATCATTCACAACAATAGGTATAATCTACCACGCAGGAGCCACAACCAATGCAGGTAACTACACTGCATACATAGAAAAGAATTGTGGATGGTTCGAATGTAATGATAGTACCATTACTTTAAAGCAGAAATTACCAGCAAATCTTATAAACGTTTATTTAATATTCTTAAAACCAAAATTTAATAACTAATCTGTGCATAAACATTAATACAACTTCAATTATAAAACGATAAACCATTAGAATACACCAACAGGTATCTAACTGCCCCAAGATTCTGCAACAACCAAACAGATAAAGCAATACCACTAAAATATAACAAAAAATAAACAGTTAGAATACGCCAACAGGTATCTAACTGCCCCAAAAATCTGCAACAACCCAACAGATAGATGAATAACTTGAAAGTATAAATAAAAAACTATAACCAGTTAGAATACGCCAACAGGTATCTAACTTCCCCAAAAAATCTGCAACAGGCCAACAGATAAAAGATTAGTATGAAATTATAAGTAAAGAATTAGAATACACCAACACGTATCAAACTGCCCAAAAATCTGCAACAAGCCAACAGACAGAAGATTAACCAGAAACAACAAATAAGCACTGAAAACAAAGAAAGAAATATATTGTAACATCACAAAAAAGTTTTTTTTTTTAGTCCAGCATGGATTTTTTTTTCCCACAGACCCAATGATTTAGAAAACAAACACAGAAACTGAGCAAATGTCACAGTACACTGGTTTGATATATAGTACTTCTAAAGTACTAAATATGAGGGTCGAAATAATGCAGAAATATCTTTTCTGCAATGCAATAACTCATTATGAACTACCTACGCTAACATGTGATCTTTTCTTTTATCACAGAAATTGGAAAAAGAAAATCTGCTCATGAAAGAAATATATCTAATCACAAAAAGTCAAACAGTAAGTAAATAATAATTCAAATTACAAATACTGCTGCATAACACAACCATTCAAGCAAACATCTAACCATACACCACAATCCAAAAATGTTTACTTCCATGGATATGTTAAACTGCAGTGCGTTTTACCAAACTCTACAATCTTAATTGCATGACTTAGCCAAAACTTCTACAAAACAAAAAGTACACAAACTTTTGATTTGTGGATATTTGATGGATGTTTGATTGTATGGGTATGTTATGCTGAGGCCATGCGCCCAAGACTCTAGGCCCTGGCCACAACCACTGCAGCATAACACACCCATACAATCAAAAATTCAAACTGTGGTATATAGGCTACTTATACAGGATATTAATTACAATCAACGTGCTACTAAAAACCCAAACCAATACCATACTAAAGTAAAATAGCCAGTAGTGCATTTTTTATGTCTGCGGACAGTCGTGAAGACCACAGACATGACAAACACATCAGGGGCACCTGCCATCTCAACAAATACAGCATTTGACCCATCTCTTACTTCCCCACCCTCCCCAAGCACTCTTACACACTAACACACTCCCCAAAATTGTATTTTTTCCCATTCGTCACTGCGCTGTCTGCGGATGTCGTGGATCCAAGGTGGCAGGTGCATCAAAGCAATGTGAACCACCTCACGCTTCATCCCAGGCAATCAGCGGACATGTGGTATTTCCGCAGACATGACGCAAGCCGATTAGCCAATCGGTGTCCTGTCCGCTGAGCAAACAGATAAATGTGTCCACACGGGGACATAAATATCACTCATTTTTTTAGACCTACTTTTTCGTTTTTTTAAAACAAAACTACTGGACAGATTTCCACCAAATTAACAAAATCACTTTTTCTGGACCAAGCAGCTACTCCTACAACACATTTGGGGCATTCCCGTTCAGGGTTTGAGCTGTATGCATGAGTAAAGTTTTTTCCCCATGAACTCTATGGGAAAAAAATACATTTTTGGGACACCCCTTATAACCTTGCCCCCCCTGCACCAAACCTCACTAAACTGTTCAAAAAAATTCAGATTGGGCCATATACTTTTTTTTTTGCAAAGTTTGGTGTGGATACGTCCAGGGGGAGCAAAGTTATACGCCACCGAAAAAGTGCTCTACCTGTGGGATTAGCAACTCAATCATAACTACATGGCCACTACTGTGGGCCGTGTAATATATATATATATATATATATATATATATATATATATATATATATATATATATATATATATATATATATATATATATATTCAGTAAAAAACCTTTGTTAAAGGGACGTTATGGTTAAGTTGCGCTACTAAAAACCTATGAAATTCAGTAAAACAACTTTGTTAAAGGGACGTTATGGTTAAGTTGCGCTATTAAAAACCTATCAAATTCAGTAAAAAAAATCTTTGTTAAAGGGATGTTATGGTTCAAAGTAAAACCGAAAAACCCCTGAAATTCGGCAGTTATGGTAAGATAAGCAACCATAACTCGCGCCACCGTGCACTGCTAACACTAACACCCAGGACATCAAAGATGACATCACAAATGTCATTGATGACATCACTGATGACATCACATGGCTGGCTCTCCTAATTCTCCTGTTTTTGTTTCCGTTTCTGCCCCACCTTCTCAGTCATAAATTGTTTATATATGTTAAATAAAGTTACTTTTTTATATTGTGTTGTAATTACTTTCAGTTCTTTGTGATAAAACCAATTTAGGTGTCCACGGACAGTGCGGTTATTCAGAAATGTTCGTAAATAAACAAAAATGTAAGTGTCCTGAGGGCACTATATCTGTCCGTAATGTTCTTATGCAAGTTGAAAATGTTCTAAGAACACTCGTATTGTCCTGAAATGTTCATAAATAAACAAAAATGGAGGTGTCCTTAAGAACACTATGCCTGTTCGTAGTGCTCACTATCAAGTTGAAACTGTTCTAAGAACACTCGTGGGGTCCTGAATTGTTCGTAAATAAACGAAAATGGAGGTGTGCTTGAGACGCTGTGTCTGTCCGTATTGTGCACAAGTAAATTAAACTGTGCTAAGAACAAACGGCTGTCCGTAACTGTTTGTTTTACGTGTGACGCACTTTTAGTTAGTTCAGGACCCGAACACTGTCCATAGAACATCAACACGCATGCGCAAAACAATGTCCGTACATTGGGTGTCCTGCGGACGGCTGCTACCTTAGCGAACATGCTCATGAAACAATCATGTGACCATGCCCACGCTGATCGCGTGTTCTGTTTATGTCCCCGAACACTTTAAAAGTACATTTCAAGTAATCCACAAGATTTCTAATTAGAAACTCAACATACCACAAATCCCACATACTAATCCTGTTTCCACATAGTTTTTGTGACTTTTTGAACCTTTTTTGGTGTTCGATCTGTCTTGCGGACGGCGCGCATGTCCATGAACCGCGCACAAGCACCCCTATAAAAGACCACGCCCTAGAGCTCATTCTCATTGTGTTTCTGGCTATTCTACAGAGCACAGAGATTTTTGCTGCAACCTGCAGATTTCCATCTTCAACCTGATGGTTTCTGTGGCTCCACTGCTGAAGGGCCTGAAGAGAGGAACAGGAGTGATGATACAGAGGAGGAAGAAGAGGATGATGAGAACGAGGTAGAGGAAAACCCTACTACCCGCCCTCGGCGTGATTCTTGGGTGTGGCGGTTGTTTATCGTTCATGGGAATGGTCCTAAGGCTCGTGTGAACCGTGTCACCTGCAATGAGTGCCTAATGGTACTCAGTCGCGGGAGGCATAGTTCGTATAGTTCGAAATCAACCTACTACGTTCTTCGCAAGGTTGTACCTTGCGAAGAACGTAGTAGGTTGATTTCCTCTACTTCATCCTCCGTTTCTGATCCTGGCACCACAAGGACAACCTCTGTGGGACAGCGTCTTCCTCAAGCTGCCTCACAGGCCATACAGAATTCTGATGACCCTTACCATTTGAGGGTCACAGTTGCATGTATGTCCTGTCACACAGTACTCTGCATGGGGGAGCAACTTTGCAGTGCTTTTGAGACTATTGTCTCAGAGCACGAGACGATCTGCTCACTACCCAAATAAAACCCACTCTACATCTTCCTCTCTCAGCTTGCCCTTTCGTATCCCTGTGGTTGGTGTCCCCCCTTTCCCCTCCTTTCCCCTCCTCTCCTAGTGTGTCGTGTAAAAAAAACAAAAAAAATACAAAATTACAAAATTCAAAAAAAAATAAGGCTCTTTTCAGAGCCGCCTTTCACAGTTAAAAAATAGAAGTGAAAATAAATGAAGCAGGGCTCTTTGTATTTTTTAGAAGTTCGCGGACAGTCCGCGGACACCCTATCACATCCATTGCAATTTCCTCTGGTTGGAAGTGGTGGCTCTGAAAAGAGCCTTTGGGAGGTGTTTGTGTGTCAAAAATTATAAATACTTAACACCTACTTCAAAATGGATGCTGTAATTCTAAAAAAGGTCGTATTGCATTTTGTATATTTCTCAAAATCTGATTGCCAGCATAAGTAAGATGGACTCCATCTCTACGAAAAATGTATGTACTACGAAACATAATATTTTCATTGTGAAAAGAGGACATGCCAAAATTTCTTAGAAAGGCACAAACAGCCTTATTAACATTGCGCCTTGCTTTTTCCATTTGTGGACCAAATGAAGAAGAACGAAGCCACATTGTCTCTGTGCAATCCGTGAAAATATTAATTGAGAATTAGGGAACATGTCCATGACCTTCCCAAGTCCTTCTTTCATAGAAAATTGAAAAGAAATTCCAGACACATGTCCTAAACTGTTCCCCCCACAATGAATTACAATTATGTCTGGATGTTGCTCTGTCTCCAAACTAGCACAAAGAGGTAGCAAGTCCAACCACTTCATTCCACGTACTCCATGCCAGTGTACTTCCACATGTGGAAATCCAAGATCTACAGCTACTCCACAGCTTTCTGCATGCACCTTCAACCAATGTATCCATGAATCTCCCAAAATCCAAACAATCTGTTTTCTGAAACACACAGCCATAGCTATCTGTTGTTCTCTTAGCAAAAAGAGTATCTGAGAAACTCTCTCCTGGCACAACACACCCACTAAACTTTCCTGACCAATCCCTTTCAGTGCTCATTCTCATTTGCATGACTTCTGAACCCAAAAATCCCCGGATCTAACACCCGATGTCCGCGAACTACCGCCATGACACATGTCCTAAACTGTTCCCTCCACAATGAATTACAATTATGTCTGGATGTTGCTCTGTCCCCAAACTAGCACAAAGAGGTAGCAAGTCCAACCACTTCATTCCACGTACTCTATGCCAGTGTACTTCCAAATGTGGAAATCCAAGATCTACAGCTACTCCACAGCTTTCTGCATGCACCTTCAACCAATGTATCCATGAATCTCCCAAAATCCAAACAATCTGTTTTCTGAAACACACAGCCATAGCTATCTGTTGTTCTCTTAGCAAAAAGAGTATCTGAGAAACTCTCTCCTGGCACAACACACCCACTAAACTTTCCTGACCAATCCCTTTCAGTGCTCATTCTCATTTGCATGACTTCTGAACCCAAAAATCCCCGGATCTAACACCCGATGTCCGCAAACTACCGCCATGACACATGTCCTAAACTGTTCCCTCCAAAATGAATTACAATTATGTCTGGATGTTGCTCTGTCTCCAAACTAGCACAAAGAGGTAGCAAGTCCAACCACTTCATTCCACGTACTCCATGCCAGTGTACTTCCAAATGTGGAAATCCAAGATCTACAGCTACTCCACAGCTTTCTGCATGCACCTTCAACCAATGTATCCATGAATCTCCCAAAATCCAAACAATCTGTTTTTGAAACACACAGCCATAGCTATCTGTTGTTCTCTTAGCAAAAAGAGTATCTGAGAAACTCTCTCCTGGCACAACACACCCACTAAACTTTCCTGACCAATCACTGTCAGTGCTCATTCTCATTTGCATGACTTCTGAACCCAAAAATCCCTGGATGTAACACCCGATGTCCGCGAACTACCGCCATGTCCGCGGACATATCGTAAGATGAACAGCCCTTCTACCATTTCCACTTCACTTTCTGTGCCATTCCCTCATTGGATGTAGCTAAGAAGTCACATGACCATCCACCAATCACATTCAAGACCTCTACATCTAACTGCATCATCATAGATCAGCACTGCAAATGTACTGTGAATCTCTCTGAGTACAAGTGTCCTATCATTGGCAAGCACCATCTACAAGAAATACTGTACAAGTCTCCAAGATTTCTACTTGCAGATCCATGCATATCCATATGCATGAACACAAACTACAGGTATGCATATTTTCTGCACAGTACATGACCACATTTCAAACTGACTTAATATTTTTGTTTTATTTCTTTATTTGTTCAATTACTTTAATTATGCATGACATTGAGGCACTATTACCTGGAAGGGATTAGTTACAGAAATAGTGGTATTCAGTGGTACATTATGAATTTCACAAACATAGTAAAGATATTTTGTTTGCTACAGTTAGTCATTACAATACAATGTGTTCATTAAGAACATATCATATGTATTGCACTTGTGCGATGTATCTTATGTAAATAAGATAGTTTTAATGGTTTTGAGGAAGGCACTGATGATTTCAATTAAAAAAATCAATGTCTAAATTAAAAACAGTGCTATATACAAATACAATTACTAATGTGTTTCTTTTACAATTGCCTGTAATTGCCGGTTGCTTCTTTTCATTTTCCTGAAAAGAAGCAACCGGATTTGAAGAACAAAAAAGAACTAAGAAGTAACCTGTTCATTTCAGAAAAAAAGTTAGTAGAACATCCCCATAATATTTGTATTATTACTGAAACACACTGTAAAGTTAATTCATGCTATTTCTGTGCCTAAAAATAGAGATTGTGCACCATTCTGTCCAAAAATCCCCATGTCTTAAACAAGGATTTACAGCCAGAATGGCCCACAAATTCTTATTTTTGGACACACAAATTACCCAACTCAACCGCTAGAATTTTGATATTATAGAACAAACAACTGTTTTAATTGTATACATTAGATTTACTATTTGTACTTCTCCACACCACTAGCTTACTTTTTTCTGTCATCTGAACCCCAGTTTAGTAGCACATAAATTCAGGAACACCCATCCCTACTAGTTGTAGTTCCCAAGGCACAATCACACACCATTACATACATCTTCATCATCTTACTCAAACACTCATGCACACAGCACACATACATTGCAGAACACCCCAACCCATACCTTCTTTAATTTTTTCAACAGGCCCTAAAGAATGCCTTCCAAAAGTCAAGTCCGTAGAAAGCAACGCAGAAGTAAAGCAAATGAAAATAAAAGTGTCCAACATAAGCATCCATCTCTAGCAGAATTTGTCAATTGAAACAAAACAGCTAATACAGTCATTTAGTGAAACAAAGGAAGTTTCAAGTGCAAAAACTGTGCCTCCTCTATCAAAATGTAAAACAAACCAGAAAACAATTAACAAACAATCTGCTATCACTACAGATAAAACTGCTTCTATAAATCTTGATAAAGTTCTAAGTAAGCATACCAAGAAAAGTATTTTAGCCAAAATGTTCCATCACAGAGTCCTTCAAAACCGGAGAGAAACCAGGTTCAACCCTTAAAACCTATCGTAGGAAATTAATCTTAGAAGCGTTGATAGATAGTGCAATTCTTCTCAAAAGAAAGTTATTTATTTTAGTGTTAAACAAAATGAAACCACTAACAAAACTAATAACTAAATTGCAAAAAAGACTTATCAATTAATAAAATGTCAACAGAAAGGACTTCTTAAGTATCTGCAGAGGTGAATGGAATCACACTGCAAGCACAGAACGATACTTTAATGAAGAAGCGTACAAACAAAAGCAAACAAATACAATTGCCATACATAGCAATGGTTGAGGTTATGAAAAAGTGAATAATGCCATAATTGAACAAGAAGTACTCCTTACAAAAATATGCCCTGAAAACTTAGAATTACCCGTCCATTCAACTGAATCAGAACATCTAGTGTACAAATGGCCATGCATGTCAATGTGTAACATTCCCAAACAATTTTTCAAGTCTTTACGCCAATTCCTCAATCAATATGTAAAAAGCAAAGACAAAATCAAAATTAAACTACTGCAAAATATGGATACCTGTCCAGTGCGCAAGTACACAGGACTACAAGGACATTCATTGGCCTGCATTACAGGACCTACTTGTAAAACCATCTTCCATGATATCAAAAGAATATCAACACATCATTCAACTATAAGAAATCTAGTTCATAAAATGTACTATGCTAAAAGTCCTGCTCTACATGGTACAGCAAAAGACCTACTTGAAGAAATTGACTATATCCAGAAAAAATATTTTGGAAGTGAAAGCCACTTACAGAATGAAATAGCTTTAAACCAAATTAGCAACAATTCTACACATGGCAACCTTTTACTAAACACATACAAAAAAGAAATACTAACATTTAAAAGTACATCAGCTGAAATACCAAACCATGTGTGTTTATGTTGCCGCAGAACTTTTTATAAAAGTAACAAAAAAACTGTAGACCTATCATACAAAATAGAAGACAATGAAGATTCTAAATGGTTTGAATTAGCTCTCTACCTTGTAGCAGAAAACAAATACGAAATAACTGACCCCTTAATACTTTGCAGTTACTGCACTACAAAACTTGACAACAACCAAACTCCTTCACGTGCTATCACAAATAATTTGGAATTATACCCACTACCAAAACCCCTACAACAACTTAATTTATATGAGAGCATCATAATTCAAACAGTGCACCCATTTCAAGCAATAATACTCCTTCAACCAAAAACAGCAAAATTACCTCCATCTGAATTGGTAAAAGGCATTTGTGGAAAAGTAGTTTATTTACCATTAGATCTAAAAGAAAATGTGCAAACTCTAGGAGTGCAACGTCCAATGCAGCAATCTTTAATTATCTTAGTAAATGGAGTACCTACAAAAGACACAAAAAATGGCAACAGCTGGTAGACTTACATAAAGTTAGACATGCCTTGCAATATCTTAAAGAGAATGATGAATATTACTAAGAAATTAATATTGAAGAAAACTTGAAGGATACAACTGAAATAAT
The DNA here is from genome assembly GCF_040938575.1 of Ambystoma mexicanum. Classification (NCBI taxonomy): domain Eukaryota; kingdom Metazoa; phylum Chordata; class Amphibia; order Caudata; family Ambystomatidae; genus Ambystoma; species Ambystoma mexicanum. The sequence continues at coordinate 221,651,299 of NC_090930.1, forward strand.
TCAAGAAACACAAGAAGCTGGTCAATTTGAGCTCGTAGATCCTGCTACAATATCAAATACTTTAGACAATTATACAATTCATCCTTTGCACTCTAATGACACCACAGAAAATGCACTGGAAACGTACCAAATGCGTCAAACAAAAGGATCACCAATCAGCATATGGGAAAAAAGTATAGAACCACGTGCTTTTCCTCTACTCTTTCCAACTGGCAAAGGAGGAAGGTACGCTGATAGACCTATTCAAATATCAGCTTCAGCATACCGCTCATTACGGATGTACTCTGAAGATCCCAGATTTAGACAAAATGTGGAATACATATTCCACCTACTCTTTGAAAGTGAACTAGCAACTTTATGTTACGGAGTTGCACACATATTAAAATCAGGATCACACTTTCAAAATATGACAGCTACACAATTATTACAAAAAACGCAACAAAAGGATGAGATTTTACAATCAAATATTACAAACCTATTAGCAAATATGCGTGGTACTAAAGAGTACTGGTTTCGACGTCATGGAGATGTACGTTGCATGATCAGATACCTTGGGCCACCCACTTGGTTTGTTACATTAAGTTGTGCAGAATATGCATGGGAAGATTTACATGATTTCCTACGCATATCAAACAAAAACAAAACAAACATAGATATACTAACACCTGGATAACTTTGTTCTTTGGATCCTGTTAATGTTTCAAGATATTTTCACCATCGCTTCACTGCTATGCTACATTTTATTTGTATTAAAACTGTTCCTCCCCTTGGAGAAGTGCAACACTTCTTTTGGAGAAAAGAATACCAAGCCAGAGGAGCACCACATATCCACATGCTTTTATGGATTAAAGATGCTCCTAAATTTGGTCAAGACAGTGATGCCACTGTTTTACATTTTATTGAAAAATATGTCACTTGTGAAATTCTATCAGAATCCGCAAATAGTGATCTGCATGCACATATTTTACAATTTCAAAGACACAAATGTGGAAAATATTGTCATCGCAAATATAAAAACAAAGGGAAATACTACACCAAATGCTGATTTGGTTTCCCTAGACCAGTTACAAATACAGGTCAAGTGAACAACCTCATGCCTTCAGTTAGAAACAGTGTTAAATGTAAGTCACATAAAAATACATATTTCATAAAAAGAAAAGAAGAAGAAAAATATATCAATGATTACAATGCAATCATTGTCCACTTTTGGAATGCAAACATAGATGTGCACTACATTGCAGACAATTCTACTGCAGTTGCACGGTATGTTACAGCATACTTAACCAAAGCAGAAAAGACAGAGCTCCAAGACCTTTGGAATGACCTGTCATCAGATAAAACAGTGTCTCAGAAATTATACAGCTTGGGCATAAAAATGCTCTCCCATTGAGAATGTGGATCATACGAAGCAGCTGATCGTTTAACTGGTACTGCATTGTATGGTAAATCTGAAAATATAGTATGGCTAAGTCTTGGTCCAGCTAAATCTAGAAAAGGAGTTCTAAAATCCTACGAAGATATAGAAACAATAGCCAAACGTGATCCCAACAGCCAAGACATTTTAAAAAACAATTTATTGGAAACATACTACCCAAACAGAAGTAATACTTTGGAAACCATGTGTCTATACCACATACCACAAAACTACACATCCAAAAATAATCTAAAACCTGATGAAAAAAAAGGTAAATACAGAGTGACAAACTGTGAAGGCAGCTGAGTTAAACTCATTGAACCAAATTTAATTAATCATATAAAATTGTCATTAAAGACTCCTCAACATAAAGAAGTATATTGCATGTCCCTGCTACAACTCTTTAAACGAAGGAGAAAAGAAGAAGAAATACTAGATAACTATGACTCATATGAAGATGCTTTCAAAGCAAATGAAAGCACTATAACTGATATAAACTTTACACAGTACAAAACAATGTTGCACAATGAACAGCAACACGAAGAAGAACTTCAGGCCCAAGTAGATAAGGACACTCCTGACAGTAGTCAACCTTCTGTAACAGGAAGCCAAGAACCACTGGGAGAGCCACTAATAGCATATGAGGCAGAATTATCTATGATAGAAGTAGAAAACACCATGGGGCCAATTCATAGAATTCGGCGCACAAGTGGCGCACGCGGCTGGCGCACAGTGTGCGCGTGCGGTAGTCTGCGCCAGCAGCGTGCGCTGAAACACATTTCCGCGCACAGCGTATTCATGGATTCCAGCCACCAAAACCAGCCGTGGCGCACAGTGGCGCAGCGACCTTGCAGCAGCGCCAGTTACGCCCCCAAGAACGCCTTCCGCGCAGGGAAAAGCCATCAAAATCCCCAATCCAGCGCAAAGGGCTGCGCTAACCCTGTACCAGCACGGCAAGCGGGCTACGTGTATTACAGGGGTTCACGTGAAGTTTCACACGCGATTTCAGCAGTGTACATGTATTTCAGGGGTGCGCGGGAAGTTCCACACGCGAATAGCCTGGGCGCGTGTATTTCAGGGGTGCGCGGGAAGTTCCACACGCGAATAGCCTGGGCGCGTGTATTTCAGGGGTGCGCGGGAATTTCTACACGCGAATAGCCTGGGCGCGTGTATTCCAGGGGTTCGCGGGAAGTTTCACACGCAATTTCAGCATGGTACGTGTATTTCAGGGGTGCGCGGGAAGTTCCACACGCGACTAGCCTGGGCGCGTGTATTTCAGGGGTGCGCGGGAAGTTCCACACGCGAATAGCCTGGGCGCGTGTATTTCAGGGGTGCGCGGGAAGTTCCACACGCGAATAGCCTGGGCGCGTGTATTTCAGGGGTTCGCGGGAAGTTTCACACGCGATTTCAGCAGGGTACGTGTATTTCAGGGGTGCGTGGGAAGTTCCACACGCGAATAGCCTGGGCGCGTATATTTCAGGGGTGCGCGGGAAGTTCCACACGCGAATAGCCTGGGCGCGTGTATTTCAGGGGTGCGCGGGAAGTTCCACACGCGAATAGCCTGGGCGCGTGTATTTCAGGGGTGCGCGGGAAGTTCCACACGCGAATAGCCTGGGCGCGTGTATTTCAGGGGTGCGCGGGAAGTTCCACACGCGAATAGCCTGGGCGCGTGTATTTCAGGGGTGCGCGGGAAGTTCCACACGCGAATAGCCTGGGCGCGTGTATTTCAGGGGTGCGCGGGAAGTTCCACACGCGAATAGCCTGGGCGCGTGTATTTCAGGGGTGCGCGGGAAGTTCCACACGCGAATAGCCTGGGCGCGTGTATTTCAGGGGTGCGCGGGAAGTTCCACACGCGAATAGCCTGGGCGCGTGTATTTCAGGGGTGCGCGGGAAGTTTTACACGCAATTTCAGCAGGGTACGTGTATTTCAGGGGTGCCGGGGAGCCCTACCTGTGATTTGACAGTGTGGGTCCTCCCAGGTGTTCCCTGTACACCCTCCATGGCCCCTGCAGGCAGCCCACACCACAGGGGACTACCCTGCATCCCTGGTCATGTCCCGCAGGCAGGCCACCCAACATGGGCATGCCCCCCAGCAAAGGCACATGTCTCCTTGAACTAATGAACACCAACTCATGTCCCCCACCACCCCCACCCCCCAGCACTGTGGGGCACCTGCCAGCAGGCCCCCACCCATGTCCAACTCATGTCCCCCAACCCCCCACCCCCCAGCAATGTGGGGCACCTGCCACCAGGCCCCCACCCATGTCCAACTCATGTCCCCCACCACCCCCACCCCCCAGCAGTGCAGGGGCACCCACCACCAGGCCCCCACCCATGTCTCCCACCACCCCCACCCCCCCAGTCACCAGGGGCAGCCTCCACCAGGCCCCCACCCATGACTCCCACCACCCCCACCCCCCCCAGTCACCATGGCCAGCCTCCACCAGGTCCTCACAATCCCCAACACACATGCACGTCAGCGTGTAATACGAGGAAAGGGCCATGCGCGTAGTGGAAACTGCACGTCCGCGTGTAATACGAGGAAAGGGCCTATGCGCGTAAGTGACGTGACGCACGCAGGTGTTACCCTCATTGCACGTGATGACAGAACACACGTGGATTTCCACCAATCGCGTGTGAAAGTTCCCGGCACCCCGGAACACACGTACCCAGGCCACTTGCGTGTACGCACACTCCCCTCCAATCACACGCGATGACACTCGGACCGTATCCGAACACGGGAAACACGCGCACGGCAAAAGACGTGCACAGGCGTCAACGCGTCTGCCACACGAAGGCAGGCGGAAGCGTCCCCGCGCACAGCATAAAAGTGCGCGCAAACAACAAACGCGTATATACAGCTACGATGAATGCCCCATTTGTTGCTGCACTGATCGTGGGACACCGTAGGAGGAGGAGAATAGCCAGGGCACGCATTTTCGCAACACGGACAAGCCTTTTTGGGATGCCTGACGACCAGGTCTATGGCAGGTATAGGTTTCCACCCCATATCATCCTAGACCTGGTCAGGGAGTGGGAAGATGACCTCACATCCCCCACCCTTTGCTCCCAAGCATTGAGCCCCTTGGAGAAGGTGCTCAATGTCCTGCATTTTCTGGCCACTGGGTCATTTCAGCGGACCACTGCCATAGTGGGGGGGGTCTCACAGGCCACGAAGTCACGCTGCCTACACCAGGTACTGGCAATCATGACAGCGCGCCCCTCAGTCCGCAGGCACATATACATGCCCAGAACACCCGCAGAAAGGCAGGCTGTTGTCCTGGATTTTTTCAGGGTGGCACACTTCCCCAAAGTGCTCGGTGCCATAGATTGCACCCATGTGGCCCTACGTCCACCTAGGGCCATTGAGCACATCTACCGAAACCGCAAGCACTGGCATTCCATCAATGTACAGGTGGTATGTGATGCAAAGGGAATCATCACCTCTGTCTATGCAAACTACCCTGGCTCCACCCATGACAGTTTCATATACAGAATGTCCGCCCTGAGCCGGGCCCTGGAAGCTGGGCAGCATGGCGACACATGGCTCCTAGGTCAGTACAAATGCCCTTGCACATGCATGCAAGTCACACACAGACAAATATCCAAACCCTAATTATCTCAACTATTATCATCTCCCCAGGGGACAGTGCCTACCCTCTGAGCAACCACATGATGACGCCAATCCGGAACCCCACCACACCACCCCAGGTAAGATACAACGCCGCCCATATTGCAACCAGGGGCATAGTGGAGCGCACATTCGGAGTGCTCAAGTCACGTTTCCGCTCCCTTGACCGCTCTGGCGGGCAACTACTCTATGCACCACCAGTAGTGTGCAGGATCATTGTGGCAGCATGTGTCCTGCACAATGTTGCAACACGGCAGGGCGTCCCAGTGGACATGGTGGTGCCCCCACATCCCCAACCACAGGCGCTGCCCATGGGAGGGGACAGGGCACATGGCGAGGAAGCCCGGACCCAGCTTGTGGCCACATTTTTCACCTAAACTCCCACCCCTGCGGAGTGCACACAGGCCTGGCACATACCAGGTGACAATCGATGATGACAAAGAGACAGTCAACTGTAACAACCTTACCACCCTGAGATAGTTGCCATGGAAGTGCCACATCGTCTGCATCCCTAGCTACTTAAACACAAGCTATCCTGTGTGACCAAAAGGCACACATATGACATATGACATGATATGGGCCATACACAAGTATTCCAAGGCGCAATGAGGCAGGGAGGGGGGAACAAGGGAACACAGAGAACGGTACTACTAGGCCCGGTGTCATTGGGATCGTGCAAGTGCAGGGGTAGGGGGAATGGGAAAAGTGCAAGGGGAAGGGTGGGGGGGAGTCCAGTACAGGGGAAGTAGCCCGAAAAAATAATACATAGGTCACCTGGTGGCAACTACAAAGGTGAGTGCAGTCAAGTGCTGGGAAGGGAGGGCTGTAGGGATAGAGAGACAGTACTGCAGTGCAGGGGTTGCCAGGGAGGCAGTGCAAGCGGAGAGTGGCTGGGCCAGGGACCAAGGTCGGTGAGAGTGGCCCAGTTGCAGCTCCTGTGCAGTTCCAGTGGAGAATTCTGCAAGGGAGAGGCAGAGAGTAAGCAGAAGCAAAGAGGAAGGACATGAGGTGCTTCCAGAACTGGAGATGATTCCCCTCAAGTTCAAGCCAGGCCGGAAGTCTGTTCCAGGGGGAGGGCCCTGCTGCGGAGAGAAATCTACCCCCAGCTAGTTGCTCTGAGAAGCGGATGACACGGACATGCAAGGTGTGCATCACACACACCTGCACACCAGGCCATGGCCATCACTGTCATGTCACACAAACCCTCCCAAACATCAACATGTCATGGCACGCAATACCCATACACCAATGCAGTAACGATAAGGTACACATTGCCATGTCCTAAATGCACAGTGGCATCGGACACTGCTGCCTGACCCGGAATCAGATGAAATGACAGACCAACAACCTCCCACCCAAAATAAGTCATTTCAAAATGCATTACAACAGTCGTAGACGTAATATCACAATGAATGTCTGTCTACATGCACATCATGCATTGCAAAATCAACACTGCAGCTCATGTGTGCAGTGTCCTACTCCTGCATCACACTGCTCAGCGCACAGCACAGTGAACAGCCATTGTGTGTGATGCACACCCTGAGCATCAAATCTAAGTGACAGACCACGTCAAACATCAAATCAGGCATGTACTGGATCCATGATCGGTCACAGAACATGTGCTGCCGGGACACAGTGGGCACCAGAATTCAAACAGTGTACATGTGTATATGCAAGGGTGGGAGTACATGTAGTGCATCAGAGTGCAAGTGTGTGGTTCTGCAAGGACATGCACTCCACATATGCATGTGCACTCAAGTGACCATCAGTGTTCCCTACACATCACATGTGAACATCCACCATGTGTACACCCCAGCATGTCAAACCTCAACTATCCCCTCGCACCTGAAAGGAAAACACAACACATGAACAGGCATTGATCAGCAGAACACAACATGTACATGGGATACCACCATTACTATGTCAGAGTTCCCATCACACTGCAGGGCAAGGCAACAATCAACAACAACCTCCCCCTCCCTCACAAATGACCATGACCCACTGAACAACTGCACCTGGGTCATGGAGCCCCCAAACCTCAATTCCACCTGGCCACAGGATCACCTTTACCCTTCGTCATCATCTCCCACCTTGTGTGTAAAAAGATGCCTGAACCCCCTGAATACACACTCATTTCCGAAACACAAAATCCAAGGCATAAAAACGAACCCAAACACCCTCCAGTAGATGACTTGACGTAGCAGTACCTCACAAAGGCCAAGTACTACCACAATGATGCAACAACCAAGGTAGCACAGCAAAACAATGTCACGACAGGATGTGAGACATGTGTGGTACATGACATCGGATGATGCACCATGAATGGATGTGTACTGTCACAGGTCCCCTGTACAGGCGCGGGAGTGCCACCAAACAACCACCCCCACCATGTCCCGGGTGCCTGCAAGGTCAAACTCACACAGGCCCCTGAGACCCTGGTGGGGAAGGAGGTTCAGGGATATGCAGTCGGGACAGGTGTTGACACACTGGATGACTGGAATGAGCGGCAGGAGAGGGGAGGTGGAATGACACATGAAACTAGGGAATGCACGAAAATGTACAACCTGCATGAACACATACACAATCCAAACAGACTTGGACATCATTGTCATGGCCTTCTGTAGTCCAGGCTCAGGAGTGGTACGAACCCACCACCCCCTCTAGGGTTTTGGCGCCTTCGGGGCATACACAGGCATCCGCAACCCCAGTGGGGAAAGAGGGTCAGGGAACGTTGCTTGGATAGGCACGGGAAGCAGGAACACCGGGTAGAGGGTACAGGTTTCAAAATTGCATAGGATCACGGGTGATTAGGGAGAAAATAACATACCAAATAGAACCACACATACATCCATGCATCAGTACACTCCCCAGCAAGCCTATGCAGAGCAGTTTGTAAGAAAAACAACAAGACACTTAGCTCTGGTTTTGAGTGCTGGCCTCCTGCCTGCGCACTCTCAGGTCCGGTTACAGGAGCACTGCAATGCTGCAAAGAGAGACACAGTCAACAACCTGTACGTGCCAATTGCACAAAAACACAACACCAAACATGCCCCATAGCAACAGACTACTCTACAAACAGACAATCTGTGGTTGATGCTTCGTACCCATATATAACATCACCCCTGTGACGGGTCATACACAGTCAATGCAGTAAGGCAGCCGCTGCTGGGTGCGTGGAAAATGGAACACCAATGTGTCACAATTCACACAACATGCAATGTTCCCTGGGTAAGCAGACAGACCCATATTGCAAGCCATGACTACAGAGCAAGTTGTGTACCACCATGACCGAAACAAAGTTGGCAGTGCATTTATCATGAAGTACGTGGAAAAGACATGCACTGCACCCGAGTATGTCCCTTGCTGCATGTCCCTGCGAGCTGCCCCTTTCCATGTCTCGGAAGGCTACATGGTTGATACAAGTGGCTCAATGGACCTTGGTGTACCGGAGGGTATGTGCCACTGCCCCTGCATGTGTCCCAGACAACCCTACTATCAGCAGCCATCAGTCCACAAACACATCTGAGCTGCATTGTGTGCTTCAACACCAATATTCGTCTAAGCTCACCCTCAGTGCTGTGACTAAGCCTGCATGTGCAACTCGCCTGGTGCAAGCTTTGCTGTGTCGTGGCCCCCCTGTGATGCTCACCTTGCCTGGAGTTCCTTGGAACATGTCAGCAGTACTAGGATGTGGGTCTGCAATCACTGTGCCTCTGCTCCTGCACACATGTGCATGTGGGCACCAACAAACGGGTCCAGAATTCCGTCGTCCAATGGGACATGTCTGCTGGTAAAGGTGCTCTGGAGGCTCATCCCCCTGCAGAAAGGGCATGTAACACATGATTAATGCTTCAAAGTAATCTGTGTGTGTCTCATCAGGCATCTCATTACTTGACCATGTCAGAGAGTCACATCACAAATCACACCATCAGTCCGTCTTTCACCTACAAAGTGTGGAACACTATCTACAGCATGAATAGCAACACGCACATGTACAGGAAAGAAATGAAACATACTACACAATGCATAGCAATCAATGTCCACATTAATCATGATACACCCCATCTAGCAAAAGCTGAACAGTGGACAATGACACCTAAATCATCCCCACTAGGGGTGTCAACACAAGTCACACAGCACCAGACATGCCACAGATATGACAGTCCAATGCCCTTGTGTAAAATGCTGTAACACCGAACCATCCTGGCGAGCCCATGGATAAGGGAGGCAGGAGTAGCATATGTGAGTCAAGGAACCCAAGCAGCAAACACCTACACAAGACAACCATGAAGGGCCCAGCTGGAACAGACAGTGGATGCCTTCAAAAGCCACAAAGCACCGCACCGTCACATGAAAGCACAATAGACTAGCAATTTTAAACTAACTCAACTATTAACTAATTACACTAACTATGAAAAACCTACATTACCTATTTAAACTAACTATCAAACAGAAACTTAACTAACTAAACTAGAAGAAAAATCAAAAATGGCCACATACGACCCGGGGGGGAGGGGAGGCACCCAGGAGGGGGGAGGTACAGGGTGCTGCTCAACATCCACATGCGATGATGCTGAGCCAAAAAAAAATACCTCCATGGTCTCAACGCCTGCACAGCACGACCTATGTGGGAGATAGATGGTCGTCCGAGTCTGGCTCATCCTGGAAAGGAGGACGTGGCACAGTAGCCTGGCCACGCCTAGCCGCAGCTTGCCCCTCGTCGGCAGCAAGTCTGCCGGACGGGTGAGCCTGGTTCTGTGTGGCGATGTGACGTAGGTCTGCATGCAGAACCTCCTGTGATACACGTGCTTCCTCTTGCAAGGTAGCACGTGTAACACGGAGTTCCTCCTGCAAGGCCTGGCTTGACAACCGCTGCACCTCCCGGCAAGCCTGTAGCTCAGCCGAGATGGTACACTCAAGCTGTGCAAACCGCTCCTCTGCCCGCTGCCTCTGGGACATCATAAGGACACCCAGAGTGGATCTGAGGGAAGCATACTCCTCCCTCAAGGCATCCATGTGCGCCTCTGCGTGAGCAGCAATTGCTTGACGCAGAGACGACATTTCAGCCTGGTGTGCCCTGTCTGAGGCCGCCATGCCCAGCCTGAGCGAGCGGGCCGTGGACCGTGCCGCCTGCTGCTGGAGAAGCACCTGCCTAGCAGGGGGGAGCACAGATCGGGCCACACGCTCCATGCTCTCAGCGATGTTCTCCATTGCTGCCCCCTGCCGTTCGGAATTGGCAGTCATGTCTTGCTCCCACTCAGTATACAGCGGTTGCGCGCGGCGACCGCGTTGCCGGGCTTGACCCCTGCGGGACCCAAGGACCGGGGGTCCTCGCTGTGTTGGCACCGCCTGCGGCTGCACGACTACATGCCCCCGTCGACGTGATGTCCCAGGCACATCAGTGACTGGTGTGGAGGGTGACCCTGCGTCCCGATCCACCACGGGCGGAGGAACCAAGACTGTCTGATCCCTCAGTGCAGGTGTCGCAGACAGAGGAGTGTCCACATCAGAATCACTCACCCCTGACACATGGACTTGATGGTCATCCAACTCAACATGGACGTCAGAGTCGTCATCAAGGCTGGACTCATAGGCAGCCAGAGACAAGATGGACTGCAGCACTTGGGGGTTTTCGTGGCCTACCACCCCACGACCCACACTAGTGCCGGGTTGATGTGGCGTTACCAACCCTGTGTCTGGCATGACAACACCATCCTCTGCCTCCATTGCGTCATCACCTGAAAAATAGAGAGGAAAAGGTCAATACACATGTCAGAAGCACACGACACACACACACCCCGACAGCAAAGGCATCAGGCAGACATGTGACACACAACATATGACCTGGCATGCATGCTGGGTCTACTTTGAATAGCTTCTGTGATCAGACCTGTTGAAAGGTGGCAGTTTCCATGGAAGTGGGTCTATGCAGTGCAGAAAATGTGTACGCCACTCACTACCTACATGTACAAGCACTACATGGTGTGTGCCAGGAAATGTGAAGACAGTGCAATGTCAAAATCAGACATCACGTGCATTGTGCATTCAATGTGTACCATGTCCAGTAGCCAAGCACCCCTCCACCCCAGTACCAAAGCAGGGATGCCTATCATGGTATCAAAAGGCTGACCATACACCTGTGTATTGACAGGCAGTGTTGACTGGCATCAACAGCTTCATGTGATTCAAATGACAACACTGCAAATGATGCTGGGACAGTGGGCAGGACACATGATGGAAACTCCGGAGGCCGCCCACGTGTGAAGAAGACACAACAAGAGTTGGACAGAGTCATTGGCCATTGAACAGGCTGAGGCCTGTGAGCCACACAGATTGTCAGAGCCTAAACATGTGTGCAACGCAAGACTGAGGCACTGTTGACATGGGAAGGCTGATGAGATGGCAGGCAATGTATGTAACCAAGGACTGATATTACAGTGATCATCCAGTCAAGGACATATAGGGGCATGCGTGCAATGCACATGGAGCATGAATGGGCACTCATGTCCCTGCGGGACATCTGACCCATGCACAGTACAAGTGAGATACCCTGCATCGAGTACTAAGGCTGTACGACATGGCATATGTCTGGCAGATTCTACGCTGGAAGTTAGCATCTACACAGGACACATGGACAAGAAACTACACATTGGCAAGATTGGATCAGACCAGTGCAAAGGTGGAACTGGGGTGCAGAGTGGCGGAGGAGGGGCAAGGGAGCATGCCTACATGGAGTCCCGCATGCAGGCAGAGGTGACATGCATGACATTAGCATTGCATTAATTACACATCAGAACCATGTACATGTCACATGTAGCAGCAATCATGCACAACACATCCCACAAGTGAACCACACACGTCCTCAACAAACACGCATCAACACTCACTGGACTGGGCATCGAAGTCCAGCTTCTCTCCCACTCCTTCGACCAATTCAGGTGGTATGAACTCCGCAACGAGAGCCTCATGCGGAGTGAGTTTTTCCTCCTCTGGTGCAGGCCCACCGCCAGTCACCAGAGTCAAGTTGTAATTTGAGGCACGCTTGGCCTTAGTGCTGCGCTTGATGTCATTCCAACGCTTTTTGCACTCCTGCGCCGTGCGCACCTCATGGCCGAATGAACTGACATGTTCCGCAACATGCTTCCAGTGGGTGTCACGTTGGGCAGCCGTGGTCTGACTATTGGCACCCACTAGCATGTCACGGCTGTGTCCCCGCACGTAGTCCACGAGGAAGTCCAGTTCCTGCTTACAGAAAGGCTTCTTCCTCGACGTGCAGGAGGTCGTGGCTGTGTGTGGGGTCGCAGCCTGTGCTGCAGGTGCAACCTTCCTCCTCTTGGACTGTGGCGCAGACCCTGGCTGGCTAATGCCGCCCTGACCAGCATGGCCAGTGGGTTCGGTGGATTGAGCCAAGGGAGTGGCAGGTGGAGGGATGACCAGAGGCCTGACTTGTGTCAGTGGCAGCTGGGTGCCCACTAATGGACCCTGCGCAGCAACATCAGCTGTGGCAGGGTGCTTGGCCGCAACGGTCCTGGTTGGCAGGCTCACAACCGGGGTGCTGTTGGGTGCATCTGCCCCTGCACTTGCCAACACCCGGCTGTTCGGGGCAGCAGATGACATGACTGCCCCAGGGACACGTGTCTTGGTCTGAGCAGCCCAGCGTGCCCCTATGGTTTCCCCCCTGGCCTGTTGGAGATCTACCAAGGGCTCTTCAAGTGCCAACGCAGCCTGCGCTGGCAGACCCTGAGCCTGGGTGGCGGTGTCCACAGCTGCACCTGCAGCTACCACCACCCTTGGGCCCGTGGCAGTCGATGGAACGGACTGCCGGGTCATATGGGTGCCAGTGCCAGATGCAGGAGCTGCATCCCCCGGAACCACAGGAGGTGGTGGCATGGCTGCACCGACACATGGCACAACATTGTGCTCAAGTGGCGCACCCCTGCCTCTTCCCCCTCTGTGGCTGCCCTGGACACCCTGGAGTCCCCCTACTCCCTGGTCACCACGGCCACGTCCCCAACCACGCCCGCCACGAGGAGTACGCCCAGCTGAGGCGCCCCTCACCTTTGGTGGCCTCCCAACCATGGCACAGATGTAGTAGTGCTGGCACAGATGGAGTGGTGCCAATGGGAGGTGTACACCACAATTGACCTGGGCAATTGGGGTGAAGGGGGTGGGAAGCAAGATGTTAACAGCCCCCCTGCACCTGCAAGGCTGTATGTGACCCCGGTGATGTGGTGACGGGTCACGCAATGCTCAGGCACCCCAAAACTGCAGTAAAACCGTGCACGCAACCCTGCAGCCTACGTGCGTGGATTGGACCTCCCGCAGTACGCGGTGGCACCCAGTAACACGAATAACGCGTACGCGTGGGACACGCAGGCTACTATGACATCAAAAATGGGTGCGATACACAGGGGCACCCGCAGTGGGAAAAAGAGCGTGTGTGACTCACCGTCTGACTAGCGCGATGCAGAAAAACACGCGTAGCCAATACCCCCGCCAAAAGAAGAGATACGTCCTTGAGAGCTGTGAAGTTGTGATGGCGCGCGAAACAACAGGAAGCAGCAACACACGTCGGTCTCCACGAAAGGCACGTACAGCGAACTGCTGGGCCCGCTCACCTTTAACCCGTGCTGAGGGAAACGCACGCGCGCGTCACGTCACTTACGCGCATAGGCTCTTTCCTCGTATTACACGCGGACGTGCAGTTTCCATGCGCGCTTATGCGCATGGGCTTTCCTCGTATGCGCGCTTACGCGCATGGCCCTTTCCTCGTATTACACGCTGACGTGCATGTGTGTTGGGGATTGTGAGGACCTGGTGGAGGCTGCCCCTGGTGGCTGGGGGTGCAGGGTCACATGCAGTGGGGGGGAGTAGTGCAAGTTGACATGTGGGTTGGCTGGTGGGTATGGGCATGGTGGGTGGGGTGCCTGCATGACATGTGCTGGGTAGGCCCCTGTGGTGTGAGCCACCTGCAGGGGCCATGGAGGGTGTAGAGGGTACACCTGGGAGGACCCACACGTGCAATTCAAGTGTGCTGCTCCCCGCGCACCCCTGTAATACACGTACCCTGTTGATATGCGCACACCTGTAATACACGTACCCTAATGGAATTGCGTGTGTAACTTCCCGCGCACCCCCGAGATACACATACCCCGCTCAATCGCGTGTGTCACTTCCCGCGCTCCCCAGAAATAAGCGTAGCCCGCTCCCCCAGACCCGATTGCGTGAGAAACTTCACGCGCACCCCTGAAATACACGTAGCCCGCTCCCCCAGGCCCGATCGCGTGAGAAAGTTCACGCGAACCCCTGAAATACACGTAGCCCGCTCCCCCAGGCCCGATCGCGTGAGAAAGTTCACGCGAACCCCTGAAATACACGTAGCCCGCTCCCCCAGGCCCGATCGCGTGAAGAAGTTCACGCGCACCCCTGAAATACACGTAGCCCGCTCCCCCAGGCCCGATCGCGTGAGAAAGTTCACGCAAACCCCTGAAATACACGTAGCCCGCTCCCCCAGGCCCGATCGCGTGAGAAAGTTCACGCGAACCCCTGAAATACACGTAGCCCGCTCCCCCAGGCCCGATCGCGTGAGAAAGTTCACGCGAACCCCTAAAATACACGTAGCCCGCTCCCCCAGGCCCGATCGCGTGAGAAAGTTCACGCAAACCCCTGAAATACACGTAGCCCGCTCCCCCAGGCCCGATCGCGTGAAGAAGTTCACGCGCACCCCTGAAATACACGTAGCCCGCTCCCCCAGGCCCGATCGCGTGAGAAAGTTCACGCGAACCCCTGAAATACACGTAGCCCGCTCCCCCAGGCCCGATCGCGTGAGAAACTTCACGCGCACCCCTGAAATACACGTAGCCCGCTCCCCCAGGCCCGATCGCGTGAGAAAGTTCACGCGAACCCCTGAAATACACGTAGCCCGCTCCCCCAGGCCCGATCGCTTGAGAAACTTCACGCGCACCCCTGAAATACACGTAGCCCGCTCCCCCAGGCCCGATCGCGTGAGAAAGTTCACGCGAACCCCTGAAATACACGTAGCCCGCTCCCCCAGGCCCGATCGCGTGAGAAAGTTCACGCGAACCCCTGAAATACACGTAGCCCGCTCCCCCAGGCCCGATCGCGTGAAGAAGTTCACGCGCACCCCTGAAATACACATAGCCCGCTCCCCCAGGCCCGATCGCGTGAGAAAGTTCACGCGAACCCCTGAAATACACGTAGCCCGCTCCCCCAGGCCCGATCGCGTGAGAAAGTTCACGCGAACCCCTGAAATACACGTAGCCCGCTCCCCCAGGCCCGATCACGTGAAGAAGTTCACGCGCACCCCTGAAATACACGTAGCCCGCTCCCCCAGGCCCGATCGCGTGAGAAAGTTCACGCGAACCCCTGAAATACACGTAGCCCGCTCCCCCAGGCCCGATCGCGTGAGAAAGTTCACGCGAACCCCTGAAATACACGTAGCCCGCTCCCCCAGGCCCGATCGCGTGAGGAAGTTCACGCGAACCCCTGAAATACACGTATCCCGCTCAATCGCGTGTGTAACTTCCCACGCAACCCCGAAATACACGTGCCCCGCTCGCACAATTGCTGTATGTTGCCACTTTTGTAATGCGCAGGGACGCTACCGCCTGCCTTCATGTGGCGGACGTGTATCGGCTTGTGCGTGTCTTTCACTGTGCGTGGCTTTGCCCTATTCGGTTCCATGAATACGTGTGGTTCGGGTGCGTGTGGGCGTTCCCTCTGCTTCCCTGCAGTACATCCCCAGTTACGCCCTTGTTTTCGCAAGTTGTTCCCCATTCCGCGCGTTACGCCCTGTGTTCCGCCCACTTTCTAGTGTATGCGCAGAGGTTGTGCGCTTTCACTGTGCGCGTCGCGCACGTCTTTCGGGATGTTGCAGTGACGTGTGCGCCATGCACGGGTTTGGCGCACATCCCGAGGAAGACACGCGCAGGGACTTCCATGTATTGCACGTGTGCACGTGCGCCTCTTTTTTTCCGCTTGCGCCTGCTTGCGCCTCCTTGCGCCTGCTTGCGCGTAGATTTTCGGCGCACGTTTGTTCCATGAATCGGCCCCCATGTGTCAGTATGAAGATAAAGAAGACTTAACTATACTACAATCAAAACTAAACAATGAGCAACGTAGCATTTTTCAAGAAGTAACAAAACAAATTGCACATGATGTACAACACGAAAATAAAGAACGTTCCTGCCATAATTATAAACCTATACTACTGTACGTCAGTGGTGAAGCTGGTTCTGGCACAACATTCCTAATCAAAATCATCATTAAGTTCCTACAACAATTGACAAACAACAAACTGTCAGCTGTTGTCACTGCCCCCACAGGTTTAGCTGCCTACAACATAGGTTGTGTCACGTTACACCGATTACTACTATTGCCAGTAGAACACCAGAACAAATTAGACTATTACAAACTTTCTGCAGAAGCTGCAATGGAACTACGCAGAGTATTTAAACAAATGAAAATCCTACTAATAGATGAAGTGAGCATGGTCTCCAACCTAATGTTGGCTTTGATTCATCTCAGATTACAAGAAGTACTCAAAACAAACTATGAAGAGCTCTTTGCAGGAAAACACAGTATTGTTTTCGGAGATCTTCTTCAATTGACACCAGTAAAAGGTGAGCCTATTTTTAAAACATTAGTACACAGACTCTGCCGTAAAACTGTTGGCAGCATTGGAAATGTCAACCTTTGGCAACATTTCCAATACAGAGAATTAACAGAAAACATGCAGCAATCTGCAGATCTCACTTATGCCAACATCTTAAAAAGTATCAGAGTTGGTATACTTTCTAAAGAAGCAGAAGCAATAATATACCGTGCAGATTAATGCACTTTATGGCGATAATGCATGTGCTACAGATGTTATGGAACAATTAGCCCACAAAAATATCAATTGTATGGCTTTAATGCCAACTCTTGCAAGCTGTTTCAAATTCAATGAAATAATGTTAAGTAAAGAAATGCAACCAATAATGGAAATTAGCGCCACAGACAAACTAGATGTACATGGTATGACACTACCTATGTGTGACGAAGCCACAACAAGACTAAATAGTTTAGAAAAATCAATCTCAAACACAGCAGGCTTAGAAAAGATATTAAAATTATCCTTAAATTGCAGAATAATGCTTAAACGTAACCTTGACGTGCACCAAGGACGAGTTAATGGAGCACTGGGTACAGTTGTAGGCTTTCAAACATGCCCACGTGACAACAAAATTCAGTTTGTCAATATTCTCTTTGACAAACTTACAGAAGTAAAAAGGATAGGACGCTCAACAGCTCGGTTCCTTCTCTTCAAAGACATGTATGTACACAGAGAACAATTTTCTCTAACTCTTACATATGCAGTCACAATTCATAAATCACAAGGTCTTACCCTAGACAAAGCAATGATAGATATTGCTAACAGTCTTTAAAGAAGGCATGAGCTAGGCAGCACTATCACGCTTACGTACACTTGACAGACTATTTCTAATCAACTTTGATGCAAGTAAAGTAAACGCTGATATTCCTTGCATTTTAGAATACAATAGACTTTGCTCACTATACACCCCCCATCTAAACACATAGGCCCTCATTACAACCCCGACGCTAAACCATGGCGCTATTAGCACCATGGTTGGTGCTGGTGTTATAACTTGTCCGCCATGGTGAAATGGGGAAATACCGCCCCATTCCAAGGTTGGTGGGGCGGTATTTCCCGATTTCACCATGGCCCTTCCCCATTCCCATTTTCGCCCCATAGGGCACAATGGGACTGGGGAAGGCGCTAAGTACGGTACTGCAAATTGAGGTTCCGTAATGAGCACTGAGGTCCCTTTGCAGCACTCTACTTTAACGGCTGGACCTTGTAATCAGGCGATAAGGGTTTAACGGCGCCGACACCTTTTACGGCACCGTTAAACCCTTAACTCCAGGGTCGTAATGACCCCCACATTCTGTTCCACAAAAAGTAAAACTTTATAAAAGAAAAATACATCAAACAGAAATGCAACAGGATGTCACTGCAAATCATCCAAAGAGAGTAAAATAAACTAATACTTCATCAAGTACCACAAGCAAAAAAAATCAATTAGGGAAAGTAAACCAGGTACTTCTTCAAAGAAGGAAGACAAACTCCAAAAAAAGCAGTCGGATACAGAACAGCCTGGTCCATTTGAACTCTCAAATATAGTTGGTGTAAATTGCTACACAAATGTAGCAATGAATATTCTATTTCAATTACCACCAATTGTTGACAACATTTACTTACACAGTACAGATCAATTGTGTTTGCAAATGTTAGTACTTCACAGAAACACAGCAAACAATCCTGATAACACATATAGGGCCTCATTACGACCCTGGCGGAGTGGGTTTACGCCAGCGGTATTCGCGGAGGACCCGTCCGCCCCACTACGAGTTCCCGTAGCGCCATGGAGCGTTTTCCGCCTGGTTTTTCCGGGCGGAGAAATCCATGGCGCTACGGGACCTTGTTGTTAATTACGCCACCGTATTTTACGGTGGCGTAATTAACGCCTTCCCCACTCCCATTATACCCTATGGGGCAAAAATGGGAATGGGGAAGGGTAAAATGGGGAATGGGGATTTGCCGCCCCGCCAACCTCGGAATGGGGCGGTAAATCCGCCAACCCCCATGGCGCTATCGGCAGCTTTCCGCCGTGCTCCATGGTGCATTTGGCGCCACGATTTCCGCCAGGGTCGTAATGAGGCCCATAGTGTTTATGGAATAAGACAACAAATGGACTACTGTGCTGGAATGGTGAAATTCACTATAAACTCACAGGAAGATCCACAAGAATTTCTAATGTACTTACTACAAGTACTGGAAAATAAAAACATACCTATAAATGAAATCTTCCAGATTTCATACATGTGGAAACATACATGCACTCTCTGCAACAATGTGACACAAGAACAAATCCCCAATTAACGCTTTGTATATTTATCAATACCTAATTGTGAATCCATTCCATTTCAGCAACTTGTACAACATGCAAACCATGGTAGATTATGTTCTACGTGCAATTCAGATAATCTCTCCACGTTACTAATACAAACACATAGTAAATACGTAATACTAATGCTTCTACGTTACAAAGCAGATGGTACCAAAAACAACTGCAAGCTGACTGGATTCACACACGGTCAAGTATCACTTGGTAAGAAAACCTTCACAACAATAGGTCTAATCTACCACGCAGGAGCCACAACCAATTTAGCGCACTACACTGCATATATAAAAAAGAAATGTGGATGGTTTGACTGTAATGATAGTACCATTGCTCTAAAGCAGAGATTACCAGCAAATCTTACAAACGCATATTTAATGTTCTTAAAACCAAAATTTGATAACTAAACTGTACTTAAACCCTAGGTAAACTTGTAGTAAAAAAATGTAAACTGTTAGAATATTCCAAAAGCTATCTAACTGCCCAAAGATTCTACAACAACTAATCAGATAAATGAAACCCAGTAAATTAGAGCAAAGAATAGACAGTTAGAATACGCCAATTGGTATCTAACTGTCACACAATTTAACAATATCCAAACAGATGAATCAATACCACTAAAATATATAAAAAAATATACAGTTAGAATACGCCAATTGGTATTTAACTGTCCCAAAATTTAACAATATCCAAACAGATAAATCAATACCACTAAAATATATCAAAAAATAGGCAGTTAGAATACACCTACTGGTATCTAACTGCTCCAAAATTCTATAATCTCCAAACAAATAAATAATATGTTACTGCTCCAAAAAAATGCATCAAGCCAATGTATAAAGCATTACCCAGAAACAAAAAGTGAACACTGAAAACAAGCAAACAAATAAACTGTAGCATAACAGAAAAAGGTTCTTTTTTTTTAATCCAACATGGATTTTTTTTCCTCCCACAGACCCAATGATTTTAGCAACGAACACAGAAACTGAGCAAATTAATAAGTCATTACAAAATAATAATACTAACATGCTATTTTCTTTTATCACAGAAATTAACAAGAAATACATGTACTCCAGTTACTAAACCAAACAGTGGCCCTCATTACGACCCTGGCGGATTTTTTCCGCCATCGGCGGACTTTTCCGCCATGGCGTAAAGTCCGTTTACGCCATGGCGGATGGCGGACTTACCGCCCCATTCCGAGGTCGGCGGGGCGGTAAGTCCCCATTGACCCATTTACCCTTCCCCATTCCCATTTCGGCCCCATAGGGCTCAATGGGAGTGGGGAAGGCGTTAATTACGCCACCGTACATTACGGTGGCGTAATTAACACCAAGGTCCCAAAGCGCCATGGATTTTTACGCCCGCAAAAAGCGGGCGGAAAAGTGACCATGGCGCTTTGGGAACTCGTAGTTGGCGGTAAGGGGTCGGCGCAGCTAACGCTGGCGCAAACCCCTTACCGCCAGGGTCGTAATGAGGGCCAGTAAGTCTATTATACACTCTATGCCCTGGCCACAACCATCGCAGCATATCACACCCATAGTATCTTATAACTTTATTCCTTATAAATTTGTTTTTGACCCAAAGTTATAAGCAACTATAAGTGCGATATGCTGCGGTGGTTGTGGCCAGGGCATAGAGTGTTGGCCATGCACCCAACACTCTATGCCCTGGCTACAACCACCACAGCATATCACACCAATAGAGTCAAACATTTCAACTATGGCCTATGGAAACTTTTAATGTCTGCGGACATTATGAGTGTTCTTAGAACACTTTCAACTTGCCAGCGAACAATACGGACAGCATCTTCAGGACACCCCCTACAAACATTTCAGGACAACGCAAGAGTTCTTAGAACAATTTCAACTTGACAATGAACAATACGGACAGCGTCCTCAGAACACCCTCATTTTATATATTTACAAACATTTCAGGACACTGCGAGAGTTCTCAGAACATTTTCAACTTGACAACGAACGATACGGACAGCGTCCTCAGGACACCCCCTACGGGGATTTCAGGACACCACAAGTGTTCTCAGAACACATTCAAGTTACCATCAAACAATACGGACAGCGTCCTCAGAACACCCCCATTTTGTTAATTTGTAAACATTTCAGGACACCGCGAGAGTTCTTAGAACACATTCAACTTGCCAGAGAACAATACGGACAGCGTCCTCAGGACAAACAGCGTCATCAGAACACCCCCTATGAACATTTTAGGACACCACGAGTGTTCTTAGAACACATTCAACTTGCTATCGAACAAAAGGGACAGCGTCTTCAGAACACCCCCTACGAACATTTCAGGACACCGCGAGTGTTCTTAGAACACATTCAACTTGCCATCTAACAATACAGACAGCGTCCTCAGGACACCCCTATGAACATTTCAGGACAACGCGAGAGTTCTTAGAAAATGTTCAACTTGACAACGAACAATACGGACAGCGTCCTCAGAACACCCCCATTTTGTTTATTTACGAACATTTAAGGACACCGCGAGAGTTCTTAGAACATTTTCAACTTGACAACGAACAATACGGACAGTGTCCTCAGGACACCCCCATTTTGTTTATTTGCGAACATTTCAGTACACTGCAAGTGTTCTTAGAACACAATCAACTTGACAAAGAACACTACGGACAGCGTCCTCAGAACACTCCGATTTTGTTTATTTGCAAACATTTCAGGACACCGCAAGTGTTCTTAGAACACATTCAACTTGCCAGAGAACAATACGGACAGCGACCTCAGGACGGACAGCGCCATCATAACACCCCCTACGATCATTTCAGGACACCGCAAGTGTTCTTAGAACACATTCAACTTGCCATCGAACAATACGGACAGCGTCTTCAGGACACCCCCTACGAGGATTTCAGGACAATGCGAGAGTTCTTCGAACACTTTCAACTTCACAACGAACAATACGGACAGTGTCCTCAGGACACCCCCATTTTGTTTATTTGCGAACATTTCAGGACACCGCAAGTGTCCTTAGAACACATTAAACTTGCCAGAGAACAATACGGACAGCGTCCTCAGGACACCCCCTACGAACATTTCATGACAACGCGAGAGTTCTTAGAACATTTTCAACTTGACAACGAACAATATGGACAGCGTCCTCAGAACACCCCATTTTGTTTATTTACGAACATTTAAGGACACCGCAAGAGTTCTTAGAACATTTTCAACTTGACAACGAACAATACGGACAGCGTCCTCAGGACACCCCCATTTTGTTTATTTTCGAACATTTCAAGACACCGCAAGTGTTCTTAGAACAGTTTCAGCTTGCTTCCGAACAAAACGGACACATATTGAGTCCTCAGAACACCCCCCATTCAGTTTATTTAGAACATTTCAGAACACCTGTGATGTCCGCAGACAAAAATCGAACACAACAAGAACGTCTACCACATGAAAAAACACAACTTTCAACATACCTCATACTCTCCCACCCTCCCCAAATACTCCTACACACCAACACACTCTACTAAATACAAATTTTGAACCAAGTTTCACTGTGCTGTCCGCGGACGTCCGTGAATCCAAGATGGTGGGCGCCACCGAAAATCTGACGCGCTTCACGCTCCACACCGTCCAATCAGCGAACACATTGCATGTCCGCAGACATGGCGTAAGCCAATCGGCCAATCAGGACACTGTCCGCGGAGCGAACAGGGAAGTGTGTCCGCGGACCGAACACAGATATCACTAAGATTTTTGACCCACTTTTTCGTCATTTGGACGGATTTTCACCAAATCTGCAAAAGCACGCTTTCGGGACCATGCCACTGCTCCTGGTCCAAATTTGGTGAAAATCCGTCCAACCGTTTGGGCTGTAGGCATGCGCAAAGTTTTTTTCCCATTTAGTCTATGGGAAAAAAAGAAATGTTGGGACCCCCCTATAACTTTTTCCCCCCTGGACGAATCCTCACAAAACTTGTAAAAATAATTCAGAGTGGGCCATATACTTTGTTTGCCAAGTTTAGTGAGGATTCGTCCAGGGGGAGCGAAGTTATAAGCCGCCCAAAAAGTGCTCTTCCTATGGAAGGAAACACCAACTTAACCATAACTACATGGCCACGGTAATATATATATATATAAATATATATATATATATATATACTAGTTGTAATTGGAATTTGTTATTTATAACACAGTTAATACCCAGAGGTTTTGAAGCGCGGACCCGGGGATTGAGCCTGTTTTGCTCTGTGTTGTCATGCTTCCAAGATGAGCATGTTGCGACTGTGCTATCCTCCCATGACAGATATATATATATATATATATATATATATATATATATATATATATATATATATATATATATATATATAAATATCTCACAGTCTTCCAAGGACATAGTTTGACACATTGACACACAAGAACAAACACATAGTATTGCAAGACATAAACAGATAAAGTGCCAGGTAGACTCCACAGTTACTTCAGAGTAATTTAAAACTACATGCACAAACAGAACTAACCTTAAATCCAGAACTTAATCTCTAGCCCAGACTGCAACAATGTATTACTTGCATACTTTGTAAAGTCACATTTCCATGATGGATTGCTATCTGGCAAAAATGTAGAAGCCCTGGCTTTTATGATTTGTATTTATTAATAAAAAGATGCAGGTAATTCTATGCAGGTAATTCTATCTCTAACCAGGTCTCCCTTTCATGAGCACTAATCAAAAATCATAGTGTACACCTGTGACCTGCGAATCAGAAAGATCATCTGCAGTGCCTGCTCTCAAGAGGCACAGAGCAGGTTCAGAGGTCACAGATGCCCTTCAAAACAGCGCAGAGATGGCACAGAAAGGCTGCACCCTTGTTCTAAAACCACATAGTCATGAGGAATTACTATTTTGGTGACAGATTAATCTTTAACTATATATTTATTCCTGATGTTGGGGTATGGTGGATATTCACATAACTATAAAAGGCTACATCAGAGAGATATTGTAAATGTGTTAGCACTGTGAGTCTAGGCCAGTTGTGGGAAGATCATCTGTGTTCTGGTCTGGCAGGATGGTCCTGGCACATTCAGGGCAGGAGACTGATTGGCTGGGCCTCTCATTATGATATTTTGTGAGGTGTGGTAATACTTATCCCAGCAGGAGGTGTCCTGAAAAACAGGAATCAAAGGTGACACATCCCAAAATGACTCAAACCAGGGTACCACATAACACAAACAACTTTGGGTGTGATGTCAGTAGGCAAAGACCACTTGTCTCCAGGATAGAGATTGGCACGCAAGAGAGGCAGATTTGCTTAAGCTCAATCACCTGTAGGCGTTTTACAATGATGGAGGGTAAACCCCACTGCTTCCCTAATTCACCTTGCAATAAAATATTAAGGAAGAAAGTATTGGACCTTTGTTGGGTGGGTTGACTTTCCAAAGCCCTCAACCACAGTTAAAGATTGAGTGTGGCAAGCAGAGGCAATTTCTGCTTCTTAACCATCCCCAGGGAACATTCGGGGTGACCTGCTGCAGAAGCAAGACTGCCTCTATCCCACACTGCCCAGCAGGGCCTCACTGAGCCTTCAGTCCCTTGATTGGGATTCACAGCACCTGAGAGTCAAGACAGCCAGGATCCCTGTTGTTTTGATGTTGAACCACTATGAGCTGTGATTTCAGCCCCATTTCCATTGAACCAATAGAACCATCTGGAGCTATCTTTGGCTCTCAATCAATTTTTTTGAGTTGCTTTAATAAACCCTGGAACAGTCTGCCATTGCACTGCACCAGCTCAGCAAATTGTTGCCTCAGGTCAAAATTGAAACTCATTAGAGCAACCACCAAATTGAAACCATTTTTTGAACCAACAGCATCATCACTTCCCATCCTCATCAACATTTGAGCTGACCCTGGTGGCCTAATAGAATCGCTACTTCCAAACATTGCATCCGACAGCCCAACGTGAACTGCACATTCAATCACCAGCATCTTCACTGTCGAACCAAATGTTGAACTGACCCTTGTGGCCCTCACTATCCACACTTTATGGAACTCGACTTCAAACCACTTTTAGAATCACCAGCATATTTCTTATAGATCTTCAACATTCGAACCAACCCTAGTGCATCCTCGAACAGCGACCCTCAAATACTGCAGCAGACTGCTTGATATATCTCATGCATCGTTTTCCCTCACTTAATCCTCAGATGAAATCAAGCAGCTCATGCACTATGCCAGTAAGGGGAAGATCTCAAACACCTGTATTACCAATTTTACAAAACCATGTCTTTGCAAAATATCATTGAAAATGGTTTAATTGACCAAAGTTAATGCAATATATAAATACCATTGTATTCTTGCATGTAGTCTTAACTGGATTTATTTCTTTGTTCACATGTGGCAGACTGTTTTGTTCACCTTATTTTTTTACCTTCACACTCTATGTCCCACTATTCCCCTAGAATGTCTTTTCTCATTACTGTTCCTCAATGATTATGTTAATTTCCACTTTGATTTGGACCCATGGTGTTGCCTTGTACACGTAATCCAAAGTCACCTAGAGCTGAATGTTATCTGTGTGAATGAATGACCCACGTCCAATAAACAACTATATGTCTGACATTGATGCCTGTATATGCCTGTATTGATTAATGTGCAATAGCATAGACTCCTGAATAATGATAGCAAACTACCTATAGGTGTTGCACTCCTTTATCATGCCATTCAACTGATTACACTATGTTTGATGAACTTACTCAGGAATATACAATAAACCAACCCTTTTATTCATTTTCTAATCAGAATTCAATAGTTGTTCATAAAAATAAAAATACCTGTTTATCTAGATTGGATCATGAGCTTGAAAACATTTCAGTGCTTGCAAAAAAAACAATTGTTCACATTTCTTCTGACACACTACTTGTTTCGAATAACATACTCTTCTGCAAATGCATAATATCAATGCAAAAACAATGGTTTAGCCTCTCAGGAAAATGTCACTTTCTGTGTCTTGGGTGCTCAGTGTGTAATATAGTCATAGGTGGGCAGAATTATGGAATACAAATATTGTCAAACAAATTGAATTAGAACCCAGTGGGGGGATCTAGCCAATGAGGTGGCTAGGAACGTTGGCTTGAACTGCCGGTGTAAGCCCGCGTTACAAGCATCCTGATCGGCAGCTCCCCTGCCACCATTTACCCTCTCACCCTGTCCCCTTTTTTTATTTTCAACCCCCCTGCCCCAAAGATACCTTATTGCGGCTGCAGCAGCACTTGCTGCCACAGCCTCACCTTGCTCCCTGTTCAGAACAGCTGCCATGGAAGGAGAAGATGGGTTCCGTGTGGAGGATTTTCCCTCTTACAACGGGACAATGCGCACGTCGCGTTGTAGGAAGGAATCCCCCTTTTTTTTAGCATCGCGAGTTGCCACTTTGGTAACCCGGGGTGCTAATGCCCTTAACACCTGATGCACCCCACCGGATCGGGTGTTAATGCAACATTAAAACAACATGATTCATGTGTACTGTGGATTGCATTGACTTCCAACAATTCCTAGCAGTAAACTGTGTGTAGGTGAATTACTAGATATGCCTAAATACAGATATTTGAGAGTAAATGTAGGATAAAATGCCACAAAGGTGAATCTACGAATGCCATAGTAGACAGTGGGTCAAGGCCACTCTCAACATTTTTCAAACAGAGAACCGAAGAAAAATAGAAAGTGGCAGAGTTTGATGGTAGGTTCTTGTCAGCCATTGGTATTATTTGCTTGCTGTTCTAATTTGTATACAGCTCGCACTAGGTTGTGAGATGATACAATGTACAATAGAGACAAGATATCCGTTTTTAAGGGTCAAATGTTAAAGTAGAAAAAAGGGCAAATGTCAGGGATTTGTGAAACATATCCCAACCCATACCGACGTGATAGGAGGTGACCACAAATGGGAATGTCCAGTGAGAATGGGCTTAATTATTACATCCAATGTAAGAAAGTAACATGCTTCGCAACTTTCAAGAAGCTTTATCTATCTCTTCTAATAACAAATCCACTTGATTCCAGCAGAGGTGAATTAACTGCACATGGATAGGGTTGGTAGGATCTACTGCAGCTGTCCGAAAAATGACAAGACCACTGAACTTGCATTAATGGTAAGCAAAGAGCTTCCTCAAAGAAGACCAACATATGAAGGGATTGGGTATTGTGATGACAGGTTGACAACGATCTAATTGCACAAGGGGGAACAAATTGTAGTTATAGGGTCAATCTAAGGTCTAGGGATATTCAAGCAATGTGGTTTGATTTCATGTGATAGAGGGCCCTACTGTTTCATCCCATTGATTTGTATTCATTCCGGATTTTGCCTGCCATGAAAGATTATGTCTAATGCACACATAACACGTTCTAT
Source organism: Ambystoma mexicanum (assembly GCF_040938575.1). Classification (NCBI taxonomy): domain Eukaryota; kingdom Metazoa; phylum Chordata; class Amphibia; order Caudata; family Ambystomatidae; genus Ambystoma; species Ambystoma mexicanum. The sequence goes on from NC_090930.1 coordinate 221,678,711, forward strand.
TTTAGTTGCCTAGGCTTTTCTCTTAAGTGATATTTACACCTGATTAGTAATACACAATGTAGCTCACACCTTAACTTGTTTTTTAAGCATATGTCTTTTGAACCAGAGACTCACACTTAATTAAACATATTTTATTTAAATTAAAGCTACACCATTTTAGCTCTAAATGTACAATTGGTCAGTAAATCAACAATATTCACAATAAAGTTAAATGTGTCTCATTAGTCTCTCTACATGGACTTGCATATAACACTCATATAGGAACATCAAACACCAAATTCTTTTGTCTCAATTCTTCTAAAAATATTAAATTACCATGCACAGCTCATAGCCTCTTTTCCAAACTTAATCCTGAAAATATTTGCATTGTGAGGTACTAATCATACTTTTTTCCTTGTGCTAATTTAAATACTAACATATGCACTGTGATGACTTTGTTTGATCTTCTCCAGGTTGAAATACAGATAGCGCAACACCCCTATGCTCTAAAGTGTGCACTCTTTAGCCTCACTATTCCAACACCTCGAATTTACAGTTCGATGTCAGTCAGTCGTCTTGGTAAGGCCACTCTTGTGTTGATTCAACTCCCATTCTTTCAATGCAAATGCAGGCCCCTCTTTGCATTCAGAAACATGTCCACATTCACTTCCAAATGCAGTGAAAATCACTAGAAACAGCCACAAAGCAGAATGCCAATAGCAACCATTGTTCCTTATCAGTATGCTTTAAAATGCTTTAAATGTGCAGGCCCCTATTATAGTGACTTTTGATTAGCCTACTCTTTCCATAAGGATCTAAAATGTAATCTAATCAGCATGCCTTTATATATAACCTCCCTACGGTGGTCGAAATATACGAAAAGAAGTAGTGGTACTATGTTCCCTGCTGTCCTGCCCCCGCTCGCCACAAACCCCATCACCACGACCCTCCCAAGCACAATACAAACACACCTGCTATTTAAGGGAGTATTGAAAGCAGTGCACTGAAGGGCACCTTTCAACTTCTTCCTACACATTTATTTTAGATCTAAACCATTCCAATTTCACATGACCAAGGACTACTTCCAATGGATCCACATTTGGACACATAGACCTCACAGTACTGCGCTACTTTAAAAAGACGACAGCCCAAATGCAAGGCCACACTCTCTACAGTGCTCCGCTTCCCTCAAGCAAATTCCATGCTTTAAACAATATAAAAAGAATAAAGAAGAGATGGAAAGAATGGCTGGGAGAAAGATGACTTCCATTTTTGAAGATTTCAGCATGAGGCAGGAGAGGCCGATTTGGTGACAAATTGCAGTGAGAGATTTCATAATATGTTTTGAGATGGATTGGGTGAAGGAGGGAAAGGAGAACAATATTTGAGTGTCATCAACAAAAAGGTGATAGTGAAAGCCAAAGGATCAGTTAGGTATTCCTAGGGCAGATGTATAGAGGGTTAAGAGCAGAGGCTCCAGGGGATGCTGAAGAGGTCATCCTTTGGTGATGGGCCAAAAAAGGAATGTTCATAGCTACTTCTAACACTTTAGTCAAGGCCTGCATTTTCCAGACACTGAGAAAGCCTTTTCTGCCAGAGTTTAAACTAAGGCCAGCCAATCTCAGGGTCGAGAGTCTGGCTGGGTCAGGTCTGAAGGAGAGGTTGTGGTTCAGCTCCCCTGCTGCAGAGATGACAGTCTTTCTATACATAATATAAGCCAGCCTCCTTTTCTCAACATGTTCAAGGCCAAAGAGGTGGAGGATCCAAAAAATGTAATGGAGCCTTCCAATTTGGAAGTAAATACCTGCCTTCTCCCAGTACAAAATATTCCAGTAACGGGAAGGTCTCAGTATACTTTTTTTTCAAAATCGGGTTACTAATTTCCTGTGACCGTTTTGTTTTGGACACAGATGGTATCAGAGAGAGTTGTAGCTTGATATATTAGGGGTTATGCCTCGAAATTGGAAATCTGCTGACCAGCTACCTAAATGTGCAACTGATGTGAAAACCTTTTAATAAATATATTCAATGCCAGTCAAATACACAGATATACTTTTACATTTACTATTTCCACATGAACTGATCGTAAATGTATACAATCGCAGTAAAATTCATTTCATAAGAAAATACATTCCCTATTTCAATATATAAGACACACTCAAAACAATGTCTGGAGGGTCGGAACAGGTAACTGTGCACAATTTGCAGCATATTGGTGAAACAGTGTGGAATTGTATAAAGAACCATGTTTCCCCAAGCCACAAACCCACAAACTAAAGTTGGCTTCTGCTGAAATCCAGGGAAAGGGGTGGGGTGTCCAAATGCCATGTAGTCACTAATGTCTGGAGGGTCCTAACTGGTAATTATGCAAAATGTGGTGCAGATTGGTGTAACAATGTGGAATTGTATAAGGAACAACGCTTTGCCACAAACCCACAAACGCATTTTGACGTTTGCTGAAATCCGGGAAAGGCGGGGGTGTCCATATGTCATGTAGTCAGTAATGCCCAGACGGTCCTAACAGGTAACTATACAAAATGTGGTGCAGATTGGTGAAACGGTGTGGAATTGTATAGGGTACAAATCCTGCTGCAAACAAACACATTTTGGCTTTTATATGTATAGATTGTCCTTGAACATTTCCATATCTGTTACATGATTCTATTAACCATTACATTTCACTCTGTAATAGGCAGAATGTAGGCTCTGCATCGCATGTTTCTTTTCTTTAACATCATGGTGTAGAATATTCCTCAAGAGCACTCTGTTTTGTTCAGCTTTTTGTTACGGAGGTTACATTCTTGAGAGGTCAATGATAGGTGATGTATATCTTCTTTGCCACTGCTAAGCCTTGCCTGCAAACAACCCAAAAGACATTTTATTTTTGGCATATATTGGAGAAAAGAGCCAAGTTCCAGGTGCCATATATTGCGGTATTCTGAAATCTTTTGCATTAATAAACAATGATTTTCTCTTCTCAAGTATTTTTCTTTCCCCTTTCATTTTTTTCTTCGCACTGTTGAAGTATATTCAGTATGTGCATAATACATACACGTTTTTGTATTTGTTCAACTCTATTGTGGTTGCTAGAGTTTATCACTGAATCATAATTCTAATTATTCTGCATATTCTATTGTGAAAAGACAGACTCTTTATCTACAAAATCTGTACATGCTTATCAAGAAAAACATTCATTGCAGCATTTCAACTTTCTCGTACTGACACATGTAAATACTTTGAATGGACTGACGTGTGGGCCAGGTTTCTGCATCCACCTAGCTTTAGACTGGTAGTGTGAATTAGAATATTTATAAAACTACGCTAAGGATTTTGAACTTTTGAATTCCTAAGGTATAATACAGATCATTCGACCATTACTGTCCTTACCTCCCCTTCTAAAGACACCCGAGTAAGCAAATAAGAATCTGATGGGCGCTGTCGTTCTCTGGGCGATATCTTTGTTTAACCCATTTTATATCTCCCACAGTGTGTGAGGCTAAAGCTACATACACCTCATGCTCTCTAGGCGCCAAATTTGGTTTTCTTATTTTCTTTTTGCCACTCAATGCATGTCATCATGGAGGATATTACTGTTGTATGTAAACACCTGACGCCATCTTAGAATGGGTTTCTCAAGTTGTTAAGATGCCCTGATATTTATTTATTATCTTACAACTCTACATGTTAAGAACACTTGCATATTCCTATGTGTTCATATTCATAGTCGGAAAATAAAAGGGGGGCATTGATGCTCTAATAAAGAAAAATTATTCTACTCAAACATTCTTTACTGTTCACCTACCCTTCAATGGCTGACAGTAATAAAATGAATTATATACAAAATTACCTTATTTTGTGCCATTTGTAAGGATGGAAAGGTCTTTTCAGACTGCCCTGACATTGCCATGTGAAATATATCTCGTGTTTACCCAAATGGAGGGAGATGTCCCGACATTTGCCTTTCGATTCTAATAATTTGGCCTTAGTATAATCACAAAAAGATGATAGACAAAGCCATTTGGTGAGACCTACAGACTTCATTTTGTGTGACCCAGAAACACCATCTTTTTCTAGGCCCTGTTATGATTTTGCAAAAGCCTTCCCCCCCTCTGTCCAGTGCCACGCACAGTGAGCCCCACCAACCCACTCTCCAACTCCTCCTGGTTGCCCTGCTCCATCGCATTTCTCACTGAAGTGCTCGGCCATGTATTGTTGCAAATACTCAGTATCCTTCTCTCTTCCTCAGAGCTCATTGCCATGTGTGTGACCGGAGCAAGCTCTGGCCTGAGCATCCATCCGTCTCCACAAACCTGCCTGTGCCACCTCAACCCCAATCCATTGTGAATTACAGCTTACAGACCCTTTGCCCACATACCTCTCTCTCTCTCTCTTTGAAGTAACTGCTGGATAACCTTTCCCCTCCAGACCTCCCGCAATTGCCCACTATATTCCTAATCCATGGTGACCATATATACTCCTGTAGAACCAACACCCATCCATCCACTTGCTTGAATCGTGAGGCACCATGTGGAATAGATCACGAATAAAGATCTTGAAGATAAGATGTGCTGCCTGTGTAATGTTTGACAGAGCACTCTCAGGGCAGCAGAGTTATCTGCTTGCACAACTTAATTGATATAAACTTTGTTCAACTTACAATCTATCTCCTGGTCTCATTCCCTACAGGGGTGCGTCCTTCATTTGGTTTAGTTTTATATTGTGTTGGGACCAGGCGCCTTCACATTCAATCTTCTCATTTAGCCTTGGCTGGCAACTTTTTGTCAACAAGATGAGATCCCATTCGCTTTTTAGTCCCCATGTAAAACACGAAAGTGATAATATTTGATTTGGGCAGTTCCTTCTGCTTAAAAGGAACATTAGTACAAAAGATTCATACAAATGTTGCTGAAAGCTGTATTTACACCCGCTGGGCTATCTTTTTAATGATATAAATGCACTAAAATGTCCTCTGTTTTTGCTAATAATATCCGAATGTGTGGTTCAGTGGTTTGTGTTCTGTTTCTTGCACCCTTCTCGGGGATCAATCGTAAACGTTTTTTCTAAGGAGCAGTCCTAGAGGGCTGACACTGCGCCTGTTAAGATAGGGCTTTTCATGAATGAGAGGTTGGCCACAGTCTGAAAAGTGGAAGAAGAAGGACAAAATGCCGGCTTTCTAGAGGACAATGAATGCCCATTGATGGACATTGAGAAAGGGGAGGCGCAGAATCTTATTAGTTTTCTTTTGTCTTGCTTCTGTGAACAATACCGGAAACATGGGGGGGTGCATTGACATTTTGCTAGTACAAAGGCCCTTCCAAAAGCGTTTTTGTGGCATAATGAACAAAATAAAGATTCCTTATGGAGGAGTTGAAGTGCCTTGGAGAATCAACTGACGAACACGTGCACACACGCACAAACACATGCACACAGAGACACACACGCACATGCGCGTGCACATAGACGCATAGACACACACACTACTCGATTCCCAACTTCAACCTTCTGTAAGACAAATAAGGAACATGTGCAACTCCATGAGAACAAATATATCTTTTTTCTTTTAAATCACTCAAGTGGTTTACTACTATTTTTTCTTTTAGGTTATTAAACCTTGTTTTCTATTGCGTGTATGCTATTCAAGGAAATGTGCAGGTTCACAATGTGCTAGGCACACATTGCGGTCATTATAAAACAAATGCAAATTGCATGCTGGGGACTGCCAATGTTAGCACTTACGTGCTGCTAGGTTCCCTGCATGTAATTTTCAACACTCATATAGCAGGGTGTAAACATTTCACACATGTAGGGTAAATCAATGTGAAATGGCTTTTTTCAATGTAACTCTCCAGTCTATAATAAATGAAACATTGCCTGCCCATTATGCTTTGCAGGCAGCATTTTATAACGGATGCCAGTGGAACTGGTTTGCTATTTATCAGTTGTTAATGTCAGGCGTATTCTCTGTATTTCACGTGTTTTATGCAACCGGATGCTCACCCAAGACATAGGAGGAGAGTAAAGTGGAGATGCAAACTCTGCTTTGAGCTCCTCCTACACCTTGGAACAGAATGAAAAGGAGGCGAAGCAGTAAATGGAGGCGTGAAAGCAGTAAAGCTCACTTTCACGCCCCCATGTAATGACAAACATTACCCCGATCGTGTGTACCCCATGTCTGATTCTTTTGGATCACTATACATGAAGAACGTGCGTGTGGCTGCCGGCACAATTTGCACCATTTCAGACGGACACGTGCAAATCGTTTGTGAAGTTTTGCAATTGCTGGGTACTGTAAAAAGTAAATCTGGGTAGGAAAAGAAAGTTCATCTTTTCCGTCTCCAGTAGTGCAGTGATGTTGCATGGCTTTCAAGCTAGATGAGTTATATTTCAAAGAAGACACACAAGAACATGTTATCCTCAGGAGGATAGCTCAGGGCCAACGTGCTCGCCTTGGAATCAAGACCACATGGAGCACCACAGGTTCGTCCACGTTTAGAAAACTCTGGGTATTAAGCGCGTTATAAATAACTCATCATATCATATCATGTGCATCAAATTACGATATCACTCGACCTATGACTCGAAAATAACGAGAAAACCTGAATGTACGTTTACTGGCCACTAGGCAGTAACAAACATGTCAAAACACTGTTAATGGTGGACAGGCGGATCTGAGGATGCAGAGGTGTCCGCCCGCTCCCCTCCCCCATTCCTTTACACGATGAAGCAAATCTGTCATCTACTATGAGCGGGGCTCAAATCTTATTAAGAAAGGGGGGGGACTCATTGACATAGCAATTGAAAGTGGCATCACCAGAAATTAGCATATCGAGGTGCCCTCTGAAAAAAGTGGGGCGTCCACCCTGTAGCCTTGACTTCCCTGAGTCTATGAGGCATGTTGGAGAGTACTCCAATGTCCACAACCAACTGCGTATGACACACCAGAGCTTATTTTCCGATTAACTAAATTGCAAGATTTGTTTGAACTGACCACTATATATGAATTTCCAAATCTATATTTTACACTGAGAGTCAGCCGCACTTGCCCAACCAGTATTGTTAAAAGCCTTTGGCAAGATAGACTCTCCTTTTATTAAAATCTGTGTACTTAGTGATGTATGAATGATGTGGCATTTTCTGAGGTGGGCTAATGTATTCGGTACATCGTGTCAGGTTGGGCACCTCAACCTTTTAGTATCATTTCTATTTTGTGTAGATGACACAGTGCAGCACTCCAGCGCGGATGTAAATAGGAAAACAAGCGCCCTGGACAGCCAGTCAAATACTGAAAGGTCAAATTGGAGCAGACCACAGCTATAAATCACCCACTGCAGGTTGGGAGACGTGCATGCCATGCCTTGCTCCTTGTGACACAGGTAATGGGGAGATAGTTATAAACCCTGCGCGCCATCACTCAGCTTTCGCACCGAAGACTGCAAACTCATCTTGAAGTTCATCTATTCTCCTTATTATCTCCAGGAGAGACATGTTTACCATTCGTTAATTGCAATGTGTCGCATTCAGTAGTCTGAGAACTGGCCTCGCCTGCATTGTTGTGATTTAAAAATGTGTCGGAGAACATTATCTCGGCAGATGCCAATTTCCCCCAAACAGGCACCACAGAAATCCAACTGTGTTACATCCAGAAAAAATCACATTGATCATGAAGATTGCCTGAGGTTCCTTTAGTACAGGGTTTAATGCGTGTTTTATTTTTATAAACGTAGAGCTGCAATGATTGCAATATTTAATAGAAACAACTTTTTAGCCGTTTTTATACATATGTGTGTCGTTCTTCGTGTCGTTCTTCGTGGGTCTGTATTAAATCAGAATGTGTGTGTGTAGTGACTGCATTGAATGACCACGAGGGGAATGCCATACAATTATTGTAGCACTGTCCTCTCACTCATCACCCTAGTGAGATGCACACATAATATGCACATTAATATTGCCGATAGATCCTATGCCTCTTTAAAGACAGATGAGATGGTAGCCTAAGCTTGGATACCCTTGGAGAGATTGTCATGCGATTTCAGTATTGATTTCTGTATTTGCCATATATGTTCTAATGTGCAGCTCTCTAAATGCATGCTAATATGTGTCCACTCGCATATGTACCGGTACAGGTAAACTCTCCTTTCTCATGGCCACCATCGTGGCCAGAGGGAAGAGACATGCCTTGTCTTTATCTGGATCCCCGTGAATGCACTAAACCCGTCCTGCACCTCCAGTACATATGGCAGAATGGTCCCGGATCCCTGAGATATAACAACATATTGTCGGCATACAAAGACACAACATGTGATATTCCATTAAGTATGATGCCCCTGTCGCCATATTCCTGTCTTAAATATGCATCTGTTGGTTCTGCAGATATAATGTACACCAATGGAGACAGGGGGCAACCCTGTCTGTCGCATGCCCCTGTATAACTGCTATTTATCCGAGTACAACTTCCCGGTCCAGACCCTAGTCATTGGTTCAGTATATATCAGTTTGTCCCACTTCATGTAGGTCAGTCCTATTCCCATTTTTTTCACGGTGGCATAAATCCAGTTCCAGCGAACTGAATCAAAGGCCCTGGTGGCATCTAGTGATGCACCACGCACTGCACCTCCGTTCCTTTGTGCTGGATAACATGGTGCAACCTGCGCACGTTTTCAGAAATGTTCCTACCTGGCACATTTCCCGTTTGATCACGGTGAATCAGCAAGGGGATCACTTTCCTGAATCTATTTGCCAGTAAAGCGGTCAGATCTTACTGTCTTGATTTAACATAGACAGTGGTCTATATGGCCCGCAGTCCGTGCTCTATCGGCTTTCAGAAGAGGGTCTATAACTGCTTCCCTCATTGAGTCTGGTAGGATCCCCTCCTCATACACCTCATTGTACTCCTTGGCAAGGAGTGGAGCAAGGGCATCCTCGTATGCTTTGCAAAATTCGCACGTCAGTCCATCAGACCCCGGGCCTTTACCAGAGGGAATCGTTCTTATGGTGGCTATTACTTCTTCGGGGGTAACTGCACCCTCCAATAATTCAGACTGGTGTATTTCCAACCTAGGTAATCTTGTGCTTAGAACATCCTCTATATCACACGTCTGCTGATAGGGAATCAGCTTATAGTGCCTGGTAGTACTCAGAGAAAACTGTGTTTACTCTGACTTATGTGTTTACTACTTCTAGTGCTTTGGATTGAATAGAGCATATTGGGGTACTAGGGGTTTCGCGTCCGAACAGCCAAGCAAGCATTCTGCCGGGTTTATCACCTTGCGCGTGGCTTCTTTCCACATATCGTGCATAGTTGTGTTTCCCCAGCCTATCCCATTGCAACAAGCATGCTTGTCGCAATTCAATCTTTTTTTTTATATGTGCCGGGTCCACTTTTGCTTCCATCTCTAGGGCCCTCAGTTCCCCCTCATCTCTCACCAGGGTGCCTTCTATTGACTTTTAGGCCCGCCTGAGGCTGCTATCATTTCCCCCCTTATAACCACTTTATTCTCCTCCCACATCGTACCCATTCTCGACACTTCCCTCATTCGTAGCTATATAGTCCTGCATACTTTTCCTCATCTGTTCCCGAAACACCACATCTAGAAGTGCCTCACTTCTTTGTCTCCAGGTGACCATGAGTGGGGCATGGCCGGATAGGACATTTGCTAAATATCTTGCATCAGAGAACATCGTTGCATATTCTGCCCCCACCAACACATAATCAATTCTAGTATGAACCCTGTGTGGGGCCGAGTAATAGGAATACTCCCTGCTGTCCCTGTGTTGTTCCCTCCACAGGTCCTTCAGTTGGAAGCACTATAGAAGCGATGATAACACTTTGGCGGGTGGGGATGTTCTTTTATGTTTGGTATCAGATCGATCCTTGGTAGGGTCTAAGGTGCAATTAAAGCCCCCGCCCCATAATAGAGGTCTATCCCGATATGGATCCAGTCTCGCACATAGCGATTGAAAAAAATAACTTTGCATCATGGTTTGGTGCATATGTTTTAACTATGCAAACCTCTCCGTTCTCTATCATGCCATGTAAGAGGACCATCCTAACTTCATCATCAGTTTTGGTTGTGAGAACCCTTAGAGGATTGCTGGGTCCACCCAGATCAAAGCTCCTCTTGCATAGGTTGAGTATGTGGAGCCCACAAGAGTGCCTCCCTATGGCTTCGCTAAATTCTGTTGCTTTTGTGTGTCTAGATGGGTTTCTTGTAGTAGTGCTGTCCCCACTCTATTCCTCTTGATATACCTATGAACCCTGTGGCGTTTGACATAGCTGTTCAACCCTCAAACATTCCAAGACATAATTTTGATCTTTGTCAGCCATCCCTCATAGGAGCTCGAATTATCTTACTGACCACGAGATTGTTCCTATCTCTGAAAGTCCATGTACCTAGCGTAACCCAAGGCGTGTCAGGGCTCCCTCCCCGCTCACTCCCCTTTTCCCCATTAACCCACATTCCCCCTCCAACCCCCGACTGCAAACCAAACTCAAACATAACTTGTCCAGCAAAGCAACCCCAGCTAGGACTACCCCGTTTCTGCTCCATTTGACCCTGTCCCAGACTAGTCTCTTGGTGCCCTATGGGCGGGCAAATAGTTGCCCGTAACAACTACTTGTGGAGTAATAGAACACTAGCGGCGTCCCTTTACCTCCTCCGCCTGCTCCTGGTGTACTTGTCGGATCAAGTTGACCTTATATATTAATACAACTTTTACAGTGCGCAGCGTGTATATGTTCACGTGTCTCCAACTTATGTCTGCTGCATCAGGCACCATCTGTAGTCTCCGGCAGTTTCTGCTTCCCTTAGTGCTCCTCGTTCTGTTCCTCCGAGTCGGGCATCTGCGTAGCATCCATCCATTCCTGGGCATCCGCTGCTGACTTAAAGAAGGGGGTCTTTTTGTTGTGAAACACTTTCAGTTTTGCCGGTTATATTAACATGTACCTCAGCCCAACTTTCTTTGGCCTTGCTTTCTTAGAAATGAATTATGCGCGCCTCTTTTGACCCTGGAAAGTATAGTCCGGATACACCGCAATCTTAGCTGAGTCTCTTTGGATGGTGCCCCCAGATCTGGAGAAGGCTAGGATTTTGTCCCTGTCTTTATAATTCAGCACTTTAGCTATCATTAGTGTAGGTGGGTCTCCAGGTGTTGGCCTCCTAACCAAGGATCGATGGGCTCGCTCTATCGTGAACCCCTGCGTGAGATTCTGTGGCCCAATTTCTTGGATCAGCAAGTTCTCCACATAATTGGTGGGGTCTGTTCCTTTGATTCCTTCCGACAGGTCGACAATCTGTATGTTATTCCTACGTGCTCGACCTTCTGCCTCTTCAGCTCTGTCTTCCAGTAGCTTGACTTTCGGCATAAGGATGTCCAAGTCTTTCATCTTGGTGTTTTCCTGGACTTGTTCCTCCAGTTTGACTGTTCCTTCTGTTCGGTTCCGGACATCCTGGCGAGCAGTGCCAGGTCAATAGCAACAGCATCTACTTTGGTTTCCAGTGTGACCTGGAGTGCCGCTATGGCTTCCAGAATCTGCTGATTTCCAGGTTCTGCTGTAATTCCTGGAGAAAATGGTTGGAATTTGCTTTGTCTCTATTGCCAATGTCTGGTTGGTGCATCGTGCCCGCGAAGGTCACCAATGTAATCTGCTTGCTTTTGACTTTGCCCCCTTTGGAGGCCATCTTGCTCCCTAATGTGGTGTGGCCTTGGAGGCAGTGGTCACCTGGGGTAACCTCCCAGACTACTAGGAATACGTTCAGTGGTGCCTTGTTTGGAGCAGTGGAGTTCTTCTTCATGACACAGCACATTTTTAACAAAGGTATCCACTGTTCTGGCCTGCTTGTCCAATTGCCAAGTCGCCACGTTATTTTTCAATGGGGCCACAGCTATATCTATAAGTGGATATTGCGGTCCTCTGTTCAACAATCCCTTAATAGGGATATGTGGAGCTGGGTCTCCTGAATAGTAGAACAATTGGTGTGACCAGCACGGTGTCAGGACGTGAACACTGCCTCCCACATCGTTATCCACTGTTAAGAGCCAGTGCCACTGGCATGAAGCGAGTGTGCCCAGGGAAACCTAATTTCTAGTTTCAGGGGGCCAACCAGGCCACGGGCTCCACAGTGGCCTCAGGATGCGTGTTTGCTATGATTGTTAGGCAGAATCATATGCCGTGCCCTTTGGGAACACCACATACAATTAAGACTACAAGTGTAAGTACAATTTCAGCTTTGGTACAAGCCTGTACTACACAGAAAAGTGGCAGCGATAGCTGAGCAGCCAGACTTATCTCAAGAGTAAAGTGAGCAGTACAAGAGGTTACACAAAGGACAACACTATGGTTCAAACAAACACTGATTCAAGGTTTCTGAGTAAAAGAATATACATTTATCAGTTACAAAACAGTTCACTATCATTAAGCAGAAGAAAATCACAATCTTAATATACTACAATAACCCCCAATCAATTCTGGACAAGTTAAGCTCCAAATTATGTGTGAGCAAAATGGCACTCCAGGAATTTAAAAGGGAGGAAAAGACAAGGTTATCCAAAATCAACAACATCAACAAGTTATAGGCAGGGCAATCTAGAAAAGGCTACTACAACTAGAAAACAAAAAACAATAGGCCTGGGTCAATGTTAATGGTTCAGAGTCTTTGCCAAGTGTTCAAAATGAAATTGGTCGGAGGAAAGTTATTCAAAGGAGAAGAAAAGGACAAGCCTTCGGAGAGGCGAACGATTTCAAGCACTTTCATTGCGGTTGGACGGAGCGAACGACCGGATTTGCACAGTACCTTAAATGGAGAAGAATTCTGTAGCTGAGGCAGTTGTTCCTGGCAGTTCCTGCAGGCTCACGGTTCCTGAAGCAACTGTTGTGGTGACAAGAAGGAGGACGTCTGGAGGGGTCCTGCACTGCCTATGGAAGAAGCCAGCAGCAGAGCAAAACGTTGAATAAAAGGTGTGCTCCTTAAAACCCAAACATGTTCTTTTCCTGCTGGCTATCAAGTTCACTGCAGCGATCCACAGCAAATTCGACCAGGAGAGGGAGGCCAGCATTTGGTGTTTGGCAAGCTGGTTGGTCCCACAAAGCTCAAGGGAAGAAGATTTCTTGCAGATCTTCTCTGTCGGTAAAGTTTTGGGCTATTTGGACCTGCAGCAGGGCTTCACCGGGATGTCCATTAGTTGCAGCAGTCGTCTTCCTTCAGCTTCTATTCGGTTCTCTCGATCCAGTTGCGACTATGCCTTCCAGTCCAAGAGACTGGCTTTTTATGCACCAAATCCCCCAGTCACACAGCCTGGCTGTCAATCACACAGCAGGGTGGCTGTCCTGGCAGGACAGTCACCTAGCCAATCAAGCTAGGGTGCAACTAGAGTCTCTGAGACCCCCTGTGCAGGGGGTCTCAAACCCCTCCCTCACATTCTGTCCAGCCAGACACTCAGGCACTCAAGCACCTAAGGGGGGCTGCTGTGCAGAAGCCCAACAAAGTACGGCGAACAAAGGAACCAAACCTGGTTTGGCACGCAGAGTAAAACACGAGAAAGACCTTTACAAAAAGAAATGGCGAATAAACCCAACTGGAACCAAATAAAAATAAAAGCGGTCCAGCGGGTTAGAGTTTGAGGCTTCCACCATAGGCTCTAACGTTACCAAGGCTATTTTCATAGCTCACAGTAGAATAAAAATGGTAGATACCACTGCCACCAGCCAAATCTTAGAAAAAGGGGAACATACAAATGTCCCATGAGAATCAGACAAAAGGAGATAACAATTAATCCTTCCAGTACTCTATTGGAAGATTGGAAGATAGGTTGTACTGGGTCTGTAAATTCAGTAAAGTCAATGGCAACTTTACATGTACTGGGAGACACTAGTCAGTCCTAGAAAATGGAGTTTAAAGTGGGAAGTCTGAAAAGAGAACCCCGTGTCACTGCACTGAAGGTGCTATGTGACACACAGTAAAAAGATAATGCCTATGGAGTGGGTGAGACTCCGTAGCCCATGAGCATAAAATGTACAACACACAGCAAAACACATGTAAGAGTGGGAAAAAAGGCTCACACTCTTACCAGGTCAAAAGATTAAACCCTACAAATCCAGCAAAGCCATTCTGGAGAAGTCTCCCTAACACTCACCCCCCCCCCCCCCAGACTAAGGGACAGGAGGATTTAATCCACTCCTGGATGAATCTCTTCACTCTAGTCGGTCACAAACGTCCTAGAGAGACCACCAGCATTTTGGTGGTGACATCCTGACCTGTGCTCAATAGTGAAATCAAACCCTTGCAGGCAGATTGAGCATTTTAGCAGTTTTGTGTTTCCCCTTTCATTTGCATTAACCATCTCAAGGCTTGCTGGTCTGTCTGAATCACAAAAGTAGATCCAAGTATGGCCTAAACTTCTTCAGAGACCACACAATAGCAAAGCATTCACGCTCAATGGTTGCCCACCTTGTTTCTGGTTCCTTCAGATTACTGCTGATGTAGCAAATGGGATGCTCCCTACCTTTCTCATCCAGTTGACTTAGGACTGCACCTATACCAGTTTTGGAGGCATCTTCCCATACAATGAAGGGTTGGTGATAATCAGGAGCTCTTAGGACTGGAGCTTGACAAATGGCTTTCTTCAGATTTTCAAAGGCTTGAGTGCACTCCTCATTCCATCTGAACTTTTTAGGGAATTCTGGAGAGGAGACTACATTCAAGGGAGAAGCTATGGTCCCATAGTTCTCTATGAAGTTCCTGTAGTACCCAGTGAGACCTAGGAAGGCTCTCACCTGGGTTTGAGTAGTAGGGGTGGCCCAATTTTGTACAGCGTTTACTTTGCTAGGCAATGGCCTTATTTCACCTCCTCCTACTTCATGACCAAGGTAGACCAATTTGCTCTGACCAATTTGACATTTACTTGCCTTTATGGTCAGATGGCCCTGCTCAAGAGCCTGCAATACATATCCTAAGTAGTCAACATGTTCTTTCGAAGTAGGGCTGAACACTGCAATGTCATCCAAGTATGCCATGCAGAAGTCCTCCATCCCATGCAGAACTTGA
Source organism: Ambystoma mexicanum (assembly GCF_040938575.1). Classification (NCBI taxonomy): domain Eukaryota; kingdom Metazoa; phylum Chordata; class Amphibia; order Caudata; family Ambystomatidae; genus Ambystoma; species Ambystoma mexicanum. The sequence continues at coordinate 221,693,731 of NC_090930.1, forward strand.
TTAACCATCCTTTGGAATGTAGCTAGTGCATTCTTTAATCCAAAAGGCATAACCTTAAACTGGTAGAGGCCTGCTGGGTTTGAAAATGCAGTTTTCTCCTTGGCATGGTCTGTCAGAGCTATTTGCCAATAGCCTGACATCAGATCAAATGTACTAAGGTACTTGGCTGCACCAAGCTTATCCACCAGTTCATATGTCCTTGTTAAAGGGTGGGCATCCATCTTTGTGACTGCATTTAGAGCTCTATAGTCCACACATAACCTCACCTCCTTGGATCCTGCCTTTGGTACTAGAACAACTGGACTAGACCATGGACTTGTAGATGGCTCTATAACTCTGAGATCAAGATCAGTCCTCCTTTATGTGGATCCTTACATGTTCTGACATTCTCTAACCTCTGCTTTTCACAGGTAAACAGTCACTAGTGAGAAACTCATGATGGCCCCAAGGGGTCAAGCCTGGTCATAGTGAAAACAGGGAGATAACCTGATTTAACAGAAATGTGCACTCCTCCTGTTGTTCAAATGTCAGATTAGAAGAGAGATTAACTCCTTCTATTTTCTCATCCAAACGTTGACTTCTGAGTAGGTCAGGTAAAGGTTCACTCTCCTCCTTCTCTTGAGCTGAAGCTAGAAGCAAAGCTCCCTCTTCTGGTCTCAAGACATAGGCCTTCAAAGGCTTAGTGTGAAAGACTCTGGGAGCCTTCTTAGGTCTGCCTAAATCCACCAGATAGTTCACCTCTCCATGTTTTCCAACAACTTGAAGGTTCCTATACACTTGTCCTGCAAGGGCCGCTGCCTTGTTGGAACCAAAACGAGCACAAGCTGGTCTTGAGCAAACTCAACCATGTTGGCCTTCTGGTCATGCCAAAGTTTGACCAGAGCCTGACCTGCTTTCAAGTTATCACTAGCTTCTGCAATCATGTGTGAAATTCTCCTCCAGAGACCTATCACATAGTCAGTCACTCTGACTGGCTTGGGGGAAGGAGCACTCTCCAACCCCTCCTTAATCAGGGCCAAAGGACCTCTGACTGGATGGCCATAAAGAAGTTCGAAGGAACTATATCCAACTCCCTTCTCTATAAGCAAAGAGAAGGCATGGCAGTAGACGGTCCCACTTTCTTTTAAGGGGTTCTTCTAAAGCACCTATAATGTTCTTCATAGTATGATTAAAACTCTTTATCAGTCCATGTGTTTGTGGATGGTAGGCTGTAGAGAACTTGTACATGACACCACCGTTTTTCCACATGGCTTGCATGTAGTGGGACATAAAATTGGATCCCCTCTCGGATATCACTTCCTTAGGAAACCCCACTCTGGTAAAAATAGCAAGTAGAGCCTTAGCCACAGCCTGAGCTGTATCAGTTCATATAGGTATCGCCTCAGGATATCTAGTAGCATGGTCTACTAAAACCAGGATAAACCTGTTTCTTGAAGATGTGGGAGGGTCAAGGGGACCAACAATGTCGATTCCAACCCTCTCAAAAGGAACTCCCACCACTGGGAGAAGCACCAATAGTTCCACATTCTTGGCTCCACTCTTGACAGAGGTTTGGCAAGGGTGACAGCTCCTAAAGAATTTGTCAGCTTCTGAACCCATTTTAGGCCAGTAGAAGTATAAATAGAGCCTTTCCTTGGTCTTTTTGAAACTCATGTGACCAGCCAAAGGTATTCCATGGGCCAACTGTAAGAACTGGAGTCTGTTTTCTAGGGGCAATACAAGTCTTTTGCAGTCCCTAGGGATATACTCAGTCGGTTCACTGTAGAAGAGGCCATCTTCCCAATGCAACCTGTGCTTCCAGGCTCTTGCCCATCGAGCTGAGAAGCTGCCTGTAGGTGAAGACCTTCAAGAGTAAGACACTCTATTTGTCCTCTGCTGAAGTCTGCCCTGTTGGGTTCACCTTCTGCCAGTAAAGATTACAGCTCAGTATGGTCGGCAGGATCCAGATCTCCAAATAGAGTAAGATTCCTCTTCCAGATCTGATTCTTCAGCAGCTGGATCAATGACACAGGGTTGTACCTCACAGCTGGTGGAGGGGTCACTGGTGTGACTTTGGACAATCTTGAGGATGTCCTGGTTGGTAGCACAGGGGTACTATCTGCTTTCTTCTGGGAGGTCTTAGGTATCCCCTTTGCCTCTTTCTTTTTTGAAATAGCAGTTAGTAAGTTCTGTGGACTGGGTGTGATCGTTTCCTCTATCAGTTCCCCTGTAGAGCCTCTCAGGGTCCTCTCGCTTGCAGGCCTAGTGAGCTCCTGTTTCCTTTTACTGGGAGGCCTGGGGGTATTAGCACAACTCCAATAGTTTTCAGGTCATTATCCAACAGGACTCTCCCAGGCACTTCACTCTGCACACTAATAGGTATATTGACAGTCATGTCATTGCACTGGATGAGAGCTGGTAACTGGGGGAGCATTTGCACAGTGCCTCCAGCTAACTTGGTTAGGTGTTTGGGTGCCTTAGCAACATCCCCAACCTTGAAAAATGATTCAACCACAGTTATGCTGGCTCCACTGTCTCTGATGGCAGGGGTCTCCTGGCCATGCACAAGAACACTATCTTTATAATACTCTTTAGTATTATTTGGGATGGAATTATAGACATCTAATTGCTGTTGTTCCCACACACCCATGGACACTAAAGAAACACTAGCTGAGACTCTCATGGGTTCATCAGCCAGTAGGTGAAAGTTTCCACTTGCCATAGGTACTTCTTCCTCTGGGGAGAAGGCTAAGGAGACAGTTGACCCACAAACATAACATTTCCCACATTTTTTGATGAATGGGGGTTTGTTCTGACCTCCATCTGGTTTGGGTCCAGATGGTGCACTAGCCTGATTCGGTTTCCCTTGTGGCTTAACCTTGTTATATTTGGGTCCCTCTTTTGGATTGGAGGTATTGGAAGTTTCCTTGTTATCTTTCTTTGGCTGCTTTCCCTTATCCTTCTTCTGAGTTGCCCCAGAATCCTTGTGAGTAGCCCTGTTGGCAACCCACAAGTCGGCAGCCTTAGCTAACTTCTTTGGATCTATCTCCTTAGAATCCGCCAAGTGCTGTCTGAGCTCAGGAGATCCGGCATCATACATTGACTCCAACATAACAAGATTTCTCATACCTTCATAAGTGTCAACTCTGTAACCCTTAATCCAACCCTCTAAGTTCTTCAAACATTCACACATCCAGGTAGCCCAAGGGGTACCATCATGATTTTTGAGTGTCCTAAAAGGTACTGGGAAAGGGTATTCCCAAATCTAGTAATTCAAGCTAGCTTCACACACTCATAATCCATCCTATCCACCTCCCCCAGCTCCATCACATCAGATGCAACAGTGGGTAGCCCAGAGAAGCGTCAAGAAAGAAACTGATTACCTGTAATGTCTTGAATCCCATGGTTATACTCAAACATTGCCAACCAATCCAAAATATCAAGCTTAGCCTCATACATACCATCAATCTATTTAGGCATACGAGGTCTCTTAGAAATGGAAGACCTAGAAGACTCTGGGAGAGAAGCATTCTCAACTGACTACTTTTTCATTTCTAGTGCATGGGTGCCATGCTCGCGCCGTATGAACATTGGGGGGTGCCCAACTTCCTTTATTCAAGGGACCTGTGTCGAGTTTTGGGCCTCCCCCTCCCTGCTCCTTACTGTATACCGCCAACACTGCCTTGTCTTCTCCTCCACCGCTGTTTCTTTGTTGCAACAAAGGCAGTCTGAGGTAGCGGGCTCCCCCGCACTTCTGCCTCTCTTTCTTGCCGCAGTTCATCAGCAGCTGCGTTGTGCCTGCATATCCTTGCTACAGCCAGGCCACCCCAAGGTGCTGCATCAGTGTGTCCTCACAATGTTCATTTCCACCGAGGGAGCTCCACCCCATGGGTTTGTTTTTCTCCATAGCGGGTGTCCTCCTCAGTTCCTTTGTAGCTGTGCTCCCACTCGTAGCACCACTCAATATTTCCGGTCAGTGTCTCTTTACCCTCGGCCTGTGGCGTTTCATTTATCTGTTCACAGTGTCTTACCTGCTCCATGTGTTACCTCAGGTTCAGTCAGCCTCATTAGGGCACTCCTTCCATCTGCACATTCGTGCCGTGGGATTCGTTGCCTCCCCTTCTCCTGCCACACTGTTCACTGCTGGGGATATTTTTCTGCGACTGCCTGCTCGACCCGTCTTTCTTTGGGTGCCACAATGTATTCCTTGAACTGGCGTGTCACTTCATTGTCCGGCTTCCACAAAGCTGCTGGCTATAATGTATCCACGCAAGTGTTGCCTCCTTCACCTTTCACAGTGCGTCAGGCCAGTTTTGTGTAAGGAGCAGGCTCCGATTCCTGCCACCAGCACTTCTCATGCTAAGCCTTTGTGTAGGTCCCGGGAGGGCGCCATTTTCTTTCCTTTCTTCTCAATACCTCGCCAACTTCTGTAGTCTCAAACTCTGTTTCCCACTGCCAGTTTACTTTGAGGTTTGCATCGGCGCACACCCTTGTGCCTCATCCAGTTGTTGCTTCAGAGAGAAGCACCTCGAAGTGCTTATTTTCACCCGGATCAATGTCGGATCTGCAGGAGCATCAGAAATGCATGTCCTACCTTGCAGCCTTTTAGCCACGCCCCCCACTCCGGACCATCGTTAATGAACTTTGATACATACTTATTGCTTACAACCTCACCAGCATGTGTTGAGACTGTGATTCTTAATAATAGCTCACTGTTTGCCCTTAATGTGTCCTACATAGGGTCGCTCACAACTTATATATGAACATTCAAGCCTTCCCTCGTTTTTTGGACACCAATAACACTAGTACTCTTAGGACTACAACTTAATTGCTGTGACTTTATTGATAACGTTTTTATTAAAAAACTACACTGTTTGCATATGATGTCACACGCCTTATAGCGTAGTGACTCATCATTATATGCCGCTATTTATCAACTGCCATTTTGAATGATTAAGAAAATGCTGTCTGTAGCAGTCCTTGCTGCCCGTGGAACCTTGCCATTTGCTCGTACCAACATTTGTCTCTAAGTTTTCAGACCCTTTTCTAGCTTCCTAAAACACCTCTAGCTTTGACTATACGATTGTAGGTGTATTACTTCACTCATCTGTTTACATTTTGAAGATTTGCAGATTGCATGGATAATTTCGTATTAATCCTTGAAGCATCAAGTGGTTACACAAGCATGAATCCCTTGTTCCTACAAGCGCCAACTTTAGCCTTTTTTCGTAAGTAGCCATCCAATATTACTTTAGTTCAAAAGTTCACAGATCCATACAATCAGGTAATTGGTTTATCCTTCTTTTTACAGTGTACATTCTTTGCATCGAGCGGCAAATAAGGCGGGGCGCCTTTTTACAGTTCTTTCATTAAGAGACTCAGCAGCATTCTTCTATCAGGAAATTCTCCTGGTAAGTCCTATTGTAAGCCCAGCAGGCGTATTACAGGTTTAACTGCATTTCAATCATTTGGGTAACCAGTGAACATTTAACCCCCTTTTGTAGTGAACATCCTGTTTTCTGAGCGGCAAATGAGGCAGAGTAACCCCTTTTATTTGCAGTCTGGACCACAAGAGATCCAGCAGCATAATGTTAGCAGGATCATTTCCTAGTAAGACCCATTCAATGTCCATTAAGCATTTTACATGTTTGATCCTTTGTAGCCCTCATCTTAATACAGTCAATAAACGCTTACTCATGCTGATTTAGAGCACACAGTAGATCTGCAGCCATAGCTGGCTGCATGGAGATCACACCAAGAGAATAGTTCTATGAAACTGTATGGACAATAGATGTGATTTGACCTTCTCTCAAGGTGGTTACATGTCTATAGACATACACACACATAAATACCAGTGTTACAAGGTAGTTCTTTATAATTGAGGGTGATTCCAACTTAGATAGGCAGACAAAATATTGAGGAATCTAGTTCCACCTGTGTAATTATAGGCCAACAAATGTGCCTTCCGTGGTGAAATCCATGAGTTACCAGCCCTGGTGGAGAGTTTAAGCATTTTTATATAATCACAATTTCGTATTTTTATGATTTATAATTTTTTGACTCTTCAACTGGTGGTATATTACCATTGTATTGAAGTTTCAAATGTATTTTTAAAAAAACAATATGATCTCTGTTTAAATTTCTTTGTAGAAATCTTGTGATTATAAGCCGCTGATGAAGGGCGTAACACAAATTGTTCATTACATACATGAACTAATGGACTACTGAATGGTTATTTGAAGAATGTTTATACTTTGTATTTCTAAAATGTGTTTAATTATCACACGAATTGGCTCTACTGTACCAAATTAATAAGTAGTAAGTTAGTTTTTCCCTACAGGAACCACTTGCCACTTATTGTTAACTACATGCCTTATTGAGGTTATAAGATAGTGTGCAGGGGACGTGAGTTCCCTAATAGTGAACTTTCTCTTTTTCTCTGTTACATGTACAATCTATATGCCAAGGTTGTGATGTTTCTTCCCCGCACCTGAAACACATTGAATAGCTGTTTGTTTAGTGTACTTGTTCCAATAGAACATCAAAACAAATTATACTACTACAAACTTTCAGCAGAATCTTCTATGAAGCTATTCAGAATTTTGTTAAAAAATAAAAATGATCCTAATAGATGAGGTGAGCAAAGTTTCCAACCTAATGTTGGCTTTGATTCACCTCAGATTGCAAGAGGTCCTTAAAACGCACTACAAAGAACTCTTTGGAGCTAAACACGTTATTGTTTTTGGAGATCTTCTTCAATTAACACCAGTGAAAGTTGAACTTATTATTAAAACTGTAGATCACAAACTGTGCCTTAACACACTTGGCAGCATAGGATATGTAAATCTCTGGCAACCTTTCCAATACACAATACTAACTGAAAAAATGCATCAGTCTGCAGACCTCACCTATGCTAACATTTTGAAAAGCATTAGGATTGCTGTGCTTTCTGAGGAAGCACAGTCTATCTTAAATAGCAGACTCATCCATGATCTATACAGGCATAACACCTCTGCTACTGATGTCATGGAACAATTAGCACACACAAATGTAAAATGTATGTCCTTAATGCCAACCCTAGCAACCTGTGCCCAATTCAATGAAAAAATGTGGAAAAACGAAATGCAACCAATAGTGCAAATTTACTCCACAGATAAACTGGACGTGCATGGTATGACAGTGCTTATGTGTCAACAAGCCACAGAATGACGTAATTCTTTCTCCAACATAGCTGGTTTTGAGAAAATGTTAACTTTGTGTTTGAACTGTAGAGTAATGCTAAAGCATAACCTTGACGTGGAGCAAGGTTTAGTTAATGGAACACTTGGCACAGTTGTTGGCTTCCAGATATACCCACATGACAACAACATTCAGTTTGTCAACATCCACTTTGTCAAAGTTTCAGAAGTTAAATGGATAGGATGCTCAACAGCCTGATTTCTTCTTTTCAAAGACATGCATGTACGCAGAGAACAGTTTTCTCTGTCTCTTGCATATGCAGTCAATATTCATAAATCGCAAGATCAATAAATCAATTCATAAATCACATAGATCAAGCATTGATTGACATTGGCAGCACAGTCTTTAAAGAAGGCATGAATTGCGTAGCACTGTCACACCTACGTACACTTGAAGGACTATTTCTAGTCAATTTTGATGCAAGCAAAGTCAAGTCTGACATTCCTTGTATTGTAGAGTACAACAGACAACGTGCACTCTACAGACCCCACCTCAAAATATACACTGTTTCTCAAAACAGCAAATGTGGTAAAAGAAAACTAGTGCAAACACAATTTATATGTGAATTCCTAACAGTACCACCAAAGAAATGGAAAGCGGCTGCTACTCCATCAATTACCACAGCCACAGAAGGATGTACAGAAAAGGCAAATGCATACCCAACTGCAAAAACAAAGAGAAGTACCTCTTCAAAAAAAAAGCAGACTTCCATCAAATGACTCAGACACAGAACTGTCTGGTCCATTCACATTTTCCAACACAACTGGTGTAAATTGCTATGCAAATGTAGCAATTTTTGTTCTATTCCAATTGCCACCAATTGTAGAAAACATGTACTTAAACGGCACAGACCAGTTGTGTTTGCAAATGCTACACCTTCATAGAAATGCAACAAACAATCCTGACAACACTTACAGTGCCTCAGGAATAAGTCAGGAATTGGACTACAGTGCGGACATGGTTAGATTCACTATAAACACACAAGAAGATCCACAAGAATTTCTAATGTACTTACTGCAAGTACTGGAAAGCAAAAACATACCTATAAATGAAATCTTCCAGATTTCATACATGTTGAAACATACATGCACTCTCTGCAGCCATGTGGCACAGGAACTAGTCCCTATTGAGCGCTTTGTTTATTTATCTATAGCTAACTGTGAATCCATTCCATTTCAGCAGCTGGTACAACATGCAGATCATGGCATATTATGTACTACTTGAAATTCAGACAATTGCTTCACCTTACAGATACAGCCAACACGTAATGGTAATGCTTTTATGATACAATGCAGATGGTACCAAAAACAACTGCATTCTTACTAGCTTCACACATGGGCAAGTATCACTTGTCAAGAAAACCTTCACAACTGTAGGCATAATATACCACACAGGTGCCACAACCACTGCAAGTCACTATACAGCATGTATTTAAAGAATCATGGGTGGTTTAAATGCAATGATACTTCCATCACTCTGAAGTAGAGATTACCAAAAAATCTTCCAAATGCCTACTTATTATTCTTGAAACCAAAAGGTACTCGCTTATCTACAAAAGTAGCATGGCCTACTGCCGAATACCCACCAACAGATATGTTACTGCAGACAAAAAATAAACTTATGCCCTGTGAAACTGGAACAATTTAACATACAACTGGCCCATGAGTACATCAGTTGCACTGCTATACAGTTTTTCCCCCAATGACCTAATGATTATAGTCACAGAAACAACAACTGTGGAAAAGACACACTAATATTGTTTCACCCAACTGATAGAATAAAGCAACAACTGTCTAACAATGCCCATACCACTGCAATACATACGGAACTGCATGTAATTACACCCATAATAAATGAATGGCACTTGCTAATAGTGGAAGATGGAAATCAGCCAACAAGAATGAAGGTGCTTGAAAACATACCCTGCAAAACTGTGAAACTGTAAACAGAATACTCCAACTTGTATCTAACGGCAACCATAATACTGCAATATTACTTTACATTACTACACAATTTAAAATCCACCAGCAAAAATGAAAGTTCTTCTGAGGAAACCCTTCAAGGCTTATTCAATATCAACAACCAGAATACACCAACTGGTATCGGACTACACCCGTAGTACTACAATGTTTCTTCCAGCAGTCAAATTGCTAAAATCGACCTTCAGCAATCACAGTGCTACAACACATACCCTCAACAACTTACAAACTACCAACAGTTAGAATACGCCAACAGGTATCTAACTCCCCCCACAATACTGCAATCTTAGTTTGCAATAGTACAGTAGTTAGAAAACACAAACAGCAATCAAACATCATAAATGGATACTGTTAAAAAGAGGAAACAGATTAACAGTTGGAATAAACCAACTGGTATGTAACTGCAACCATAGCACCATCACTTCCAAAAAGCAAAACACATACACCATTTAAATTCCTCATGCTGCAACAGTGCTTATAACAGCAAGACCACATAGATGTGCATCTTAAACATTCCTGTAAGTACTGCACATGTCAATGAAAGAGTGTGCCACACAATATCAAATGAGTGTAGAAGTTTTTTTATCATGCATGGATCTTTTCTCCCACAGACCAAATGATTATGCAATAATTATGCAAATAAACACAGGAACTGAACACATTGCAGAGAACACTTGTTGGAAGCATAGTACTTGAAATGTACTAATTATGAGGGTCCACAAAGTACATACATGTCTGAAATTGAGAAAATATGTACCCACAGTGCCAGAATATTCAAATCTGCTAATGCCACTTCAATGATATTCTATCACTGAGTTCCAAAAAGTTATACAGTGCCTCAACAATAAATACAGTGAGTATACGCTTATTGATGCCATGCTTCTTTGTAATCAGCAAATTGCATTTCTATACGCATGTTTGTACAATCCATATGCCAGTGTCTCATTCTTGGGTGAATGGCCATATTATGCTGAGGTGGTTGTGGCTAGGCCCTAGAAACTTAGGTGTATGGCCTATGGCCTACGACCTCACATGCGTATGTTCAATGTCTGTGGTTTGTGTTCATAATTACATTTCATCCAATTATCAGTTATACAATAAGTTGCTGGCTGCACTACCACTTTTCAGCTTTTATTATTTGTTTTATTTATTTATTATTTATTTACTTTCATTGTTTTGTGTAGCACTTTCCACTTCTCGCCAGCCCCATGCACTTTCACACTTGTTTTAGAGTGTGACGAGGGAAGGGATAGGAATAGGGGAGAATTAAACAACCATCTTACTAGGCTCATTGACATTGAGAACGCGGAATTGCATGGGAGAGGAATAGGGTGATGTCATCAATGACATTTGTGATTTCATCCTTGATGTAATGGGTGTTAGTCTTAGCAGTCCACAGTGGTGGTGCGAGTTATGGTTGCTTACCTTACCATAACTGATGAATTTCTGTTTTCCTTTGGTTTTACTTGTAATCATAACATCCCTTTAACAGCGTTTTTTATCGGATACATATATATATATATGTATATATGTATATTACACAGCCACAGTAGTGGCTGTGTAGTTATGGTTAAGTTGCTGTTTCCATAGGAAGAGCCCTTTTTGGGTGGCTTATAACATTGCTCTCCCTGGACGAATCCTCACCAAACTTTGGAAAAAAACGTATATGGGTCACTCTGAATTTCTTTGCAAAGTTTGGTGAGGCTTGGTCCAGGGGGGGCAAAGTTATAGGGGGGGTCCCACAACTCCTTGTTTTCCCATAGACTGAATGGAGAAAAAACTTTGCCCACGCCTACAGCCCAAACCGCTGGACGGATTTTCACCAAATTTGGACCAGGAGCAGTGGCTTAGTACTGAAAGCGTGCTTTTGCTAATTTGGTGAAAATCCGTCCAGTAGTTTTTTTTAAATGACCAAAAAGTAGGTCACAAAAAATGTGTGATATCTATGTTCGGTCTGCGGACACATTTCCCTGTTCGCTCCGCGGACAATGTCCTGATTGGCCAACCGGCTTGCGTCATGTTCCGCGGACATGCAAGGTGTTCGCTGATTGGACGGTGAAGAGCGTGAAGTGCGTCAGATTTTTGGGAATGCCCGCCATCTTGGATTTGTGGACGTCCGCGGACAGCGCAGTGAAGCTTAGTGGAAAAATAGTATTTAGTAGAGTGTGTTGGTGTTAAAACTGGGGAGGGTGGGGGAGTAAGAGATGGGTTAAATGTTGTATCTATTTAGGTGATAGACCACCCTGTTGTGTTCGCTTAGTCCAAAGACAATGCGGATGTCCTGAAATGTTCTAAATAAACGAAATGGGGGTGTTCTGAGGACACTACGCCTGTACGTATTGTTCGCAAGCAAGCTGAAACTGTTCTAAGAACACATGTGGTGTCCTGAAATATTCGAAAATAAACTAAATGGGTGTGTTCTGAGGATGGTAAGCCTGTCCGTTTTGTTTGCAGGCAAGTTGAATCTGTTCTAAGAACACATCATGTGTCCTGGGATGTTCATCAATAAATAAAATGGGGGTGTCCTGAGGACGGTATGCCTGTCCGTACTGTTCCCAAGAAAGTTCAAATTGTTCATGAAGTGTCCTGGATGTTTGTAAATAAATGAAATGGGGGGTGTTCTGAGGACACTACGTCTGTACGTATTGTTCGCAAGCAAGCTGAAACTGTTCTAAGAACACTCGCGGTGTCCTGAAATGTTCGAAAATAAACTATATGGGTGTGTCCTGAGGACGCTGTCCGTATTGTTCACTGGTAAGTTGAAATTGTTCAGCAAGCTGAAACTGTTCTAAGAACTCACTCGGTGTCCTGCAATGTTTGAAAATAAACGAAATAGGTGTGTTCTGAGGACGGTAAGCCTGTCCGTTTTGTTCACAGGCAAGTTAAATCTGTTCTAAGAACACATCATGTGTCCTGGGATGTTCGTCAATAAACAAAATGGGGGTGTCATGAGTACGCTATACCTATCCGTACTGTGTTCTAAGAACACATACGGTGTCCTTAAATTTTTGAAAATAAACAAAATGGGTGTGTCCTTAGGACGGTATGCCTGTCCGTTTTGTTCGCAGGCAAGTTGAAACTGTTCTAATAACACGTGCATTGTCCTGAAATGTTCGTCAATGGACAAAATGGGGGTGTCCTGAGGACGCCGTCCATATTGTTCGCTGGCAAGATGAAAGTGTTCTAAGAACACATCATGTGTCCTGGGATGTTTGCAAATAAACAAAATGTGGGTGTCCTGAGGACGCCATGCCTGTCCGTACTGTTCGTAGGCAAGTTGAAACTGCTCTAAGAACACTCATCATGTCCGCGGACATTAAAAGTGCCCATATGGCATAGTTAAAATGTTTGACTATATGGGTGTGATATGCCGCAGTGGTTGTGGCTTGGGCATAGAGTCTTGGGTGCATGGACAAGACCAAATTTATAAGCACCAAAGTTATAAGTCACTATGGGTGTGATTTGCTGTGATGGTTGTACTTATAATAATATACTTACGGTTTGGTTTAGTAACTGGAGTACATGTATTTCTTGCTCATTTCTGTGATAAAAGAAAAGGTCATGTTAATATCGGTATTTTGTATTGACTTATAACATTGAATAATCAACATTTTTTTTTTACCCTCATATTTAGTAGATTACAAACCAGTGTACTGTGCGATTTGCTCAGTTTCTGTGTTTGTTGCTAAAATCATTGGGTCTGTGGGAGAAAAATCCATGTTGGATTAAAAAAAAAACTTTTTTGTTATGCTACAGTCTATTTGTTTGTTTGTTTTCAGTGTTCACTTGTTGTTTCTGGCTAATGCTCTATATATTGGCTTGTTGCAGATTTTTGGAGCAGTTAGATACCTGTTGAAATTTTGTATTGACTTATAACATTGAATAATCAACATTTTTTTTTTACCCTCAAATTTAGTAGATTACAAACCAGTGTACTGTGCAATTTGCTCAGTTTCTGTGTTTGTTGCTAAAATCATTGGGTCTGTGGGAGAAAAATCCATGTTGGATTAAAACAAACTTTTTTGTTATGCTACAGTCTATTTGTTTGTTTGTTTTCAGTGTTCACTTGTTGTTTCTGGCTAATGCTCTATATATTGGCTTGTTGCAGATTCTTGGAGCAGTTAGATACCTGTTGAAATATCCTAACAGTCTATTTTTTGTTATAATGAAGTGGTATTGATTTATCTGTTTGGATATTGTAAAATTTTGGGAAAGTTAGATACCAATTGGCGTATTCTAACTGTCTATTTTTTGTTATAATGTAGTGGTATTGATTTATCTGTTTGGATATTGAAAATCTTGGGGTAGTTAAATACCAGTTGGCGTATTCTAACTGTTTATTGTTTGATATAATTTAGTGGTATTCATTTATCTGTTTAGTTGTTGTAGAATCTTGGGGCAGTTAGATACCTGTTGGCATATTCTAACTGTTTATAGTTTTTTATAATTAAGTGGTATTGATTTATCTGTTTGGTTATTGTAAAATCTTCGGGCAGTTAGATACCAGTTAGCGTATTCTAAAAATCTATTTTTAGATATAATTTAGTAGTATTCATTTATCTGTTTAGTTGTTGTAGAATCTTGGGGCAGTTATATAGCTGTTGGCATATTGTAACAGTTTATAGTTTTTTAATAGAAATTTAGTTAATGTTTAAGTGCAGTTTAGTTAATACATTTTGGTTTTAAGAAGATTAAATAAGCGTTTGTAAGATTTGCAGGTAATCTCTGCTTTAGAGTAATAGTACTATCATTAAATTCAAACCATCCACATTTTTTTATATATGCAGTAAAGTGACCTGCATTGGTTGTGGCTCCTGTGTGGTAGATTATACCTATTGTTGTGAAGGTTTTCTTAACAAGTGATACTTGACCATATGTGAATCCAGTCAGCTTGCCGTAGTTTTTGGTACCATCTGCATTGTAACGTAGAAGCATTAGTATTACGTATTTACTATGTGTTTGTATTAGTAAGGTGGAGCGATTATTCGAATTGCAGGTAGTACATAATCTACCATGGTTTGCATTTTGTACAAGTTGCTGTAATGGAACGGATTCACAATTAGGTATTGATATATATACAAAGTGCACATTGGGGATTTGTTGTAGAGAGTGCACATATGTTTCCACATGTATGAAATCTGGAAGATTTAATTTATAGGTATGTTTTTGTTTTCCAGTATTTGTAGTAAGTAATGTACCTGTGATGGACATTGCAGGACGATGACTTTTTAGGCAGGGAGAAAGTGGTGGGTCGGCACCGGAGGTCGGGGCCGGCCCGGTGTAAAGTGGTGGGTCGGCACTGGAGGTCGGGGCCGGCCCGGTGTATGTATGAGATGCATTGGGACACTGTCGGTGGTGTCTGTATAGGAATTTGACAGTCGCACGGCGCCAAGGGGCGACCTGCGGTAGATAGAAGGGGATCTTGGGGACGCAGAGAGGGGAGGGGGCGGGCAGAGCTGCATTTGGGTCAATGGACCAAAGTTAAGAGGCGAACTAAACGATATCGATGGGGGCAAGTGGAAATCAACGACAGATGAACACGGGGTAGAGAGAAGGTAGACAGGGCCGGGGTACCCCGGAGGCGTCTGCACGACGCCGACGGAGAGGGGGGGGATTCTTGTGGATCTTCCTGTGAGTTTATAGCAAATTTCACCATTCCATCACAATAGTCCAATTGTTGTCTTATTCCATAAACACTATACGTGTTGTCATGATTGTTTGTTGCATTTCTATGAAGTACTAACATTTGCAAACACAATTGGTCTGTACTGTGTAAGTAAATGTTGTCAACAATTGGTGGTAATTGAAATAGAATATTCATTGCTACATTTGCATAGCAACTTACACCAATTACAACTTATACCAATTACATTTGAAAGTTTAAATGGACCAGGTAGTTCTGTATCTGAGTGCTTTTTTTGGAGTTTGTCTTCCTTCTTTGAAGAAATGCCTGGTTTACTTTCCCTATTGTTTGTGGTATTGATGAAGTATTAGTTTATTTTATTCTCTTTGGAGGATTTGCAGTGACATCCTGTTGCATTTCTGTTTGATTTAGTTTTCTTCTAGAACATTTTACTTTTTGTGGAACAGGATATGTTTTTAGATGGGGGGTGTATAGTGAACAAAGTCTATTGTATTCTAAAATGCAAGGAATATCAGCGTTTACTTTACTTGCATAAAAGTTGATTAGAAATAGACCGTCAAGTGTACGTAAGCGTGATAGTGCTACGTAGATCATGCCTTCTTTAAAGACTGTGTTACCAATGTCTATCAATGCCTTGTCTAGGATAAGACCTTATGATTTATGAATGGTGACTGCGTATGCAAGAGTTAGAGAAAATTGTTCTCTGTGTACATACATGTCTTTGAAGAGAAGGAATCGAGCTGTTGAGCATCCTATCCTTTTCAATTCCGAAAATTTGTCAAAGAGAATATTGACAAACTGAATGTTGTTGTCACGAGGGTATGTTTGAAAGCCAACAACTGTACCCAGTGCTGTATTAACCAGTCCAAGATCCTAGTCAAGGTTACTTTTAAGCATTACTCTGCAATTTAAGGATAATTTTAATATTTTTTCCAATCCAGCTGTGTTGGAGATTGAATTTTCTAAACTATTAGTCTTGTTGTGGCTTGTTCACACATGGGTAGTGTAATACCATGTATGTCTAGTTTGTCTGTGGCGCTAATTTCAATTATTGGTTGCATTTCTTTTTTTAACATTGTTTCATTGAATTTGAAACAGCTTGCAAGAGTTGGCGTTTAAGGCCATACAATTGACATTTGTGTGGTCTAATTGTTCCATAACATCCGTAGCACATGCGTTATTGCCATAAAGTGCATGAATGTGCCAGGTTTCCAATATTGCTTGTGCTACTTGAGATAGTATACCAACTCTAATACTTTTTAAAATGTTGGCATAAGTGAGATGTGCACATTGCCGCATGTTTTCTGATAATTCTCTGTATTGAAAATGTTGTCAAAGGTTGACATGTTCAATGCTGCCAACAGTTTTACGGCAGAGTTTGTGTCCTAAGGTTTTAAAAATAGGCTCACCTTTCACTGGTGTCAATTGAACAAGATCACTGAAAACAATAATGTGTTTTCCTCCAAAGAGCTCTTCGTAGTTTGTTTTGAGTACTTCTTGTAATCTGAGGTGAATCAAAGCCAACATTAGGTTGGAGACCATTCTCACTTCATCTATTAGTAGGATTTTCATTTGTTTTAATACTCTGCGTAGTTCCATTGCAGCTTCTGTAGAAAGTTTGTAATAGTCTAATTCGTTTTGGGGTTCTACTGGCAGGAGTAGTAATCAGTGTAAAGTGACACCGCCTATGTTGTAGGCAGCTAAAACTGTGGGAGCAGTGACAACAGCTGACAGTTTGTTGTATGTCAATTGTTGAAGGAATTTACTGATGATTTTGATTAAGAATGTTTTGCCAGAACCAGCTTCACCACTGACGTACAGTAGTATAGGTTTGTAATTGTGGCAGATGCATTCTTTGTTTTCATTCTGTACACCATGTGCAATTTCTTTTGTTACTTCTTGAAAAATGGCACGTTGCTCATTGTTTAGTTTTGATTGTAGTATAGTTGTCTTCTTTATCTTCATACTGACACATGGTGTTTTCTACTTCTGTCATAGCTAATTCTGCCTCATTTGTTATTAGTGGCTCTCCCAGTGGTTCTTGGCTTCCTGTTACAGAAGGTTGACTACTGTCAGAAGTATCCTTATCTAGTTGAGCTTGGAGTTCTTCTTCATGTTGCTGTTCATTGAGCAACATTATTTTGTACTGTGTTAAGTTTACATCAGTTATAGTGCTTTCATTTGCTTTGAAAGCGACTTCATAGGAGTCATAGTTATCTAGTATTTCTTCTTCTTTTCTCCATGGTTTAAAGAGTTGTAGTAGGGACATGTAATATAGTCCTTTATGTTGAGGAGTCTTTTATGATAATTTGATATGATTAATAAAATTTGGTTTGGTGTGTTTTACTAAGCTGCCTTCACAATTTGTCACTCAGTATTTACCTTTTTTTCATCAGATTTTATATTATTTTTGTATGTGAAGTTTTGGGCTACGCGGTATAGACACATGGTTTCCAAAGTTATACTTCTGTTTGGGTAGTATGTGTCGAGTAAATTGTTTTTTATAATGTCTTGGCTGTTGGGATCATGTCTGGCTATTGTTTCTATATCTTCGTATGATTTTAGAACTCTTTTTCTAGATTTAGCAGGACCAAGACTTAGCCGTAATATATTTTCGGATTTTCCATACAAAGCAGTACCAGTTAAACAATCTGCTGCTTCATAGCAGCCACATTCTCTATGGGAGAGCATTTTTATGCCCAAACTGTATCATTTCTGAGACAGTGTTTTGTCTGATGACAGGTCATTCTAGAGGTCATGGAGCTCTGTTTTTTCTGCTTTGGTTAAGTATGCTGTAACATATTGTGCAACTGCAGTGGAATTGTCTGCAATGTACTGCACATCTATGTTTGCATTCCATAGGTGAGCAATGATTGCATTGTAATCATTGATATATTTATCTTCTTCTGTTCTTTTTATGTAATATGTATTTTTAGGTGATTTACCTTTAACACTACGTCTAACTGAAGACATGAAGTTGTTTT
The DNA here is from genome assembly GCF_040938575.1 of Ambystoma mexicanum. Lineage (NCBI taxonomy): Eukaryota > Metazoa > Chordata > Amphibia > Caudata > Ambystomatidae > Ambystoma > Ambystoma mexicanum. The sequence goes on from NC_090930.1 coordinate 221,711,556, forward strand.
CGTAACTGGTTTAGGGAAACCAAAGCTGCATTTGGTGTAGTATTTCCCTTTGTTTTTGTATTTGCGACGACAATATTTGCCACATTTGTGTCTTTGAAATTGTAAATTTTGTGCATGAAGATCACTATTTGTTGCTTCTGATGGATTTCACAAGTGACATATTTTTCAATAAACTGTAAAACAGTGGCATCACTGTCTTGACCAAATTTAGGAGCATCTTTAATCCATAAAAGCATGTGGATATGTGGTGCTCCTCTGGCTTGGTATTCTTTTCTCCAAAAGAAGTGTTGCACTTCTCTAAGGGGAGGAACAGTTTTATTACAAATAAAGTGTAACATAGCAATGAAGCGGTGGTGAAAATATCTTGAAACATTAACAGGATCTAGAGAACAAAGTTCTCCAGGTGTTAGTATATCGACGTTTGTTTTGTTTTTGTTCGATATGCGTAGGAAATCATGTAAATCTTCCCATGCATATTCTGCACAACTTAATGTAACAAACCAAGTGGGTGGGCCAAGGTTTCTTATCATACAACGTACATCTCCATGATGTCGAAACCAGTACTCTTTAGTAACGCACATGTTTGCTAACAGATTTTAAATATTTGATTGTAAAACCTCATCTTTTTGTTGCACTTTTAGTAATAACTGTGTAGCTGACATATTTTGAAAGTGGGATCCTGATTTTAATGTGTGTGCAACTCCGTAACATAAAGTTGCTAGTTCACTTTCAAAGAGTAGGTGGAATATGTATTCCACATTTTGTCTATATCTGGGATCTTCAGAATACATCCGTAATGAGCGGTATTCTGATGCTGTTATTTGAATAGGTCTATCATCGTACCTTCCTCCTTTGCCAGTAGGAAAGAGTAGAGGAAAAGCACATGCTTCTATACTTTTTTCCCATATGCTGATTGGTGATCCTTTTGTTTGACGCATTTGGTACGTTTGTAGTGCATCTTCTACGGTGTCATTAGAGTGCAATGGGTGAATTGTGTAATGGTCTAAAGTACTGGATATTGTAGCAGGATCTAGGAGCTCAAATTAACCAGCTTCTTGTGTCTTTTGAATTATTTCAGGGTTATCCTTCAAGTTTTCTTCAATATTCATTTCTTTGTAGTATTCATTAATGTCTTTTAGACATTGCAAGGCTTGTCTAACTTTATGTAAATCTACCAGTTGTTGCCAAATTGTTTTGTCTTTTGTAGGTACACCATTTACTAAGATAATTAAAGAGTGCTCCATTGGACGTTGCACTCCTAGAGTGTGCACATTTTGTTTTAGATCTAATGGTAAATACACTACTTTTCCACAAATACCTTTCACTAATTCAGAGGGAGGTAATTTTGCTGTTTTTGGTTGAAGGCGTATTATTGCTTGAAAGGGGTGAACTGTTTGAATTATGATGCTCTCATATAAATTGAGTTGTTGTCGGGGTTTTGGTAGTGGAAATAATTCCAAATGATTTGTGCTAGCACGTGAAGGAGTTTGGTTGTTGTCAAATTTTTGTAGTGCAGTAACTGCAAAGTATTAAGGGGTCAGTCATTTCGTGTTTGTTTTCTGCTATAAGGTAGCGAGCTAATTCAAAACATTTAGAATCTTCATTGTATTCTATTTTGTATGTTAGGTCTACAGTTTGTGTGTTATTTTTATAAAACGTTCTATGGCAACATACACACACATGGTTTGGTACTTCAGCAGATGTACTTTTAAATTTCAGTATTTCTTTATTGTATGTGTGTAGTAGAAGGTTGCCATGCATAGAATTGTTGCTAATTTGCTTTAAAGCTATTTCATTCTGTAAGTGGCTTTCACTTCCAAAATCTTTTTTTCTGGATATAGTCGATTTCTTCAAGTAGGTCTTTTGCTGTACCATGTAGAAGAATGATATTTAAATTGGTTAGGGCTAAAGCAGGACTTTTAGCATAGTGCAGTTTATAGACTAGATTTCCTATAGTTGAATGATGTGTTCATATCATTTTGATATAATGGAAGGTGGTTTTGCAAGTAGGTCCTGAAATGCAGGCCAATGAATGTCCTTGTAGTTCTGTGTACTTGCACACTGGACAGGTATCCATATTTTGCAGTAGTTTAATTTTAATTTTGTCTTTGCCTTTCACATATTGATTGAGGGATTGGCGTAAAGACTTGAAAGATTTTTTGGGAATGTTACACATTGACGTGCATGGCCATTTGTATACTAGACGTTCTGATTCAGTTGAATGGAGAGGTAATTCTAAGTTTTCTGGTGATATTTTTGTAAGCAGTATTTCTTGTTGCATTATGGTATTCTTAACTTTTTCATGACCTCGTCCACTGCTATCTATGGCAATTGTATTTGTTTGCTTTTGTTTGTATGCTTCTTCATTAAAATATGGTTCTGTGCTTGTAGTGTGACTCCACTCACCTCCACCGATACTTAAGAAGTTATTTCTGTTGACATTTTGTTTATTGAGAAGTCTTTTTTGTAATGTAGTCATTAGTTTTGTTAGAGGTTTAATTTTGTTTAACACTAAAATAAATAACTTTCTTTTGAGAAGGATTGCACTGTCTATCAACGCTTCTAAGATTAATTTCCTACGATAGGTTTTAAGGGTTGTGCCTGATTTCTCTCCTGTTTTTATAAGATTTTGGAGTACTCTGTGACAGAACATTTTTACTAAAATACTTTTTTTGGTATGCTTACTTTGCACTATATCAAGATTTATAGGAGCAGTTTTATCTGTAGTGGTAGCTGAATTTTTGTTAATTGTTTTCTGGTTAGTTTACATTTTGATAGAGGAGTCAAAGTTTCTGCACTTGAAGCTTGTTTTGTTTCGCTAAATGACTGTATTAGCTGTTTTGTTTGAACTTTTTTTTACAAATTCTGCTAGAGATGGATGCTTATTTTGGACACTTCTATTTTCATTTGCTCTGCTTCTGTGTTGCTTTCTACTGACTTGATTTTTGGTAGGCATTCTTTAGGGTCTGTTGAAAAAATAAAGAAGGTATGGGTTGGGGTGTTCTGCAATGTATGTGTGCTGTGTGCATGAGTGTCTGTGTAAGATGATAAAGATGTATGTAATGGTGTGTGATTGTGTATTGGGCAACTACAACTAGTTGGGATGGGTATTTGTGAATTTATGTGCTACTAAACTGGGGTTCAGATGACAGTAGAAAGTAAGCTAGTGGTGTGGAGAAGTACAAATAGTAAATCTAATTGTATACAATTAAAACAGTTGTTTGTTCTATAATATCAAAATTCTAGGGGCTGAGTTGGGTCATTTGTGTGCCGAAAAATAGGAATTTGTGCACCATTCTGCCTGTAGATCTCTGTTTAAGAAATGGGGATTTGTGGACAGAATGTTGCACAATCTCTATTTGTAGGTACCGAAAAAGCATGAATTAACCTTACAGTGTGTTTGAGTAATAGTACAAATATTATGGTGGCATTCAACTTACTTTTTTTCTGGAAAGGAGCAGGTTTCTTCTTAGTTGTTCTTTGTACTTCAAATTCGGCTGCTTCCTTTCGGGAGAATGGTCTTCACTGCAAGTGTAAAGGAAACAAATTAGTAATTTTGTTTGTATATAGCACTGTTTTTAATTCAGACATTGATTTTTTCAATTGACATTGACCCTCAGCGCCTTCCACAAAACCATGAAAACTATCTTATTCACATAAGATGCGTTGTCACCAGTTGAATACATATCATATGTTCTTAATGCATAAGCTGTATTGTAATGACTAACTGTACCATCACCATATCTGTTCTATGCCTTGTGGAATTCATAATGTACCACTGAATGCCACTATTCCTGTAACTAAGCTCTTGCAAGTAACAGCGCCTCAATGCCGTGGGCTGCTTGCGTGCTATGTAAATAAATAAATAAATAAATACATTTTTATGTTTTTGTACAAGTATTGTTGTTTGATATTTGAACATACTGTGTGCATGCAATTTTGTTTGAGTATGTTAACTCTTTATATTGTGCTTTAAATATGTTAGTTCAACACGCTTTGAAAATGTGTGTGTAAAAAGAAATTAAATAGCAGATAGGTTTAGAAGTGACAGTTGATTATAGGAGATGGAAACAATGACAGTATGTTCATTTTATAGATTATACAAGATAAAAGTCAGTTAATCTGTTTATATGAATCTATAAGAATTGTACATGTACTAAACAGAAAATATGCATACCTGTAGTTTGTGTTCATGCATATGGATATGCATGCAGCTGCAAGTATACATCTTGGAGACTTGTACAGTATTTCTTGTAGAAGGTGCTTTCCAATGATATGACACTTGTACTCAGAGAGATTAACATTACATTTGAAGTGCTGATCTATGATGATGCAGTTAGATATAGAGGTCTTGGATGTGATTGGTGGACGGTCGTGTGACTTCTTAGCTATATCCAATGAGGGAATGGCACAGAAAGTGAAATGAAAACGGTAGAAGGACTGTCCATGTTATGATATGTCCGCGAACATGGCGGTAGTCCGCGGACATCGCGTGTTACATGCGGGGATTTTGGGGTGAGGAGGCATGCAAATGAGAATGAGCAGAGCAAGGGATTGGTCAGTAAAGTTTAGTGGGTGTGTTGTGCCAGGAGAGAGTTTCTCAGATACTCTTTTTGCTGTGATGGAGTCCATCTTACTTATGCTGGCAATCAGATGTTTCTAAGAAATGTACAAAATGCATTGCGACCTTTTTTGGAATTACAGCATCCATTTTGTAGTAGGTGTTGAGCATTTCAAACGTTTCAAACACAAACAAACACCACCAAAAGGCTCTTTTCAGAGCCACCACTTCCTCCCAGACAAAACTGCAATGGTTATGATAGGGCAGCACCCCAAAATTTTAGATGTTCGCGGACTGTCCACGGACTTCTAAAAAATACACAGGGCCCTGCTTAATGTATTTTCACTTTTATTTTTAAACTGTGAACGGCGGCTCTGAAAAGAGCCTTTTTTTATTTTTGATTTTTGTTGTTTTATATTTTTTTTGTTTTTTATGCACAACACACTAGGAGAGGAGGGAAAAGGAAGGAAAGCGGGGGGACACCAATCACGGGGATAAGAAAGGGCTGGTGGAGAGAGGAAGATGTAGAGTGGGTTTTACTTGGGTAGTGAGCGGATCTTCTTGTGCTCTGAGACCAGAGCCTCAAAAGCACTTCGAAGTCTCTCCCCCCTGCACAGTACTGCGTCGCAGTACATACACAGAACTCTAATCCTCGAAAGGTAAGGGTCATCAGTTTTGCGTATGGCCTGTGAGGAATACGCTGTCCCACAGGAGGGTTCCTTGTGGTGACAGGATCGGAAACAGAGGATGAGGTAGAGGAAGTCAACCTACTACGCTCCTCGCAAGGTACAACCTTGCAAATGGCCCCAGTGTGGAATGACTTTAGGTGTCACTTCATGGTAGTTGTCCCAAAGCTGTATGAACCAGCCCTCCAGTGACTGAGTACCAGGTGACTCGGTTCGCACACGCCTTAGGAACATTACCATGAATGGTAAATAACCGCCACACCCAAGACTCACGCTGAGTGCTGGTAGTAGGGAGTTCCTCTACCTCATTCTCGTCATCCTCTTCATCCTCCTCTGCATCCTCACTCCTGTTCCCCTCTTCAGGCCCTTGGGGAGGTGGTGGTGGAGGGTGTGGGGGTGGTGCTGAGGGAGATGTAGCACCAGGTGGCACAAATGCAGCCAAGGATGCCATCAGGTTTCAGATGAAAATCTGGAAAGTTGGCAGGAAAATGCACTGTGTTCTGTAAGATAGCCAGAAACACAATGAGAATGAGCTCTAGGGTGTGGCCTTTTATAGGGGTGCTTGTGCACAGTTTGCAGACATGCGCGCTGTGCGCGGACAGATCGAAAACCAAAAAAAGGTTCAAAAAGTCCCAAAAAGTATGTAGAAACTCAGGATTACTATGTGGCACTTGTGCTACGGTGAGTTATTATTGAAAAATATTGTGGATTGCTTGAAAAGGTAGTTTTAAATTGTTTGGGGACAAAAACAGTGTTCGCAGTCAGAACACACGTTCAGCGTGGGTGCCGTCATATGATAGCTTCCCGAAGGGAGCGGGTGTCTGCAGGACATCAAATACACTGAAACTGTTTTGCGCATGGCGTTGGTGTTCTACAGACATTGTTCGGGTCCTGAAACTAACTAAAAGTGTGTCACAAGTGAAACAAACAGTTACGGACAGGCGTTTGTTCTTAGAACAGTTTTAACTCGCTTGCGAACAATACAGACAGGCATAGAATCCTCAGGATACCCCATTTTGTTTACTTGCGAACATCCCGGGACACTTGATGTGTTCTTAGAACAGTTTGTACATGCTTACGAACAGCACAAACAGGTCTAGCGTCCTGTGGACACCCCGATTTTGTTTATTTACGAATATTTTAGGGAACTGTGTGTGTTCTTAGGACAGTTTCAGCTTACCTCCGAACAATATGGACAGGTATAGAGTCCTTAGGACACTCCCATTTAGTTTATTTACGAACATTTCCTGATACTGCCTGTGTTCTTAGAACAGTTTCAACTCACCTACGATCAATACGGACAGGTCTAGTGTCCTCAGGACACCTCCATTTTGTTTATTGACAAACATTTCAGGACACCGCATGTGGTAGTTTGATTGCAGACATCCCGAACACCAGCTGTGTCCTTAGAACAGTTTCAACTTGCATGCTAACATTACGGACAGATATAGTGTCCTTAGGACGCTCCCATTTTCGTTTCTTTACGTACATTCCAGACACCTGCATTGTCTGTGGACACCTGAGCTGCTTTTTAAAAAAAGACAAGAAATTAATTAGGACACAATATAATAATTTTACTTTATTTTATATGGATGTTAAATTTATGACAGAGAAGGTGAGGCAGAAACTAAAACAAAAACAGGAGAATTGGGGGTTTCAATTGGATTTGTATGAGGTGAAGAAGGGATGGAAGTCTTATCAAAACGTTTTGGTTCATGGAGAGGGTTTGGGGATAATTTACTGGGATATGGTGAGGGGGGACCGGTACATGTGGGACAATGGTATGTAGTTGTTTGTTTCAAGTGATCCTCCACAAAGTTATTTAAATTGTTAAAATTTGCCATGAGTAGGTCAATTTTTTCTTCTATGTGCTGGAGAGTCTTATCCAATACATCTTTTTCTTTAGTATTTTCAATTTTTGTATGGTCTGTACAAAAAAAATGTATATGTTAAATATATATAACATAATATTTATTAATTGGTTTATATAGTAAAGTGTCTACCATTAGGTTCACTATCTCCATCAAATCCAGTAGAGGGGATTCAGTATGTTCTATGTTACATGTACATAAAGTCAGAGATATTATTGTTAAATTGAGCTACTAAAAACCTATGAAATTCAGTAAAAAACTTTGTTTCAAAAAGCTCATGATATTTATTCCAATGATCCTTGGCACTTTTTTCTCAACATTATAATAAGAATCCCTTGAACAGACATTTCATGAAAAGTAAATGCACATGTGATATCATCAGTGATGTCATCAATGACATTTGTGATGTCATCTTTGATGTTGTGGGTGTTAGTCTTAGCAGTGCACGGTGGTCGCGCGATTTATGGTTGCTTAGCTTACCATAACTGGCGATTTTTTCAGGTTTTTTTTGGTTTTACTTGGAACCATAACGTCCCTTTAACAACGTTTTTTCACTGAATTTCATAGGTTTTTAGTAGCGCATCTTAACTATAACGGCCCTTTAACAAAGTTTGTTCACTGAATATATATATATATATATATATATATATATATATATATATATATATATATATATATATTACATGGTCTGCGGTAGCGGCCATGTAGTTATGGTTAAGTTGCTATACCCATAGGAAGAACACTTTTTGGGCGGCTTGTTACTTCACTCCCTCCGGACGAATCCTCACCAAAGTATATGGCCCACTCTGAATGTTTTTGCAAAGTTTGGTGAGGTTTGGTCAAGGGGGATAAAGTTATAGGGGGGGTCCCAAAATGTATTTTTTTCCCATAGACTAAATGGAGAAAATACCTCTGTCGCGCCTACAGCCCAAACCACTGGACGGATTTTCACCAAATATGTGGCAGGAGTGGCGGCTTGGTCCTGAAAGTGTGTTTTTGTAAATTTGCTGAAAATCCGTCCAGTAGTTTTTTTTTAAACGACCAAAAAGTAGGTCTAAAAAATGTGTGATATCCATGTACGCTCCGCGGACACACTTCCCTGTTCGCTCCGCGGACAGGACACCGATTGGATAATCGGCTTACATCATGTCCACGGACACGCAACATGATCTCTGATTGGCTGGGATGAGGCGTGAGGTGTGTCAAATTGGTTTGATGCACCCGTCATATTGGAAGTGAGTATAAATCCAATTTTGGGGAGTGTGTTGGTGTGTATGAGTGCTTGGAGAGGGTGGGGGAATAAGAGATGGGTCAAATGCTGTACTTGTTTAGGCCATAGGGCATGCACTTTTGACTCTAGGCCCTGACCACAACCACCACAGCATAACTCTACAATGCTACCAAACATTCTGATTGTGGCATATGTGCTGCTTAGGGGAAATGTTTTAAAAAATGTGAGTACTGGTTGGTAGTAGTGTAATAGAGTTTATAGGATAGTGTGATGATGTCTGGATTGGTAAGGGGAAGCACTTACTTTTTTGGATGGAAAGGGTAGGTTTCTTCTGAGTTCTCGTTCATACTTCAGACTCTATTAATGTAGACATGGATTTCTTTGTTTTTGCAATAGTCGTGCTTTCTGATAACTGTGCATAGCATGTACATACACTTTTCTTCGTAAGGCGGTGTTATTGGATGTTAGGAGATAGAAGAAATAATCGTATGCTTTGTTCGCTATTTTTACAGTGTAAATGGCAGGAACTGTATGGAAAAGTTAGCAATGTATGTATTTGTGAAGGTGTGGGAAATACATCTAAAGAATTTGATGGGGTCAGCAGCTTATTACTCAGTAGGCGATTACTAAAGTACTGGGTGATTCTGTGGTGCTTGGAGATGGGAGAGTCTGAAATTAAGTAAGGGTTGCAATGAAGGACCTGGTGCTTGTGTTGCAGACTGAAGGGAAGCAGGGAGATGCTGTATGACTTGCTTTACAGCACTGTATATAGTTGTGGATGATGTGATAGATATGACTGCACCTCTGCATAGTTGAATGCTGTTGGGAAATCTAGAACGGAATGGACAACCAGCTGGAATGAGAGAGCTGTGTAGATTGGAAGAACAGCGGTAGAGGCAGTGGTGTTGTTTTAGCTGGGAGCCTTTCAAATGATATTGGCTATCTGTGTACATACATAAAGATGCATGTACTCATGTTGGCTGTGCGTAATTTTATAACACACTGGAAAGCCTTTTTCCATAATTATACTGTTATTTCTCCCATCCTTTAACATGAAATGACACTTTGTTGGATAGCTGTGTGTGTTGTGGCTGATTACTAATATAGTCATTTGTAAAGGAAGTTAAAATGATAGAATGTATGTGAAATATGCAGAATGTATAGAAAGGAAATTGTATGTGCATTTTATGCACTATAATGCATTAAATGCTATCATGGTTGAAATGTGGTTAAATACGTGGCAGCGGTTACAGAAATGATAGAATGAATAAAGAAAATAACAGTTTCCACATTACAGTTAATAATATGGGTAAATAAAAATTTGGAGAGCAGACAACTTCCCAAGTGACACTTGATGATAGTAGATGGGAGAAATGACAGTAAGCTTGTTTTACAGGTTACACAGGATAAATGGCAGCTACTCTGTTTATACGATGATTTTCTAACGTCTATGATTGTATATTATTTGTAATGTCTGTATGGTCTGTTTAAAAAAAATGTGTTATGTACACATAAAGTAATGGTTATTAAAGTAATGGTTATTAATTGGCTTTTATAGAGAAGTGTAGTGTCTACCATTAGTATCACTGTCTTCACTCATTTCATCCCGAGGAACATTTTCTTCCAGCCATTCAAAAGTACTGGACATTTCTGTGTAAAACTATATATATATATATTAGTTTTAGTGTACCTAATACAGAAAGTTTATAAATATATACAATTAATGTAGTGTACTCACTAGTTTCTTGTTAAGTCTTGCCATTACTGCTGCATAGGTGTCCTGTTGATTTGTGCTGTGCAATTTCTGTGAGGTAATTCTGTTGAAGGCATATTTATTGTGTTTTGGTATATTCCACATATGGTATGTAATTGGACTGTTAGTGTTTTACATACACAGTTTCACTTTGTATTTATTATTCAATGTAATTTATTTATTTGCTACTTTTTGAACATGTTTAGTGTTTTCTTTTTGGATTATATAACAATGTCAGATACCCCCTGAGTTTTTGGATAGTGTTGATGTTGTCTGAGTCCGCCTGCGAACAGGCGCATGGTCCACGAATATCAGACCCACTAGCATGGGAAGGGGGTTCAGTATGTTCTATGTTATATGTATATAAACTAAGGGCATCCTAGTAAACCTTTGTCAAATTTACATTATTTATATATCTATATTCAGTGAAAAAGCTTTGCGACAGGAACGTTATGGTTAAGTTGCGCTACAAAAAACCTATGGAATTCAGTAAAAAACCTTTGTTAAAAGGACGTTGTAGTTAAGTTGCGCCACTAAAAACCTATGAAATTCAGTGAAAAAAAAACTTTGTTAAAGGGACGTTATGGCTCCAAGTAAAACCGAAAAACTCCTGAAATTTGCCAGTTATGGTAAGCTAAGCAACCATAACTTGCACTCCCACCGTGCACTGCTAAGACTAACACAGGACATCAAAGATGGCATCACAAATGTAATTGATGACATCATGATGACATCACATGTGCATTTAGTTTTCATGGACAGCCTCCAAAATGACACGACTGAAATGTATGTCTCAAAAAATTAGGTATATGTGGACAAATTTCCCTGTTCACATCGCAGACAGAAGTCTCATTTGCCAGCGGTATGCCGTTCTCTCATTGAACACTGGACGCGGCTGGTGGTTGGCTTGAGGGAAGCATGCTGTGCGTCAAAGGTTTTGGAAAACACTGCCATGGTGTATCGGAGGAGAGTGCGCCGGCGGAAGGGACAGGAAAATATACTGTACGCCATGTGTTGGCGGCAAGAAGGGAGGGAAAGGGTGGGTGAGTGAGAAGTTGTTCATGTGAGATATGTGAATAGGTGCAAGAAGACAGAGGAGTTGCTGCAGTATTCATGTGTGTTGCCCCAAATCGCGGATACCTAGAGAGGTGACTACTTTGTGTGGTGATTGGAGGCAGCTGTTGTAACGGCCCGATATCTTGTGCCGTGACCTGTTTGAGCCGACCTCTCTCCATGGTGAGTGGTGGCAGGTGATTTTCAGAAGGGAAGTGATTTGAACATGACATAGGTTGGGTGGGAGCTTCCATAGTGTGGTGTGCGCAGATAGGTTGGAGAAGGGCCAATGTTGCGAACAGTATGTGGTTAGGTTGGCAGTGACAGAATACTTTGTGAATGGAAGTGGCTACGGCCATGTGAATGAATGTGCACAGGGGTGCAGGAGACAGTGGTTTCTTTCTACATTATGGTAATGGTTGCACTTTTTCGCTGCATAGCTCCATGGTGGTGTCCAGGTTGGGTAGGAGTGCTGGTGGCTGCGGTGTGTATGTGGATTGTCGTACTTGATAACATGATGACATGCATGGGGGCATTATGTTGCAGTGGGTGTGTTCAAGGCCTAGACTATTGGGTGCATGGCCGAAGGCCTTAGGCCGTCAGTCATGCACTGAAGAGCCTAGTGCTTGAGCACACTCACGGCAGTAATTAATTTGTGACTCTGCTGTGGAAGGCCGTTGGCTTTAGGACCTGCACTCAAGAGCCTAGGGCTTGAGCACATTCACGGCAGTAATGCATTTGTGACTCTGCATCATATAAAGGGTGGTGACTTGTACGGAATGGGTATGGAGCACATTTCAGATGCAATAGAGCAGCAGAAGTGAGCTGGCATGTGTTGTATGTTTGGTTGCACAGGTGAGGTCACTGTTAGAACATGGTCACATTTTTATGTGTGGTTGGAGATGGTGCAATGACATGTCACGCAGTGTGGGCACTGGGTGCAGTGTTTGCATACTGTCAGAAAATGTGAACATTTAGTGGTTAGGTTGGCAGTGACACAATGCTGTCTGAGTGGAAGTGGGTAAGAACATACTATGTGAGTGAAACGGTGTAGGTGTGCAGGAGACAGTCTAATGTTTGTACAATGTGGTAACCGTTGCATTTACCACTGTGTAGCTCCATTGTGGTTCACAGGTTGGGTAGGAGTGCTGGAGCCAGTGGTGCGTATGTGCATAGTGGTAGTTGGTGACATGCTGACATGTAGGGTTGCATTATGGTGCAGGGAATTGGTGCAAGGAGCACACCCACTGCAGCAATGCAGGTTTGACAGTGCATCAGGTACAGGATGGTGAGCTTTGCAGAATGGGTGTGGAGCACACTGTAGTCGTGCTGCAGTAGCACAACTAAATTGAAAAGCATTTATTGTCCGTTCCACGGTGTGGAGATAGTTGCAACACGCTACAGTATTTGGTGTGCGGCAGAAGATGGTACAGTGAGAAGTTGTGCAGTGTGGACACAGGGTGCAGTGTTTATGTAATTTGAGTATGGAAGAGGGTATGGTTGAAATGCAGCTAATATGTGTTTGATTAGTGTGCTGTATGCAGATTTATTGAAGTTGCCCCAATGTTGTAAAGTTGTTGTGGTTAGGTTGCCAGTGACACAATACTTTGTGGATGGCAGTTGGTAGGGATGGTGCAGGCTGTGGTATATTAGTGGATTCTGCAAATTGTGACATGTTTGGTGACATGGTGACATGAATGGTGGCATTATGTTGGGGTGGGTGTGTTTAAGGCCTAGACTACTGGGTGCATGGCCAAAGGCTCTAGGCTGTATGCTATGCACTCAAGTGCCTAGGGCTTGAGCACACCCATGCCGGTGATGCATTTGTGACTCTGCATCAGTTAGAGGATGGTGACTTGTGCGGTATGGAGAACATTTCAGATGCAATAGAGCATCAGAAGTGAGCTGCCATGCGTGTAGGTTTGGTTTTGCAGGTGTTGTCTCTCATAGAACATGGTAAAGTTTTTCATGTGTGGTTGGAGATGGTGCAGTGAAACGCCACCGAGTGTGGGCTCTGGGTGGAGTGTTTGCATATTGTCAGCATGAAAGATGGTATGGTTGAAGAGTAGCTTATATGTGCTTGGATAGTGCACTGTGTGCAGATTTCTTGGAGTAGGGGCAATGTGATGAACAGTTTGTGGTGAGGTTGGCAGTGACACAATACTTTCTGAGTGGAAGGGTGTAAGAGCATAGTATGTGGATGAAAGGGTGTAGGGATGCTGGAGACAGTGTAATGTTTGTAGAATATGGTAACTGTTGTATTTAATTCTGTATACCTCCATTGCGGGGCAGAGGTTGTGTAGAAATGCTGGTGCCAGTGGTGCATATGTGCACAGTGGTAGCTGGTGACATGCTGACATGCATGGATACATTACCGTGCAGTGAATGTTTGCAAGGAGCACACCTACTGCAGCAATGCATGTTTGACAGTGTTTGTTTGTTTGTTTGTTTGTTTATTTTGTTTCTATAGCGCTCCGGACCGGGGAGTAAAAGGGCGCTTAGTACAAGGTACAAGGCACAGTACATTGTAAAAAACAGTTATGTACAAGATACAGGCAATGGAGGTAATAACAAACAGTAAGGACATAAAGGAGGCATGTGCAATAAGTACGGTTTATAGCTAAGTCTAACTTCAAGGTTGTCTTTTTGGCAGAAGCCACCCAATGGCAAGTTTCCTGAACGACTGGAAGGATTTCGGTGACTTAATAGTCAGTGGCAGAGCGTTCCAAAGTTGGGAGGCGAGGACAGTGAAGATCGAGCCTCTTTCAGAGGTAAATCTAGGTAAATCAGAGGTAAATCTAGGTACTGTGAGACATAAGGAAGATCTTGTGGTTCAGAATGAAGATTTCATGGTGAATTTGTTAGTCAGGTAGGGGGGAGCTAGATGGTTGAGAGCTTTGTAAGTGAGGCAGAGTGTATTTAGATTGATTTTATGTTGGATGGTGAGCCATTTGCATGTGGTTCTAGTGACAAAGATGTGCTCACGCCTGGGAATGTTTAGCGCTGCCCGTAGCGCATTATTTTGTAGGACTTGGAGTTTACTAATTATCGCTTGGTTGGCACCTAAGTAGAGGCTGTTGCAGTAGTCTAACTTAGATTGTATAAGAGCTCTGGCTAGCGTGAAGCAACTTTTAGGGGAAAGAAAAGGTCTACAGGCTCTGATTAGTTTTCCAGTATAGGCAGTGGCAGAAGTGGTGGAGTTAACTTGCTTAGTGAGGTTAGTATTGGCATCAAGATAGAAGCTAAGTGTTTTCACGTTTTTGGCAATCGGGATAGAATTGCCATCAATTATGATGTTGGAGTAATTGGGACTTAGTTTTTGTAAGTTGTTCGGTGAGCCAACAATGAGCAGTTCAGTCTTCTCGTCATTCAGGCAGAGGCTGTGTGTGGCCATCCATGACTGAATGACGGAGAAGATTGCATTGATCCTGGCTACATCAGTGTTGTAATTGCCCGAGATGGTGAGGAGTATCTGGGTGTCATCCGCGTAGTTTGTGTAGGTGACACCCAGCCGATCCAGTTTATCAAAGAGGGGCTTTGTAAAGATATTTTATAGGGTGGGTGAAATACATGCGCCTTGTGGGACACCACAGATGATAGGGATAGTGTCTGCTGCTGCCACCGGAGAGAAGACTCTCATGGTTCTATTGGCCAGGAAGGACTGTATCCATGTGACAGCAGAGGGGGAAAAGTGTGTGGTGGAGGAGAGGTGGTTGCAAAGTATTTTATGGTCGACCAAGTCGAAGGCTGCTGGGAGATCTAAGAGGAGTAGGATGGCAGCCTTGCCCTTATCTTTAATTTCGTCAATCTGACTTTTAAGATCAACAAGGGCAGTTTCAGTTCCATGTTGAGGCCGGAAGCCAGACTGACGCAATCCGAGTAATAGGTTAGACTCTAGGTAATGCTGGATTTGCAAGTAGGCAACTCTATCAAGGATTTTTAACAAGAATGGAATGGTTGTGATAGGCCTGGAGTTTGTGGGGGTGGTTGGGTCCAAGGTCTGTTTTTTTAGTATCGGGAGGACCCATGACTGTTTCAAATTGTTGGGTACCGAATTAGTGGAGAATGACACGTTTATGCGCTTAGAAATGAAGGGGGCGAGGTCTCTTGCTGCATCTTTTATGATCTGTGTGGGGCAGCTGTCCCCTTTGCAGTTTGATGGTTTGTGGGATGTTATAATTTTTTGCACTTCTAGTACGGTTAATTTTTTGAAGGTGAAGCCATGGTTATTGTTAGGGGTGGTGGGTGGGCTGGGGATAGGGGGGCTAGGGGTGGGGCTACTATTGGAGAGTTGTAGTCTTTTATTTTTGTTTGCAGGCCAGTGATTTTGTTCGCAAGGGCATCTTGGATACTAGTGAACCAGAGTTGGTCCTTCACGGACATATCCGTAGGTGGATTGGGATTTTCTAACTCCTTCAGGATGGTGAATAATTCTTTGGTGCTGGAGCTGGCATTACTTATTCTTATATTATAGGCTTCCTTTTTAGTGCAAATTATTTCTTTTTTATAAAGGGAGGATGCATTTGTGAGATTGATTTTGTGTTCCTCTGATGGATTCATTTTCCAAAGGGTTTCCAATTTGGACTTTTTATTTCTTAATATTTTAAGTTCTGGTGTGTACCAGGAATTAAGATGTGCTTTGGGTTTACCTTTGCGTAGTTTTAGAGGGGCAACAAGGTCGATAGCTTTGGTCATGGCGTTATTGTAGGTGTCTACTAGTAAGTTGAGGTCCGATGTGTTGGGGATCATGTTTAGGGTGGGTAGAACCAGTGGTATGAGGGCTTCAGCGGTGATGTTCCGCTTATTTCTCGTCAGACATGCTGGTGCAGGTGGCCACTGTGTGTGGTGTGGGTTATTAGTGCTAATGTCAAATGAAAGTAGGAAGTGGTCGGTCCATATAAGTGGTTGGGGGTCCTTGCAGATAATGTTACAGTTGTGGGAAGCGAGCCAGTCTAAGGTTCTGCCTTTCTGATGTGTAGGTGCATGAGCCCCAGGATGGAGTTCTTTGGAGAATGGGTGTTGAGCACATTGTAGAAGTGCTACAGCAGCACAAGAGAGTTGAAAAGTGTTTATTGTGTGTTCCATGGCTGTGGTGATAGTTGCAACATGCTACAGTATTTGGTCTGTGGCAGGAGATGGTACAGTGAGAAGGTGTGCAGTGTGGCCACAGGGTGCAGTGTTTATATAATGTGAGTATGGAAGAGGGTATGGTTTAAGTGCAGTTTAGATGTGCTTGGTTAGTGTGCTGTGTGCAGATTTAGTGAAGTCTGCCCAATGTTGTGAAGCTGTTGTGCTTAGGTTGCCAGTGACACAAGACTTTGTGAAAATACAGTGGGTAAGGGTTGTGCAGGTTGTGGTATGTTTGTGGATTCTGCTAATTGTGACACGATTTTGTGAATGGATGTTCTAATGTGAGGGGGAGTTGGGTAGAAGTGCCAGTACGTATGTTAGGTTTGTGCATAATGTTAGATGCCGACATGGTTGCATCCATGTATCCATAGTGTTGTGTTGGGTGTAGGCAAGGGCTGCACTGTTGTGTGCATGGCCAAAGGTGTGCTGGCTGCGCCACAGAATCTCTGGTAATGCTGCAATCGTGCATTCATTAGCAGATGTTTCTAGTGGAGGGGTTTTGGAATTAAACGGAACGTACACTGACAGTGTGTCACGGTAAATATGGAGTGGTGTACAGAAATGATAGTGTGCAATGCAGAGGTTTTCTATGTGATAGCTGCATGCGTGTTTGATAATGTCACATCATTCAATGAGGGAGCGCTGCAAAAATACCACTGCAAAGGGAAGAAGTATTGTGTGTGCTTTACTGGGCTATGGCCTTCACTGTAGATGTGAAAGCGCACGTGGCACATCCTGCCATTATGAGCATGCTAGCCATGGAAATGGAATTGTGGGAAATAGGCAATTAGGTGTTTAGGGCGTGTTTGACAGGAAGGGGTGGTACCATATCTTCCCAATTCTGTGTCATGAGGTTGGTGGAGAGACACACATTGCTTATCGTCAGTGATACCTTTGTGCACCATCTGCACAGGTATTGTGTGCAAAGAGGCGTTGCTGCTAATTTCAGGTTGGAAGGAGTGGACCCTTTCTGGCATTGTCAGGGTGACTGCAGTTTCGGCTGGATGGTTTGGCTTTGCAGATGTGTGGCCTCCATCACGAACATAGACTTTGTTGTGGTGCACTATGGAAGTCTACATTTGGGTTACATGTCGTGTGGACGTTTAATCTGTCACCTGAAGAGGTTGCTGAAGGGAGTGTTGCAGATATTTCTTACTGCCAAGGTTGTTTTCTAATAATACACCAAGATGAGTATGGGCCCATGCCGGTGCAATGTGTCCCCAGCCAGAGGTCGGAAGGTGTGTTATAAACAGAATCATGTGTGAATTTATGCAGACTGCTGGCATGTTCTCCACCCACTATGAGATCATGAGGTGGCAAAATATGCAGTGGTTTCATAGAAATGGCATTTATTTGAGCGCCATGGGCAATGCTGTTTTCTTTTACACTGTGTATGAAGCATTGAACGGAATGTGGTAGAAATGTGAGGAGAGGCAAACAGAAACACATATAAAGAGAAAAAAGAAAAAAGTTTCTTGCACGCACGTAAATGAACAAACTGTATACGTCTACAATGGAAGACTCAATCCCCTACCCAGCTTGAAATGACTTCCCCCGCCAGCCCCCGCCCCCTTTCACTATCACAAAAAGGTAGCAGATTCTGCAGTACTTTCAGAATTACACATGCCACATCCTGGGTGGCCATGTGGATGTATGTGGAGAGAGAAATTGTGCATACTTTTACTGAAGTTTGCAGTGGACGTGCCTTGGAATGGCAAACACTTGTACTATAAATGTGTAACAGTACATTTGAGGTGTTGTACAGGAGTGACAGTTTTGGATGATGGCAGATTTAATGCGAGTGGTGGATGCATGTGTGCCTATTTACGCGCAACCCAAGAGGTAGTGCTGCAGAGAAGATAGTGGAAAGGGAAGACGGACTACTCCAGTTTTACAGCGGTGCAGCCTTGTGGTACATTGGGAGGCGCACGTGCCACAATCTGCCCTTCCCACCATGTTGACCAATTGACATGGGACTGTGGGGATTGTCCAAGCAGGTGATTAGGATGTGCAGAAATAGAAGATGGACTACAGCTTCACTCGGGTCCGGCCCTCGCCGTACCTGGGTACTGTAGGGTTTGTCCTATCAGGTGATCAGGGTGTGCATCACAGGAAAGTGCACCATAGGAAGAAGGACTCCTCCTGCTTCACTGGGGCGTGGACCTTGCAGTAGTTCGGAAAGCGCACATGCCACATTCTGCTCTTCTAAGCATGCTGGCCAATGAGAATTTTGCTGTGGGGATTATCCAGTTAGCTGCTTAGGTTCCGCTTCACAGGAAGGGGAGGTCACATTTCCTTACATTACTGCTTGCACTCAGACTGGAAAAAATGGAGAGATGCAGAGTGCTGTTACTGGGTGATGCCTTTGTGGTACATTTGCACAGACTTGTATGGCAATATCGGGTTAGAAGGAGAGGAGGCATTGTGGTGTGCTGCTGATGTCTGCAATTTCACCGTTGTCCTTTGCAAAGAAGTGGTCACTTTCTCGCCTTTTCATGTTGTTGTGGTGCAGTATGAAGCTCAGTATTTGGGTTACGCCCCTTGTTCTATGTGTTGCATCAACTCAAGAGATTGATGAAAGCAATGAAGTGTTTTTTTTCCCACTGTGAAAATGCTATTCCCATTGATACCGCCAAGAAGAGGGTGGGGATGTTCTAATGCAGTTTGTTCACACCCAGAGGGAGGAAGGTGTATCATCAATGGAAAAATTGCTACTTTTTGTGCAATTCCGGAATGTTCTTCTGCAACAATGACATCATTACTTCTCAAAATGCAGACTTATTCCATGATAATGGCATTTATTTGTCCAATATTGGCAATGGTATTTTGTTGTTCCATCTACAGGATGCAGTGAAGAGCTTAATAAAATGCATCTAAAAAAACAAAACCACAAAAGGCTCTTTTAGAGCAACCACTACATATGAAATCTGGTGTCCTGGTTGAAATGTATTCCGCTACGGCCACACACAGCACGTATTGTACGCAGACACCACATTACTTCCAGGATTCCACATGCCACATCCGGCCTATTTGCAGAATGATGCGCATGGAAATGGGTGTGTGGAAGCTAAGCGATTGTGCAATAAGGCTTCTGGGTGTGGTGTGAGCAGGAATGTGTTGGAAGTGTAACGTTTGCAAAATAGTCACCAATGAAATATTAAAGCACTGTATATAATCTTGCTAGCAGGTAATTGCAATAGCTACTGCAAAGGGTGGCAAGGGACTTGGACACACATTGCGAATGAAAGTGGTTGATGGCAACTCACTCCCAATACCCACTCTGATCCTTTCTTCTTGCCTGTGAACAAAGGGCCACTCTACAGGTTGCTATAAACAGTACAATACTGCAACAAATGTATATATCCAACGTCTGATGCACTAGTCCTAAATAGCCTGTGCTTTGGCACTGCCATATGTCTCAATGTCTCAACACGGGTAATTTGTTCTTGCAGATATTAATCAGCAGCATATTGTATGACATGTATTACGAAACAATAATGCTATTTGTACGTCTTCAAATATAGCAATCTGTGCATCAAAGTGAAAGTACTGTCAATTGATGTCACAACATTAGCTGTATCTGCAGTATTCATGGAGATGAGTACATTTTGCCACATAGGAATTATTTCCATTAGGAGACATGCAGTTTCATTAGGCAGAGCAACAAGACAGTTGTTCATGGCAGCGCACGTGGCCACAGTACCTTTGCAACCATCACTCATAATCTTTGAGATCCGAAGAGTTGGTTGTTTACTTAGCTGTGCTTACATTTAACTGTCTGCGAGTTAGCAGGCAGCAACAGCGTTCATATGTATCGGACGCACTACGGACTGTCATATGTGCAGTGCAATCTTTTATGCAACTGTACAAAACGCAGTGATCAACTTGCTACGTAACCTCATGTTGCTAAGTGCAGAGACGGTGTGTCAGTTTCACGGGTCATTGAAGGGCAAGCAGCTCATCAATCAAAGCAATGGGCCGTTTAACACGCCCACCGTACAGTGGAGCATCCTGTTCCTTGCTCCCAATGGGCCCCATGCAGCCAGGCGTGACGCAGCCATAAATCGGTAGCTTTGCACCACGAAATCCGTAGGCGGCAGGACTGTTTGAAATGCTGTAGCCTGTTGCATGAATCAATAGGGTTGGCGACAGGAGTTGCATTACCAGGAGACAGAGGATGACATGCGCATAAGTATAGCTGTGCAACCGACAGACGTCCGGTGCCATGACTAGTTAAAAATTAAAAGGGAATGAGAAGATGCGGACATGAGGCCAGTACTGTAGTCCTGTGGACACTTCCATTGTGATTGGACATACGCCGGGCAGGTGCACTCTCAGTAGGAAACCTCCATTTTGTTTACCTGCAGGCGTCTCAGGCAGCACTGTGCGCTACAGAGACACAATGCAATTACAGCACCAAAGCAACAACTAGGCACACACTGACAAACAGTTTACATGTATACGTTTAATTTGTAAGAAACACCACCATTATTAGGATAGGGTAGGGGTAGTAGTAATTGTGTAGCAATTGTTCAATTTCTAAGTACAGGCTATGTACGTTGCTTTTTACAGCATCTAATTGATTTTGTGTGGCTATATGCTGTTGCGGAAGAGGTGCTGCTTCTGATGCATTTCTTCAGTGTAACATATGTCCTGTTTCACACAAACATATGCGTGAAGTGTACGTAAAGCAATACATACATTACTTTTTGGGCTGTGCTGCTTGTCAATGCAGTTACTATAGTTAACCGTAAAAAAAAAATACCATGGTTTGCTATTTTGGTACACTGCAGGCATTCTGCAATCATAGGAGAGACTTCAATGCAGTTGCCACATTGGAGTTATGTGCTGTTCTCAATACTTTGCATTCCTTGCTCTGCTACTTGCTTTTTTGTTTCCACGTACAGCATCAGTGTGGTGATATTGTTGGACCATACGTCACTTTGTTTACTGGTGCATTCCATTATGGTGCACACTCTATGCCTTTGGTCTGTTTGTTTCACAAGTACAGAGATTGCACCCTTAACTTACTTCATTCTCCTTGCAATGTACATACATGGTGTTATGTGTACATGTTTATTTACTTTGGTGAATGGTAGCAGTATGTATGAGAACTCATGCTGTTTCTAGCAGTTTGAATGCTAGCCACTATATGCCCACAGACGTACAGTTTGTGGTGACGGTGCTCTTTGATAGGAGACATCACTTTCATATGCTGTTTGGTACATCTACACAAACTAATGGCTTCCTGGTAAAAACCTATGAAATTCAGTGTAAAAACTTTGGTAAAGGAATGTTATGGTTAAGTTGCGCTAATAAAAACCTATCAATTCACTGAAAAAACATTGTTAAAGGGACGTTATGGTTAAAATGCACAAATACAAATCTATCACCGTCACTGAAAAATGTATACTGAAGGAGCTTTCTGGATCTACTGCCCTACTAAAAACCTATGAAATAAACCAACACAAAACATTGTTAAAGGGACATTATGGTTAAGTGTTGCTACTAAGAAACCTATGAAAGTCAATGGAAAAACATTGCTACAGGGATGTTAGGGTTTCAGGTAAAACCGAAAACCCCCAGAAATTCGCCAGTTATGGTAAGGTACGCAACCATAACTTGCACTACCACTGTGCACTGCAAGGACTAACACACATGACCTCAAAGATGACATCACAGATGTCATTGATGACATCACTGATGCCATCACATGTACCTTGAGTTTGAATAACCAACATCAACAAGGGATTGTATTGTATTGTATTTTATTTATATAGCGCACCGAGCACCGAGCCCTGAGGCAACTGGGCACTTTTCTTAAGTACAGACACAGAAATGCATATATACAGTTACAGACGTGGAACATCAGGGTTGCACGCATGGTAGATGAACTGCAGTGCACTACCACTGTGCACTGCAAGGACTAACACACATGACCTCAAAGATGACATCACAGATGTCATTGATGACATCACTGATGCCATCACATGTACCTTGAGTTTGAATAACTAGCATCAACAAGGGATTGTATTGTATTGTATTTTATTTATATAGCACACCGAGCCCTGAGGCAACTGGGCACTTTTCTTAAGTACAGACAGATATATGCATATATACAGTTACAGACGTGGAACATCAGGGTTGCACGCATGGTAGATGAACAGAAGTTACAGTACATATAAACATTTTACATAAGAATTTACATTTACATAGGTAGCATAGAACACAGACGTCTGTACAAAGATTACATGATCGGAAAGAGAGTATTTGCAGAGAGTTTAGCTGTTGTGGATTATTTTTCATTCTGAGTGAGCCAGGTTTTGGCCCCATTGCAGAATTTATGAATGGAAGGGTCTAGCCTGATGTTAGGCGGTAGTATGTTCCAAGTTTTGGCTGCGATGACTGGGAGGCCTCTGCCTCCTGCTTTGTTCAGTTTGTACCTAGGTACGGTGAGGAGGTTGGAGTGGGAGGATCTAGTTTGTCTAGCAGAAGTGTGCAGTTTGAATTTTTGAGAGAGGTATTTAGGTGCTTGGTGGTGTATACTTTTGTGTACTAGGGAGAGAGTCTTGAATTGAATTATTTGGTTGATAGATAACCAATGGACATTGCGTCTTAGGTCTGAGATGTGTAATTTTCTGGGAAAATTGGTGGATGCTCTGAGCGCATTATTTTGAAAGTTTGTAGTTTGTGTAGATTGTGTTGATTGGTGCCTAGATATAGCGCATTGCAGTAGTCCAACTCGGTAAGTACCAGTGCTCTGGCCAGGGTGATGGAATTTTCTGTTGTCAAATATGGTCTGCATGCATTAATAAGCTTACAAGTGCAGGCAGTGGTGGACGCTGTGGTATTGATTTTTTTACTTAGCGAGAGGGTGGCATCAATGTACATACCTAATATTTTGACGTCTTTAGATACTTTGATGTCACAGCCATCAATATTAAAGGTGATGAATTTATTGTCCAATTTGTTAAGTCTGGCTTGGGTGCCCACTAGGAGAAGTTCAGTCTTGTCGTCATAGAGCCATAGACCATGTTCTGCCATCCAGGCTTGGATGATCAGGTAGATGCATTTGAGTCGTTGTGAGTCAGAGTCATGATTGCCTGTGATGTGTATGAGAATTTGTGCGTCGTCAGAGTAATTAGTGTAAGATATGCCCAGTTGGTCGAGTTTGTCAAATAGAGGTTTGGTGAAGATATTGTAGAGTGTGGGGGAGACACTTGAGCCTTGTGGGACCCCACCAAAGCAACAACTAGGCACACACTGACAAACAGTTTACATGTATACGTTTAATTTGTAAGAAACACCACCATTATTAGGACAGGGTAGGGGTAGTAGTAATTGTGTAGCAATTGTTCAATTTCTAAGTACAGGCTATGTGCGTTGCTTTTTACAGCATCTAATTGATTTTGTGTGGCTATATGCTGTTGCGGAAGAGGTGCTGCTTCTGATGCATTTCTTCAGTGTAACATATGTCCTGTTTCACACAAACATATGCGTGAAGTGTACGTAAAGCAATACATACATTACTTTTTGGGCTGTGCTGCTTGTCAATGCAGTTACTATAGTTAACCGTAAAAAAAAAATACCATGGTTTGCTATTTTGGTACACTGCAGACATTCTGCAATCATAGGAGAGACTTCAATGCAGTTGCCACATTGGAGTTATGTGCTGTTCTCAATACTTTGCATTCCTTACTCTGCTACTTGCTTTTTTGTTTCCACGTACAGCATCAGTGTGGTGATATTGTTGGACCATACGTCACTTTGTTTACTGGTGCATTCCATTATGGTGCACACTCTATGCCTTTGGTCTGTTTGTTTCACAAGTACAGAGATTGCACCCTTAACTTACTTCATTCTCCTTGCAATGTACATACATGGTGTTATGTGTACATGTTTATTTACGTTGGTGAATGGTAGCAGTATGTATGAGAACTCATGCTGTTTCTAGCAGTTTGAATGCTAGCCACTATATGCCCACAGACGTACAGTTTGTGGTGACGGTGCTCTTTGATAGGAGACATCACTTTCATATGCTGTTTGGTACATCTACACAAACTAATGGCTTCCTGGTAAAAACCTATGAAATTCAGTGTAAAAACTTTGGTAAAGGAATGTTATGGTTAAGTTGCGCTAATAAAAACCTATCAATTCACTGAAAAAACATTGTTAAAGGGACGTTATGGTTAAAATGCACAAATACAAATCAATCACCGTCACTGAAAAATGTATACTGAAGGAGCTTTCTGGATCTACTGCCCTACTAAAAACCTATGAAATAAACCAACACAAAACATTGTTAAAGGGACATTATGGTTAAGTGTTGCTACTAAGAAACCTATGAAAGTCAATGGAAAAACATTGCTACAGGGATGTTATGGTTTCAGGTAAAACCGAAAACCCCCAGAAATTCGCCAGTTATGGTAAGGTACGCAACCATAACTTGCACTACCACTGTGCACTGCAAGGACTAACACACATGACCTCAAAGATGACATCACAGATGTCATTGATGACATCACTGATGCCATCACATGTACCTTGAGTTTGAATAACCAACATCAACAAGGGATTGTATTGTATTGTATTTTATTTATATAGCACACCGAGCCCTGAGGCAACTGGGCACTTTTCTTAAGTACAGACAGATATATGCATATATACAGTTACAGACGTGGAACATCAGGGTTGCACGCATGGTCTTGTCGTCATAGAGCCATAGACCATGTTCTGCCATCCAGGCTTGGATGATCAGGTAGATGCATTTGAGTCGTTGTGAATCAGAGTCATGATTGCCTGTGATGTGTATGAGAATTTGTGCGTCGTCAGAGTAATTAGTGTAAGATATGCCCAGTTGGTCGAGTTTGTCAAATAGAGGTTTGGTGAAGATATTGTAGAGTGTGGGGGAGACACTTGAGCCTTGTGGGACCCCACCAAAGCAACAACTAGGCACACACTGACAAACAGTTTACATGTATACGTTTAATTTGTAAGAAACACCACCATTATTAGGACAGGGTAGGGGTAGTAGTAATTGTGTAGCAATTGTTCAATTTCTAAGTACAGGCTATGTATGTTGCTTTTTACAGCATCTAATTGATCTCCCAATCGAGGGAGATACACAGGCCGATGGTGCAAATACTCTGGTTGTTCTATTGTTCAGAAAAGATTGGATCCAAGTTATGGCGTCATTGGAGAAATGGGCTTCAGTGGAGAGTTGTTTGCAGAGAATTTTGTGGTCAACTAGGTCAAATGCTGCTGATAGGTCTAGAAAAAGAAGGAGGGCAAGGTTGCTTGAGTCCTTAATGTTTTCAATTTGGGTTACTAGATCTATACTGGCAATTTCTGTACCGTGTCTAGGTCGGAATCTGGATTGTTTTAGCCCTAGTAGTAGAATGGTACCTTGGTGATTGGTCTATAGTTGTAGGGATTGTTGGGATCATGGGATGGTTTCTTAAGGAGTGGCATGATCCAAACATCCTTCAGGTTAGTCGGGATTTCATTGGCCTTGAAGGAGGCGTTGACCTGCGAGGTAATGAATGTGGCAATCTCCCTCACTGTTTCTTTTAAGATGGGAGCAGGGCAGATGTCGGCCATGCATCTAGATGGCTTGAGGCTTAATATTATTTCTTCTACTTCCTTAATGCTGTGTGGGGAGAATTTGAAAAGGATAGGTTGGGGAAGGGGTGGGGTCACTGATGAGTGAGCAAGATGGTTTTGAATTAGGTTAGCTTTTTTCATTTCAATCTTCTTCTGTAGGAGCTCAATCCTGTCTGATAGTGGTTTTTGAATGTTTTGGCACCATATGGTGTCCTTGATGTAGGTACTGGGAGGTTGTGTTGGTGATTCCAGCTCTCTAAGAATACTGAATAGTTCCTTAGTGTCGGATTTGGCATTCTGGATGCGGTTGTTGTAGGAGTCAGATTTGACTAAGCAAATAGCTGATTTATATAAGGTAGAGGCTTCTAGGAAGTTTTCTTTGTTATGAGCCGTGGGGTTGTTTCTCCAATTTGTTTCTCTTGCTCTTTTGTTTTCCGAAGTGTCCTCAATTGTGGGATAAACCAGGTGTTCAGGTGGGTGACAGGTTTGGCTTTACGAGCCTTCTGTGGTGCTTTTGGTCAATGGCATTTGGGGTGGTGGCGTTGTATAGGTTCACCAGGTAGGTAGGGTCATCATTCGGTTCTAGGGCAGTATCCCTATGCAGGATTGGTTGAAGAAGTGGGAGTAGTTTAGGGGCTGTTATGTTCCGCAAGTTTTTTGCTAATCTTGGAGGGGCTATGGTTTTCTCCTGGTTGGGAGGATCTCTAGGAATAGAGAAGAGGATAGTGTGATGGTCAGACCAGGCGAGAGGGTAGTTTGCTCAGATGATAGTGTTGCAGTTGCAATCTGCTATCCAATCTAGTTGTCTACCTTTGGAATGGGTGGCTTGTGTCAGGCGTTGAGTGAGACCTAAGTCTGTTATGCTGTTGCTAATCATTGTAGCATTAATCGGATTGTTAATACAATGTTGCCACAAAACGATCAGAGGTCATTGGGAAAACTATAATGATATAGATAATTCAATATACAATCCATTGCTATAAACACCAGTGCACTACAGACTTCTTTCAAGTATAGCAACCACCTCCTGCAGAAACATAGGCATTGGCTGTAGCATGCACCACAGAGGTCTAATATTCACATTTTTGACATGTTACATAGCACAATGCTGAATGCTTTATTTTCAGAGTTTCGAAGTACCTAATACCTTCTCACTTACTACATATTTGTAGTTCTACACACAAACCATAAAGAGAGCACAACACACACAAATATGCCCACATGTCGGGACTTTAAAGTAAGTAAAAATGCAGCTTTATTACCAGAAAGTGTTCATACCCTAACTGATTATCTTCATGCACAGAAACGATTGCTGTGTTTCGCCTGCGTCTTCCCCTATGTGCATGTATCACATGATGTGACTTAACTCTTAAGAAAAGACTGTAAGGACATATGAGAAGGGTAAGGTCTACAAATATAGTACCTTTTGGAAGTTCACTTCCTGCCTGTCAATGAATAAAACCACCTGCCCTACCTATGTCTGTGAACAAAAAAAGAGCGAGCCAGGCATGTGATGGCATCAGTGATATCATCAATGACATTTGTGATGTCATCTTTGAGGTCATTGGTGTTAGTCCTTGCAGCACACAGTGGTGGCGCAAGTTATGGTTGCGTACCTTAACATAACTGGCACATTTCTGGGGTTTTCCAGTTTTAGCTGTAACCATAACGTCCCTGTAGCAACGTTTTTCCATTGAATTTCATAGAATTTTTAGTATTGCAACTTAACCATAACGTCCCTTTAACAACGTTTTTTGTTGGTTTACATATGTTTATATATATATCCTGCTTAAGCCAGTGTGTACACACGGGCAAAGAAGAGTTGCACTCCCAGCCAGTCTCTTTTAAACAGAAACTACGACAGAAAATCCTCCAGTTCGACAAACACCAGCATGATGAACATGAATAACTCGTTAGTTTGCCGAAGGCATTCTTCTCTCATCCGAGTTCCCATTCACAACTCCCTTCTCGCAAAAAGCAATTTTGGTGACTTGTTTTTGTTGAGTGTCAACACACCTGCTGTTCAGAAACTCTTGTAAGCATATTAACCATCATGCACAAGCCCTTTCACACATGACTCAGGCAGAGAAATGTTTTATCATTTGCTATTTCCCAACATGCTATACTGGTCAGCAAGGAAGAGGTGCTACCTGCAGATCCCAAAAGCTTCTAACTTTAGTCAGGTTACTCATGTCTCCTTTAAAGGCCAACGCAAACATTTTCTCCAAGCAAGGTGACATGGTTTTCAGCATGTACTGCCTGGCAAGGGGCAATCTGGAGGCCCTTCTGATGCCACCGTAAATAAAGAGTCATCCTTCTGTTATGTCCTTTCAGGTTTGATGAGTTCACAAAACTAGAAAAAAAAAAGTATTGCTTTAAGTATGTATTCATTTCTGTGTTTGGCTCGCAAATTGGCTCGCTTAATAACTGACTAAATACTGTGTCCACGGTTTCTTCCAATTGCTGTCTTATAACTGTGATTATTAAATAACTGCAGAGTTTACTACCTTGATCTTGTTGTGTGTGTGTGTGTGTGTGGTTTTTGCATTTCACAAATAGCACAGTTTGACCTCTGAGGCCTCGGCACACTTATTGCTTTTTCAGAGCACATTTAAAAAAGGAAATCTTATTATGCAAAACTGCTCTGGGTGATTACCAATGCATGTCGGTAAGGTGTACTTTACATAAACGTGCCTAATAATTTGCATAAGCCTTCTTAATATTATACAAGCTGCCAGATCTATATGCAGCTGGGTGACCATGCAAGGTTTTTTCACTTTGAGATTTTTAGTTGCAGATTAAATGTGAATTTGGTTAAAACTCTTCCATGTGAATTGATGTGCCGTGATATGAATGCACTTGAGAAATAGTCTTTAGAAACATTCGATGCTGGAACAGACATCTTTCTGTCGCTAACACTGACGTGAACAGCAGCATGAGAATGCTTGTATTAGCAGTCATTGTTACTGTGCGACAGGTTTTCAATTAGGTTTGATTTTGGGTCACTTGTATTTGCAATTCATTTCACATTTTTAAATCATTTTCATCCCATATTTACATGCAGGCATCATTCTAGGTATTATTCAAAGTTTTATTTGGAAATATATGTTACCAGGATTACATT
Source organism: Ambystoma mexicanum (assembly GCF_040938575.1). Classification (NCBI taxonomy): domain Eukaryota; kingdom Metazoa; phylum Chordata; class Amphibia; order Caudata; family Ambystomatidae; genus Ambystoma; species Ambystoma mexicanum. Next base: position 221,740,568 of record NC_090930.1, read on the forward strand.
TGACCAAAGATGAAATGCTGAAACAAAATAAAACGCGTACAGGCGAAATAAAAAATCAGAATTAGTTATAGGTGGCTTGGAAAGCGCATCACACCATTAGTCAGTTGAATTTGTTTCTGCATAAATATTAGCGCAAGAAAATCATCCAAGACAGAAGTAAGAACATTACAGTTTGAAATGGAAAATGGGATCACAAAGGATGCAAAAGTTGCTCAAGTAGTAAATTAATTTCCTAATACTTTTGCTAGACAGGACACTAACAACTATTAGCTGTCACCTGCTGACTACACATCATTTTACACAGCTCCGAAGCCATTCAGGCAGAGACATGAAGTTGCTAAAGAAGATTGTGGAGCATTTTGCCCTCAAAAGTCAGACTTTACTAAAGATTGGTTTAATTATCTGTACGACAAGATTCTTGTCAACAATAGTATGTGCATTATCTTCAACTGTATATATTGTAAAGGCGATATTAACTAAGAAATCAAAGAACACTAACCTGCTTAAAAAAAGTACTTTTTAGAAGTGGTATTGAAAAAGGAACATATATTCTTAAATACGGACGTGTGTTCTACACTGATTCCGACTAGATGCCGGCCTGTAGTCATTACTGAACACTTATGTGTACATATTGGAATGCTGTCTCTGTTGAAGTCACTGGTCAAAGTGAGCAGGGACATTAAAAGCGGCGCTCCTCTACTTTTTCTTTTTTAAATACTCCATTCCTATACTTGTATTTTAAATAGGAAGTCATTCCAGAACGGTTCTTTTTTAAATGAAAATATAGGAAGTAGAACAAACTCTCTCTGGCCTCACTACTGTAGCAGAGTCCCTAGGCCCAGCTGCATCATTGAGCATGTAGAGCATGCAGCACAAGACGACTAGAGACACGCTCTGCCCAACTACTACAGCTCAGGGACGTCATTTCACCAAAATGCCAGGGGTAGCGGAAGTGACATCACATGACACTTGACCTCTGATGACATCACAGGAAGTGATGGCATTTGACCACACCCCAACGTGACATCACGGAAATTGATGGAACAGAACCTTTCACCCTTTGACAAAACAGAAAGTGGCATCACCTGGCATTGTTTCTAGGTACACTAGAAAAAAATGGTTACAATATCACTGTAAAGTGATATACATTTAGACAAGAATGGATCTCCATGTGTACCATTAATATCAGCGTGTATAGGCCCATATTAGCAAATTACTGTGAATGCAAACAGACGTCCAAGGCCAAACGATAATATGTTATTATATAGCACTTATGCTTAATTCCTTCCTATAGAACAAATATACATAGTATATTACACAACCTGTGTTGGTACTCATTTATCAACCTCAGCAGGATAAAAGGCTGAGTTGACCTTGCCGGGAGTTGAACCTGCAACATGCAGTTCACACACATTGCAGCAATTAGCACTCAACCCACGGAACTATCTTAATGGCTATAGATATCAGAAAACTCCAGAAACAAAGAGCCACATGCTGCTGGCCATAGCCCAGGAGCCCCGATTTAATAAAAAAAATATATATATATTCTTTTTTTAGGAGTAGCAAGGGAGACCACACAGGTAGCAAGGCAGACCTCAGGGGTTGCAGTTGCGGCCCTTGGCAACCCCAAATGACGTCCCTGCTACAGCTCACTCTAAATAGAGCAGTTATCCGGAAATCAGGTAAGCAAAGCAACACTGGTCATTTTAAAGCAGACACAAGGGTATTTTGACTGTTTTCATTCTCTTGAAAAAGTGGTTTTCAGTCATCAACTAGAGCCGTCTGAGGGCTTGCAGGTGCAAAGTTATATCAGCTAATCATTAAAGCAAGAGGAGTAGTTCTGAGGCGCTAAAAACAAGTAAGTGGTTTTAGGGACACATCACATTTTTCTTTGAGGTTCTAGTAGTCTAATAATGTGAGGGACTGTTTTCCTATCTAACATTAATTGAAATCTGAAATCTAAACTTTGAAATAAAACAAACTATTAACAGACTGTGCTAGAGAGGTCTGTGCTCTAGCACAGAATGGAGGGGCACGTGCAGCTGTGTAGAAAGAAAATCATCCAGTGTTTACTTCTGCAGTTAATGTGTGTTGGATTCCATTTCGCCGGGGCACCGGAGGGAGAGGGAATGAAGTAGACCCGTGTGTGAGGCCTGGTCAGGGGAGAGCAATGAGCACACACACACATGCATTGGTAGGAACATGCCCGGAACTGCCCCCACTCGTGGCGAGGCGGGGCCTTTATTAACTCGCGCCTGATGTCACCGCATTTGCGGGACGTCAGGCATACATAACATTCCTCCTTTTTTTTCCAACAACTTTAATCAAACATGCTCTGTATAACTCTACTTGCTAAACAAAAACTGAACTAGACTGTGCAAGTCCAGCACAGATTATGTTACTATTCTTTTATGTCCTTCTACCACTCATAGGACCTCATTCCGAGGTTGGTGCTAGTCATGGAGCTGTTAGCGCCATGACTAGCACCAATACCGGTACCGCCACCGACTTGGTGGAATGGGGATTTACCGGTCCAGTCCGACCTTGGCGGGACCGGTAAATACCCATTTGAAAAGCCATTCCTCATTCCCATTTGAGCCCCCATAGGGCTCAATGGGAAGGCGTCAATAACGGTACCGCAAATTGCGGTACCATTATTGACCCCAGTATCCCTTTTCAGGTCCCGTCCATAACGCCTGGTAAAACCAGGCGTTAAGGGAGGGACCCGCAAAGGGACCTCGGAAAAGGGCGCAAAGGGATTACTGGTACTGGTGTCATTACCGGTGCCTGATATCCCTTAGCGCGCAGGTCGTAATGACCCCAATAGTCTTTGAGCCTTACAGGGGGCCTCAGTGCTGTTCTTAAAGTGTAGTGCCCTCGCCTAGAGGCCGTCCCCGGACCTGTGTCCTGTTGTGGCTCCACTTCCTTATTTGGAGACGCCTCCTCTGGATCATCCAGTAGTTCCTCTGTTTCGTGCCTTAGGGTCGACTCTCCCTCGGGTTGATGGTTCTCGTCCTCCACCAGTGGACCTGCTTCCTCCAAGAGCTGATGGTTCTCATCAGTCCACATTTGTCATGGCACGCTCTTGAACCATGAGGCGTTTCCGGTAATCTGGCGCTGCCCTCGTGCTGCTGTTACCATGGTTCCTTGTCGTCGAGTTACAGTCCAGGGAGCAAAATCATACTGTGTGTCCAATTTCGTTTTCAAGGGATTACACACCACTACACCTGGTCCCCTACTTGGTGTCTGGATTCCTTTGCATGCCTCCTGATGCTCCTGCGCTCATTTGCGGTGATCCTCCTTTGGTGGGTGCGATTGCTGTCGTAGATATCTGTGCCTCTGCTTGGGTGGTGTGGTGTGGATGAGTTTATCACCTCCCATAGATGATATTTGCCAGTGGTAAAACCGTGGTGCTGTGGGGTGTCACTCGATAGTTACTTAGAAATCGGTACAGGTCCAACCTCCAGGGGCTGGCATGTGCTTGTGATAGGCAGAGCACCTTGTTGAGGATTCTCATGAACTTCTCTGCGTCGCCATTGGCTTGTGGCCACCTCAGCGTTATGTGGTGGTACTGTATGTTTAGGTCATACAGGTATTTTTTGATTTCCACACCTTGGAAGGGCAGTCCATTGTCGCTTCTGATGCATCGCGGCAGGCCGTGGGTAGCAAAGATCTTTTTGATGGCTGGTATCACCATGTCTGCAGATGTGGATGACACAATTTCTACCTCTGGGTATCGTTAGTGGTCATCGATTGCCACTAGCAAATACGTGCCCTCCTGGACCGCACAAAAGTCAAAACTGATTGTGCCCCATCTTGAGGATCCCCTCTCTGCCGCCTGAATGGGTTTGAGGTCCGGTGGAGCACTTGTGATCTGGCACGGGAGGCAGGCTGTTATGAGTTGTTCCACCTTGGTGTCCATAATTGTGAACTACACTCAGTGTTGGATCCTGGCTTTCATTTTGACCATGCCTTGGTGGCCTTCGTGGGCCAACACTATGATTCTGTCTTGTAGGCATTTGGGGATTACGTTCCGTGCCCCTCTCAGGATTAGAACTTCCCGGGTGACAGACATGTCTTACAATACCGGGAACATGCCTGTAAGGAAGTCTAAGGCTTCAGGCGTGCGGTTGTGTACATTTCTGAGGAAAGACTTCCACTCACCTGATATGATGGAGTCTTTGACCAGGTCACAGCAAGGGTCGCATTGGGTGGCTTCCACTTTGTCGTCAATGCCGACCGCTTTGGGTTTCATCGTGTGGATGACCTGGCAGATGCGCTCCTCAGTTTCCTCTGCCCCGTTCACTTCCCTTGGCGTGGCGCCCCTCGGGTGCCTGGATAAGAAGTCTGAGTGGTTGCTGGTTCCTCGTTGGTATATTAACTTAAATTTGTATTGCTGCAGGTTAAACAGCCACTTCCCTATCCTGGCCGTGGGGTGTGCAGAGGATCCTGTGAATATAGGGATGAGGGGCTTGTGGTCCACGTAGGCTTTGAACTTCCTTCCATATAAGTAGATGTGAAAATGGCAGCAGCTCCACAGTACTGCGATGGCTTATTTTTCAATGTGTGAGTCAGTGCGCGGGACGCATAAGCAATCAGCTTTGTCTCTCCAGTTCGAGCAACTTGAACCAGGATCGCCCCGAGGCACACGGGGCTGGCGTCAACGTATAGTTCTGTTGACAGTGTGGGGTCGTAGTAGGCCCTGTTGTCTTGGCCGAGAGGGAAGTTTTGATCCGCTCGAACGCTTCCTGGCAGTCAGGTCTCCAAGTCCATTTTGTGTTGGATTATGTGAGTTCTTTGATCGGTTTGAACAACGTTGCCAACTTGGGGATGAACCTCCCACAGTATGTTGCCATCCTTATAAAGCTGCGTACCCCTGTGGGTATGGATGGGGGAGAGGCTTCCTTGATGTCTGTGACCTTTTGTGGGTCGGCTGACACCGCTGTGCTGTTGAACACATATCCGAAGAACGTGATTTCTTCCTTCATGAATTTGCACTTGTCTCGATGGATGGTCATCCCTGCAGTCTTCAGCTTGCTGAGCAGCATCTCGAGGCAAAGCATTTGCTCTTGTCTGTCACTGTAATGGATGAGAATGTCATCACTGACACTGAGCACTCCAGGGATGCCCTGTATCACCTCTTGGATGGCATGCTGGAAAACCTTGGCTGCCGAGGATATACCAAAACTCAACCTTTTGTATTGGTGTAGGCCCAGGTGTGTGGAGAAGGTTGTAATATATCTGGAGATGTGATGCAGTTTTAACTGTTGATATCCAGCGTTAAGATCAACCTTGGAGAATACTTTCGATCCTGAGAGGTCTGAGATGATTTTGTCGGGTGTAGGGGTGATGTGCCATTCCTGCTTAATTGCTGCATTGGGGAGGTGCATGTCGATGCAGATCCGCACCTTCCCTGGTTGCTTTGGCTTCTTTGTCACTACCATGGGAGAAACCCACAGTGTCGGCCCAGTCACCTCCTCTATGATTCCCGCCTTTTCCAGCTCTCGCAGCTACTTTTCGACTTGGTCCCTCTTGTGGAATGGTGTTCTTCTGTGCCGCACTGCTCGGGGTTGTACCGATTCATCAATGTGGAGTTTTATAAGTTTTCCTTTTAGGCAAACGATACCTTTAAGGAGGCTCAGGTATTTCTCGAGGAGGCTGTTAATGGCCATTGGGTCCATGATGTCAGAGATGAAATGGAATTAGCCTCAGGTCTTCTGCTGCGTCCCCACTCAGTAGGCATTTGATGCCAGCATTGACGACATATACTTTGGATGGTAGCACTCAGTCGCCTCTGCTGAGTGTTGTCCGGAAGCGTCCCATGACTGGAAGTGGGGTTTTGCACCCATAGGCAAACAAAAGTGTGTCCGTTATCTTTAGGTCAAGAAGAGGGCATAGTTTTTGGTACTATGTTTACTGATGCCCCAGTGTCAATTGTCATTTGGGTTTACTGTCCCTGTATGGCCACCAGGCATTTTTGTCTTCTTTGCCTCTTTGCCGACACTACACCTCTGTGTTCGAGTGCCGAGACTCGGTAGACTTTTCTCACCTTTCTTGATTGTCCGTTTTCTGTCTATTTCATCATGTCGCCGTCATCATCACCTTCTTCATCTGTGGGTGAGTTGGACATTTCAATGTGGTGGGCGTTGGCCTTCTTCTTTTTTTTCTGGGCACCTTTGTCTTGTAGTGGCAGGGGGTGTTGCATTTGCCCTGGCGATCTACAGACTCTCACATAGTGGTCCTTTCGGCTGCATGCTCCCCATGTTGTACCTTGTGCTGGGCAGTTCCGTCTTCCATGATGCATGCCTCCATACCATCCACATTCAGCAGGTCCTGGAATCTTTGATTGCCACCGAGATGAGGTGTTTGTGTCATTGGGGTCTTCTCTCAGCTGTTGGTGGCGTGTGAAAGTTTTCGTTGACGCCCATATTCGAGGATTCTGGCTAGAGATATACATTTCTCGCTCAACACCATCCTGCATAGTTTCTCAGATTGCATGCCATTGATAATTTGGCATCTGATCTCTGGTGATGTGCGTCTGTTGTGAAGTCTCTCACCACCGTGCCCCTGTTGCCAGTGGTGTGTCAATCATGCCCACTGGTACTTCCTTGGTTCTGCCCGCAGTGCATGGTAGCCTGGTCTGGGGTGAGACTGTGTGCAGGCACCAGGTGTGCATTTGATTCTGACATGCACTGTTAGCAGGCTTTTGTAGTCGCTGTTGTGTGTGCAGGGATGATGCAGCAGGCCAGAAGGGGAAAAATATATATATATATATATTTTTATAATTTGTTTTTCCCGGTGGGGGACAGGCCCCCCAATGTGTTCCCAAAAATATGCCTGTGTCGAGGGCTTAAGTGTTGGTTAATGCTCACACACGCGATGTGTAATCGGTCCGTCCCTCGTCGCCACTGTTGGATTCCATCTCGCCGGTATGACGGCGGGAGAGGGAATGAAGTAGGCCCCATGTGGGTGGCCTGCTCAGGGGAGAGCAATGAGCACACACACACACACACACACGTGTTGGTAGGAACATGCACGGAACTGCCTCCGCTCGTGGTGGGGCGGGGCCTTTATTAACTCGTGCCTGACGTCACTGCGTTCGCGGGATGTCAGGCGTACATAACAATGTGGAGCAACTCCTTTTTGACATGATCATAATATGCAAGTCCTGCTGACTTGTGGGCATGGCTTAGAAAGCCAGTGTCCTGAGATTAATTTCGAGATTGGGCTGGTTTTATTGCTACACAGCCTGACAGTAAAAGTCAATTAAACTTTGCTAACATATTGTATCTTTCATTTAGTTATTTCAATAGTAAATGTAAAGTACTACGCAACCAACAAACGTCTACAACAAGCAAGACAAATGTGTGTGATGTAATCAAAGGCTCCAAATCAATGGAACTGGAAGGCCCACTGAAAACATTGCCTGTCAGCATTTATAACAAAACGTTCACACAGCAAATGGGCCTATTAAGGCAGACTGTGGGCTTTTTGAAAGTAACACAAGGCAGGCCATGTGAAACGGGCCTACCTGTCATTACCAAAGGAAAAGCAGCATTTTAATTCAGAAAGGTAGAGGAAATTCAAAGGTCCCTTTCACATGAAAAACAGTGTTTTTGAACACTGACACCAATATGGCTCTGCATGTGTGTTGGCAGATTAAAGCAGGACATACAAATGTCAAGGAAAAGACATGGTGCGAGTAAACAATATAAAATACTGGCAACAAGTGAAAGATTTCATTTAGGCCCAAGGCAGACTCTTTTGGCTTGTTGGTGGGCAAACTTCACAAAGAACTCCCCAATGTACGCCTGGCTTTTACATCCCACCAGCTCTTTACAACTGCAATAGAGTGTCATGCTGACAGTGTCAGCTAGACTTGCTGTCTTTGAAAGACTAGCTTGGGGCAGGACAAATGGCACTAGCTGGTGCATCCCAGGTATTTACGAGCTGCAACCAACTTCAAAGAGACCAATACAAAACCCTGGTCACAGGCTGTTCCAGAGCAGCAAATGGCAAATGGCTTGGAGGAAGCAGAGCTACTATTTGAATTAACTTAAAGATATACTATTAATTTGGCTAATGGCAAATGGCTTGGAGGAAGCAGAGCTACTATTTGAATTAATTTAAAGATATACCATTAATTTAAAAGAACTATTATAACTTTAGTCTTTTTCTCAGTAACCACAAGTCACACTGATTACACTGCTTCTCCCTCGCCTCTCTAACCTCACCTCTCCCTCCGGCCAGGCTCCCTTGCCTCCTGTGAATTCATCCTCCCCTTTACAGGTGACCCTGCCCTGTCGTACTGTCCCGGCTCCCTTGTTGGCCTCAGCTCCTCTGTTATCCTCCACTACCCACACAGCCCTCTTGGCACCCTCTGGGGGGACCACTGTCCCATGTGTCTGCACCCAAGGAAGACCCTGAAAGAAGGCAAGTTGCTCCACATTGCCACTCTCAACACCCGCTCTGCCATCAAGCACTCGGCGGACATCTGCAACCTCCTTGAACTCAGGGACCTTGATGTGCTCGCCATCAGTGAGACCTTGTTCAAGGAAAGCTCCATCACAAGCTTTGACACACTCCTCTCTGAAGGCTACAAAATCCTCTCTTCAGCCAGGACTAAAAAGACAGGTGGTGGAGTGGCGCTTATCTTCCCAGAATGGATACCTGTCTGCATCATCCGTATTCAGGCCTACTCCCCCTTCGAGTGCTTATTCTGCAGACTCTCACTATCCCCAAAATCTTCTCTCATTATGGCCACCTTCTATCAGCCACCAGGTCAATCCACTCTCTTCCTTTCTGAATGGACTGATCTGGCTTCCTCACTACTCCCCTCCTCGATGCTTCCTGTTGGGGGATTTGAACATCCATCTGGACTCTCCTGACTCCTCAGGTCCTTCCCACAACCTTTGCGACTCTCTCTCCCTCTCTATCCTACCCTCTGGCTCCACGCACACCGCAGGCTACACCTGGAATGCTCTCTTCCCTGCTGATATCCCTCTCTCTATCCCTCTCACTACCTCCCTCTCCTGTACTGACCACTCACTTCTCTCAACACACATGATTCTCTCCTCTCCTTTTGCAACAGCACTCTCGGCTTCAAAGTCACCAGACCCATGATACAATTGACAATGACTGCCTTTGCCTCCACCTACTCACCACCACCCATTCCTTCAGCTGACACAGCCCTTGCTAACCTCAATCTCGAACACTCTTGACACTCTTGCCCCTGTCAGAAAGGGTCCAACTGAAGCCTTCCAAAAAGTGCAACTTTTTGTACCACTCTGATCTGGCTTCTCTTAAATGCAAGTGTAGGACAGCTGTGCAGAAATGGAATGCGTCGGGTGAACCATCTCACAAACTGGCCTGCCACCTCCTTCAAAGGCAATATCGACTCTGCATCCGCTCCAAGAAAAGAGTCTTTTTTGAAGCCTGAATCTCTGCAGTGTCAAACAACACAGCCAAACTTTTTAAAGTCTGCAAGGAACTGGCCCATCCTGCAGCAGCCTATTTTTCTGTCACACCCACCCAGGACCTTTGCTCGGCCCTTCCTGCACACTTTACCACAAAATCCCAAGACATACTTTCCACTCTCTCTTCCACACCACACCATACACTAACACCGGAGCCTCCCTTGGCGCCCTCCACACTTGCCCTCTCCTCTCTCACTCTCCCATCACACCTGATGAGGTCACCAGACAAGTCCGATCTATGAAGTCTTCATCCAAACAGGTACACCCCTCCCCTCAAAAACCATTGAAGACGATATTGACTCCCTCGCCCCAGCCTTGGCTGATCTATGCAATCTCTCCTTTCCACTGGAGTCTTCCCAACTGCCCATAAGCACTCCCTTGTGTACCCTCTTCTCAAAAAAATCCCTGACATCACTGTCATCTCTGTAGGAGAACAAACTGGTAATGGGGACCCTTCTCCATTCTTGAAAATCTACCCTCCAGTGTTAGGTGACAATACACACTGGAAGGGAACACCCTGACATTTTACACCAGTCCAAAATCAGAAAAAACCTTGAGTCCTGTGAAGCCTGACACGGAAGAACCCTCTCAGGATCTGTCAAATATTCAGTAAAAGGGGGAATTTATGTTTTCCCCATTCAGTTAAATTAGGGGGAGGAGCTGGTTCACACCAAAGTATTTCTGAATAATGGAAGGAATTTAATAAGTGTAGTATTTTTTGGGAAATTCCAAGAAGATCAGACCATTCCCACATTTAAATTGATTGGCAAATGGGAAGCAGGTCTGGAAACCCCAAATTGCAAACATCTCCTGCCTAGCAGACATATCCTAAACATTTCCATTGGTGAAAAAAGCAGAGAACATATTTTTTGGCTCGTGAGAGATGTCCCTACTGTCTTTATTTCGGAAAGTGACATTCTCAACAGATTCTGAATCAATTTGGACCTAATTAATAATAAAGCCTGGTCCTGACTGGGTGGTAACCTCATGGGCTTTGACAAGACTGAAAAATAATTTTTGTCAGCTCAATTGTTGCCTTGTGATGTTGAAGTTCAAGTGCAAGAAGAGGTTAGCATCCCAGGACTGGGGTGACAATTCACAAATCCCCTCAAAATTAAGTGAGGATAGAACCTCAAACATCAGGACTCCCATATAAATATCTCCAACAACATGGTTTGTATTTAAATCCAACACCTGTAGTCGACCTAGAACACAACACCATTTGAATTTTGGTGGATAACAGCGATCCTCGAAGTATCACTTTGGGTTCAGACACCTTTATCGGAATGGTGGTTGATGCCCAACATTATTCTTTTGATTTAGGTAATGAAATCATGGGACCAATCCCAAATAACTAGTTTGACATCAGCAACGGTATTCCTCCAGAAAAGATTTTTACTAGGCATGGGGGGAAATTTCAAGGTGTACTCTTCCAACCCTTACGGGGTAAAAGAGGAGACCTGTGACGTCAGGAGGGAGGAGGTAGTGTTCAAAGTCAAGGACCACTACCGCGACTGGCTGGAATCTATTGGGCAGGTCAATACCATCAAAAGGGAACTCTCCAACCAACTGGAGGATACCGCTGAAATTGCCAAGACTGAGGTCTTTCCAGGTGTCAGGCAGATGATCAAGGAACGGATCAATATTGCTGATGCTTGTGAGACTTAGAAGCAAAGACAGAAGCTGAAACAGGTCTTCCTGTAATTCCAAAGTTATATTTTCAGTGGACTTATATAACTGTGAACGCACAGACATACATTGAACCACCATACACACGGACCCCAAGATGTCACCAGTATTTGTGAAATTATACTGGTTGCCTCTCACATCCATGAAGTCACTCACAGAGATTATTACATATTTAGAATCCCAGAGGATAATGCATCCCATCCACAGTACCTTTAATAACCTGGTAATGGGGATACTCAAACCAAATGGCCAATGGATACTATGTGCAGACCTAAGGGAGATTAACAAACAGGTTCACATCTCAAGATGACCCCTTGCCTATATCGATCAGGGACTAGCCAGATCCAAGGGTCAAAGGTGTACACCGCCATTGACCTCACCAATGGCAACTGGATTGTGAGTAGGGAAGACCATTACAAGATTGCTTTTACCTTCGGGAACAGCAGTACATATGGACCCAAACCCCCTTTGGATACATCAACTATGGAAATGAGTTCAACATCTTTCTACACAAAAACATCCCCAACATGTTCTGATCAAGAGCTCAATTGTAGAGGAACACATTGCAGAAATCCGCAATGTTGTAACCCAGTTTCAGAAAGCCAGAGCAAAACTGTATTTTCAGAAGTCACAGTGGTGTAAGACCCGAGTTAATTTCTTAGGGCACGAGATCCCCCCGCGGGTCTTAATCCCACGGCAATGAAGGTGGAAGCCTTATTGAAATTAAAAGACCCTTTCACCCTGTGAGAATTAAGAACCCTTCTTGGACTCACTACTAATAGTCAGAAGTTCAGTGAAAACTGGGGGGCGCTGTTGCGCTTAATGGAGTTGGTCGCCAAAACGTGCAGCTCTGACCTGGGGAAGATTCTATCAAACATCCTTCCTGGTGCAACAGTCAACCTTGAGGCTTTGCTGACCGATTCTCCTGGGCTGGCTGATCATCCTGACCGACGTACACAGCCTAAATCAATATAACTCCTGAGTTAATTGCCGCGGACTGGGGGCCGGCTTGATCCACTGCACAGGCCGGGTTACACTTCCACTGTGCCAGGCCCTCTGAGAGCATGAGGGTTGGGGCTTGTGGCCCGGAAGGGGGTGGGGCATCCCCATCTCCTAATTTTGCGCACTTTAGGAGCCCTGTGTGGTGGGGCATAGAGAGCCGTGCTGTAACACTGGGCTTCTTATCCCGTTTGTGGCTGTCGCCGGTGAGTCAACATCCAGTGGACTAACCCGGGTGGGTTATCGGATCTGACATGCTTTGCTGCATGGCTCCTGGACCCTCTGGTCCTGACACATACGCAGGTTCCACCCGCCATCACACTTCACCAGCATCCTGCAGCCAGGTTGACCTCTGAAGAGCGGACGCCGGTGTGGAACGGAGCCACTCATTCCCGCCTCACCTTCAATGGCGGTGCACTGAGCTCCAACACGCTGAAACTGGTTATCGCAGCAGACAGATACCCTTGCTGAAATTGGTTCTGAACTTGACAGTTTTCGCGCACATGCCGACCGGGAAAGGAAATTCCTAGATGGCCCTCGAGCGGCGCACAGATATGGCGAGGGGGGGTGTCCAGGTCGGGCTCTTGCCATATTGGCTCATCTTGAAAGGGGGACATCGCACAATCCACTCATAGAGAGGGCCGATGGATCGCTAGCAACATCCCACATGATGTTAACTCTGAATTTCGCCTCTTTTATGAAGCCGTTTATTCCAACAAAGACACTGTTGCCACAGCCGATATAGAAGCATTCCTTGACAGTCTTCCGCTCTCTGTCCTTTCCATGGAGACCAGGGAGAATTTGGATTCCCCGATAACCCCCAAAAAAATTTCCGATGCCATAGAATCATTATCCTCTGGTAAAGCCCCTGGTACTGACGGTCTACTAATTGAATTTTACAAACACTACAAGTCCTGTCTCGTCCCGCGTTATCGGCTTTATGGAGCGAGGCCTGTACCATTGGTATCCTCCCCCCATCTCCCCTGGAAGCGATAATATTGGTTCTACTTAAACCTGATAAACCCTCATCCCAATGTGGCTCATACCGCCCCCTTTCACTTATTAATTGCGATATTAAAATCTTTGCTAAAGTACTTGCCCGTAGACTAGACCCTTTTATGCACTACATTATATATCCGCACCATTCCGGTTTTATTCCAGGGCGATCCACCTCGCTCAATCTATAGCGTTTCTTCAATATTCTAGCTTGCATTGACCCAAACACACAGGCCGTTGTGGCGACACTAGACATGCAGATGGCCTTTGATTCAGTCTCATGGAATTTCCTATGGCAAGTACTTGAGAAATGCAATTTTGGCCCTAACTTCAGATCCTGGGTAAGGCTCCTTTATTCTTCCCCCGTAGCCAGGGTTCGCACTGATGGCTTATGCTCGCCACACTTCCCGATAGCCAGGGGAACGAGGCTGGGCTGCCCATTCTCGCTGCTGATCTTTGCGTTAGCCATTGAGCCATTGATGGACAGGATACGTCAGCGGCACGCACATAGAGGCGTGCGGCTGTCTGGTGCCCCTGAGGTGATATCCCTATACACGGATGACGTGGTCCTTTTCATTCGATCTCCTGAGCAGAACCTGGCTCTGATCTTAGATGATGACCAACATTTTGGCGCTCTATCAGGACTTCAAGTAAACTGCTCCAAATCCACATTGTTTCCATTAACCAAAATCACCCCCCCCCCTCAAATCCATTGGGTTTTGAATGGGCACAATCCAAGATCACGTACCTGGGAGTGATAGTCTTGCAACATCGGGGCACCCTTTATGAGGCGAACTACGGGAAGTACATGGCTCTTCTAGTCCGGTATGCATGGGTTGGACCATACTACCAATCTCTCTGGCTGGTAGGATTGCTTTGCTTAAGATGATAGTATTACCCCAACTACTCTACAGTTTCCTAAACGTCCCCATATGGTCAGGCCGAGAATGCTTTGTAAAATTATCTCAAACTTTCAATACCTTCCTATGGCTCTCCGGGTGGTCTGACAAAAATTGGAATCACTGACTCCAGTGTCGAGGGACGGGTTTGGTGCCTCCAATTTGAAGAGATACTGGATGACTGCCCAAGCCCACTTTGCATCATTTTGATTTGAGTCCTCCTACCCTCCCCTTCATGTTAAACTAGAGCGCCTTGCAATGGACGGCCCAGATATCCACTTGATGGTCCTCCCACTCCCATAACCTAAATTTGAACCACTCGATCCGGTCGAAGCCACAGTCACTGCCCTGAGTAAAAGGTGGAGATTGCAGATAACTCCCACCCCTTTCATGGGAATCTCCCCCTCTGGAATTTCTTTCCAGATTCCCTCCAAGTCGATACTGCAACAACACATCATTGGGCGGAAGCTGGGTTGTTCTCAGTCCGAGATGCATTTGAACAAGGCAATTTCATTGAATGGGCGGACCTCCCATAATCCCTTCGATATAGACCCTCTTATTGGCTACACTATGCTCGGTTACGTGCCTCTCTCAAGAGCAGGTTCTCAATTTTCCCCTCGATCCCCCCACATAACCCATTACTGACAGACATCTTGAATACTGCAACCCTTAAGGGGAACGTCTCCAGACTATACATGGTCCTCCAGACCATGGTAGTCTCCCCATTCGCTAAACTCAGGGACTCCTCAAATAGGGATTTGGAGGTTGAGTTTACAGACCAGAGATGGGACCGCATATGTGCCCGCATTCGTGATGTTTCATTTAACTCCTGGTTCAAATTGATCCAGTTTAAGATCCTACATAGTTTCCACTACACCCGATTAGATTGCACCATGTGTCACAAGACCACCCACCCACATTGCCGAGGTGTTCCTCTGACAATGCAAGTTATATACATATGTTGTGGTTGTGCCCACAACTGACCGAGTTCTGGGATGGGGTGTGCACATCCCTATCAAACATCACAGACTGCACTATCACTTCATCCCCATTGACATGTCTTTTTCATGAACTCCCCCGGATGAGCCGGGACTCTAGGAAACTTGCAGGCCTATGTCTGCTACTCGCAGCCCGCTGTGTTCTACTGATCTGGTTACGACATAGATGCCCCACATACGCACAGTGGCTCAGGGCGGTCACCTGAGCCATAGACATCGAAGAACACTGGTTACATTTACAAGCCAAGAAACATCTGGATGCCCTTCCATTTGTATGTATCCTCTCTATCCACAGACACAGAAGATGAGACTGAGGGCTTAGGACCATTGACTCCTAAATCCACTTAACATGTAAGCCTGGTTTTCCCCTGTTCCACAAAGGGGTTGTAGTGACTCTTGCTGTCACTTTTGCTGCATCCCCTGTATAAGTCATAATGCATTGCCGACATCCTGTAGTGCTGCCTTGAGTTACAGAGGATCGTATGCTGTTTCACCGGGATGCTGCCTTGAGTTATGGGGGATTGTAAGCAGTTTTATCAGGGTGCTGCCTGAGTTTTGGGAAACAGCATGCAGTTTTGCTGGGGGGCCACTTGTAGTTAGGGGTGAGGGTCTGCAGTTTCAACGGGGTGCTTCCTTCAGTTACGGGAGATTGTATGGCGTGTCACAGGGGTGTTGCCTTGAGTTGTAGGGGATAGTATGCAGTTTTGCTGGGGGGCTGGTTGGAGTTAGGAGTGATGGTCTCAGTTTCACTGGGTTGGTGCCTTGAGTTACGAGGGATCATATGCAGTTTCACTGGGGTGCTGCCTTGAGTTACAGCGGATTATACACAGTGTCACTTGGGTGCTGCCTTGAGTTGCAGGATACAGTACACAGTTTCGCCGAGGAGCTGAGTGGAGTTAGATGTTGATGGTTGGCATTTTTGCCAGGGTGCTGCTTTGAGTTATGGGGGATCGTATGCAGTGTCCCGGGGTGCTTCCTTGAGTTGTGGGGACAGTATACAGTTTTGCTGGTTGGCCGCTTCGAGTTAGGGGTGACAGTCTGCAGTTACGCAGGGATGCTGCCTTGAGTTAAGGGGGAATGTACACAGTGTCACCAGGGTTCTGCCTTGAGTTGTAGGGGATAGTATGCAGTTTTGCTGGGGGGCCACTTGGAGTTAGGGGTGATGGTCTCAGTTTTGCTGAGTTGGTGCCTTGAGTTACGCAGGATTGTATGCAGTTTTGCTGGGGTGCTGCCTTGAGTTACAGGGGATTATACACAGGATCACCTGGGTGTTGTCTTGAGTAGCAGGGGACAGCATACAGTTTCGCCAAGGAGCTGAGTGGAGTTAGCGGGTGAGGTTGTCATTTTTGCCGGGGTGTTGCTTTGAGTTATGGGGGATCGTACTCAGTGTCCCAGGGTGCTGCCTTGAGTTGTGATGACAGTATACAGTTTTGCTGGGTGGCCGCTTGGAGTTAGGGGTGACAGTCTGCAGTTTCGCAGGGATGCTGCCTTGAGTTAAGGGGGAATGTACTCAGTGTCAACAGGGTTCTGCCTTGATTTGCAGGGGACAGTATGCAGTTTCACCGGTGGGCGACTTAGAGTTAGGGATGATGGTCCACAGTTTTGCCAGGGTGCTGCCTTCAGTTGCAGGGAATCATATGCAGTTTCGCCGGGGGCCGCATGGAGTTAGGGGTGACGGTCCTCAGTTTCGACTGGGTGCTACCTTGAGTCATGAGGTATTGTACACAGTATCGCCGGGGTACTGCCTTGATTAATGGGGCATTGTATGCAGTATCGCCAGAGATCACCCTTGACGTATGGGGGATCATACAGAGGTATCACTGTGGTGCTGGAAGGTGATGCTAAGGCTGACGCAAAGGTGGTTTGTTGGTGATGTTTTTTGTTTAGGTTGGGGCATCTTGTGTGCGTTCCAGGCGCAACTTGATTTTCTTTGCACCTCAGGTTACTTTGCGCTTTGAAATCCTTCAATATGCAGAATGCGCAAAAAAAAGTTTGCGTGCAAGTAGGCACAACGTTGTTTTAGTTCCTAAGTACTTTGCAGGAACTTTGCACTTTTTCTATCAATCTGCTGCTAAATGTAGTATTCTCTGAGCTTTCCAGAACAACGGCTATTTTACATGAAGTATCTCAATGCTTTCTGGTGACCCACTGCTGTGGTCATCTGGCTGCGGTGGGTCTCTATCTTCCGGAGGAAACACTCAAATTGATTGTCAAATAATTGTGGTTATATGGACCATTTGGCCAAATTCAGCCTGTACAAAAAAAACAAAGCCCAAAAATACTGAACATGAAGAGTAGGGGATATGGGGGTCCCCATGTTCTTTATTTATGGGATTCAGGGATCCGGGGGTGTCCCCAGCTTCCTTGACAATGGAATGGGGGACCCCAAAAAAAAGAACAAAAAAGAAAAAGGGACCCCGCAGCATCAGACCCGAACCGTGTTAGAGAGACGGAACTGATGCCATAGGGGTGCAGGAGAAGTGGCAGAAAACAGGGAAAAGGTACGTGGGAAGAGAGGGGGCTGGACTTTGGCCAAATTTGAGTTGTTTTGTCAAATCAGAAACTGATTTGCAGCAAAATCGACAACAGTCAATTCCACTGCAATTGTTTCTACTTCAGTAAAACAACTAAAATCCCTTCCAGATATGGTAAGTGTGCTGGCCAGGTATTCTGGTTTCTTGGGAAGAGGCATTGTTGATGATACACCAGTTCGTAAAGATAATGGTAGCATGCGATGGCTGTTAGATATTCATGGAGGATGAGGGGGATAGTAGCCCTCATCATCAGTTTGCCTGTACCCTCCAGTAAAGCCGGCAGGATACCGGCAAACTGACCTTCCATTCCCAGCTCCTGATATGCCATAATTACCAGCATATTACAGGTGCCGGCAACTGTAGGTTAATCCCCATTCCATGGAGTCCATAGCACTCCATGGGGGCATTGCTGGCATTACCGGCACCAGTAATACTGGTGCCGGTAATACCAGCTGTTTTTTGCTGGTGGAGTGTCTGAGTTACCTCCAGCTCTTTCACCAGTGATTTGGTAGGTTGCAGCATGGATGGAAGCAATCAGGTGAGTCTCCAGCTGGGAGTAGTAAGGCTTTTGAGTAAATTAGTGTCACCTCTTGTGTGAGAAACACTGAGTGCCTCAACTGTGGAGTAGAGGTTGGTGGAAGACTTGACTTTCTTGTGGAGTATTAGCTAAATCCATTAACTTTGGGGGTTTGGGTGAGTTCAGCACAGGTGGTAGTTCTTATAATATCAGGAGGACTCTGCTACAAACTACAAATCATGTATTAGTGCAACCAAGGAGGATGTCATTTCTATTGCAGCCCAGAAGCAGGTTTGGGATGGATTCAGCAACTCTCTACTTTGAGAAAGACCAGGCATCTTTTGTTTCCACCCTTACCAAGATCTTTCTTGCTAACTATGGTTAGCCCTAGAGTTAGATTTCCCTAGATCAAATAGTATAAAGATGGTTTTCAAAACACAGAGGGTTTATACAAATTGCGGTATTGCCAACTTGGAGAGAACATGGCTGATGGAACTTTTGGCTCCAGGTCTAGACACTTCCTTGTGACTGCATCCACTGCTATTGGTGGTGAAATGTGCAGATTAAATGGACTTCGGGGTCTTGGTATTTATGGACATGGCTAGCTATGATTCTACTTTGTGACCATGAATTTGTTCCTTGATTTATTTTTATGTATTTTTTTAAGTCAAGTTTGGTCTTCTGTCATAAAATAAACTTTCAGAATAGAAGCGGCCACAGAGGGGATTAGCATTAAAATGATGAGGCACGTTAATCTAATATTTGACATTCTGCAGGCCCTCGGAAATAGGAAGTTAAATTATAGCACCAATAAAATGGCAATTTTAAGAATTACTTCTGTTGTACAATTCAGCAAGAGCAGTTCCCTCAGCTGAAAATGTAATTTAAATACATCTTGGAGAGAACGGAATGTTCTGTTATATTCACGTTGAAATCAATGCAGGGTGATTTCATTCCAAAATTGTAGATTCTATTTTAAGTGAGGAAACAGTTTCACTTATTAATAGCCACATCATGTGGGCACTCCTTTGTAATTAAATATCACTGTTCTCGGAAATTCCGTTACTATAGGCAAAAGTAGGCTTTGTACAGTGTTTACCAATTTGGGTGCTGTAATAATTCAGCATCTAAGGGGAAAACAGATATGAACTCTTGAAAATGATGCCGATCATCACGATAATAAGGGGAACGATGGAATAGGATCAGGCAGAGAAAAGATAATAGTGTCTAGCTTCCTTGCATCTTCCGTTATCTCACAGTTTCCTTCTCGGCTCCTGGTATCCTAGCAACCAGAAAAACCTGATAGGCTTAATGGACCCAAAAATCATGCTCGTGGAAATCTATCACTTAAGGCCTGGTTCTCGAAGTAATGACACTTCTGGCTTTGATGGCAGGTCTCAAGTCGAATAGATATATAAGGATTAGAGCAGCTGTCTTTATATGGATTTTCAAATTACGCTTGCTTATCCCGGCTGCCCTTCCGCCGTGAGGGACTCTGACCAGCATCCCGGCTTAGCGAATATAGATTTTAGGAATGGTCACATATCCTAATTAACTGTGAATATATGTAAAGGATTTCGGAGGAATACTGGGATATCGATAGCTAATGAGGGGTGATGTGACCGGCGCATCCTGTGCACTGCAATTACTTTCAAAGTCCATAAAGGATTTGTGGGGGGTAAGGTTTTCAAATATATATATATATATATATATATATATATATATATATATATATATATATATATATATATATATATACACATGGGCAGGAGTGTAATCTGCACGATATACTTAAGCCGTCCTTGCACAGTATGACAACATAGCAGAGGTCACCCTTTAAGGAAATACGTACGTTGATGAATTCAGATAAATGAAAACGCATATATAAAATGAAAACAAATATAATGAATGGAATCATCGTACACTGTACGACAAGGAGGAGTATGTTTTATTTTATTTTAAATAGGCGCGCATGGCCAATCATATTTTTACATAATATGACATCCATTTTCAAATTCTGATTAATGTGTGGACAATGGCATAAGACTGTGGGTTTCGATACAAATATATCCCCGAAAATACGTCTTTGTGTCCTGTCTGTCCACCTATTGTTAAATTGGAAAGAAGGAGCTGCTCTACATTCAATTACATCTTGAAAATATGGCGCCTTAGTGAGAGGTTAAGATTCGCGATTCTTATCAGCCTGGCAGGAAATGGGAACTGCATTATGACCAGAGGGAAAAACAAAATCAGAGTGTAAAACGGTGTATCTTTTACACTAAAGAGAACGAGTCCTCAGCTGACCCCATGGCACCAAAGTACACATGAAGCCCATGCCGGTGTCCTTGATGTGATACATCAAGTGCGCGCCTGCGCCCCAGAGGTCGCACGTCTTCCGGTGAAGTCAATTCTTTCATCCCTGCTGATCAAGCGTTCTAGCTATGACTGCCATGGCACCCAAAAGCCCTGCATCCACAATTCACACATCTAACCTGCTCCAGAACGTAACAAGGTACTTTTTGTGAAGCGACGTATCATTTTTTTTATCAGAGGGTAAATGTCAAAAAGAGCCTTGTCTTTTTTTTTTAAAGCAGAATTTCAATATGATTTAAATGCAATCATTTACCAAAAGAAGAGTGATGACACAGGTGGCGGAGGAGGTAGGGAGGATTTCAAACTATGTGCTATCCTGCTGTGCTGAGCAGCCCCATTAAAGAAACAGTCTGAAGGTTAAGTGTTGTCATACTCAATTGGCATTATTTATTCAGCAATCAGAGTCCTGTCAAGAGAACAGCTAAGTGACATGAGAGCCCAGGGAGTTAAACTCTGGCCTGAGACATGTGTAGATCCTGCATAGATCATTTGTATTATTTTAGCTTATGTTTTGTATTTTATACAGCACTTCACTGACTTTTGCATGGACTCTTGGCCTGCGGCACACCCAGAGAAGAGGGTGAGTGTGTGGGTTAGTAGGAGCGAGGAAAATGCATCTGCATTTATTTTGAGGCTGACGCCTTGAGGTTTCCGTTTCTGCAATGGAGCCTCAAGTGGCCATGGTGCCAGAATGTGTCAGTCAGTGTGGGTGCCTTAGTTGGTATGCATGTCATGTGTTGCATCATTGATTAGGAGTGTGTTAGTGCAGGGAGCATTTAGGAGGGATCCTGGTGGATATCTCGAGCCACCATCCCAAGAAGAGTTGTGATATCTTGGTGGCGGTGACCTTCGTTGTGGTAAATATAATATTGTTTTGTTTTATTAAGTGCATTTGGTTATATTTTGTGCCTTTTACATTTATTAACATGTTCCGCCATATAACAATTATAACTACCAGCATTGTTGAAAGCAACATTACGCATCAATACATAGCTATTTAAGCAATTCATAAAACATTGCATTAATTCAAAATGCACCAAGTGCCTCCAAATAAATACAAATGTCCCAGGGCCAGCAAATTATGAGTAATTATGAGGTTAGGTTCTGAGGAATTTTGGTGTAAGTTGGTGTCCAGCACCACCGCCTGAATTCCAGTGGGAACAGAGGTGAAAATGTACAAAAGCAGTCAGCATTTGTGCGGATACAATAATGAGGACAATATGCCTGAGCGCTTCATCACACTGCGGACACTAGAATCGTATCGCAGTAGGCAAAGTCATGTTAGGACACATACCATAGTGAAATCACCATGGAACTCCCAGTGGCAAATTAGAGTCGGAAACTTGGCTGGCTCCCATTTCACTGCTTCGAAGAAGGATTGCCCATTCTGAGACTGCCCGGTGGCTAGGTGGTACATCCAGATTCTGTGGGTGAGGTGCCAAGATCCTGGAAGTCTGGTATGTTCTACTGTGAGTGTGGAAGTCTATAACGAGGAACACGTGGTTCAATATGAGGTCCCTATTTGTGTAGGGCAGTGCACTTCTGTGCCTTGGTGCTATATCTAGTTTCTCCTACTGTGTTGCCATAATGGCTCTGTCTTAATAGTGGTGTCTTGATGTTGAGTCTTGCATGCAATTCATTGTGTTCCAATGAGGAGAGCCAGCACAATGTTGTGCTTTTTGAAGTCTTTGTTGGTCTTATGTGTGTGCAATCCCCCATTATATGTCAACAGGTAGCATTGGGTCCAGGGAACATTCCACTTGAAGTTGCATTATATTGATTGCACTTTGGTTTGTGGGGTTTGTCAAAAAGACCGTGTTTACCAGTTTAAGGTGACCTGTGAATTCCTTTTAAAGGTAAGTGCCAGATCAGGTGTATGCAACCTGTGGCTTTCCAGATGTGTTTGGACTCAGACTCGAATCAGAATTTACCATTGACTATGCTGAGAAGGGTTTATGGGAGCTGTAGTCCAAACTATCTGGAATGCCACAGGTTGCACATCAGTGTTCGTGAATGTGACTATAAAGTTGGAGAAGGTGATTCCTTCATGTACCTTATATTTCAAGGGGTTGTTAGGAGTATATTATCACTGGATTTAAGATTTTTTCTCGAGTGGTTATGCAATCATCTTCTTTTGGATGAATTGTCCTGTAGAGCAACACAGAACTTGATGGTAAAGGCGCAGTGCTTTGACATGGTTGTTTTAATGTACACGTAGCTGGTGGAACGATCTTGGATCTGGTTTGATGTATTCAATCCTTTCAAATCTTGAGTAAGAGTCTTGCAGCTGCCCTCCAGCTGTGCTCTAAATGTGTTGCATTTTCTCTAAAAGGTGATACAGAACTATGATACATGTGCTCTGTTGTGGACATTGCTGTTCCATGAATGAACCAGAGATAAGACAAAAGGAGTTCTATATTGCAAGAATAGGAATCGCAACATCGGCCTGGTAATGCATAGGTTTAAGAAGTACTTCTCATACACTATTTTGGACTGTTATTCATCGAAATCTCTCAGTTCTTGACTGGACGGTTGTCTGTAGGATGGCATTGGCAAGACAAATAGTGATCTCCATTTTGTCTCAGTTGAAATTTAGGTTGTTACTCTTCATGAATGTGTTGACTTGTGTGAACCTGACCTGCTAGGTGAACATCTGTGAATTGGCTGACTGTCATTTTGAAAATATATTGTATGCTCTCTGCCTAGTTGTAGCAAGTGAGGACATGTTGCTTAATGAGTTTCTTAAGTGGGGTCATGTACAGGCTGAAGAGTCGTTGTGGTAAGTTTGATCCGTACAGTACATCACAGGTTATGTTGTGCACATGTGGTCTGTAGAGGGATAGGGAGGTTGTCACTTTGATGCCCATAAGGAATGACCGTATCCACTATAGCACACTGTTGCATAGGGTGGGGGGAAAAGTGTTTGTCAACATCTGTAGTCAGGGGCTGCTATTTAGTACATAATAAAAACCACATACTCAAAAAGTGGAGAGCAAAGAAGCAACACTGTTTATTACAGCTGGGTGAGCACACACCAAACAGAACAGTGGATAGCTCTAAACGAGAGGCTGACATCTGAATGTACTATGAAGAGTAGTAAGAAATACAATAGACGAATCTCAGGAGAAACACTTTCAAGTTGGAGAATTATTTTTTTCTGTGCTTCCTAGGGATTTGATTCGTTTGCAATCTCTTCCTCTTCAATAGGTACATTAATTATTGAAAACCTCATTAGAGCAAACAGTTTAATAGTTTCCCATCACCTCATCTCCCCATGTGGTTCCACAATGTTTTCACAACCCACCCCATAGAAATGTTGTTATTAATGAAGCAACATTTGTGCTGACGCCAGATCTTTAATACACTGTCATTGATCAGCACCATTGCAGCTGGTGGGAAAGAGTACATTCACATGATTCCTGTTAGATAATGACCTTTGCAAACTCTGTGGTAGATACTTTGAGGGCTAGCCACCTTGTCAGAGCTCAAGAACTTACTGTCTGATTGATCCTCCCAGAAATGCCATTCTGTCCAGTGTTGCCTTCCTACAGCCGCAGTTACATCACCCGGTTCCCGTTGTGTTAATTCCCATATGTCGAGTAAATTGAGCCTCTCCTCCCTTTGCACATCCCTGTTGTTGTGGTCACATGTTTTAAATTGAAAGTTCCCAGATCCCAGGCCGAGTGATTCCTCATTAGGTGTCTATTTTTATCCCTACCCTTCTTTAGCTAATCATAGAGCAATGCTTTGAAGTTTTCATCCAATGTATCATTACCGCATATCATTCCTGGTGAAGCCCTTTATACAGTTGGTCTGTGGCTCAGATTATCTGTGTTATTCCCCATGTGGCCACCTCCACTGTGCATCTTCTTACTCAAACATTTGGTAGGTGTGACCCTCTATCTGGCACTGAATTAGCATCCTTAACACACATCCAGCATGCATGTATAATTGTAATGTAACTCTCAAATTCAACCTTCTTTCTCAAAGTTTCCATCTTTTTATCATTTGGTCTGCCTTTTGATTACCAGTGTTGTTTCTCTTTTGCCTGGCTGAATGTTTCCTTTATCCCCTGTTAGACTCTCTCTGTGGCTGATCAGTAAGGCTCCTTAACTGTTTTCCTGGAGGCATAATATTTTTCTTTGCTAACTTAAAGTCCCTGGGAAAGCATCTTGTGCGCACCTCACAGACAAACTTTGCTTTGAAATGCCTGGCTAGCGACTGTCTATGTGACATATGGCCTGCAATAGGGGTATGACATAAGCTGTTTTCATTGCATTCTGTTTCTTACACATTCTGAATAAATTGGGATGTACTGCAAGAAAGTTCAGTAGAACAGTACAGTGCATTCTTGCATTTTAACTGCCCCCTTTGTGTATGTTTGTCAATATGTGTGTCTCCTAGATTCTTCTGAACTCGCCGTGCTGTCGAAATCCTGGGTGAGGGGCCCGATGGAAAATTTCTTGCCCCAACAAAAGTCTTGCTTCCTGGATTTCTTTA
Source organism: Ambystoma mexicanum (assembly GCF_040938575.1). Taxonomy (NCBI): domain Eukaryota; kingdom Metazoa; phylum Chordata; class Amphibia; order Caudata; family Ambystomatidae; genus Ambystoma; species Ambystoma mexicanum. The sequence goes on from NC_090930.1 coordinate 221,765,549, forward strand.
ATTAGGGAGGTTTGGTTTGCTGTGTCAAATGCTTCTGAGATGCCTAGTAACATGAGGGCTGAGAAGAGATTGTCACTGGCCTGCATTTATTTAGAGTTTACCCAGCCTCTAGCCTGGATTACTTATGATCATCTTAGTTTTGGGTACAGGGGGGAACATAGTAAATGCTGCCTGTGCTCGACAAGGACTTGTCTGTCTCTGGAGCTGTCACTTTGGCACCTCGTGAATGGGGAACCTGTACTTGCATTGATTATGGAGGATCTTAATTTGTATCGATGGTTTGGAAGCTGAGGATCGAGGGACCTGTGGAGGAAGGATGGGGAATTGTATGTGTGTGAGTTGTGTTAAAAGGTTGAGTTGCTGTACAACTGTGTAACACGTTAATTATTATACTATATGCATATTTATGTACATATTCCAAAGTTTCCAACATTCTTTCTTTTACTGTTCCAGAAAAATGAAGATTATCAAAGAAACCTACTCAGGAAAGCCAGCTGTTCCATTTCTGAAAAGTAAGTATATCAACATGATATGTATGTTAATACAATTTTAACAACAACTGTACTGTGTAATTCCCTAATCTATTTTGAGCTTTTAACATTATCTATAATTACCATACTTTTTCATATTTCACACTTTCTCATCCAATTGTTGCATCACAGTCTTTTCCAGTACATCCACACCACTCTTCCTCGTCCTATAACAGAAGCACTATGCAGTCGATTTTATTTATTTATTGTATCTGTTTGTAGCGCTCAGGCCTGGATGTATCACAGCGCCAAAAGTACAGGGTTAGCAGAACATGAGGTTACAGGTATGATAGCAAGATAATGGTTACATTGTATCAGAGAGCAAAAGACAGTTACATGGTAGTTACAGCATTGCATTACAGATATTTGTTGAATAAAAATGTTTTTGCTTTCTTGCAGAAGATAGCATAGGTAGGTTCATCTTGTATGTGAAGAGGCAAGGCATTCCAGAGTGTGGGAGCGATGGTGGTGAAGCAAGAGCCCCCGGTTCTTCGTCTGGTGAATCTGGGAATGTTCAGGGCAGAAGTGGTGGAGGAACAGAGATTGCACAGGTTGTCTTTCCTAGTGATGCGGTTAGTGAGATAGGAGTGGGCAGTGTTTTGTAAGCAGCAATGGGTGATGACTAGGAGTTTGAACTCAATGTAGGATTTGATGGGAAGCCAATGAGCCTCCCATCTGATGTGGGAGATGTGGTCGGAATGTCTGAACCCCCAGATTGCTTTGAGGTCATTGTTTTGCAGCAGTTGGAGTTTGTGAAGATTTTTTGCATGAAGTCTCAGCTAAAGTGGCATTACAATAGTCTAGTTCACTGCCTATGATGGCTCTGGCTAGGGTATGGCAGTTTTCAGAGAGAGGAATTTCCTGGAGTTTGGTAGAATAAGTTGTGGATGAGGTGATAGCTTTGACGTGTATTTCATTGTTCAGTTCTGCATCCAGTTAAATGCTTAGAGTTTTTACATGGTTGGAGATGGGAATGGTGTTACCATGTATGCAGTAGGAGGCAAAGGCAGGGGTGAGATTCTTGAGGCGATGTGGGGCTCCTACGATAAGGAGTTCTGTTTTTACATCATTCAAGCAGAGATGGTGAGTGGCCATCCAGGCTTGTATGATGCTGAAGACATGGTTAATGAGTGGGGGTCAGTGTTGTTATTGCCGAAGAGTTTGAGGAGGACCTGTGTGTCATCAGCAGGTATGTTGAGGCTGTCGAGATGGTCAAACACTATAACACTACAAATATGTTAACACACAACTTCCATTTTCTATATAACCTTCTTCAACAAATCAATGATTAAAATTCATAATATTTCCACAAAACCCTTCTTCCTCGTCACAGTACACCAGAGTTCTCCAACCTTTCAGTCTGCACTTTATTTGTGACCACACCTCCTATTACTTCTCCTCCTATTACATCTCTCTGCCTCATGTTACTTCAGAAATGCAATGCATATCATCAATGTTTCTCATCCCAGTACCCAACATGAATACACTTCATTATGGTTACACCATTCTCCCACATATCACTACACTAACAGCAATGCACACATTGATGCATTTCCTCCTTCCTCATAGTATTACTGCAATCACATTCCTTTCATTATGCCCACACCACTCTTCCTCATACCACTGCACCAGAGGTCTACATCCCCTTACTTTGCAAATGTTTTAGCCCACAGCACCCATTATCTATACATTCCTCTTTCACTTCCTACTTCCCAATTACAATTAACATCAATATCCCCATGCTCCCCATACATACATGTTCCAATTCATATTTAAAAGTGAATGAGCAGCTCTATGATACAGAGTTGCACATACACTAAAATCAGGCACCCACTTTTTGAACCATGTCAGCTAGTGAACTCCTTAAAAAGATAAAATACAAAGATGAATGGTTGGAGTCATGTATTACACATCTTTTGGCAAATGTGCATGATACTAAAGAATACTGGTCCTGACTTCATGCTGATGTTCGCTGAATGTTAAGGAACCTAGGCCACCCACATAGTTTGTTATTCTCAAATGTGAAGAATATACTTGGGATTACTTACATGGCTTCCTAACACTGCAAACCAAAATAAATAAGGAATAGATATACAAGTGCAGGAGAACTCTATTCTTTAGATCCTGTAAATGTCTCAAGATACTTTCACTAGTGTTGCATTGCCACGTTACACTCCATCTGTAATACAAGTATTCCTCCACTTGGAGAAGTAGAACACTTCTTTTGCAGAAAAGAACATCAATCCAGAGGAGCACCACACATCGGCATGCTTTTTATAAAAATGCTCCCAAATGTGTCAATGACAGTGATGACACTGTTTAAAAATGTATTGAAAAGTGTGTTACCTCTGACATCCCTTCAGAAGATATACATAATGACCTATGGACAAAAACTGTATATTTTGAATGACTCAAGTGGAGCAAAAATTAGCAACGTTGATACTGAACCCAAGTGAAATAATTCACAAAATATTCCATTACATTCCTAGACCAGTTTGTTCCAAAGGATAAGTAAATATTTTCATTCTGTTAGGCACAGTGTGAAAGGCAAATCGCCCCAAAACACATACAACATTAAAAGAGATGAAGCGTCCTACTACATCAATAAATACAATACAATCATTGCACTCCTGTCACATGCTAACATAGACATTATATGCAATACAGACAATTTGACTGCAGCTGCAAGATATTTCACAGCCTATCTCACCCAAGATGGGCAAACTGAGCTAAAAGACCTCTGGAATGGCATATCATCTGACAAATCCTTTCACACAACTTCTACAGCTTTGGTATCAGACTATTGAGACATGTAGACACATTTTAATGTCTTGTCACAAATTGGAGAGTTATTACACAAAAGGATATGCCAATATTTGCACTGCCAATTTTGGAACACATTGTTTAAAGCGTGTTCAATCGTTTCACCTTCTGCTTTTTATATATGGAAAGAGTTCTTGAAATGAGTGGGATAAATGATGGACTCTTTACATGAGTTAGTCTGATTTATTGAGATATTTATGAGATACTCTGCATATATGAATTTGTCTGGTTTTTAGCTTTTAATTACAATGGCCCTCATTACGACCCTGGCGGAGATCGCGGTGCAAAATGCACCATGGAGCACAGCGGAAAGCTGCCGATACCGCCATGGGGGTTGGCGGATTTACCGCCCCATTCCGACCTTGGCGGGGCGGTAAATCCCCATTCCCCATTTTACCCTTCCCCATTCCCATTTTTGCCCCATAGGGTATAATGGGAGTGGGGAAGGCGTTAATTACGCCACCGTAAAATACGGTGGCGTAATTAACAACAAGGTCCCGTAGCGCCATGGATTTCTCCGCCCGGAAAAACCAGGTGGAAAACGGCTCCATGGCGCTACGGGAACTCGTAGTAGGGCGGACGGGTCCGCCGCGAATACCGCTGGCGTAAACCCACTCCGCCAGGGTCGTAATGAGGCCCAATGTGTTTTATAGTTATGTGATTATGTATTGTTGTTTTTACTACTCATGAGGGCAACACAAAATTAAAGTATGTGTACAAATTCAGGTATGTATATCTTCCGTACCATGTTCTATAACTAACTATATTTATTTTTTTCTTTCCAGACAAAGAAACACTGATGTTCCCTCCTTACCATGTCCAATACTTCCCAACGTCAAAGAATCCACTAAGTGCCACTTACTGTGACCATGGCTACTATACCCACACTCCAAAAGTCCCATTGTGACTGTGGCTATAGCCAGGGATCAATCTACATAACTATTAAACCCAAAGTAAGAACATTGTTGTGGCCATGGCCAATGGCCAGATTGTTCGGGGCATGGCCGAAGTGATACGTACTGTGATTACTAAGACTACTATATCCACACTCCAAAAATCACTGACCATGGCCGTGGCCATGGTTCGTGATCATTCTGTTAAAACTATACAACTATTAAACACTAAGTAAGCATAATGTGGCACAAAGTGGCTATGAACACAGCACCAATTAGTAGTCTCATTACATAAGTATTAAACCCAAATGAATCATTGCTGTAGCATATGACATAACACCATAATTATCAATGGATGTCAGCTGAAAGCATGTGACATTCGCTATGGCCGAGAACAGGAAAAAGAACTGTAAATACAGCATAAAACAGTCAAATGTTTTTATCCCACTAGCCCATATATTGTACACTTTCTTCTTTGCCTCTTGCTTCTCAGGCACATTTTCATCCTCAACCTAGCCAGAAAAACATCTTTCAAAATGTTTTCATACCGTGGGGTCCGCGAACAGCGGACTATGTTGGCAGATCCAACATGGTGACCATTTCAAAACCTTTGACATACCTCATGTTTCATGTTTCTCAATTGACCAATCAGTGGTCGGGTACAATGTACATGAATGTTATGTGGTTTCCTTATTGGCCTAGATGTGTCAGTGGACACCACATCAGTAAGTGACTCAGTGGACTGGAGAGAAATAGCAAAAAAGAATTGCCCTATATTTTGACCATTTATTAAACAAATGTATTGTAGGGATTTACATCAAATTTGCAAAAGCATGCTTTTAGTACCAGACCGACACGCCTCATCAAGTTTGGTGCAAATCAATCCAGCAGTTTGGGCTACAGCCACAAGCATAATTTGCTCCCATTTTAATCTACCCACATTTCATAAAGTCTATGTCCCCTCTCCAACTTTGCAACCCCTTGATGAATCAGCACAAAACTTTGCAATATCATTCACAGTTGGGTCTGTAATCTTTTGTGGGCAAAGTTTTGTGTGGATTCATCTTTCAGCACCAACATTATAAGCCACCCAAAAAACTGCTCTTCCTAATGGGAAAGCCATCATAACCATAACTACATGGTCACTATCGGTGACCCTTTAATATACATGTATAGGTATGTATGAGATTTTTAAAGTGCAAAACTAGTTTGGAAGCAGCAATGCCATGAATGTGTTTGAGGAAACTAGGAGTTTACACATAATTTGCAGGGGTATGAGAGGGAGCTGTAATGGGTGGAAGCTTGTAGGGAGGAGAAGTAGGGTTGGTGGAGGTAACATCTATTGGCAAGGAGTTCTTTGTAGACTAAGGGTCCTGAAGTGTAAGATTGTGGGGACCAATCATATATGATAGGAATGTTGTTACAGAGACAGGAAGCACAGAAGGAAATGGCCTAGTTCCCATTGTATTCCCTTTTTAATTTCCTTATTTCTGTTCCGGCAATGTTGTTGCTTCTGCTAGTTCATTGACCTCTGGACATGTTGAGTTCTTCAGCCAGGGAGACAGGTCTTTTGGTTGTTGACTGCTATTAAGTTGGACCAGACAGTCTTAAACATGAGCCCTGTTTGAAAGGGTAGACAGAACAGTTTCATGAAGATGCAATTGATGTGGTCAAATTGTCTCATTCATGTGATGTGTTGTGCTAAAGCATGCTGGCTGGCTTTCAGAGGAGCTACAGTGGCATCTGAGACCCCTGCCAATAGGGTGTTGCCCCTTTCCTGGTAGGAGATGATCAGGTCTTGAACAGCTGTTCTGGCAGTGATGAAAGGCTTGACTTTGCATAGGAAGAAGAGCTGGTGCCATGCTGGTTGGAGCTAATTGTTAATGTGTTTTTTGAATGAGAGATTACAGCCAGTGGGAAAGCTGAGAAGTTCTACACTGGGAATACTGAGGTGTGAATCTATCACACTTCATGTATGAGCCAAGTCTGGTCTTGGGCATGCTTGGTGGGGTTTCCTATTAAGATTAAGGTGGTCTTTGTAGGCTTATGCTATAGGCAGGTGTTTGACATCCAAACCTTAACGAGGGATATACAGTATTTGAGTTGATGAATGGTGGGGATTTTTTTTATCTCTGTTGGAGAGGTCAGAGGCAAACTATTGCAGAGCTGTTCTTCCAAAGCCCATCCGTATAGCAAAGATGTTATGGAACACTTCATTGTCAATGATTTCAAAGGTGGTGGAGAGGTCAATGAGGATGAGTAAGCAAAGCAGCCCCTTGTCAATAAATTGGATAGTGGCAGTCAAAATGCTGCATCATGTTCAGAATCTGGATGGTTTGTCCTGTGGAAGATTCTGCTGAGTATGCCTTTCATGTAATTCAAAAATGATAGTCTTCTTGATAAATTTGCCAAGGAAGGGGAAATTGTAAAAATAAGATTAAAGTAAAATTGTTTAAAAAAAGATGCTGCTTTTGTATGGTTCCCTTTCTATAGAGGTGATTAATAATCATATTAACCCAAGGCACTTAATAGATTTAGTCTGGCTAATAATGTCATTCACACCAACAGCGTTTTTTCCTTGGAAGGAATTATTAAAATATTTAAGACCAGTACTGTACCTGTAGTCTTATATGTCCTAGAAACTTGCTTGCTTGCCTCTGTGGACTACCACTGAGAGGAACAAAGCACGCATCCTAGAGTGCACCACGAGTGCTGTTTGCTGTGTATTGCTGTAGATCCTGTAGGAAAGGCGTGGTGATCAGAAGCACGACAGACACAAGGAGTATAATCCAAGGGTGCTTATTAAACAGTTTAAGGGTGAGAAAAACGCCTTATCTAAACCTAAATTAAAGATTTTAGCAAGCTCAAACCATCAACATTAAGAAAACACTGTCCTTGTGGTGGTGTGTCAAAACAAAATGGCCTATAATAAAAAATAAAATATTGGTAAATCCTTACTCTACATAACAAAAAGGGTGTTTGGCAATGACATGTATAACACAAGAGTGTAACACAACCTAAAATGTCCAAAAGGGTTTTGATAGTTCAGGACTGCTGAACTAGTGTACTGCCTTCCCCACGTTTCATCATGGGACAAGACGGAAAACTGGTATGGCTGTGAGAACCCCTTTGGCCTATAAGCATCAGGAAGCAGTTTCTTTAGAAAATGCAGAAACACTTGAATCAATGTCTCTCTGCTTGGCGTCACAAACCTTTCCCCAAGCTTTCACCATGCGAGATTCTCCTCTTCCCTAGCTATCTCATGATACCCCTTTTGTTGGGTTCACCTTTGTCTTTACACCACTGTTCAGTCATCATCGGTACAACAGACCTTTTGCGGTTCCGCAATCTTACATTTGTCAGTTAATCGGGCCGTCTTATCTGATCATTTCGGAATTAATTTTCGATAGTACCTGATGAGGCCTAAAAAAGCTCTGAGATCTCTCTTGGTTTTTTGGAGTAGGAGCATCTAAGACTGCATTCACTTTTTCACGCTGTGGTTGGACAGAGCCATTACCCAAGACAATTCCTAGATAGTTGACTGACGACTGGGTGTGTCCGCATTTCTTTGGATTGGCTGTAAATCCTGCCGGTCGGAGAGCCCTCATGATTGTATAGAGAGGCAAATGATGTTCTTCAAAGGTCTGGCTATATAGGATGATATCGTTGATATAGGCTCTGCAAAAATGGGAGTATGGTTTGAGTATAGTATCCATGAGCCTTTGAAAGGTGGCTGGAGCCCCATGGAGTCCAAACGGTAGAACAGTAAATTGGAACAATCCAATGGGGGTACGGATAGCGGTTTTGTCCTTCCTTGTCCTTCCTTGTCCTTGTCCTTCCTTGTCAGGCACCTGCCAGTAACCTATTGTTAAATTCAATGTAGATAAGAAGACGGCACTACCCAGCCTGTCGATCAGATCGTTGATTTGTGGCATGGCATAGGCATTGAAGACCAAGATGGTATTTACTTGGCACAAGTCAATAGAAAACTGCCAGGATTGGTCTGGCCTGGTGACTAAAATGGGGAAGACCAAGGACTAGAGGAGGGTTCAATAATATTGGCCTGCAACATAACTTCTACTTCTTCGATAACTATTATTCTCCAGGACTCAGGGAGTCGATTAGGCTTAAGATGGACTATTTTCTCTCTAGGGGTTCGGATGTAATGTATGTGTTATGGACTCTACCTTGCTTTTCACTAAGTACATCTGGGAATGAGTCAACAAGATCCATTAGAACTCTCTGTCTTTCTTTAGGTATATCTTGGGGAATAAAATCACTATCATCTTTTTCCTCTGGGGCTAAGCAAGCTAGTATGAAGGAGGTAATGTTTGTGTTCTACTTACAATCCTTCTGGAGGTTAATGTGGTACACATGGGTCTTTTTCTTTTTATCTGGATGTGCTACTTTATATGTGCATATGCTTGTATGTTCTAGGATCGCATACAGAACATGCTACTTCGAGATGAGGGTACTCTTTGAAGTGGAAAACAGAACTAACACCGTCAGCCCTACAGAGAAGGAACAGAACTCTATCTTTTGTATAACATGCTTGCTTTTGATGGACTTGGGTATTCTCCATATGGGATTGCAACAGGGTTCTAACCAAGGACATATGTTCCTTTAAACAGGTGGCTGTATAGTTGCTTCTTCCCTTTCTTCCCAGGTCTCTTTAAGCATATCCAATACACCTCAGGGTTCACTCCCGTAGAGTAATTCAAAGGGGGAGAACCCCTTAGATGCTTGGGACTTTTCCTCACGGCGAACAGAGCCCAGGGTATCATTCTGTCACAATCATTACCCTCCTTGTCTACTAATTTCTTCAATATAATTTTCAGGCTTTTATGTCATCTTTTGACTAACCCGTAAGTCTGGATATGACAGACAGAGGTTCTTATTGTGGTAATGTACAGCTGTTTTACTTCTCTCATTAACTTACTCATGAAATTAGATCCTTGATCAGTCACAATCTCTTTGGAAAACCCCACTTGGGAAAATAATGGTTCTAGATATTTTAAAATCTGTTGAGTATAACTGTTTCTTATCAGCAATGCCTCAGGGTATCAGTGGCATAGTCCATTATCACTAGGATGTATTTATTTCCCAGTGTAGAGCTTTCCAGAGGGCCCACAATATCCATCACAATTCTGGAAAAGGGGATGGTTAAATGATTCAAAGAGGCAGGAAGGGGAAAATGGGAGCAGGTCTCTTGTCAAATTTGTATAGTTTTTCACATCTGCATGAATGCACGGCCAATAAAGTCTCCCTCAACATGAGCTTGGGTTTTGGTCTCCCCTAGATGTCCCCCAGTCAGATGGGAGTGGGCAATCTCCAGTACAATTTTCTTTTAACTCCTAGGTATCACCAACTAGGTTCGGACCAGACCACTTAAAGTGGATCTCATCTATAAAACAATCACTGGTTTATGAAGTAGAAAGGGCTGCCTTTCCCCCATCCTTCTTCTTCGGGTAGGGCCCGTAGCAAAGCTTCAGTGAGTATGGGATTGTTTCGCTCAATTAATGCTAAATCTGGGGGAAGGGTGGTCTTGTAATCCCTGAGCATTTGAATGTCTAAGGTTTTATCTATTTCTCCAAAGCCCTGATTCCCCCTTTCTGTCTGTTCAACTTGGATAACTTCCTCACACCGTTGGAACACTGATTTTTAAAGAATCCCCATGGCTATCTTATTTCAATCGGGTTTTCCGCATGGTTCTAGACCAACATGTTTACGTCTCCTCTAAAATCTGGATCTATGACTCCCACCAACATGTCTATACGTAACTTCCAGTCTAGGCCAGACTTCAGAGTGAACCTGATGTAACAACCAGGGATATCACGACTAAGTCAGTGGGAAACCATCCCTCTCTTTCAGGGAGGAATTGTGGCCTCGCTACTGCTGAAAATATCGAATCCAATCGACTCCTTTGTGGCAACTGAGGGATCTGTAGCTCGATTCCTAAGTTTCTGAAACTTGACGGTACCCCAATTTGTCTCAATTGAGTCACATACCACTTCTGAAACCATATTTAAGGAAGGCATGGCTATCAGAATCATGACAGACACAAGGAGTATCATCGAAGTGTGTTTATTAAAGCGTTTAAAGGTGTGAAAAAGGCCTAATCTAATCCTAAATCCAAGATGGGATCAAACTATAACCATCAAAATAAAGAAAAAGCTGTCCTTGTGTTGTGTCAAAACAAAATGGCCTACACTAAAAAAACAATTGTCAAATCCTTATTCTATTTAACAAAAAGGATGTTGGGCAATGACATGTATAACAAAAGAGTGTAATACAAGCTAAAATGTCCAAAAGGGTTTTGATAGTTCAGGAATGCTGAACTAGTGTACTCCCTTCCCCACATTTCATCACGGGAAAAGGCAGAACAGTTGCATGGCTGTGAGCGAACATTGGGCCTATAGGAATCAGGAAGCAGATTCTTCAGAAAAGGCAGAATCCCTCAAATCAATGTCTCTTTGTTTGGCCACACACAACCTTCCACAAGCTTTCACCATGCAGGATTCTCCTCTTACCCGGCTTCCTCGTGATACCCTCTTTGTTTGGTTTACCAGTAGCACTCAATATACCATTCGTCCAGCGTTTCCTTGAAGCCAGGGCTATTGGCACAGCACAGCTCGCCTCCTCCCAACTGCATTGTTCACCCGAAGGAGGGCCCACCTTCACACTGTGCATTAGCGGGTAGGCTTCCTTTGAAAAGCCTGCACAACCTTCACTCTGCAACTGGCCGACCATGGCCCTTCTCTCGTCTCTTGGGCCCTTCTGTCCAGCCTCCATAGTTGCTCCAATTTTACAGGATTTGCTCTCGTACCGCTTTGCTGCTTCTGCTGGCCTTTCTCACCTTCCTTCTCAGGTGCTCCCATGCGCCGCATTTTATCCCAGGAAACGGAACAGTATTCAAATGCAAGTCATCAAGATTAAGTGCCTGACTCTGCCTGACCCTGATTTTGGGACATGTCAAACGGACTGGTTGTGTGTGAGTCTGTTTTTCTCTGAAGCACTTTGTCTGTGGAGCAGTGTGTGTGTAGGAAAGGGGAGGAGAATAACGTTCCTAGATAGTATATAGAAAAAGGGCGTTCTACAGGGAAATGTGTGTACGGATACCGCGTCTTTCCTCCAGGTGTCCCTCTCCCACTCCCCAGGGACCCCCATCCAGATGATATTCATTCACTGGTCCGGCTCGGAGGTCTTGATCCAATGGCGATGACCATGCTCCGGCCAACTGGATGACAGATCACAAGGGACTAGTCAGTGAGGCACGCTTTGCTTTCTCACAATCCATGATCATTTGCAAAGTCTTGGTGAGAGTTGCGGGACATTTGTGAAATAAAAATACTATTGGCATCTAGGTAGCCTTGAACACGCCCGCTGACACCTGCAAAATCCTTAAAACGATCTGGAAATGTGCATCCGTGTGCATGCATCACAGAGTGCACAATGTGTGTTGTTGACTGTTGGATATCTGCTGACTGGGGGCTGTGGAGTGTTTAAAATCCCTGCACTGGACTGGGAGCCTGTAAGATTCTCATCCATCTAAAAATATTGCTTATTTCTTCTCTTACATGTAGTTTAACTATTTTACCTAAATTCTTTAATGAGTGTTAATTGTATTGTTACTATAATGCGGAAGAAGGAGAGGGTGACATCTTTAAGAACTGACGTTATGGCAGCCCCTTTCATTTTTTCAAACAGAAGAGACAACATGAACCACGCATTGCCCCTCCCATTCTCTCCATCACCAGTTGACAAAATAATTCTGCCTTTGGGTAAGAAGAAAGTTAAAGGAGGTGACAATGTAGAGTGCAATGCAAACAGTGTGGCAGATGCTCTTTCCCTTTCCTCCACCAATGATTTCAATACTTTGCCCCGGGAGATTCATAACCAAATTCTGAGCACTGTTACCACTGAGTGTATAATAGCAAACTTTGAGACCATGAATTGTTCTTTTCTCATTTTATCTACGGGGAGGTTTCTTTATTAGCACTTTCAGAGCACCTACAGGAGGATTTTGCTGATGAAGGAAGTTACACTAGCACAAAAGTACATTGACCCCAAATCGGTCACAGAGGCGGACTCTCAATCTGTCCTTTACAGAATGCATGTTCAATTATTTGCTCAGAGATGAAAGTGCAGTCAAATTATTTAAAAGATATTTCCAATCATATGCTAATACTGGAATTATTAGTTACAGAGCGTCATCCTGAGAAATTCTCTCATTTGTACTGGAATTGGTCTTTGGGTCTTCAGGCATTCTACTTTGATCAAGGGGGTTCTAGCGGTGGTCATGAAAATAGAGGAGGCAGACTATATTAAGCAAATCCTGTAGACAAATATCTATTGGAATCCCTTGGGGAATTTAGCTTTGACTGTAAAGGCACTAAATGTATATTTGGAAGAATGGCTTATTAATTGCATTGGGGGTCAGGTGATTGTCGCAGGGGATTTGAATGCTGATTATGACGACTCTCGAATCTCTGATCTTGATCATTGTATGACTGACCATATCGAAATTGGTGATGAATTTCAGCTAAATGAAGGGGAACAAGTTTTCAGCTGCACGTGGAAAAACAACTCAAGGACAATGATGGTGCACCGATGTAGATGTTTGAGGGCTTCATATGTTAAATGAGACATGGGAGGGTGATACAAGTGCTAACCAGACCTTGCAAGGAAGGAATATCTCTTCTACTATTCATAATATGTGTTTCTAAAACCCTGTTAGATATATGTACTAAGTTTGAAATTCTTCCCAACCGCAATAGTGATCCTAGTTTGCTGAAAATGGCCTTTTGAATGTAAGAAGGTGGAAGATCAAGCTACAATTTAGATTCCTTCCTTAACTGTAAGAGGATTCAATTCAACACTACAGCTAAGTCAACGCCTAGTCTATAATACTGAATGAAAACCCTTATTGATATATCTTTAGGTCCAGTTCATGCGTTCTGGATGACTACCCCTATATAACACCCCTCTCTTGGAATCCCCCTGACCCCACTGAGCCAAGAAGTAGTTCTGTTTTGCAAGTTTAAAAGGTTTATTTGATAAATTAAAATATATATATATATATCACACTTTATAATAAATTAATAATTGACTAGCACACTTAATCTGATATGATAAAGATTAACAACGGAGAATCTGGCACTAACACGCTTCTCTATAATCAATAAGGAGTTGACATGAAATGGATAAGGTAGCACACTGGTAAATAGGTACAGAAGTATAATGTGGTAGAGAATGCTTTATAAGGTTCAAGGAAATGCAAGGTTGAATGAATGAAATGCAGTATAGAAAACAACTCGATATGATTTCAGCAAAACAATGTAATCACTTTTCTCTGGCAATCCCCCTCCCCCCTTGATGCAAGGCAAGGAAATGGAAGGAAGCACACAGTTCTCAGAAATGCAATCAACTGTAATTCAGTTCAATCCAGCAAGCTTAGACTACATAAGTTTGAAAACACAGGCCCAAATTGCTTTGATATGTGCTGGCAATGAATTGAAAAATATGCTAAAATACTTTTAATTCCCTTTCAGAGGTTCAGGGTGAGTGGTATCTAGTTAATATTAGTCCAGGCTCACACTAGCAATGATGCAGGGATAGTTAGCAGGTTAAACGAATTTCTGGCAAATGGAAGACAAGCAGCAGCAGTTTTACACGTGAAGAAATTTGCAAATCGCGGTAAAATTCGCGAATGCGTGTTCCGCGATTGCGGTAAAACTATAGGGGGTAGGAATGCGGTTCTTAGTGCGATTAAAAGCTTAGATTCTCAAACGGTTGCGGAGATATGAGCGATTGAATAAAGGTCGTTTTTCAGATTTGAAATTTTAAAAGCTCAAAAAGACAAGTGCAGCTTGCAACTAGAAAATGACAAGTGACAGCTTTACAAATGACAGGTGTCAGTTAGGAGACAGTTCTACTTAGATTAAAATAGGATTGAATTATATTATTTTAACTAGGAGATTGGTTCTGCACAGTTTTCTAGGTACTCACACTATATTCTTGAGTGAAATGGGCCTCGCCATGGATCTGGACAGGTTTTAAACTCGCCTCTGGTCTCTGCACTTCACAGTGATCTGGGTCAGCTCTCTCTGGTTCTCTGGTCTGGGTCTCTAGTTCTGGATAGATTGAAGTCTCTAGTTTGGCTCTCTGGAGGTTTGATGGAGGTAAAGTATGGATTTTTCCGGCAGAGCTTCCAGCGGCAGATGGATTTGAAAGTCTCTACCTAAGTTTCAGTGATCCATGTTCTGCAAGTGGGTGTGTGTGTTTGGTCATAACTAAACTTGCCCCTCTCACTTGTCATTGGTCCAATTTCTATTCCTCACTTGATTTGGGGAAGGAACTGTGAGTCAGAGTGATGTCATTTTATGATCTCTTGAAAAAAACTCCCCTGTAATCTGTGCACCCAAATCTATATATGATCAAAATCCATATTTCACAGTTACACAGTTGTTTGAAATTACATACCCGTGTCACCTATCACATGAGGTATACTCTGTCCCAAATCTGCTGTTTCTAGGAGGTTGCATTCAGAAATGGCACATATTTGACTTTTTAACTGATTTTTCAATTTCTGACATTGACCCAACTTTACATACATGTGCGCAGGGAGTATGGACATTAACTGATGAAGTTTCAGATTTTTAACATGCATACATTTAGAGTAATATCCACTTTTCCGCTAAAACCCCCCTGAACATACCACCGGTTCTAAAAACCTCTTAACCCGTGGGCAGAAAAATCACAAGAATTATGGTATCATTTATAAAATTTTCACATGTCCGCTCTATGAATGATCCATCTTTTTCTAAACAATATTCTGGCTACAAAGGGGTGTGGTTTCCTCTCAGCACAAGGTAGAAATACTGGTTTATCCAGTTCTGCCAAGCCAGCTTGCTCTCACAGGCAGTGCCCCTCCCAGCTTCTGCCAAGAGGAAGCTACATTTTACGACTGCTGTAATAAAACCTTTGCCTGAGTCAGGAGAGGCTCATTGTTCAAGAGGAAGCCATTTATGATCCTCTCAATAAACCCTCTGCCTGGGTGAAGGGAGTTGCATTGTTCACTCTCCTGCAGAGCACAGGTAATTCAATTATCAGATAGATGGCATATCCTTAGTGTTGCCAGCAAAAGGCAGATAGCCTGGGAACACAGTTGTGACTCAAGTTTCACTCCTGATGGGGGTAGCTGTCAAGCAAAATCAAGTTCCTTAAACCAGACTTTCAGCTAACTGTCATGTTTTTTTTTTGTTGCTTTTTAAATTAACTTGCAATTTTACACATGCAGCTAGAATGCTGATTCTAAGTGCAAAACTATGACATTTCAACAGTTACAAAGGCATGTGACACCAAACATAGGTCACTCATTTAATCTAAACATTTTCGATTTTAGTGTCTTTAAATCCAGTGCAACTTAAACTGCTGCAATCCACAGCTCAGCCAGTCTTGTTATAAACCTTCAAGTCACTTCAGAATATCACTTTACATTGTATCCACCTCTCAGTAAGTCTTTCTTTAGCCTGCTTTGGGTTCATTCAGTTTTACACAAAAAAGTAAAATCTGGTGTGGTTTTAAAATGCCGGCTTTTGGATAGTGGTGAGTACTGGTACTGCACCCATTTTTGAGATTTAAGAAATTAATTCCCCACCATTGTAGGTTGCATTTGGCAATCAGCATTGCCATTCCCAATGGTTTCAGACTACTGTGCGGGTAGTCCAATGGTGGTTTTAAAGCGCTTTGAAGCTAACCGGCGCTACTGTTTTTCCTTTGGCAACCCATTTCCCTCATGGCAACCCGGCCTTTCATTCTCGCACTGGTGGGTGGCAAGTGAGGCAACCATTTCGGTGTGCGCACAAACTGCGCAGCTTTCCTGGATTTCGGCGCACATGTGGGTTTTCCGCCATCTTGAATTTTCTAAGCCCACAGCACCAAATGTTGTGGCATGATAGCTTAAACGTGGGTCAGGACACCCAACAAGCCCCCCCACGCGACTGCACTTTGAATTTGAGTCGATGGGGAGTCGCGTGCCCAAGGGTTTTGACCCACGCACCGGTCTGTCCGCATAATCTTCTTCCTCTTCTGTAGATGGCACAGTTCAGCATCTTCTTCTCCATCCGGTACTGATCGATGGGTTCTCCTCGCCGGTCCTGATGTGAATATTTGGCGGTCCACTGGGCCCCTTGGATCTTCGTTCCCGGTCTCCGGATCGCCCTCCTTGGCCAGTCTTCAGGTTTTCATTCTCCTTCGACGACAAAGGAAGAGCGGCAATACCTACTCATAGACGTTTTTCCACCACTGTTGAGATAGTGGGGCAGCATATGCATTTAATCATAACGAAATATTACATTCTTATTTTGAAAAAAAAACAGTATAACTAAGAGACAGTTTCATGCAAATCACAATATTTTAGAGACTAGATGTGGTATGTTTTATGGTTGGAACTGAATTAGTCTGAGACAGTGCCCGCTAGGATTCCAGAGGATTCCTCCAGTTGTTGCAGAGTGTGCCTGGGATGGCAACATTTCAACTGGTTTATGTGGACCCACTTGTCTTCCCCCTCTGCCGAACCGCCTTTGGGGACGCGGATCTTGTAGGCCACAGGGGAGATCTTGTCGATGATCTCAAAGGGTCCCTTCCATGTAGGCAAAAATTTGCGCTGCTTGGCCTGGTTCCTTTGGAAGTTGTATAGATAGACCCGGTCTCCCACCTGATATTCCTTCCTGGAAGTTTTCAGGTCATAGTGGGTCTTCATGCTATCAGCTGATCTTTCTAGATTCCGCTGAGCATAAGCAAAAGCATGTTGAAGGTGTTTCCTTAAATTCTCCACATACTCATGAGTTGTGGAGGCATTATCAGTGTCTGCTCTTGGGTCCTGTAGAGCAAATGCTGAGGAAGCACCATCTTGCGCCCAGTCATCAACTCAAATGGTGACATTTTGGTTGCAGATGAAGGGGTAGATCTGATGGCCATTAGGACCAGAGGTAATCGGATATCCCAACTTGGCCCAGAATCTGCCACAAACCTCTTTAATATGCTCACAATTGTCCGGTTATATCTCTCTACTGCCCCAGAAGAAGCTGGTCTATAAGCAATATGCAACTTCCTTTTGACCCCCAGTATCTCCCACATCTTTGTCATTACTTCACTGGTGAAGTGGCTACCTCTGTCTGACTCAATCCTTTGAGGTAGACCAAAACGGGAAAAGATGTGGTTAATCATCAAGGCAGCTGCAGTTTCTGCCTTGCAATTTGGGGCTGGGAGACATTCCACCCACTTGGTAAACAAGCATGTCACAGTCAACATGTACTTATTCCCCCTAGACGAGCGAATCACAGGGCCTACAAAGTCGATTTGTAAATCTGACCATGGCAGTGTCATCCCCCTCTTTTGTAAAGGCGCCCGGTGTGTGAGGGATGTCGGCTGAAATTGTGCACACACAAGACAACCCTTCAAATATTGGTTGAGGTCCTGCCCCATGTGTGGCCAGTATGCAACCTCTCTTAAGATTTCCAATGTTGTGTGAAACCCCCTATGACCGGCGGTGGCCGCATCATGGGCGTGACTTAACATCAGGCTTCGGAATAAGGTAGGAACCACCCACTGATCGTGGCCAACCGTCTTGGATTCGGAACATTTTTGGACATTTCATCAACACTCTTAGGTCCTCTTTCCCAATGTAATCGGTATCCGTCAGGGGAAAGTTCTCAGGGTCCTCAAGGTGCTGGTAAAATTTACCAATAATTGGATCCCCCTTCTGAGCAGTAATCAAATCAGCATCAGGGGTCTCCTTACTCCATTGTGCAATTGAAAGGTCGTTGTGAGCATTTGTCTGGGACCTAGTGATAGCAGTGACCTGGATTTCCCCCAACAGGGACTCAATCTCAATCAGATCCCCTTGGATGGCCCCAGTTTTGGCCAGCTGATCAGCTAAGTCATTTCCAGTTTTGTCTGGTCCCTCTACTTTGGAATGACCCTTGATCTTTTTCCAATAGATGGTCATCTCATTCGAGGTGACCAGATCATCAATGTTTTGGATCAACTTCCCATGTTTCAAGGGTTTGTTGTTAGCACATAACATGCCTCTGGTTTTCCAATTAACCAGGTGCTCCACGAACCCGTTCCGTACATAATCCGAATCTGTGATTATGACCAGTTCGTGGAGTTGATGCTGGACAGCAGTGAGGATGGCCTGATGCACAGCCATCAATTCTGCCACCTGACTACTTCGGGGACCAATTTTGTATCCAGCGGAGGGTTCTGGGGACTCATTCACCCATGCATTCCCTACGCCGGCCACCAGTTCTTTCTCCCCGTTGTTGTCAACATGGTAAGAGCATCCATCCACATACACAGTGGGCATTCCCTCACACTTGTCTTCTTCAAAGACTTTGTGGGGGGAATTAAGGTATGCCTCCATGTTGTCCTTTATTTTTAGACTTTCGTCCTCGAGACAGTTTTCTCTGGCACAATCATGCAAGTCAGCCAGACCTTGCGCGAGGGGACTCTTCTTGTTTTGGCCATATCTGACCTCCACAGGAAAGCCTTGCATTGACAGAATCCAGGAAGTAATTCGGGAATTACTCACATTTCCGGCCCGGATTCTGTCACTTTGGAGATATTGCAGAGGCTGGTGTGGAGTCTCCACTATAATGTGTTCCCCCTGGATAAACGGACGGTAATTCTTCAATGCCCACACCGTTGCCAGGAGTGCCTTCTCACAATCGTTGAATTTTTCCTCCACAGAGGATAAAGTTTTGCTCGCATAGGAGATTACTTTATTGACCTTGTCATGCTTTTGGTATAATACTGCCGTCAAGCACGTATTAGAGAACCCCGTCTCCAGGAAGAACTCCTTGTTTCTGACAGGGTAAGCTAGGCAAGGCGCTTGTGAGAGGCTTCTTTTGAGTTGTTTTACCGCCTCGGCTTGTTCTGGACCCCATTCCCACTTGACCCCCCCCTTCAGGAGATGAATCAGGGGTCTGGTGATCTCTGCGTAGCCCTCAATGAACTTCCTGCTGTAATTAGTCAGTCCAAGGAGGCTCCTTAGTTCTCGCAGAGTTGTGGGGTCTTTCAGTTTCTGAAGTGCTTCCACTTTCTTTTCCTGGGGACAGAGATCCTGAGGAGTAATCTCATGCCCCAAGAAATTAACACGGGTTCTACACCACTGTGCTTTCTGAAAGGAAAGTTTTGCTCCGGCAGCCCTCAACTGTGTCAGAACATAACGGATCTCCGCTATGTGTTCCTCCACAGATGAACTTTTGATGAGGACATCATCTACATAAGCCAGGTTACCCCTCGCACCCAGGTCGGGCATGGCCTTATGTAGGAAAATGTTGAATTCATTGCCGGAGTTGAGGTATCCGAAGGGAGTCCGGGTCCATGTGTATTGCTGGCCCCCAAAGGTAAAAGCCAGTTTGTATTGGTCCTCCCTGCTGACAGGCACGGTCCAGTATCCATTGGTCAGGTCTATTGCTGTGAATACCTGTGACCCCTGGATCTGGGCCAGCCCTTGGTCAATGTAGGGCAGAGGCCATCGGGAAGTATGGACCCGTTTGTTGAGCTCCCTAAGGTCGGCGCAGAGTCTCCACTGGCCGTTTGGCTTCAATATTCCCAGCACCGGATTATTGAAGGTGCTGTAGACTGGACGGATTATTCCCCGGGACTCAAGGTTCTTAATTATTTCAGTAAGGGACTCCATTGATGCGAGAGGCAAGCGATATTGCTTCACAAACACAGGAGTCATGCCAGGGTCCGTGGGGATTGTTGTTGTGTGGATGTCGGTGCGACCACAGTCATATGAGTCTACCGCAAAGAGATCTTGGAAATCCAAGAAAACTTGTTTCAACTTTTGCTTTTGTTCCAGTGTCACACAGGCATCAGCTAGGTTGACTCTCTCTTCCACCATCTGCCTGAAACCTGGAAAGACTTCTGGTTTGGCTATTTCAGCGGCCTCCTCCAGCTGGGTGGAGAAGTCCCTGGTTAGAGTGCTGATTTGGACCGGAGGCTTCAGGTGGGAAAGGCAGCCCTCATGGACCTGGAAAATCACCGCATCCCTCCTGAAGTCACAAGTCACATCTTCCTTACCATAGGGGCAGGAAGTGTACACCAGGAAGTTCCCCCCATGCCGGGTAAAAATCCTGTCTGGTGTTGTATTGTCATCACTGTCACTGTCAACGCAGTCCTTGGGGATTGGCCCTAACAGTTCATTTACAAGATCAATGGAGAAATGTCGGTCATCAACCGCCATTCCAATAATGGTGCCTGCGGCTAGAGTAATACTCTTTAAGTCGCTGTTATCCACCTCTATTAGAATGGTGTCATGTTCTATGTTGACTAATGGAGTTGGGTTTACCCCCAACCCTTGCTGTTGGAGAGAAGCATTTAGATGTATGTAAGCATCAGGGTTTTTCAACTCTTGTCCCCTTTTAACTTTCACTTCCAGGGAGAATTCTCGGGTCCTTTCTGGGATGGTGACTTCCTCTTTAACCTGAATTTCAACTGCATACGGTAGCAATTGAGCTGACCTAAATGCTTTTTCTGGATCATCAAAGCCCATGGGATTATCCGCTAATCGGGACCAAGCTTTGAAGTTTATTAGGTCCAAACTAATGGCAAAGCGATTGAGAATGTCACTGCCTAAGTAAAAGGCGGCAGTGACGTCTCGCACGACCCAACAATTATGGACTATGCTCTTGTTGCCAATGGAGATTTTGAGCATACACCTGCTTGGCAGGAGATGTTTTGAATTGGGTGCTTCCAGGTCCATTTCCCACTTGTCTATCAGTTTGAAGGTGGGAATGGCTGGATCTTTTGGGAGTTGGCGAAACATGGCTTCGCTGATGAAGCTCTTACCGTTGTTCACACACACTCGAGCGAGAACAGAGTCCTTCCCCTCATTTAACTGAACAGGGATGAACAACTGCTCTCCAATTTGCTGAATCTCAGCCAGGCTATGAGCTGATTTCACATCTTTCTGGACTATAGGAGTGGGAGTTTCTGATTGTGGATTAGTATAGAATTTCAGAGTGTTTCCTTCCAGCGTGGAATACCACCTTAAACTGGAAGGAAGGTTGATTTTCAGAAACAGAGAGGACCCCCCATCACCAGTCTGTTGTCCTACTGCTATTACTGTCACGTCTGGAATCTGGTTGTTCTGGAAGTGAAATTCTACTTGGTCAGATTTCTGTTCAACCATGTGGCAGGTGCCGTTTAAACTAACATGGTTGACACTCTGTTTTAATTTTATTGGTCGGCTAGTCTGGGTCCAGAGGACCTTGTTTACACAATCTATTAGGGGTGACAACCTTCTCAGGAGGTCATTCCCTAGTAAACAAGGGGTGCCCTCTGGGGTCACAACTATGACCGGGTGTTTCAACTTATGTTGCCCCATTTTAATGTCCAAGTCTGCAGTCCCCTCAACGGGAATTTCCTTCCCGTCAAAGTTCTGGAGTTGTCCAGGAAGAGAGGTGAGAGGAATTTGGTAATTCTCTCCCCTTCCTGCATTCAGTTCATCAAAGGCCCTTCTGGACAGAAGGGTAGCTTGAGATCCAGTGTCCACCAGTGCCGAGATTGTACCCTGCCCCTGTACTTGTACCGGGGCATAATATCTTCCCTCCTTCTCCTCAAGGGGGCACAGATAATGCACATTTTTGGACAACTGGTGGGCTAACTTTCTGGTTTTGGACATCGCTAGCGAAGAGATTTGGGCAGAATTCTGTGGAGAGTCTTGGGAATCTGAAAGAAAAAGTTGGCAACTGGAGATCAGAGCCATTGTGGGTTCCCCTGGTTCCGGTTCTGGGCCGCCCCCCCCTTTTTGGAGGCAGTCTCCAGGATGGGTTTGAACCAGGGGATTTTCTTGCTGTTGGTTCTGGGATGAGATGGTGGGCGGCGGTAGCTCAGTCTCCACATCTCCCCAGTCTGGATTTGCATCCCTAGGGACCCATTTTTCTTTGGGAGGAGTTCCCCCCTCTCTGAAGGAGAAGATCCTTTTCCCAGGATCCTCTGAGGATCCCTCTCCCTCAAATTGGAAGACCTGTACCTCCTCCTCAAACTGAGTCTGTTTGGGTCTTTTGTTTCTCCTACCCCCCCTCTGCTCCTTAGGAGGCAGACTTTCAGGGGCAAGAGATTTTGTTTCCGGTTCCTGGGTTTCCATGGGCTGTTTACAAGTGAGGAAGGAAGCTTCCTCCAAGGCTTTACACCCCCCTTCCCCTTGTGCCTCCTCCCTGGGAACCGGTGAGTTATCGGGGTGCTGCCCCCGTCATTGTTCTGGAGCGCCAGGTCCAGAGTTGGGTGCGTTCTGCGCCGGCACGCCCATCTGAGGGTTCTGCTGAGCCCTCAGTATGTGACCCAGATCCCGCGCCATGTTTTGAACCTGGCGCTCTAACTGGGAAACCCGCTCAGGCTGATACGGGGCCCTGTTTTCCCCCCTGGGCTGATCCCGGGAAGGGTAGCTGTCCCTCCTCTGGTAATACCCCGGGTTGGGAAGATTTGGGTACCCCTCCACCCTTGGCCTCCCCTCTCCCGGATTCAGTGGTCTGGGCTCAGGGAATTGGGGAAAGAAGGATGGATGATTTTGGGGTTGGAAGTCGGGTGGATATCTGGGGAAAAAGTTCTGCCCAGGGTTTGGTAAATTTCTGCCCTCCTGTGGGAAGTTTGGAGGGAAGTTCCCTGGGTTCGGTGCTCGGTTGGATCCCCCCCCTTGGGCTGGAGGAGTCCACACATAACCCAGGATGGGTCTGTTTCCCTTGTAACGGGGACTTACATAATCAGGAGAGCGAGGGACCCCATTTGTGGGGCTGCCTCCCTGGCTCCCTGTCTGTGACTGGCCCGAGGACCTTCTGGGCCTAGCATTATTAGGTGCAGGTAGGTTTTTAGGCCCCCCTATCTCCAAATCCAAAACAGGGGTGACCTTTACCTCTGCCACCTTGGCAGCAGCAGGGGTGCTGTTGGCTTTGGGGTTTTTCTGGGCATTACTTTTGCTATCTACCGGTTTCTGCACCTCATAGATCCGGGTAGCCTGTTCAATGACCCAGTCTAAAGATCTTTTCTCGTGAAAATCCCTCACGAGCTGGGTCATGATATATTTGGGCAAGGCATGGTAAAACGTATTAATAAACTCTCTACTATCTGTGCGCACCCTTCTGGTGGTTTGCGCAAAAGCACGTTTCAGTTCTTGCACAAATTCTTGTGGGGCCTGATCCTCCCCACATTGCAAATTGTAGGCTGCCTTGCGAGCCTCTTGAGGATTTCTGTGAACAGAAAAATGTTTCAAGATGGCCGCCTTATAGGTGGACCATCTTGAATGATTTTGGTCCTCCAGCCCCGCAAAGAAACTGGAGTATTCCGGGGAGAAGGTCCACTTTACATATTGAATACAGCTTTGGCTGTCCTTCAAATGGAAAGTCTCCATCATTTGTTCAAACAACTCTAAGTGCTCCCAAACAGAATACTTAGCGTTCTTATGGTAAGGCGTGATGACGCTCCTGATCGCCTTAATCTGCTTTAAGGGGTCCTTAAGCAAGGCCCTTTTTGCCTTATTGGCCTTTTTGGTTCGGGTAACCCTTGTACATTCGTCCTCGGACTCAGAGGCACTGCTCCCAGAGGTTCCCGCCTGTTCTTCCAGGTTTTCCCGGATTCTGCGAGCCTGGGAATGGCTGGCAGAATGTGGGGACCTGGTCTCCTGTGTCCTGCGCAGTTCAGAGGAGTCTTCAGATTCCTCCTTGCTGCCAGGATTTGATGGGTACCCCCTCCACTGACCTAACTGGGCAGAGGTTTTCAGGATGCCCTTAATGGGCCTACTCTCCTGGGGTTCCCCATTGAACTGTACTGTACTTGGGTGCCCATACCCGGATGCCCACCCCTCCATTCCTGAGTGGTACTGGCCTATGAGCCCCATACTCTTAGCTGGATAGTAATCTGCCATCCCTGTGGCCCTGTGCTCATGTGCACCAGGGGACATGGGGGTGGTAGAGTCCAGGGACTGGGGGAGATGAAGGCCCCTGGTGGTAGGGCTCCTGCGGTTATGGTCAGGAATCTCTCTTTCCCAGCGGACCTCATCTCTATCCGCCCCTGCTCCCTGTTGCAATGCAAGAGCCTGCATTTGTGCTTTCAGTTCCTCTGTTAAGGCCTTACTCGACTCTATCAGTCTCTCCTGCATCGCTACCTGTTGTTGGAGCCTATCATTGTGTTGGCAGAGAGCCTCATTCTCTCTCTGTGCTTCCTGATTGGTCCTGGAGTACTGGGCCAGTCTTTGCTGAAAGAGGGTTACCTCCTGGGCAATGTCCCTATTGGCCTGCTCCTTTCTTGCCAGAGCCTCTTCCACCCTCCTGGTGTGCTCTAACAAGTTCTGGTTTTCTTTTTGGAGGTCACCCAGCCCCTGGAGGGACAGGTGATTTTCTTCCATTTTCCTTTTTAAATGGCAGACTTCCTGGCCTATGGCGTCTCTTTCCTGACTAAGAGCCTGCATTTGTGCCGCCAGGTCGTCCCTCTGCCTTTGGAAGGTACCAGCTTTCTGGCGCTCCTGGTCAAACTCTGTCTGGGTATCCAGGTCTTTCAAAATCAGTTTATTGCTCTCTGCCTTCTCTCTACCTAGGTGGCTTTGCAGGGTGACTACCTGCTCAGCACATGCCCTATTGAAGTCTAGCTGTTGCTCCAGCTTTTTCTGGCTTTGCAGTAGGTAGTCCAAACCTTCTTGGTGTTCCTTCTGCAAGGCCAGAAATCTGGTATCCTGTTCTGACTTTTCCTTTTGCAGCACATCCATATCCTCCTTCATTTTAGTGATGTACAGTCTGCTGTCATTTTCTGACTCCTGGCTCCTCTGCAGCCTCTGCTCAGAAGAGACCAGGACAGATTGGACCTTCTCTAACACCATCTGTTGCCTATTTGCCAGATTTTGGCTTTCAGCACATCTATCCTGCATGTCTCCCATATATAGGTACAGGTATGCTGCTATCCTGGCAATCTTATTGTGTTCCTCTTTGGCTTTAGGAGCCATATATAGTTCACTCAGGGCCACATGTAATGGACCCTGATCTCTCCATGAGTCTGACCCTGTTTCAGTGACCTGTCGCGTGATGGCCTGCAACCAGGCATCCTGGCCCTGCTCAACCCATTCACCTCTCACAAATAGTTTATGTAAGAAATGCTCTCTGGCTATTTTCATATCTACCAAGGTCGTCATTCTAGAGATTGGTCTCTGTCCTGACTTACAGAAGTTAGTGTTTTATTTTTGCAGAACAGAACTTTTCTTGGAGTGTCCCTTTTGAGGAATGCTTCACAGCGTAATGCAGCGTGGTGATCCGACCGGATGTATGTATCCCGTCAGTTAGCACACTGTATTAAGCTGCACAAGTGGTAAATCTAACCCAACGTCTCGGCTCGAGCCCCCAATTTGTAAGAGGATTCAATTCAACACTACAGCTAAGTCAACGCCTAGTCTATAATACTGAATGAAAACCCTTATTGATATATCTTTAGGTCCAGTTCATGCGTTCTGGATGACTACCCCTATATAACACCCCTCTCTTGGAATCCCCCTGACCCCACTGAGCCAAGAAGTAGTTCTGTTTTGCAAGTTTAAAAGGTTTATTTGATAAATTAAAATATATATATATATCACACTTTATAATAAATTAATAATTGACTAGCACACTTAATCTGATATGATAAAGATTAACAACGGAGAATCTGGCACTAACACGCTTCTCTATAATCAATAAGGAGTTGACATGAAATGTATAAGGTAGCACACTGGTAAATAGGTACAGAAGTATAATGTGGTAGAGAATGCTTTATAAGGTTCAAGGAAATGCAAGGTTGAATGAATGAAATGCAGTATAGAAAACAACTTGATATGATTTCAGCAAAACAATGTATTCACTTTTCTCTGGCAATCCCCTTCCCCCCTTGATGCAAGGCAAGGAAATGGAAGGAAGCACACAGTTCTCAGAAATGCAATCAACTGTAATTCAGTTCAATCCAGCAAGCTTAGACTACATAAGTTTGAAAACACAGGCCCAAATTGCTTTGATATGTGCTGGCAATGAATTGAAAAATATGCTAAAATACTTTTAATTCCCTTTCAGAGGTTCAGGGTGAGTGGTATCTAGTTAATATTAGTCCAGGCTCACACTAGCAATGATGCAGGGATAGTTAGCAGGTTAAACGAATTTCTGGCAAATGGAAGACAAGCAGCAGCAGTTTTACACGTGAAGAAATTTGCAAATCGCTGTAAAATTCGCGAATGCGTGTTCCGCGATTGCGGTAAAACTATAGGGGGTAGGAATGCGGTTCTTAGTGCGATTAAAAGCTTAGATTCTCAACTTTCAGATGAAAGTTACTGCAAGTCTCTAGCACAAACGGTTGCGGAGATATGAGCGATTGAATAAAGGTCGTTTTTCAGATTTGAAATTTTAAAAGCTCAAAAAGACAAGTGCAGTTTGCAACTAGAAAATGACAAGTGACAGCTTTACAAATGACAGGTGACAGTTAGGAGACAGTTCTACTTAGATTAAAATAGGATTGAATTATATTATTTTAACTAGGAGATTAGTTCTGCACAGTTTTCTAGGTACTCACACTATATTCTTGAGTGAAATGGGCCTCGCCATGGATCTGGTCAGGTTTTAAACTCGCCCCTGGTCTCTGCACTTCACAGTGATCTGGGTCAGCTCGCTCTGGTTCTCTGGTCTGGGTCTCTAGTTCTGGATAGATTGAAGTCTCTAGTTTGGCTCTCTGGAGGTTTGATGGAGGTAAAGTATGGATTTTTCCGGCAGAGCTTCCAGCGGCAGATGGATTTGAAAGTCTCTACCTAAGTTTCAGTGATCCATTTATATGTTCTGCAAGTGGGTGTGTGTGTTTGGTCATAACTAAACTTGCCCCTCTCACTTGTCAATGGTCCAATTTCCATTCCTCACTTGATTTGGGGAAGGAACTGTGAGTCAGAGTGATGTCATTTTATGATCTCTTGAAAAAAACTTCCCTGTAATCTGTGCACCCAAATCTATATATGATCAAAATCCATATTTCACAGTTACACAGTTGTTTGAAATTACATACCCGTGTCACCTATCACATGAGGTATACTCTGTCCCAAATCTGCTGTTTCTAGGAGGTTGCATTCAGAAATGGCACATATTTGACTTTTTAACTGATTTTTCAATTTCTGACATTGACCCAACTTTACATACATGTGCGCAGGGAGTATGGACATTAACTGATGAAGTTTCAGATTTTTAACATGCATACATTTAGAGTAATATCCACTTTTCCGCTAAAACCCCCCTGAACATACCACCGGTTCTAAAAACCTCTTAACCCGTGGGCAGAAAAATCACAAGAATTATGGTATCATTTATAAAATTTTCACATGTCCGCTCTATGAATGATCCATCTTTTTCTAAACAATATTCTGGCTACAAAGGGGTGTGGTTTCCTCTCAGCACAAGGTAGAAATACTGGTTTATCCAGTTCTGCCAAGCCAGCTTGCTCTCACAGGCAGTGCCCCTCCCAGCTTCTGCCAAGAGGAAGCTACATTTTACGACTGCTGTAATAAAACCTTTGCCTGAGTCAGGAGAGGCTCATTGTTCAAGAGGAAGCCATTTATGATCCTCTCAATAAACCCTCTGCCTGGGAGAAGGGAGTTGCATTGTTCACTCTCCTGCAGAGCACAGGTAATTCAATTATCAGATAGATGGCATATCCTTAGTGTTGCCAGCAAAAGGCAGATAGCCTGGGAACACAGTTGTGACTCAAGTTTCACTCCTGATGGGGGTAGCTGTCAAGCAAAATCAAGTTCCTTAAACCAGACTTTCAGCTAACTGTCATGTTTTTTTTTTGTTGCTTTTTAAATTAACTTGCAATTTTACACATGCAGCTAGAATGCTGATTCTAAGTGCAAAACTATGGCATTTCAACAGTTACAAAGGCATGTGACACCAAACATAGGTCACTCATTTAATCTAAACATTTTCGATTTTAGTGTCTTTAAATCCAGTGCAACTTAAACTGCTGCAATCCACAGCTCAGCCAGTCTTGTTATAAACCTTCAAGTCACTTCAGAATATCACTTTACATTGTATCCACCTCTCAGTAAGTCTTTCTTTAGCCTGCTTTGGGTTCATTCAGTTTTACACAAAAAAGTAAAATCTGGTGTGGTTTTAAAATGCCGGCTTTTGGATAGTGGTGAGTACTGGTACTGCACCCATTTTTGAGATTTAAGAAATGAATTCCCCTCCATTGTAGGTTGCATTTGGCAATCAGCATTGCCATTCCCAATGGTTTCAGACTACTGTGCGGGTAGTCCAATGGTGGTTTTAAAGCGCTTTGAAGCTAACCGGCGCTACTGTTTTTCCTTTGGCAACCCATTTCCCTCATGGCAACCCGGCCTTTCATTCTCGCACTGGTGGGTGGCAAGTGAGGCAACCATTTCGGTGTGCGCACAAACTGCGCAGCTTTCCTGGATTTCGGCGCACATGTGGGTTTTCCGCCATCTTGAATTTTCTAAGCCCACAGCACCAAATGTTGTGGCATGATAGCTTAAACGTGGGTCAGGACACCCAACATAACGACAAAAATGAACCGAAACCAATTAAGATGGGATGATGACAGTGTTAAGAAACTCAACATGTTAATGGTGAAAGACTTCAAGTGTTTGCCTTAAGAAATGAAACTGACAACCTATGCTTCAAAATCTTTTATTAATTATCTTCAATCAGTGATGGTAACCCTATCTGAAAGCTTAAGTAGGAAAACTCATGTACAATATCATCCCCATAAATTTGGCATTCAAGTAAAACGTATTTAAAGGACTATACGTCAACGGATCTGAGTAGTAAAAAGATCTTTAGTCAGTAAATAAGAGACTGAAATATAATCACCAACTAAAATATTGGCTCAAATTCTACCAAAACAGCCTCTACCAACAGGACAGCGAGGCTATGTTGGCATATTTGAAGGGGGGGAGCTCTCAAAAATGTTGATCATTGCTTAATGGTCTAGAAACTAAACAACTGCTCGTCCAAGGTAACCCAATTTCTGAATATATGTGGTTTTGCCACTTATATGAGCTATACGGCATAGGAGTGGAATTAGGTGGCACTAAGGACATTTGTAGCTCAAGGTGATGGACTTTGGAGTTGACTGTGGAGGATATAGAAATGCTAATTATTAGGGCTAGCCCCTGTAGAGCTACCGGCCCAAACTCTTTGGTAGCCAACTGGATTTTCAAAAAAAAAATAAACTTTGTTCCATAATCATATATGTTCTGTTTGCTGATATTGTTGCTACCAAGCTTATGCCTCCTTCTTGGAAAACACTGTATGTGATCCCTAGCTATAAGAAGGGGGATAAGATGTCCCCTCTAAACTATCACTCAATAACTATACTGGATGGGGCATTTATAACTCGCCTGTATTCAAGTGTTTCTAGGCATGACAAGACAAGGGAGGGAAGACAGAGGTATCACAAGACAAACAATATTACTAAGCATTGTGTCATTCAGATTGTGCAAGTGCGATAATGTAAAGTGCAGGGGGAGGGCGAAGGGGGAAGTGCCAGGGAGACAGAAATGGGGAAGTGCAATCAGGGCAGCATAGCCCTGGGTAAGTGCGGCCAGGGAAGTGCAACTATGGGTAATTGCAAGGAGGCAGGGAACTGTGGGGAACAGTTACATCCACTAAGTGTGTGGTAGGCCAGAAGGCAGTTCAGGGTAGACTGATCATGGAGGAGCCTGGTATCCAGTAGACTCTGACGGTAGCCAAGCAACCAGTTGCTGCAGGAAACAGGTAGGTCAGCAGACGAGAGAGAGAGCAGAGGAGAAAAGGAAGGTCTTGAGCTGCTTCCAGAACTTCAGGTGATCTGGATCAAGTTTGAGAGGGGCAGGGAGGCCATTTCAGAGGGATCACCTGCTGAGGAGAGAGATCTACCCGCCACTCTCTGCCAGGAGAAGCATCTGACCCTCAGAGCATTTGAGGTAGATGAGCAAGGGCTCGAGAAATGAGGTATTTTGGAAGCCAAATTGGGTTCAGGAAATGCTTGGGCACGGATTGTGGGGGCTTATTATTGAATTGTTTACCGCACTTGGCATGGAAAGAAAAGGCCTTACCCATATATGTCATGTCCATGAATTTATGAGCCAAACTTGTCAAACTAGGAATCCCAGGAGGTTTGTTGAGTATACTTATTTACTTGCATGATGCCTCTTCTATTCAAGTTCATTTAAATGATGTAGGTTTATGTCTAAGCCGATTCAAACCTATAATGGACTCACACATGGCTGTATTTTGACCCCTTGTCTATTTCTCATCTATGTGTTAGATGTGGGATAGTTCCTCACTAAATATCATTTATTCCCCCAAGATCTAAAAATTCCATGGGCAGCTTATGCTGACGACTTTATCTTATTCGATCATACTCTAGTTGGGCTACAAAGGCTAATCAATGCTTTTAATCAGTATATCTTAGCAAATAAGCTTAGAATTAATAGACAGAAGACAGCGATTAAATAAAATGTGAAAACTAAATAAAAATACATATTTGTGATCCCTCAATCAAATAAAGCTTCAGGTAAAAGAGAGTATTATTTATTTGGGTTATCCTATCACTTCACACCCATTCAAATCCTTCTATACAAACTTTTTGAGGGTGAAAGCTATTTGTGGCTCAAATGTGTAAAATCGACAGGAAATGCAGTACATTTTCTGAGTCACCAGTAATTAAATTATATATAGGGAAAGTGATTCCTAGGTAAGTTTTAAATAATTGTTAAAGTAAATATTTTGATGTTTGGATCTATATGTAATTTCATCTGTATCTAATTGTGATTACATCTTGTAAATGTTTATTCAAAACCAACACAAATACATTATTAATAATAATAATAATAATAATAATAATAATAATAATAATAATAATAATAATAATAATAATAATAATATGCCCTAGAAACATACACAGACAAACAATAAATCTGGTTGAAGACATTTGAGCCGAAGCTCTGGAGGTATGCACTTGGACTTCTGCAGTTTTTAGCAGTTGAGCTAAATAGAATGGAATTAGATTTGGTTTCTTTACATACTTTGCTGAAAATCAAACATAGTTTGTTTTATCTTAAAATCTTGGAAGACAAGGGGAACTCAATGTTTAGTTTCTTTACTGATATGTAAACATGTGTTAAATGAATTTATTTCTTTATGTTTAGCTTTTCATGATAATATTGTCTGGACGATTGATCATACAATGAAATATGTCGACCGTGGGAAGCAACTTATTGGGAAAGCACATAATTGAAATTGTTTTACAAACATAGAATATACATCTTCAAAGAAAATGTTTAGAGAATATGCCAGAGTTGTCCTTATTTAAATCTATTTGATTATGTATTACACAATCCGAACATCTGATCTGACCATACACTTAGATTATTTATTATGAACAATGTAATCTATTGTCCTCACTTATGGTTACTGGTCCCAATAGACATTTACTCACACAATGTATTGCACTTGCCTCTTTATATTTTGTTAATTAACATAATTATTTAGGCAAAATTAAAAATATTGAGAGTGATCAATGTAGGTCCTAGGTAATTGCTGATAATTCTAGGATCTCTAATTCATCTCATCTTGTTTGAAAAATATTGGTAGCACTTTAGGACCCTTATGAATTTATGAAAGGCTGTGAATATTTATATATTTGTAAAACATGTAATATTACATATCTTGTTTGTTTTTATATGTGTCTTGTATTCAATAGTGTTTTAAGCATAGTACTTTAGAATTGACATATTGTTGTATTCTATTTGGAAGGCAATGTTTCTTGCATATGTTTACTGTTACTAATTTTTCCATTTCTTTTGCAATGTGTAATTTATTATGTGTAAAGGTTATTATTTTAACAAATTACACTAATGAAAATAGTATATATTTTTTATTGTGTTTTGGTTTAACAATGAAATCTGTCACAGAAGTAAAGAAAACAACATTTTCTTTACAAATATCACAAAAAGAAGAAGCATAAAACCCTGCATGAAAACAAATCATCATGACATGTAGGATAAAGCGTAGGTATTCTATTTTGTACCAAAAATGACAGCAATGTTTCTAATTGTTGCAATGAGTAAAGACGTTTTCTGACCTGCTAAAATGATTTGCCAAACAGATAAAGTAGATAACTACCACATGTTATAGGCATATACATAGAATTAAGTAATGTACTCTCAATGGTTGGAATACTGGGCAGTCAATGACAAGAAGCTCAAGAGTTTCAATTGAGTACTTGTTAAGAAAGAGACTAGAGTATAAATCTTTTTGCAAAATGTTTGAGTATCCACGTCCTAATTCAAATGTAGGATACACGTTCATAAGAAAGCACATGCATTGTTTTCTCCAATTTGAATTAGGAAATCACTGTACATTCTTTTCCGGAGTGTTGAGGGCCTTTTCGGCAAGCAGTATGTATAAAAAAAAGCTTGTATATGGCAATCGCAGCTTTGATGTTCATCCAATCCTGAAAACACAATTTCCTTTTCACTTTCATAGGATTGGAAACCAGGGTGTCAATGGTTAGGTCAAGCCCTCTTAGTAAAACAAGTAAAGGAAGTAGCCCTTTTTTAAAGGGCTCATAGTTTTGGCTGATGACAGGCAGTTCAATTCTTCAAACAATGATTTTGCTAGTCAATTTAGAATTTTCAAACAGAGTGAACATTTTACCCCGATTAAAATTTTCATGAGAGAAATCAAGCGCAATTTGGTCAAATAGCATGGATTGACACTCACTTTGAAAGTCCAAGAGTGTTTTGGCACAGTTTTCCTTCCATTTTGAGCAAATCAAAGCTTCAAAGTTAGTATCAGTCAGATGCCATTTTGCTCCATAGCTGACACAAGAATCTATTTTAGTCTCACAGAATTAAATAAATGGTAATAAGGAAAATGGCCATATTTGGAATGCGTTCTTTTAATCTTCACCACATATAACCTGGCCATCAATTCCTTTGCTCAACACTACTCTCGAAAACTGATAACCAAGATATTTCCACTTAGGAGTCACTAATTTTAATGAAGTTAGATACCAATGAAAAGAGATTTGGCGTCTTGAATTGTTTGAAGAACTCAATATTATCACCTAAGTTTTAAAACTGTCAGTTCCATATTGAAAGGTCCTAATTACTCTTGCACAAGGTTGATACTTTGCAGAAGACCGATAGATGTTTTGTTAGTTAAAATCAAATCATCACCATATACTAAATATTTTATTGTATTTATGCAATACACACCATGGGGGAAAAGTGTTAATCTTTGAAGAAAATATTTCAAATCAGCAATATAAAGATTGAATGTGGATGCGGCCAAGAAGCACCCCCAACCCCTAAATGTCCCAATTGAGATAGTAGACTTTTGGATTTCACACTTATTTGAATTTTTGTAGACACGTGCATGTTTTTAAAAATGTTGATTTAGTAATTTGGAAAGCCCCACTTAAGAAGCTGCTCCCAAAGCTTGTCCCTATGTATGCATTTAAAACCCATTGAAATATTGATGAAGATTAAGTAAAAAGGATCTTTTTTTTACATTTGTAGATGCTACTAATAATGCTAAAATTACGCCAATTAAGCTAGTTCCAATACATTTCCTGAATCCTGACAGATGTGTATCATCAATACCCAGTTTTGAAACAAATTGATAGTAATTTCCAAATGGACACTGAGAAAACTTCACTAGTGACATCCAGAAGTGCAATAGGATAATCATTTCTTGGATCTTGTCTACTGACATTCTTATAAATTGGGACAATAATTGAGGTTTTACAGGTTTTAGATGTAAAATTGTTAATAAAACTGATAAACAAAAACTGTCTTTTTTCACAAAGGTTCTGGAAGATAGATGCAGAGGCGAAGATTTCTCATCTTTAGAGTCAAAAGCCGATTTTGTATTAGTTGAGGAATTGGTTTATTTGGGAATCTATAGGTGAGCCCCATGTCTCCACTACTGTTTGCTCTATTTATCATGATTAAGAACTTTGCTTGATTATTTCAAATGATTGAGGGAATATGTAACTTTCAGCCAGCTTTTACAATTGAGCTTTGCTGATTATATAGTGTCAGGGCCGGCTCTAGCAGGGAGGTCAGGGGGGGCAAGCCCCACCAAGGCCACCTCCTGCCCCCCCCCCTATATAGGGGGCAATGCCGAGGGAGTATGGGCCTGGGGGGTGGATTTCACTCTACACATGCGGCAGCAACAAGGGTCGAACTGGGGCATAACATTGTCTTGGGCACCAATGAAAAAATGGCCCACGGTGAAAAATGGGAATTCATTCTTTTTGTGACACTGTTTTGAGTAGTACCCAAAGGGGAGTTTTTTGATAAAATATGATGCAAATTGTGCATTTAAAATAATATTTATTCAGCACACTGGTCAAAACTACTAACCGAATAGTGAAGTAACTCATCAAACTGGCCCACATTGGCCAAAAAAAAGGGCCCACTTTGACCCAAAAAACGGGCCCATGCAAGCATTTTGCATTTTTTGTTCAGCCATGGGCCTATTGCCCTGTAGTCCAAGCCTGGCAGCAACCTCAGAGACATCATTCTGAGAGGCTGAACTGCAGGAGGCCCGGCCAGCATTTTGCTTGCCCTAGACAATGATTTATGCCCCACAACATGAAAGCGTAAATTACCAGGGAGATGGAGGGCCATTCACATTTTTAAGTGGGGTAGCACACTTATTCAAGCATGCTGCCTACTACTATTTTCTCAAAACTAAAATCACAATTTCAGTTTCTGGAATTTAAAGTAAGTTTCTCTTTGTGGGTAGATAGCATCTTTTCACATCCTGCTTAATACAATGGTTAACCATATCAAACAATCAATGACAGGTGAAGTTGCCTGAACACAGATTTCTGCAGAAGGTGCATCATCTAACTGGGGGCCCTTACAAATTAAATTCAAAGTATATATTCTGCTGCATTAACTACTTGAGTATAAGTGAAAAGATAAAGGGGGTAATTAATGGACTATTTGCTCCCATTTGTTAAACAGGAATTTGTGGGCAGAATGGCACACAAATCCCTTTTTTTTGGCACAAATAATCCATGAATTATCCCCAAAGTTGGTAGCAATACAAATGTAATTCAGGAGGGGACAGTGTAGTGAAATAAAATAGTGATAGATGCAAGGCTTTGAATTCAAAATTACTACTACGTTGCACTGCACAACATTCCATGTCATTATTCTGTAGTATTACTGTGCCTTTAAAGAAGGGGACAACCCATTAGCAAATTACTTTTGGTGCTGCCACCAAAAGGTGCAGTTCAAGTTCAATTGCTAGGCCATGTCCCCTATGCACTGGAACATAAGCCACATGCATATTTAGGCCTTGTGGGCTAGCAGTTTGGGATTAGTGACATGGCCAAGGCTGATTTGAAAACAATGGTATGGATGGCTGGCCAGAGCAATGCCAGTGGTTATAATTGATTCAGAGACATTAGGCCTATTCGGTACAAGACAGAAGTCATGCAGTGGAACACATAGGATGGGGATAAAATGTGTGGTGAAACACAAATCCTATGAGTGAGTTTGGTCACTTACCCACCCAATGACTAGCCAGGTCCATGTTAATGCCTGCCCATTGCCACCAAAACGTACCCTTTCTGGAACTTGTTGAGCAAGCGCCATCACAAAGTAACACAAAACGTGTTGCTGTACAATGCCCGTGCTGTAAAAGACTGCCCCCCACCCTTGTTCCCTGGAGCCATGGCCCTATTACCTCCTTCTTCCTCCCAACCTGAAGCTATGGATGTGTGTTATTGTGAAGCCTCTACTATTCCATCTGTAAGGCCACAAAGGACTGAGACAAGTAAGAGCCAAAGAAACATTCAGACCAACAGTAGATGAAATTACCAAAGAACCTTGATGTGGTGGCCACTGTGGGTAACTTCAGAGGCATTGACGACAAACATTGATGCTACACTGGGGCAGGCCCAGCAATATAAAGTAAAGACCAAGGAAGTACTAAGTGTGTTCGGGAGCAGGAAGAGCAGTAAGGGATGCTTCTGTCCATAGTGCAAGGTCTGGGAAATTCAAACTGACGCTGCCCAAAGCGCTGAGAGACAGTTGGTCTCCGAAGAAGAAGCTGAAAGGAATTATATGAGCCGGAGCAAACCCGACTCGCTGCTGAAGCAGGAAGAATCCAGCAGTGGTGTGGCTTCTTGGACGTGGACTGTGTGGTCCATAAAACACATCGACAATGCCACAGTAACAGCTCAGTGGAGCCGCACAGACCAAAGAGGAGCAAAGCAGGAAGATGTGCTGAACACATGCTGAACCGACAGTGACCTAAGACCCTGCGAAGAATCGGTTGCACCCCCCAGTGAAGATACAAGTAACAGGAGTTGCAAGAAAGCTGGGTTGGGTCCAGGGAGCCCGAAGAGTCAAGTATTCCTCAGGAGTGATCTCCATCACAGTAGTGATACCAAAAGAACAAAGAGACAAGTATTCCTCTGGAGTGATCTCCTTCATCACAGTGGTGACATAAGACAGCATAAATCTCAAGAGTGCAACAGGAGTGAACTCCCACTCCCTCACCACAGTGGGCAACTTGACACATGTGAAAGGTACCAAAAGGATCAAGAACTCACAGGGAGTAATCTCCCCAATAGTAAAGTTATAAAATGTCCTGACAAAGTGCAAGCAATAAGAAGAAGAGTTGATAAAGTCTTAACTCTGTTGATCACCAATTATTGGGAGTGAGTAAATAGACTTCTAAAGACTTGTACACAGAAGTATCAAGGAACAGTCTCAAAGGCTCGTCCAGATAGACCGGGAAAAGGGAGTAAGTTTCCTGGTCTAGGGCTGTTTGGTAAATCAGACCTTGAAATAAGATACTACGGTTAAGTCAACCTAAGTTCATTGAACCCTTTTCTTCTTGGTTTATTTGTAAGAGTCGGGAACAGAGTAAGTAGTTAGAACAGAGGACAGTATATTGGTTTCTTTGACTTACATCCTGACGAGCACTCAAGTTATTTTGTGTTTGAGGTTGGGAAACCCCTCTTGAAATAGGGAGAAACAGGTCATTTTCTTTATTTGACTACATTTCTATAGCCAAAATGATACCACCTTGTCCATCTCCAAACTCTATCACGCCACATACCCTTATGGCAGTGCCTGGAAAATGCCTCATCAAACCCCAAAGCTGTTGCCCTCACCAATGCATGTTGTCTTCAGTTTGTCTCCCTAAGTGAACGTGTATATGCCCAGATGTGGGTGCCTTGCTTGCTACGCCTAGGAAATCAAGCTGCACCTCACTGAGTTGGTCCAACAAGGCCCTGCCTGAAAATGATAAGGCTAGCATGGCAACAATGGACCAGTTTCAGATCTTCTCATGATTACTTTTCAATGGGGGTCTGACCTAAATAGAGTGTATCTTGGTCTGTGTGGAAGCCTAGTCTACTTTGCCGAAATGTTTCATGATTCAAACTGACTTGATAACCTCATACTGTTTTAGTAACTTAAGAGTTTGCATTCAAACAGAATACATTTATGTAATTAACATTTGGACAAGGAATGCATGCCCATGCCCCCCTGCTTTGCCTTTCTCCCCTCAAATACAAACAGCCAAGGGTGCACAGGTCCTCCCAGTGAGGTGTTATCTTTTTAACGTGTCTCAGAGGCAGACTATTTACAACAGGAAGTGATTAGAGATGACAAAAGGTAAAAGGCAGTGGCCATTGCTGTGGCAGTTTTTTTCTTTAAATTATATAGGGTTTTAACAAGCTATTTAAGTGTGAGTGTTGGGTGATTAGAAACTAAGGGGATACAGAACAAGCTGTGTGAAACAACAACCTTGTCATGCATTTAATTTCACTGGCCCTCATTACGACCCTGGCGGAAAGGGGTTTACGCCGGCGTAATGCATGGCGTACCTTTCCGCCTTACTACGAGTTCCCGTAGCGCCATGGTGCTTTTTTCGCCTGCTTTTTCCGGGTGGAAAAATCCATGGCGCTACGGGACTTGTTAATTACGCCACCGTAATTTACGGTGGCGTAATTAACGCCTTCCCCACTCCCATTATACCCTATGGGGCAAAAATGGGAATGGGGAGGGGTAAATGGGGATTGGGGATTTACCGCCCCGCCAAGGTCGGAATGGGGCGGTAAGTCCGCCAACCCCCATGGCGGAGTTGGCAGCTTTGCGCCATGGACCATGGTGCAAATTGCACCATGGTTCTCCGCCAGGGTCGTAATGAGGGCCACTGTGTCTGTATGAGATGTTTTGTATGTTCTCATTCATTTCTATGCTGCAGCTTGTAGGCTTCCATTCAGGATAGGGAAAATAAAGCTACAATAATAGGGGGCAATTTTCCAAGTCAAGCGGAGTGGAAGAAGTGGTGCTCAATGCATTTATCACCACTTTTTATGAGCTGCAGGGTTTTGTATGATTTGGCAGGCAAAGTTGGAGAGTAGATGGGACTTAACAAGGTGCCCCTACTAAATCCGATTGGCTTTCCACCAGCATGTATTTTTAAGTTGGCGGAAAACCAATGGATTCCTATGGGATCTGCCTGACTTTTACAACTGGTAAAAACAGCCAAATTCCAAAAGAATTCATTGTGGAATACTGCTACAATTGTTAATTGTGGAAGTGATTTACACTTTTCCAGACACGTGGTGTTAAGGTGAAGAGCAAAGGCGATTTTCACCTGTGTTTTACTCTTTACTTTTCCAGTACTTTGTGAAAACATTAACATTAATGAATGGACCCTTTTGAAAAAAGTGGAAACAGGAGTGGTACCTTCCTGTAACATTTAAGATTCAAAATAAAATGTCATCATACTCTTTTCATAAACACGTTTCTACAATGATAAATACATTGTCAGGTTGATTTATCAAGTTACTTGTGCATGTTTAAAGTAATCTGTATAAAATGGAGCATTATTTTAGGCGTTCAAAACCAAACTTCAACGCATATTTGTACCAACTTGAACTTGGTTCAAATTCTGGCTTTACCATTTAACCAAATTGTGTAATCCTGGACAAATTATTTAATTTAACTATGCTTCACCTGCTAAAAATTGGTGGCCCTAGATGTTCGCATTATAAGCTATTCCAAATAGTCTCGCTGAATGGGCAGCACAGGCATTAGGACCCACCAAGAACAAACATCCACATCTTTCTTTGAAAATATCAGGCCATTTATTGAACAAAATGGTGTTATTCAATAACAAATCAAAAAGTAAAGACATCAAACAAAAAGTCATCATGGAAAATGGCATATTATAAACATTATTTATATCGTATGTGCTAGACAATTATGTACAGGGGCATGTCAGATGAGCAAGACAGTCTCCTCCCTGCCACACCCCACCAGGAGCAATACCAAGAGGCTGGAAACACCTCAAGCTGCACTGTCTGCCTCCTCCTTACATGCTATAACTCCCTCATACCCTGAACTTAATTAAAATGTGCTGCAAAATGCAACAATGTATACAATGTTATATTTAAAATGTAATTTTGTAAGAAACAACATCTCATATTCCTTCCTTCAGTATTCTGGAGGGGGGAGGGTCAATCTTTCACAACAAGATGGAGGTAGCACAAGCACCTCCTCTTGGGCCTGCTGCAAGTATCCACAGTGTTCAGAAAGGCATTGTTCGGCGAACACTATCTGAGATGGTACAGAGACTGGGGTCCTCACTGCTCAGCCCTCTCAGAGTAGGAGGCATCACCCTCAAGTCGCCCCAGGCAGGACAAGAAAGGCATTCTGGGGGCTGGTGGGAGTAGTGGGGAGTGGAGGTAAAAGGGAATAATGGTTAGAGTAGCTGAAGTAAGGTGACTAGGGGTGAAAGGTGAAGGAGAATTTGGATATAATAGAAAGGGAAGAGCAGATGTGAAGGGAAGATAGGTAGCTATTGTCCTTACTGCTCTTTTTGCTCTGTACTGTTTTTTTATAGAAGGGTGCACATGTATTTTTCCAAACTTGGGAAGAGATTTTTGCTGGATCACAGATGTGGGAAATCTGGTTCAACACCAGCACTTTATTTAGGGTACTCCTAGACCCACGCCCAATGGAATTTGGGTCCCCCTGATCACAAACCTGGCCCATCCAGTTGAAAATCCTGGAGCCGGACCTGGTTAGCGCCCAGTTGCCTGCGGGCTCAGCTGCGCTTAATAAATAAATACAAATGATTGTGGTTTACAGTTGCAAAAAAAATACTGATGATGATGTAGTCCATCACTTACCTGATACGCCTCTTACATTAACTGTGAGTCCCCAGGAGTGAAAAGCAAAAGCCGAGAATCCTGACTGCCCTGCTCAAGCAATGGCTCTGTGCCATGGCAAACATACTTGTGTATCGATGGAATGGAGAACTAAATGTTGTTTCTGGCACAAGAACCTGCGAAAGAAATGATTTGTGTTCCTGCTTCTTTAATAGCGTCACTGCCATCTTATCCTGTCAGGAGGCCCAAGCGATCTTGCCAGGATCTTTAGTACAAAGCAGGTAAGGACTTTAAAGTGTGCAAAACTTCATGTAGACAGTATAAAGCATATCCGTTTTGATTGTAGTCCCTTTTGATGGTCTACTTTGCTTTTATAAAACATTTCCCGAGTCCCCAGTAGACTTGGCTTCTCAAGTGTAAAATGTGAAAGATCGCACATCCAGTCAATATGTCAGCCAGCAATTATGGCTGTCCCATGGGAACATGGACCATGTTTTGAGCATGGACATGTTCCTCTCGTTCTTGATTCAACTGGAAACGAGATATAAGATCTAAGAGCAGTTAAAAATAGGACAGAGTTCAAACCCCAGTCAACCGCAAGAGAGAGTTCATACTTCATTTAGAGAGAACTGACAATGTCACAGGTAAAAGAAGGCATAAAGGAAGCTAGGGCCAGGGCAGAGAGCGGCCTCAGATGTGTTTAACGAGCTTCTCATGCAAACATATTCCAACCAAAAAAGGCAATTATGATCTGTCAAAAAGACTGGACTCTGTGAAGTATGTGTGACAGAAGCATTACACTTGCCAGACGAGATCAGTCCTGCTGCAGTTATATACATTACTGAATAGTTCATGTCATGAAGGGGAATATATTTTATTAAAGATAGATAGCCATAATGTGTATTAAAGCCTTACATGTTAAGGTAATAGACAACGTTGAAATGCACCATGTAGATTGCTTTGAAATCATGCTTGGTAGCTTGTGAAATGTTGCTCAAAATGTGTTCAGTATGTGTGTTCAGTATATACAGTATGAACGAACACTATACACATTTTTAATTTGGATATCATACGGATGCTTCTTTAATGACATACCTGTCTTTAGAGCGAAAACTAGAGCATTACCGTTTGCCAAAAAAAGTAAATATAAAGTACAGCCACGTGGAGCGTTAGGTAAAGCGTCAAAAGGAAAATGAAGAGGCCTAAATAAGATTAATGTGAGCGTAAAAATACATAGGCGAGGATAACTATGAAATGTGATGAAATGCATAAACTGATGCATATACGCGCGGTTTCTGACGTTGCATGTAACGGTACTGGAACAGGAAGAGTGATCGTGTGATTATCACATGAACACCTAGTTGCCTGTGTACTGAATGCATTGTTCCTAACTTTTAAAAGGACATGTCAGTACGCTCTTGTAACCCAATTTACTTGCATTAGCATGGATCTGCCTTTGAAGACATAGGAGTGAGAGGAGTAAGCCTTGCATATTCTTCCTGTTGCGCCCGGTTACCCTTGGGTCTGGTGCGCATTACAAATAAATAAACAAACAAGGAGTGGTACGGAAGTATTGATCATCACCATAAACGAAATCCAGAGCTGTTTGTTGTGATTTTCAGCTATTAGGCTGCTAAAAGTAATTAATAAATCCCTTATTCTAGGATGAAGGGACATCTTAACCTTCGAAAAAAGGTGACAGAAGATTAAAAGACCTCTTTGTTAAGAGGTTACTGAGAAAAAGGGAGTTAGCATACGAAACATGGGGGGTTGCATTGTAGCCTGACTGGGTGAAGCGCAATTCATTCAAATGAATTTCCATAATGCTCAGTCATCTATAATGGGTGAGGGCACGTTGACCCCCCAGCAATGCCTCTGGTATTTTCGCTGTATCACAGTCAAAATACTGATGAAGTACAGCAGAAAATGGGTGTTAATTCCACCAAAACCAAAGTTCAGTTCCCTTCACCTCAAAAATGGGTGATGGAAAGCAGATCACAGGCCTGCCCAATACACTCTGAACGCCTCCAATAGGCCTGCAACTGACCCAAAGACACTTTCTAACAACATGCAGTCACTGGCTGTTGCTAAGAGACATGCAACTCCTCCTGCTCCACATTGAGCTGCAGAGGCAGGAACAGCAGCACCGGGCGCAGGGCGCAGAGAGGAGGAGGAGGCACCATGAAAATTGAGAGCACATTCCCCAGGTCAGGCTGACACCCTGGACAGGTGTGCATCGTATAGGCATGACAATGCATATGTTCCCACATAATGAATGGCTCTGCATCCAATAACTGGGATGGACAACCAGGATGTAGGCTAATACATGGAAACAGTGTCCATCTATATGCCTTTAGAGAAGGCAACACATCCACAATACACTGTGACAGTCACCTATGATATCCCCAGTTTCAATGGCTAATGACACCTGTGTGCAATCCACGCACACCACAGAAGGTGGCCTACAATGGGGCACACATCAGGACCAGACTGCATAGAGTGGACCTTTGGCCTACTGTAGGGCAGTTGTCAGTGTCTACACAGGACCGGCGGGGCCTTGATATACATGCGAGAGAAGGTTGGACAAATAATACTTGCATGTGCTATGCTGCACAACATCTGCCATAGTCAAAATGCCCCCTCCCCCCCAATGAGGGCATGCCTCCCTCAGACGACAGCTACTCAATACTTGCAGGTGCAGTGCTGCAACACATTGAGCAGGAGGAGGAAAGGGATAGCCGTCTGTCGCAGCAAGAATCAATTGACAATTATTTGTGAAGATAGCCATAATCACCTGCTTCTCACCATTGCATTAAGTCACATTTTGAAGACATTGCATTTGCACACAAAGGATTGTCCTAGCATTGCATCAAGTGAAAAAGAATTTAGTGTCAAAAACATCCATCAGCCTCCCTGTCCCTGACAGCCCTCCTAACTCACCTCCCTGTCCCCAACACCTGTACTCACCCACTTCCTCCATCCCTAAAACCCCTGCCCAACCACCTTCCTATCCCCAACAACCCTCCCTATTCCCAAACACACCATCCCCAACACTCCTCCCCACACACATCCCCCATCTCCAACACACACTTGCTGCCCTGCAAGGTTTTCAATGGACACCTGCTGCTGCTCCATGGCATCCAACCTCACCCAGATTACAACCAATGAGTGCTTTGGCACAGGCTGTAGCTCTGTAAAGGGCCATGGCTAAAGCAGGGTGACTAAGGCCTGTTTTTTCCTCCTCCTCCTCATCTGGAGTACCATTGGTTCCCGTGTCCATCCTAGTCGGGTGATACCTGTCTGTCACAGGTGAGGAGGTTGAGTCAGGAAGAAAATGTGTGGGTGCAGGTGTGTAATTGGCACCATGTTTCCCCTTGGAGATCTCCACAGGGGCCTCCTGTGGTTTGGCTGTCGCAGCTGCATCACCTACAGTAGCATGTGCAGTGTCTCCTGTGCTGCCCACATAGATGGCAGAGGGGACACTGGGCATGGATGTGGGGACAGTTCATGTCTCCACTCTAGCAAGGGTAACTCTGTGCTGGTCTCATGTGGCCTTTGTGCCTCGCTCATGCTCTTCCTCCTGCTCCTCCCATGGCCGGCCTGTGCAAGGGTGGAGGTGGATGAACTGCCAGCTGTGGAGGTCTCATGGGTAGTGGAGGGACCTGCCTCTTCAGCCTCAGTTGACTGTGTACGTGTTGGGTGGGCTCATAAGACATTCATGCAAAATAAATTTGATCTTCCAAAATGTGTATGATGGGCATGGTTGGTATCAGGA
The DNA here is from genome assembly GCF_040938575.1 of Ambystoma mexicanum. NCBI lineage: Eukaryota > Metazoa > Chordata > Amphibia > Caudata > Ambystomatidae > Ambystoma > Ambystoma mexicanum. Next base: position 221,809,789 of record NC_090930.1, read on the forward strand.
CAATGAGTAGAACTACTTCTAGGTGGGAGTAGTGTTGGTTGAGGGTGTACATGGCACAGGCATGGGCATCCAATATTGCATGTTAATGTGATGGCGCAATGTGTTAACTTGGCAACAAGGACTGTCACAGCAGACATAGGTGCTTATCATTTCCCTTACTGTGCATGTGCATTACAACATTATCCCACCTTCTCTGGCAAATGCATGTAGTCACTGTGCCTTTGTACTGATTGTCATGTTTTTGCCCATTCCCCTGCCCGTTGTGCTCTTCTATGTTGGGGGTTACATGCTTTTTGCCATTGCATTTATATGGAAGTGGTCACTGAACGTCTCACTGCCATTCATTTGTCTGCTTTCTCCAACTACTGCGCTGACAATCCCCTCTATCCCTTCCATATGGAGGCTGGTTTTGGCCTTCTCCTCCATGGAGTCAGGACAAGTGGTTCCATAGTGCCACCTCCTGTGGCTGAGGTCTCTCTCCTGTGCCTGCAGATGAGGCTGCAGACCCAGGCCTTCAGGACATTCCACCTCTTATGACAGTCTTCACTGTCCAGTGGGACAACGACCACTGCCACAACCTTGCCCCTGATGGTGGTCAAGATGGCAGCCTTCTTCTGGCCAGAGGTCCTACATTGTCTGCTCCCATACAGCTCCTCAGCTTGGGAGACAACTTCATCCACCAGCACCTGGAGTTCAGCCTCAGTGAAGTTGTTTTTCTACAGCTTCATCTCTGGCATCTAAGCTTTCTCCTTTTCATGTGACATGATTGTGGCTAGTCTAGTCTTCGCATGGCAACAGGAAATGGGAGATTCAAAGTGGATTGTAATTTTCAAGATGGCTGCTGCAAGGCTTCCTGTTCTGGCGATGACACTATTTCCGCCTGCAGTAATTCCACCTGTGGAATTAGTGCCAAAATTTGCTGCCGGGAAAAGTAATTCCTCCTGATATGGGTGGAATTACCATCTGCAACTCATTTTTTCCGGTAATTCCACCTGATGAAATTACTATTGTATTACCACCCAAGTCATGATGAGGGCCATTGGCCCTCATTACGACCCTGGCGGAGTGGGTTACCGCCAGCGGTAATCGTGGCGGACCCGTCCGCCCTACTACGAGTTCCCGTAGCGCCATGGAGCCTTTCTCTGCCTGGTTTTACCGGGCGGAGAAATCCATGGCGCTAAGGGACGTCGTTGTTAATTACGCCACCGTACTTTACGGTGGCGTAATTAACGCCTTCCCCACTCCCATTATACCCTATGGGGCAAGAATGGGAATGGGGAAGGGCAAAATGGGGATTGGGGATTTACCGCTCCGCCAAGGTCGGCATGGGGTGGAAAATCCGCCAACCCCCATGGCGCTATCGGCAGCTTTCCGCCGTGCTCCGCGGTGCATTTAGCACCGCGAATTCCGCCAGGGTCGTAATGAGGGCCATTGTCTTTTTGCCAAGAGCCATCCTGGGACAATAACATGGAACAAAAGGGTAACCCTGTTTTGGTAGGCACATGGGATAAAAGGAAAGCACATTATTTAATGAGTTATAGTAGTACGTGAGGCTTTAAATTGTGGGGACATATTGTTTCTCTCTTTATTCTTTCCTTGCCTGCAACAGTTGCATGATGACTTATTAATAGCGTTTTTCTTTCATTTTTGTATATAAAAAAGAATCTTGTTTGTATAGAGAATGCATTAATATATAAAATTGGTTAAAGCAATACAACATCCATCACCTTTTACATTACATGCTTTGTGAGTGGTCTCCTTGGGCACGTTGTTAAATGAGGTATCGGGTGACTTAAAAGCCAATTCTGTTTATATTCGAACCACAAAATATAATTAAGGGAACTGCAAGGAAATTAGCATTTTGGAAATGCGTTTTAAGAATTCTCTAATTATTGTACCCTGCAGAGGTGCTTAACGGGCACTAATAAAGCTCTGGAAGAAAGAGGTAAGAAACAATAATAGTGTTTGAAAACATGTAGTCTAGTTCAATTGTTTTTCATTTTTGGATTTTAGGTTGAACAGATTCAAAGAATATATTGCTCCAGTTAGGTAATGTTGGCTATAAAGGCATATATTCGACTATGAAGGCTCACTGTTGGTGAGTATACCTATGTTATGGTGATCATTCATACTGGATGGATGATAGAAGTAGTGTGACAAAATCTAACAAGGCATCCTGATTTTTTGTTAGTATTTCTTGGTTGTGTAGGACCTTATAAATTGGAATGCTGTCCCTCTGAATAATACTCTACTCCAAATTAGAAGGTTTTGCAATTAATGTGCAACATGGGAGTATGATAATGCTAGAAATTAGATGATAGTTTGTATCAGTCTTTTTGTGAGATGTCCCTGATGAAGATGTGGGCAAATATTACAGGGGTTAAAAGTCGAAACTGGTTGGAGGAAATGTGTGGAAACATATAGATTGAGCAATATGCAATACGGAAAAGGATATACATGGAGAAAAAAATATGGAAAACAGATGAATTGTTTTTGTATTTGTGGTTTTATGCATGAGTAAAACCTGGAGTTAGTATACATAGACACAAACACTTTTTGAGAATAGAATTGTTGTTTAATCTTGTTGTAGCTGCAGAGTGCTCGGTTGTTATAATACCACTCCCATCCACTAGCCATCAGTGGGGCTACTCTAGATCAGGTCTGGAAAAGATTTTACTTGCATGTTCCTCCCTATCAGATACCAAGAGTAATGGTGTAATCCAATTAAATAAAACTGCTCACATGGAAGACTTTAGAATCCTCCTTGGGAATTCCTTCAGAGTGTCCTCCCAAATTTTGGAAGCAGCTTTGTGTAGGCATGTCTATTAGTTAAGTAGAGCTCTACGCTTTACATAATCATATACTGGGACTTCCTGCTGTGTAGTGAAGCCAACCTCAGAAATGCTCTAGTCATACCAGTGTTTAACTAACACCTGGCCAAAAGTCAGGTTACTGTTAGCTTCTTCCACAATGTATGCCATCCTGCTAACATTTTCTGAGATATAACACATAGTCTACAATATTGAACGTAGGACTGTATATGATGTCTCCAAGCCTTCTTTTCCAGGGCTAAAGGCCATCTGAGTGGATCTGTGAGCATAGACTTCTAGCAAAACATTGACTTAGCAGAGGGAGGCCGGTCCCTGTTACCCACTCTCTTCTCTAATTTTACTCCATACGCACATCCCCTTCACTCTCTATATCCCCTCCCTCACACTCTGGCCACCCATTCAGATCCCCAAAAGACACTGACCTGTTTCTGACCTGTCTTGGTGCTGCTCATCTATGTACTCCGTTATGGGGAAGCGCAATAGAATATTGTGCATCCTTTATTTTTCTTGTCCTCTTGTTGATGTCAGAGTTCCACTTTGCGGTCTGTAGACTGCAATTGCTCTAAGTTGATGGCCAAAGAGTACCTCTAAGTTGATGGACAAAGTAGTACAAATGTCACCCTCTTCAGAAAACTAACGCGATGCCTAAAAGATGCAAGGTAGACATCAATCCTAGTTTTTTTCTCTAAGGTTGCTCTAAGCAAGTATCCTGTTGTTCATGGTTTGGTTACATTTTCCAAATAATCCATTTGCCTGTGGGTGATAATGATGCTGAACACATAGGTTACTCCACGCATGCCCTTCATGTAGTTGAATATCAGGTTGCTTGCTATATCAGAAACACCTTCTCTGCTGCTCTTGAGCTAGGTACAGGCTAAAATCCCACCCACCCCACATCTGGGAGAAGAACTAAGGGTGCATGGATCTTTCCACTCACTATATGTTATATATATGTATCTGTGTCATAGTTTTTACCAAGTTTTCACATAACACAATATCCATTTCAGCAATAAATTAGAAATGTGTCCAACATCTGGCAAGTGGGACAACTCTTGCAGTTGTAATCTTGCAACACAGGGTAGTCTCTGTTATCAAGGATTTTGAGGTCCACAGGAACATCATTTTACTTTATGACATGGGCAAGTCCTTCTGCAGCTTCTTTCTCAGATATCCTAAGTAAATGTAAAACTGCAAAATACTTTCTACATTTGGTTTTAGATCACTCTTTTGCAAATGGTCTAGCCAAAGCCACAGCCTGAACAAACTTGGAATGTAAACGAGCATTAACACATACAGGAGGATCTGATTTAGTAGACATCTCACCTAATTTAATTTTCTTAGGGAACTCCCCAGTTATTAATTCATTGTGACGATCACAGGTATTTAATGAACATTGTTTGGGGTTGCATTAGCTAATCAAGTGGTTCCAAGAGATGTATTTGCATAGTTATCTGGCCAAACTATAGATTGCAAATCGGTGTCCATGTCTCTGTGTCTTTCAGGCATGTGGTGTCACTGCCATTGATGAGGACACTTTAAAATATTTACCTATGTTTCTAAAGATCTCACAAAGATTATTGACATAGTGCAGATTGAGCAGTAAGTAATTAATCTCACTATGTGCACCTTTGCTAAAGAAGAAGAAGGATGCTAACACCTGGGTATGAGCAGATCTCAAATACATCAGCTGGCATTGCGCTAGCAAAGTGCTTTCAAAGTGCAGATTGAGCGCAGTTAGTGATTGTTCTCACTAAATGCACCCATGCTGGAGAATGAGAAGAATGCGTTGATACCCTTGGATGCAAGGACCAGTGGGAGAGGAGCAGTACTCAAAATCCCTGGCTGGAATTCAAACTAGTCAAATACTTGCGAAGCACAGATTCAGTAGATTGAGCAGATCGAGTGGACGGTGGAAGATCAGTGTTGCACTGCATTGTGAATTTGCTCAGTTTTAGAAGGTACTTATAGTCTTTGTAAATTATCCGTGTAGAGTTAAACATCTGTCATTCCACTCTGAAAGTAATTGAATAAGACGTTGGCCCTCATTACAAGGTTGGTGGCAACCCGGCGGTGTGACCGGTGGGCTGCTGCTGACCCCGTAAGACTGTTTCCACCGCCTGATATTCTGGTGCCACCCCGGTAGCACCAGGATATTATAGGCAGTGGTGGTGGAACAGTTAATCCCCATTCCTGTGGAGACCCGTAGGACTCAATGGAAATGGAGAAACTGAAGCTCTGGCACCATTAGTAACAGTGTGTGTGCTTTAGTGAAACATCAGCCAGTAGGGGTCTGAATTTCCTGCAGGTCAGGCCTGCTGGGAGTTCCATGGCACCTACTGCCAGACTTAGAGTTTACCAGTTCGGAAAGGGTGCCAGTACATTGCTACCGGCACCCTTATTTCCAGACCGCAAACTTGTAATGAGGCCCACTATCTTCAATGCCTGAGAGTTTTAATCTCTAACTAGGTTATATATAATTTGAGAAGTAAAACAGGGTTATGCACAGCAAATCACTCAACATACATTCAATGAGCCATTCACTCACTTTTACCGCAGATGACCAGAGTCTTGCTGAGAGAATTCCACATCTGGGAGGGGCTGCAAAAGAACAGATGGTGATACAGCTGCAATAATCACTCATTTATTTTCTACAGAAAAAGCCTTTACAGCAAGGTCCCACTTAATTTCCCAATGACCGTTTCTGCAATGGGAAATGAATTGTCCCCTGGGACAGAATAAGTCGGTTTACCACTTCCAGCATTGTCATGGTCATCTATGAATCACCTTGACAATGAGTGCAATGAAGGTTATTGGATGGTATGTTCTGCAAGCCCCAAAAACATGAAACTTCATAATAATATTTCAACTGCTCCATCTACTTTGTCTGAACACATTTCCGTGGCAGCTTCAATGTCTGATACCTCCCTATGTGGAATGTTGGAGTCCCTTTCTGAAACTGGGATCTTATTCATTTTTTGCACTTAATTATGTACTGACTTCCCTGGTTAAGCACAATGCAATGTGATGAATCCTGCAGAGTCATCACTTAACCCCAGCCTGATATCTCCTCCAATGAGGCCAAGGGAAGCATCCACTACCTGATCCTAAGCCAGGGGGTGGTATCATGAGGGAGGAAAACATGGGTGGAGATGGCTGTCAGAGTGGTGACTCCTTTGAAAGGGATTTGGTATTCCTCTTCTTATGAGGTTGAGAGTCCTGTAATCCCCAAATATCTAATGAGATGCTGTCATTACAAGGGCCCTCCTCATGAGGAAACCAAAAGAATCTACTGTGAAAAGTTACATAGGCAGAATAAGTTATATAATTTGGAAGTTCCTGAATTAGATGTTATATCCTCTAATGGCCATGATTCTGTCTTGGGTAGCAATCCGAGCCCTAAGCCCTAAATCACACATCCCTCATATAACATTTCCTAACTTTAATAACATCCAGTTCAACAATCAAATAGATATCAGTAAACCAAAAAGACTCAAATCCATTATGGACTTCAAGATCTGTAATCCCTGTTGTACTGGGACGAGGAAGAGGGACCAGGAGTCAATGAGGATCAAAAGTGCCATTGAAGAGAATATGCAGTCTAGTTGTTTGAAGGCAAAGCACCTAAGTGGAACATTTAAATATGAAAAAAGGACCACAGCTGTATGGAAGAGGAAGGGAAGGAACAGTCGAGGCAGAAGCAGTTCAGGAAGATAGCAAAGTGGTTGAAGCTGCAGGTGAAACATGAACAGACTTCATGCTCCCACAGTGTGGTTTGGGGTCATATTGTGTGCTGAGCAGCAGGTGTGCAGAGAGGCATGGAAGGGGATGGGATGGTCTATGAGGAGGACTGGCGATCAGGAGAGCCATGGTCGCTGAAAGTGGAGCAGCAGATGCTCCTAGAGCGATAGAGAACCAGACGGTAAGAGAACCAAAGAGTTACCTGAGACACCGGGACACCGAAGAGAAGGACCCTTTCCCATACAGCACCTGAGGAGGACACTGAAGCTGCCAACAGTAACTGGTTATCCTTAGAAAAAATACAGGGCACTGGGGCACTTTGAAGTGTGTACCGCTCCAGCAATTAAGTCATAAGGAGTCAGAGAGCAAAGTGAAATAAGGAGGGGGAGGCAAAGAGAGTTAATGAATGCCTAATTAGACTCCTTAAGAAGCAAAATATCAGAGGGCAAAAAGGGCAAAATTCTCCATTTATGAAACGTCAACTTGGGGAAACCTGTAACCCGCATTGCCAACAGCCAAGAGGCTATCCGGAAGCAGAGGGCAAAAAGGGTGAAATTCTACATTTATGAGATGTCAACTTGAGGAAACCTGTAACCCACATTGCCAACAGCCAAGGAATCATAAAGAAGAATCAAGAAGGCCAGAACGGCACAATTCTCCATTTATGAGATGTCAACTTGGGGAAACCTGTAACCCACATTGCCAACAGTACAGAGACTATAACACAGAGATACAAGGGCAATAAGGTTCAATTCTACTTCCCCGAGACACCAGTGTGGGGAAATCTGTAACCTCACAGATCAACTGTAGCAGTAGATATTTTCTTCCTGGCAGGAGAATGGAGAAGGAAAGGGACCACTTATAGTTAGTCCTGGCAGGCGAGTTTGCCAGGAAAGAGACAGTTGTTTTGAAAAAATTGTGGCTGTTGTAAAAAGGTGTTGTGGAACGACATTTGTATTTGTATTGCATTTATTTGTATAGCGCACCAAGCCCGGAGGCATCTGGGTGCATTTCTTACAGGTGAGTAGGTTACATGATTACATGGTTACATCAAATTACATATGTTACATAGATGCATGGTTACATGACATGATTGTCTACACATTACGAAGTATAACAAGTTTGTAAAGTGCATAGTAGGGGTGTAGTTAATCAGCAAAGGGGAGAGCATTACTAATTCTCTTTTGTGGATAGCCATGTTTTTACCTTTTTTCTGAAGATATGAAAGGAAGGTTCACATCTTAATGTTATGGGAAGGGAGTTCCACATCTTAGCTGCCAAAATCGCAAAACTGCTCCCTCCTGCCATCTGAAGTTTGAATATCGGTATCTTGAGACAGTGTGACTGTGCAGATCTGGAAGGGTGATCTGAAGTATTATGTGAGAAGCTGTTAGTCAAATTGTGGGTGCTTGGTTCGGGAGGCACTTGTGTGTTAAGGATATGGTTTTGAGGGCGATTCTTTGATTAACCAATAGCCAGTTCAGATTACGTCTATATTTGGAAATGTGTTGTGATCTAGGGATGTTTAGTGCATATCTTATGGCCGTTGTTTTGTATTCCCTGCATCTTTTTTTTTTAATGTTTTGTTGGTTGGTTCCCAAGTATAATGCATTACAATAACTGAGTTTTGATAAAACTAAAGCTCTGGCTAGGGTTATACAATTGGGCATCATGGGGAATGGCCTGCAAGCTGTAAGCCACGGAGGAGGCTATTGCATTGATTTGTATAGATAAATTCAATATCGAGTCAATGCAATGTCTTTACATCCTTAGAGACTTTGATGTTGTTACCATCAAAATTAAAGGAGTTAAACTGCCCATCAAGGTTTTTGAGTTTGGATTGGGAACCTAAGAGGAATAGTTCTGTCTCATCATCATTTAGACAAAGTCCATGCATAGCCATCCAAGCTTGGATGATGGAGTATATGTCATTCAGTGGTTTCGGATCAGTAGTGTAGTATCCAGTCAGGGGGATTAGTAGTGTCATCAGCACAATTAGTATAGGTGACACCCAAATAATCAAGATCATCAAACAATGGTTTTGTGAACACATTAAATAATGTGGGGCATATGCAGGATCCTTGTGGGACTCCACATGAATCTGCCACTGGATCAGCGCAGGCCAAATGTGCGAATACCCTCATTGATCTGTTGTTAAGGAAGGACTGGATCCAGACGTTGGTCTTGTCCGAGAAGTGCGGTGAGATGATTGCAGTGGACTTTGTGATTTAATAAGTAAAATGCAGCTCTGACAAGTTCAGTAGTAAGAGAAGGGCAAGTTTGCCTTTGTCCTTTAGCTTTTCAATTGGTGTATTGAGGTCTATCAAGGCTGTTTCAGTGCCGTGTTTGGGTCTGAACCCGGATTGTCTGAGGCCAAGGAGGTTATTTGCTTCTAGGTGTTCTTGGATCTGCAGGTGGGCTGCTGAAAGCTGGCATTCCCCACAATTACAGTGAAATAACCAAATAAGAAACACTAATGGACACACCCAAGTAGGGAATGAGATCAGGACCAAGTGCAAGTGAGGTAAAAGATAAGTCTTTATATAAAGTTAAAATGGGGCATGCAAAGGACTCTGCTACTCCGAGAGCGCTCTGCCCACACAACAGAAAATACACGTTATATTACAAAAACATGTCATCTATGACACGTACTATAGGGGATACTGTAAGTCGTGGTTATTGGGCAAAGGGGACTGGACAGTATATTTTCTTTTAGGGTTGGTTCTCCCTGATTGGTCAGCTCTGGAGTTGTAACTTTGTGGAGCATGCAGGTTAGCTGGGCTCATCTGGGAGGGGTGCAGGGTCAGGCGATGTCCAGGTTGCTGTAATTCATGCTATCTAACATTTGCCCTTTTGGCCACACACATTTTAGAACTATACATAAAATTTAATGCATATTGTATATATCATTTAAGCAGTTCACCTAAGCCATAACGAGTGAGGGTACATTGACCCGGCTGCCTTATATAACACTAATTTCTCTCTTATATTTTGCTAGTACAAGAAGAATATATAGCCACAGGGGATTAGTGACAGGAGGGTGAGCTAGGGTGGCACAGGAGAGAGGGGCTTGCAACTGTTACATCAAAGAAGTGTGGGGATGGGGGGCTTGTGGTCTATATTTCTTTAGAAGGGGTCTGTTGGTGCAGAGGCACGTTTGTGGAGGCAGATGTTTTTTTTCCAGTGCCCTGCTCCGGCCTGGTCACCCACAGGGCAGTGATGTAAAAGGAAGAGGAGAGATACAGTGTTTAGCTTGTTACATTTCGCACCCAAGCTTCTGTGAGAACAGGCCGGCCGTGGAGACGGCAGAGGGGAGGAGGTGGGGGTTGGCATGCTGACTGTGCGCAGAGAATGAAGGAGAGAGGTGCAGGCCTGCATTCAGTGTTTTCATGTTGCCTAATAGAAAATGGAGTTGGTGTTTGACACAAAATGGAGTCTTGCCGCTCATAGGCCATGCAAAGTTATGGGTCAGATGTCGGCTGTCAACCACAGAATGAGCCTATCGTGTGCATTGTTAGTAGTGAAGGGGGGTCTGTGAGACCCTTCCTCCCTTACATTCTCCCCTTTGGTTACTTAAGTAACAAATACTGTAATTCTCTCAAATGTTTCTGTTTGGCTTCTTCAGCCACTGCTTCATCCCAAGCTGGGGTTCCCTTTCTTTGCATCCAGGCCCGGCACACTGCCCTAAGGCTCTCCCCTGCTTGTGCATATTCATCTGGGGTACAGGTCATGTAGATGGAGCCCCTGTCTCCCTCCAGATCTACCCATACCTCATCATACCATTGTAATTGGTGGGGTTCTTTGATTGTGGTGTGCCATAGTGTGTCTACATTGTACCCAATGTTATATATAGCAGTCAATCTATATTTTGGTTCTGAATCCTCTCCTGTTTGGACCTGGGCTTCGTGTGTTACTTGTACTACGCCTGCTGCATTGTCCATCATCACCATCATCATTGCACTGATAGGAATAGATTTTGCACATCACTTGAGTCCCAATTGACACACACAAAAAATTAGCAATAAAAAGACGACGATGGGTATCAGCAGTTTCACAGCCATCCCAAGCCATGACGGGATCCACTGAACAGGTTGTTGAACCAGGTGCTGGGGTGTACTCTTTAAAAACGGGATGTCTTCTCACTTTCTCTCCCTTAATACTGACACGACGGAATTCCTTTTCTTTCCTTTTAACACACTTGCCCCTATTCCTCATTCAATCAACTTTCCCCTTTCTAGTCTTCCCATCTCTACCCATGCTTGCAATCTCGGTCTCCACTTCAACTCCTCTCTTTCCTTCTCCCACCACATTTCTCTCACCTCTCCCGCCTGCCGACATCACCTTTACAACATTCGTAAAATCCAATCCTCCCTCACCTTCCACGCTTCTAAACTCTTAATCTCCTCGCCCATCTTCTCCCGTCTCTTCTATTGCTCTTCTCTCCTCTTTGGTCTCCCTGTCTCTCATCTGACCCCCCTCAAATCCATCTACCACTCCTCTACTCTTTGTCTCCTAGGTCCTCGCAACTCTATTTCCTCCTCGCTCTCCCTCCTTGGCTGGCTTCCCTTCCTCTCCCAACTTAAGTTTCAATTCCTCTCTCTGGCTTTCAAATCTCTCCATGACCTTGCCCTCCCTACCTCTCCCCTTTCATTCTACACTCCTTGCTGCTCTCCCGCTCCACTGATCATTTCCTATTCACAGTACCCCCTTCACCATGTGCCTCTTCTCGCTTCCATTCCTTTCAGCTCTTGGCCCCCCTACACTGGAACTCCTTACCTCTCCCCATCCACTCCATCCCCACCTACTCCTCCTACCGCTCTGCCTTGAAAGCCCTCCTTCTCCACTCCCCCCTTGACTTCCTTCCTTCTCTCTCCTCCCTTCTCCCCAGTCTCCTCATCCCCTTCATACCTCCCACTTCACCCATTTTTTCTCACACCATGGAACTTAAATCAGACAACTGAATTTGATCCCCCTCCCTGACCACCCTACTCCCTTCCTCCTCACCCTTCCCTCGCCTCCTCCATCCAAGGAAACTGTTCTCTGCACTGTTACATTGGTTTGTATCATGGTTGTTTATATGCTTCTCCCTCCATTGTACTTGTTGTTTAATTGTAAAGCTCTTTGGGTTAAAGCGCTATAAAAATGTAATAAACATAACATAAACATACTCCTCCTTCTTCCTTCATTCTTTCTCTGAGATCATGTACTGCTGCTATCACGTGTGATAATGTTACATTGTCCACATCGGCAGAGGGTACGAAAGTGTAACCTGCGCTCCCAATTTTCCGGCAAACACCACCGTCCATTGCAGTTAGGAGGTCCAGGACGTACCTCTTTTGCATGGTCATCAGCTGCAGGGCTCTCGGTTCCACTTTGATCACATTGAACCCTTCTTCTGTGTCGTTGGCTAGCTGGATGAGTTCACACTGGGTTATTTGTATCCGTTTCACGTTTGCTCGAGCTTGGATGCTTGGGATGAGGCACGCAAAGAATGTCTCTGCTGAAGTAAATAACTTAAATTTGTCAGGGGATTCTGCGGAAATATAGTTTGATGATCACTGCTTTTGGGATACTATACTTTGCAGCTGCTCTTCAGATAAGACATGATATGCAGAGGTTTCTTCGGTTGTTCACGGGGTGCTTGGGACCTCTTTGCTGGCACCCTCTCCCCTTGGATGTGGCTTTCTGGTATCACCATCAGGGCTGAGTGCAGTGTTGCCAGGGCACAGGTGCCAAGCCATGACTGTGGAAGGTGTAAATACGCCTGTTTGCTGCATACCCAGTGTGTGTCCATTAAAGCTGCTGTTCCTTTTTTTATGTCTGGAATGATGAGAGTTTTGATGCAGTTTTTGTTGTGTACTTCCATCTGGGCTGCGCAGGTGAGTGGGTGAGCCCCCCAGCCTCCTTAGGCCTTGAATCCACTGCCTGTAACCCCTTTAGAGACCCCAGCCCCTCCATACCCCCCAGCGCAGGCCGCGTCTTTCCCCGTGTCTTTCCTGCCTCCCCTTGCGCCCGCCCTCGCTCCCTCCCACCATCCCTGATAGGCTGCCTTGATTTCCGTGTTGTTGCCGCCACCTCGACCTGCACGCCACTTCCATCTGGGCTGCGCAGGTGAGTGGGTGAGCCCCCCAGCCTCCTTAGGCCTTGAATCCACTGCCTGTAACCCCTTTAGAGACCCCAGCCCCTCCATACCCCCCAGCGCTGGCCGCGTCTTTCCCCGTGTCTTTCCTGCCTCCCCTTGCGCCCGCCCTCGCTCCCTCCACCATCCCTGATAGGCTGCCTTGATTTCCGTGTTGTTGCCGCCACCTCGACCTGCACGCCACTTCCATCTGGGCCGTGCAGGTGAGTGGGTGAGCCCCCCAGCCTCCTTAGGCCTTGAATCCACTGCCTGTAACCCCTTTAGAGACCCCAGCCCATCCATACCCCCCAGCGCAGGCCGCGTCTTTCCCCGTGTCTTTCCTGCCTCCCCTTGCGCCCGCCCTCGCTCCCTCCACCATCCCTGATAGGCTGCCTTGATTTCCGTGTTGTTGCCGCCACCTCGACCTGCACGCCACTTCCATCTGGGCCGTGCAGGTGAGTGGGTGAGCCCCCCAGCCTCCTTAGGCCTTGAATCCACTGCCTGTAACCCCTTTAGAGACCCCAGCCCCTCCATACCCCCCAGCGCAGGCCGCGTCTTTCCCCGTGTCTTTCCTGCCTCCCCTTGCGCCCGCCCTCGCTCCCTCCCACCATCCCTGATAGGCTGCCTTGATTTCCGTGCTGTTGCCGCCACCTCGACCTGCACGCCACTTCCATCTGGGCCGTGCAGGTGAGTGGGTGAGCCCCCCAGCCTCCTTAGGCCTTGAATCCACTGCCTGTAACCCCTTTAGAGACCCCAGCCCCTCCATACCCCCCAGCGCAGGCCGCGTCTTTCCCCGTGTCTTTCCTGCCTCCCCTTGCGCCCGCCCTCGCTCCCTCCCACCATCCCTGATAGGCTGCCTTGATTTCCGTGTTGTTGCCGCCACCTCGACCTGCACGCCACTTCCATCTGGGCCGTGCAGGTGAGTGGGTGAGCCCCCAGCCTCCTTAGGCCTTGAATCCACTGCCTGTAACCCCTTTAGAGACCCCAGCCCCTCCATACCCCCCAGCGCAGGCCGCGTCTTTCCCCGTGTCTTTCCTGCCTCCCCTTGCGCCCGCCCTCGCTCCCTCCCACCATCCCTGATAGGCTGCCTTGATTTCCGTGTTGTTGCCGCCACCTCGACCTGCACGCCACTTCCATCTGGGCCGTGCAGGTGAGTGGGTGAGCCCCCCAGCCTCCTTAGGCCTTGAATCCACTGCCTGTAACCCCTTTAGAGACCCCAGCCCCTCCATACCCCCCAGCGCAGGCCGCGTCTTTCCCCGTGTCTTTCCTGCCTCCCCTTGCGCCCGCCCTCGCTCCCTCCCACCATCCCTGATAGGCTGCCTTGATTTCCGTGTTGTTGCCGCCACCTCGACCTGCACGCCACTTCCATCTGGGCTGTGCAGGTGAGTGGGTGAGCCCCCCAGCCTCCTTAGGCCTTGAATCCACTGCCTGTAACCCCTTTAGAGACCCCAGCCCCTCCATACCCCCCAGCGCAGGCCGCGTCTTTCCCCGTGTCTTTCCTGCCTCCCCTTGCGCCCGCCCTCGCTCCCTCCCACCATCCCTGATAGGCTGCCTTGATTTCCGTGTTGTTGCCGCCACCTCGACCTGCACGCCACTTCCATCTGGGCCGTGCAGGTGAGTGGGTGAGCCCCCCAGCCTCCTTAGGCCTTGAATCCACTGCCTGTAACCCCTTTAGAGACCCCAGCCCCTCCATACCCCCCAGCGCAGGCCGCGTCTTTCCCCGTGCCTTTCCTGCCTCCCCTTGCGCCCGCCCTCGCTCCCTCCCACCATCCCTGATAGGCTGCCTTGATTTCCGTGTTGTTGCCGCCACCTCGACCTGCACGCCACTTCCATCTGGGCCGTGCAGGTGAGTGGGTGAGCCCCCCAGCCTCCTTAGGCCTTGAATCCACTGCCTGTAACCCCTTTAGAGACCCCAGCCCCTCCATACCGCCCAGCGCAGGCCGCGTCTTTCCCCGTGTCTTTCCTGCCTCCCCTTGCGCCCGCCCTCGCTCCCTCCCACCATCCCTGATAGGCTGCCTTGATTTCCGTGTTGTTGCCGCCACCTCGACCTGCACGCCACTTCCATCTGGGCCGTGCAGGTGAGTGGGTGAGCCCCCAGCCTCCTTAGGCCTTGAATCCACTGCCTGTAACCCCTTTAGAGACCCCAGCCCCTCCATACCCCCCAGCGCAGGCCGCGTCTTTCCCCGTGTCTTTCCTGCCTCCCCTTGCGCCCGCCCTCGCTCCCTCCCACCATCCCTGATAGGCTGCCTTGATTTCCGTGTTGTTGCCGCCACCTCGACCTGCACGCCACTTCCATCTGGGCCGTGCAGGTGAGTGGGTGAGCCCCCCAGCCTCCTTAGGCCTTGAATCCACTGCCTGTAACCCCTTTAGAGACCCCAGCCCCTCCATACCCCCCAGCGCAGGCCGCGTCTTTCCCCGTGTCTTTCCTGCCTCCCCTTGCGCCCGCCCTCGCTCCCTCCCACCATCCCTGATAAGCTGCCTCGATCCCGACCAGCTTTCCGATTGTATTTTTCCCACCCCCACCGTGATTGGCCCCTTGACAGACAAATCCGAAACCCCCAGGGCAGCCCTCTGCCCGGCAGCCCCCTGCGGCTAAGGGCCCGAAGGCCAAGGGCGGCTCCTACATTGGCGGCTCCAGGATGTGTCTGCAGGTGTCCGCAGGGGACGCCAAGGAAGACAACAGACACCAACAAAAACCGTGAGTGTGGCATGGGTGGGGAATAGAGCAATCACTCTACTCCAGAAAACCTCTGTCACTCTATCTTACCTACCAATAACATAGAGTGCCATAATACTAGCATGTCCACACTTAGATGGAATTGTGAATGTCAGCATGTCCACACTTAGATGGAATTGTGAATGTTAGCATGTCCACTCGTAGATAGAATTGTGAACGTTAGCATGTCCACTCTTAGATAGAATTGTGAATGTTAGCATGTCCCCACTTAGATGGAATTGTGAATGTCAGCATGTCCACACTTAGATGGAATTGTGAATGTTAGAATGTCCACACTTAGATGGAATTATGAATGTTAGCATGTCCACTCTTAGATGGAATTGTGAATGTTAGCATGTCCCCACTTAGATAGAATTGTGAATGTCAGCATGTCCACTCTTTGATAGAATTGTGAATGTTAGCATGTCCACACTCAGATGGAATTGTGAATGTCAGCATGTCCACACTTAGATGGAATTGTGAATGTTAGCATGTCCACACTTAGATGGAATTATGAATGTTAGCATGTCCACTCTTAGATGGAATTGTGAATATTGGCCTGCGTCGCATCTAGATAGAAATGTGATTGTTAGCACGTGAAAGTTGCATTAGAAAGTGTGCCCTATAGCCTCTCCGTGAATTTAGAAATGTGCCCAACATCCACGCTGGTAAATCGAATTTAGAAGTGTGCCCAAGACCCTCTGTGAAAGTTGCATTTAGAAGTATGCCCAATAACCTCGCTGTGAATTTAGTAGTGTTCCCAATAGCCACTCTGTGAAAGTTGCATTTAGAAGTGTTCCCAATAGCCTCTCTGGAAAATTGAATTTAGAAGTATGCCCAGTAGACGCTCTGTGAAAATTGCATTTAGAAGTATACCCAATAGCCTCTCTGGTAAATTGAATTTAGAAGTGTGCCCAATAGCCTCTCTGGTAAATTGAATTTAGAAGTGTGCCCAATAAACCTCTCTGTGGAAAATTGTATTTAGAAGTTCGCCCAGTAGCCTTGCTATGGAAAATTGAATTTAGAAGTTCGCCCAGTACCCTCTCTGGGAAAGTTGCATTTAGAAGTGTGCTCATTGAAAGAGCATATAACCCATCATATCACACCACCACGCTTACTCTCTCCTTACATCACCACTCAACTAGAACACAGAGATACTATGACACCATTCGGTATATCTGTTCTCATACCAACATCCGCCGCTTACTCCACATCATTCTATGTAAACACTGCTGGTATCACACCCCCAGCCAGGCGTTTTCCTCAGGCCTAACGCAGCCACATCCGTTCCGGATAAATCCTGCCAGAACGAACACATTCTCCTGATCTCTAAACCACCACATCTACCGCTAAGAAGCAGCTATTACACGAGTACCGCACGAGCTGCACACATACCCGGTGCTCACACGCACCTTTTTGACTCTCCGTTCTCTCTCTACTGATCTGAACTTCGGTTCCCAAGGGCGTTCAACCTACCAGCGCCTTCAGACCATACCAATGGTATATAAGGCGCTATATAAGTGCAAAATAACAATAACAATAACAATAACAATTGTGTACCAAAGGGCACCTTCCCTTCTCCATGGAAGCACAGTTTGTATGATATTTCACGTTGCACCTTGATCGGTTTCATGAGAGCTGTAACCCGCGTTAGTTTGGCGATGTGCTGAGACCAGATTGGGATGCAAGTGCTTTTGATCCATTTTAGCTTCTCTTTTGTCAGTCCACGTAGAGCCTCTGCCTTACAAGTTACTTGTTCTTCCTGCCACTTGTTGCCAGAAAACATTGTCCTTTGGATTACGAAAAAAGGTACCTTGATGCAGATTACCCCTTGCGGCTTGGCGTAGCAGGTTTTTTCGTTTTTGCAGCATTTGTAATAAAACGTGCGTGCTTGATAAGTGGTTTTGATTCTACATAGCGCAAGATGGATCAGACACTGGGCTTCCGCAATAGGCGCCTCCTGTGGTAACAACACTTTAGCGGCCCCTGAGGCATGGCGGATCAAAGAGCACACGTAGCAGCTTTCATTGGTAGCTTGCTTCGCCATTGTGCTCATGTCTGCGTACCATTTGTTGGACTGATCTGGGTGTCGTGGGTCTTCTACTGTATCTAAACCTAGACCATGGTATTCATCATACCTTTTCTGTACTGCCCCCCTTATTTTGCCTAGTGCCCCTCCCCCCGGACCATTTTGGATTTCTACTAATTATTGGTATTGGATTGGGAATATTCCAGTTATTACCTCCGCTCCCTCCCATCACTTTGCTCTCCACCATCTTTTTTATGATAAGCTAGGGTGGGTGTTTGTGTTTCATCATTTATGTACTTGTTGTATTAGGTAGTTTGTGTGGTTGTATATAGATCATCATATGGCAATGTGTATGCATAAGGGTTGGTGTCATTCATCTCATACACGTTAAATTAATGCTCATAATAGTCTGACAGTTTTATTCTTGTGCAGGGTAGTGAGGGTTGTAGGAACATTGTGGGCCCAAATTAGCTTAAACCCTGCCATACTAAGTGGGATCATTCTTGTATTAGTGTTACCCCTCATCCCCCCTCTTTCATATCAATATATATGAAAGATATTGCCCATTATAACGCTAAGCCAAATAATAGTGTAAAAAATAGAACTACAGAGAAACAAATCCTGCATTCAAAAGAATACATTCTAGTACTACTAAAATGTCTTCTATTACTATTGCACTATTGTAGAGTCGCTGGCATTGAGGGCACACGTTTATGCCATCTCTGTACCTACAGTGTGAGATATAATTGTGTTAGGTATACACCGCAGATTTAACTTCATGTTGCATTTTTCTTGAAAGTGTTTTTTATGTAACCATTTTCAGAGAGAGAGAGAGAGGGAGAGAGAGAGAGAGAGAGAGAGAGAGAGAGAGTGAGAGAGAGAGCAGTGACTTTTTGAAATAGCAAACATTTATTTGGCATTTTGCGAGTATCATTCAATTTTATATACATCGTGTTTCTTAATTTTATGTACACCTTTTTCTTTCATTTATTTTCAGTTCATTGTATCAGGCTGATTTCTCAATTCAAACAGAGCCAACGGCAAGCAGTACACCCAATTTTTGTGACATCATTTTAACAATCTGCTCTTAAGGAGGCCGTTGATTTTTTCTACAATTCCGTTAGCTTTCGGGTGATAAATCGAACATAGTTTATGTTGTATCCCCAGCAGCGCAGTTACTGCTTTCAATAAGTCATTCACGAAATGCGTCCCGTTTTCGGAGCGTATGATGTCACAAATCCCCCATCGGGGAAACACCTCTCTTACTAAGAATTTTGCCCCGCATTTTGCATCCGAGTGGATGCAGTGCCCTGCTTCCACCCACCGTGAGAAGGGGCGAACCACTGCTATCAAATATGCTCCATTTCACCTTTCACCCATGTCTGTGTAGTCAATATGCAGTTCACGGAATGGTCCAATGGGGCGGGGCAGTGTCCCTCTCAATGTTCTTAGGGTCATTCCTGAATTGTATGTTTGACACGTTGTACACTCTATCACTAGTTTTGCCATGTGCTCCTGTCACCCTGGCACAAACCAATTTTCATAGATGTCTGCTGCTATGTGTTGTTTTGCAGTGTGGGCGGGAAAGTACAGCTGCTGAAATGCTGTGTTTAATAATTCATGCTATCTAACATTTACCCTTTTGGCCAGACACATTTTAGTACTATACATAAAGTTAATGCATATTGTATACCATATCATTTAAGCAGTTGACCTGAGCCTTCAAGAGCGAGGGTACATTGTCCCAGGTGCCTTATCTAACACAGTATTTCAAAATGCACATTAATCGAACATCTCTTTGAGTCTTGATGCGGGTGTCTTACATTTTGTTAGTACAAGAAGAATATATAGCCACAGGGGATTAGTGACAGGGGGGTGAGCTAGGGTGGCACAGGAGCGATGGGCTTGCAACTGTTACATCAAAGAGGTGTGGGGTTAGGGGGACATGTGGTCTATATTTCGTTTGAAGTGGTCTGTTGGTGCAGAGGCAGGTTTGCGGAGATGGATGTTTTTTCCAGGGCCAGGCTCCGGCCCAGTTACTCACAGGGCAGTGATGTAAAAGGAAGAGGTGAGATACAGTGTTTAGCTTGTTACATTTCACAGCCAAGCTTCTGTGAGAAAAGGACAGTCGTAGAGACGGCAGAGGGGAGTAGGTGGGGGGTTGTCATGCTGACTGTACACAGAGAATAAAGGGGAGAGGTGCAGGCCTGCATTCAGCATTTTCATGTTGTCTAATAGAAAATGGAGTTGGTGATTGACACAAAATTGAGTCTTGTGGCTATTAGGCCATGCACATTTATGGGTCATTCAATGGTGACCACACACCCTGGCCAGCGGTGCGCTGTCAAGCATGGAATGAGCATATCGTGTGCATTGTTAGGAATGAAGGGGGGCCAGGGACACCCTTCCTCGCTTACAATGCTCTATCCAAAATTTCCAATAGAAAAGGCATTGTAGTAATCGGTCTATAGTTTGTTTGGATATTGTGGTCAAGAGTCATTTTTTTATGAGTGGAAGGACCCAGGTGTCTTTTAGGTAGTTCAGGAATAAGCTAGTTTCAAATGACACATTGATGAGGGACGTGATGAATGGAGATAGTTTTTTGGCTGCCTCTTTGATTATCGGCACCAGGCATATGTCACCCTGACATCTTGAAGGTTTTAATTAGGAGATTATGTCCTCAACCTATTTAACGGGAATTGACCGAAGAGAGGCTACATATTTTTGCTTCTATTTTCTCTGGAAGCATTGTCATTTTGGCCAATAGAGCATTCTGGATATTAGTGTACTAGCGAGAGTCCTTTGTACAAGAGTCATTTGGTGGGGCTGGGGATTCTAGTTCTTTGAGGATATTAAAGAGTTCTTTCGTGCTGGATTCGACATTCCTGATACGGTTGTTGTAGGTATCTTTTTTGCCTGAAGGATAGTCTCTTTATAATTAAAGGATGCTAGTAATAGGTTGTATTTCTTGGTGACTGTAGGCAAGCTCTTCCACATAATCTTATGTAAGGATCTGAGGTGCGCAGTGAACCACAAGTTCAGGTGTGCCAGGGGTTTGATTTTTACACAGTTTGGGTGGTGCTATAGTGTTAATGACTTTGGGCCTCATTTCACAGACGACGGTAAGGGTTAACGGTCACCGTTAATGGTACCGGTGACCGTTAACCCTTACCGCCTTACTACGAGGACCCTTTGCGGGTTGGAGAATTTAACACCTACTTTTTGCAGGCATTAAAAACCAACCCACAAAGGGACCAGGGAGCTAATTACGGTACCGTAATTTGCGGTGCCGTATTTAGCACCTTCCCCATTCCCATTATGCCCTATGGGGCAAAAATGGGAATGGGGAAGGGCAATGGGGGAAGGGGGTATTACCGCCCCACCAACCTTGTAATAGGGCGGTAATTCCCCTTTCCACCAAGGCGGTGCCGGTATTTTACCGGCATGGACCAAGGTGCTAATAGGACATTGGTCCACCGCCGTCCGTGTAATGAGGCCCTTTGAATAGAGAGTGATTGTAGATCTCTACTTGGACCATGGGGTCAGAGTAGGCGGTGGTGGTACTGACAATGGGCTGTAACAGGGGGGAATTTCTCAACTGTTATATTGCGATTATTTCTTATGTGTAGTGGTGGGGCTGAATTCTGATGGTTAGGCAGGCTACTACTGTTTATAGTGATAAGATGACGGTCCAACCATGAACAGGGCATGTGGTCAAGAATGCTTATGTTGCAGTTGATATTGACTAACCAATCTATTGTTTTGCCATTAATGTTTGTCGGTTTGGTGATGCAGTGTTTGAAATCTAATTCTGAGATTGAGTTAGCAAAGGCTAGTGCCTTGCAATCTTTGGGGTCTTGGAAGCCCAGGTTTAGATCCCCCAGCAGGATAATTTGAGATCCTGGTTTTGTGTTGGTAGTAAGAGACACTTAATATGTATCTCCTTTTTGTGGTAACGTGGGCCAAGGGAGGGCTATTTTCTTAAGAGGGGTGTGAAGGTGAACCAGTAGTGACCCAAAAAACACAGTATCACAGTTAAAATAAAGGAAATGTCCAATCAAGGCAATCAAGGTAATATATATATATATATATATATATATATATATATATATATATATATATATATATATATATATATATATATATATATATATATATATTAATCAAACACAGCATCTGAACAAAGAACAAATACAAAATACTGTACAAACACCCACCCGAAGGAAAAAACAGAGAAAATGCAACCGCATGGAGAATGTAACACTCTGAGTGGTAGGAAACTAGCCACAAAAAGGATATATTGGATGAAAACAGGAGTGGTTGTGACCTAACCAGTCTCTAGGTTCCGAGCTGATCGAGGGGGCAGTTCACCATCAACAGTACCTGTAATTCAGTTCTTTCTGGCCTGACAAAATCAGTGGATCAAACTCAGTTCGGGCACATTGGATCTTGCAAGCCCTAGAAACGAGCAGGTGTCAAATAAGGGTGAATGCAGGTACGGTAAAAGGGCAGCTCTCAAAGATGCAAGTCTTGGTGGTCTCAAGAACAATTTGCAGTTGGGCTGAGTCACACTTTAGCCACTGTAAGGGGTCGATGAGTGATGTTCTAGTGGTTTGAGCCGGTGGGCGATGGTCATCGAAATGGTGATATTGGTGAGTCGATGTGCGATCAATGAGGTGACAGCTCACAAGCTAACTGGGTTGAGCCTTGGTTTAACCCCCTATTAGAGTCAGTGTGTGACTCACCAGTGACTCTGTTCAGGTCCCAGTGTTCGCTTCCGGCCTAGCAGACGACTAGTTTTAGTAAGGACACAATGCATTGTTGAGCTGCTTGAAAGCGCAATTTGGAAGGAGTTTCCCTGTAACGGGTAAGGTCTCTGTAAGAGCTCTTCTTCAATTCTAAATCTAGAGACACATCTCATACATGTCTCTGGTAATTAAACCATTAGAGATATTATATGGGAAGCATTCTAGGGAACGGTAATGGTGATCCACCAGTACACTATGCAAAGAATATTGCAACCCTCTCTCCACCGGTAATGAGTACATTTATTGAAAATGAAGGGTTAAATAATGAGGGATCAGCTGTGCATGTACACATTAAAACATACAGACTTTATCTTGACAGAGAACACAAAATTGATGCATGATTATAATAATGAGGAGTTTTTACATATTAACTCAACATCTAGAATATAACATTAAGGGATTTAGAGTCCACAATGAATAAACAAACAAGAGGTGTACATGAACTTGGTTATTGAAGGTTTCCAACTTGCAATAACATTGTCAAAAGGAATTTTCTAAGGGAGCAAGCGATTGGAAAAACTGATAAATATTACATCAGTGAATATAGATAAATTCTTGAGAGGACGGTAGCCAGCAAATTATTCATGAAATGTTTCTCAGATAGAGACTGCATTATGAAACCTCTAGAACACTCAACCTTGCGTGCAATGCATTTGGTTTTTAAATCATTTGTTATACTACATGAGCAACAAACAAGGGAAATTGAGCAACGATGTTGAGCATTGTGAATTGTATCTGAAACCAATGCATGGGATGAATTATGCCACCTGAGATAGTGAGTCATCAGTTGGATGAAGCAAACAACTGTGATAGATTTTCTCCAACTACAATGAAGCTGAAAAAGGTTCATGACATAGAGGTGATCTATCTTATTACTGAATTAACCAAGGAGCTTCATGCACACTCAAAAGAGAGCCAGAGGACTCTGAATTGCAAACTATAATACAACCACCTACCGTGAAATCAACAGTTAAAGGTTTGAATCCTGTGTTTATGAGAAAGAAATGATACCCCAGTTAAAAATGATTAAATAGATGTTTTGTTTTGATGAAGAAAGTGAAACTGGAAAGTTAAGTAGTCACACAGTGGAATCCACAGGAAATCCATTAGGCAAGACAAGGGTTATGTACTAAAGCTGTGGGGTCTGTATTCAATATCAACTGAAAATCAAAGAATCAAAACACTAGTCATAATTTCACAAGAACCAATGATTGCTGACACATTAGATTGAGGAAGGAAAACTCAGTAAATAATTTTCTTTCATCTATAGATATGAGGAGTCAGAAAGCATAAAGTGGTGGATTTTGAAACATTGCCTGTAGAAACATAAATAATCCAGAAATGTCTATACATGTTAATCAGAATAACTGGGTTCTTCCAACTGAGGCAGTACATTATCCTCACAATGTACAAGCATTTGAAAAGATATATTTGGCAACACATTTGAGTCATTAAATGAAGCCCATGTTCTTTCTGCTTTTCAATCAAATCGGAAGCATTGTTTAATTACAAATAATGATATTACAGTGTATGTAAATATAAATATAATTTGGTGGAAGTAAACATTTTTTCCTTACTAGTAATGAGAATAGTACTAGAGAATGTGGAAAATATTCAAGCTATGGCCTTCATCATTTTCATAGGTATGGATACGCTTCAAACGATGGCTTCAAATGATGGCTTCAAATGTCAAAGGTAAACATAATATAATCAAATTCAAACCCAAGGATAATTTATTAGTGAAATGGCTGCAGTAGAAGATTGGCAAACATCACTATAAATAATGATGTATTTGAAACTAATGAGGATAATGAGAGGTGGGTTTCCAATATATTGTTCGATCATGAAAAAAGGTCTTCCTGATACGGTCTGAAATTACCAACAGATAACTTCAATGAACTCAAATGGTCATAATGAACTCCTTAACATTGTATCTTAAAGAACTTAGTTTGTTTGCATGGAATCTTTTCAATTCAAGAAACCTGGTTTTTGAGTCATCTATTTATAATTAGTAACCCAGCGAGAGCGAAGCAAAATTCAACAAGCATTCTGATTTGCTCTCGCCAGGTCCCTACCCGGCCGGGAATCCTTCCGTCGGGATTCCACGGCCTTTGTCCCCGGTGGGGGGCGTGGCCGCCCCTCAGCCAATGAGGAGGCTCGAAGCTGGGCCATCCCAGCTCCGAGCCTCCCTGCAGCTGAGAGGCTGCCTTCGCCCCCCGCCGGGGATTCGGGTAAGTCCTTTTTTTTTAATCCCTTCCTTCCCGACCACCCACCCCCCCAACTTACCTTCTTGGTCCTATGGCCCCGGCGGGGGACGAGGGAAGCCTCCAGCCGTGTGGAGACTCGGAGCGGGGCCATCCCCGCTCCATGCCTCCACACGCTTGGAGGCTTCCCTCGTCCCCCGCCAGGGACGCAGGTATGTTTTTTTTTTTTTCCGTCCCACTCCCTCCCTCCCAACCCCACTTACCTTCTTTTTGATCCTTTTGTTGCGAGCGGACGTGCTGGGAACACTTGTGTTCCCAGCACGTCCGCTCCCGATGGTCACCATGGAAAGGGAAAACGGACTCCGTTTTCCCTTTTCATGGCGGCGGCCATTTTCTTTTTGAATTTTTTTCTCCTGAAACGCTGCACCGCCGAAACGCTGCAGCGTTTTGGGACAAAAAAAATAAGCTTTTAGTGCCCCGGTCACGCAATTTTTGCGGGCCGGGGTACTAATACCTTCGCTCGGGTCCTTGCCTATGGGCCCCGGGGCATTACCTGAGTCGGTAATGCCCCCAAAGCTCGGGTTCTATTGCTTAAATGTTTATACTAATCACAGGATATCAGCTCAATAGGGCCCTTTTGGTAGACAAAGATCAGGTTTGGTTTTGGGTGTTACAAATCATATATGATATGTTGAATTCTTGAAAGTGGGGAAAATGACTATTTACAGGTGATGGTCATCTGGTATATGAATCAGGCACATTCAGAGGTGAGAGGTTTCATAATTAACACATGTGCACCCTCGGGTTCATGCGAAAAAGAACTCATCTGGTTATTGTTTGAAGTTCGGTTGGAGTAATGGGAAGCATCCTATCGCAAGGAATTAATTTTATGTGGTGGGGATTTCAATGCCAGGTGTCTGGAAAAGAGAATGACCTGTGAGTTTAAGGATGCTTTAATTCGCGTGATTCCAATCCAAGATATCATTTAAATAAAAAGACATGGAATTTGTTCCTTTTGGTGGTCATTTTCAGTGCCTGGGGAATGGTGATGTCATATTGAAGTATCAAGATGTTTCTGGGAAATATTCCAGGTATACCATTTTGTTAAAATCCACTATAAACTACTATTTTGTAAATGTTAATAATTATGATGCCCTTATATCATTACCCATGATTACAAATAGTGACAGTGACCAATTGTATTTATCATGAAGCATTAAATACACAATGGGCCTCATTACGACCCAGGCGGAGGACCATGACGGAATGGGGAATTACCACCCCATTTCAAGGTTGCTGGGGCGGTAATTCCCCATGCCGCCATGGCCCTTCCCCATTCCCATTTTTGCCCCATAGGGCTCAATGGGACTGCAAATTGCGGTACCGTTATTAGCACCAAAGTCCCTTTGCAGGTCCCTACTTTAACGGCTGGAAAAACCAGACATTAAGAAAGGGTCCCGCAAAGGGACCTCGTAATCAGGCGTTAAGGGTTTAACGGCGCTGACACCTTTTATGGCGCCGTTAAACCCTTAACGCCAGGGTCGTAATGAGGCCCCATGTCTTCATAATCTGAATGTTTAGTTTTGGGGGGCGGAAAATAATGAGATGTGAACAAAAAGTATTTGATCCAATAAGACCATAAAAGCATGCTCACAATGTATGATCTAATTGAATTTAGAAGGGTTCTTCAAATAAAACTTAGGCTTTTTATATGTATATATATATTCACTGAAAAAAACGTAGTTAAGGTGCAGTAAATTGGACAGATTTAACGCAGCAAAACCCTTGAAATTCAGTGGCTGTGGGAAGTCATGACCAAGTTAACTCAGCTTGCTCCATTGATGTCCGCCATATTGATATGTCCCCCATAATGCCATTTTGTATGTCATTGTGAATCCCTTCTCTTATAATATGTACATGCTTTCCAACATGAACATGCCGAGTTAAACTGGTCATGACTTCTCACATTTGCTGAATTTCAAGGGTTTTGTTATGTTAAATCTGTGCAAATTAACTACAACTTAACTAAGGGTTTTTCAGTGAATTTCAAGGGTTTTGTTATACCACAGTTTTTTACAGCCTACTAGCCATGGCCTTTGGCAATCTCCACTGTACATGTTCCCCCAATATGTTTCTTTTGGACCCACTAGGTGGCCTAGACAGGGCCTTTGGCCCTGGCCGTTGAGCATGTCCTTCAGCTGTATATTTGAAAACACTACCGGACCACAAGCTTTGGACTCCAGCCATGGCCAAAGGTCTCAGGCTTTGGCCGTGTCTACTGTACATGTTCCCCCAATATATTTCTTTTGGACCCACTAGTTGGCCCAGGCCTTCAGGTCTGTCCACTATACATGTCTTTAGGGACACTAGCTAGGGCCTTAGGCTCTGGCAAGTGTGCACAGACTTTGGCTGTGCCGACTGAAATTTGTATACCACCACCAGGCCACTAGCCATGCCCTTCAGCCCTGGCCAGTGAGCAGAGTCTTTGGCTGTGCCTACTGTATATTTTAAAACAGTAGCAGGACATGTTTATTTTGGAACCACTAGGTGGCCACAGCCGAAATATCATCTGTGCCCAATAGGTAGATCCTTTTGCTGCACCCATTGTGTGTTTTAAAACACTACCTGTCTTTCTTACTCACTTTGACAGTGGCCCCTGTACATGTTACCCCAACATCTTTCATCCAGTCTCATCATTTTGGCCATGATGTGTGCCCACGGCCCTCATCCATGGCCACTCTACCTATTGCTCCAATAGGTTTCCTAATATGGCCCACTTGCCATGGCCTTCAGCTGTGGACACTTTCCACAGTTACCATTTGGTTCCTTAAAGTAACCCAGTGCCCACATCCTTCAGCCACACCAATTACCCTTCCAAATTATAGCTGTCAAATTCCTATTTTTTGTATTAATCTCACTTGTTTAAAAAAAATAACATTTTTCCCATAATGTTACATTTGCAATGTACTACACATGACCGAGGCTATAGAATGAAGCACACAAATAACCCTGGTTGCTTTATTGTGACACACTTTAATTCCAGATTCCATTTTCTACTATATCCCTGGTTATCCCCAGTATAACCCTGGTTATGCAAAAATGTTTGAACTCTGAACTTAGTCTCCAGCCACCCCCTACTCTCCCCAATTGTGTCCTCTTTCCCCCACCCCACCTCTATCCTGATGCCATGTCCTCCTTTGTCCTCCTCCAACTGTCATTCTTTCCAATTTTCATGTTTGGCTAACCACGGTTAGATAGATTATAACACTTGTTTTCTATTGCATCAAACAAAAATAAAATGGTGGCTTTTTCATATCTGAAAAGCTTTACTGATGCATTGTGGGACACCTATATTGCGAAAAGTTTGGGATGGGTTACCCCCTTATCTGTCAAATATTTTAACAAATAACACACAGAATAACCCTAGAACCCTCCAGGATATCGAGTCAATGCTTCATGCCCAAGTTGTTTTGTACCTGCCCCAATTCCATCCAGCGGTTTTGGCTGTGCGGTTGAGCAAAAATATGACTTTTTCCCCTATGGGCACTAGGCCGAAACTGGGTAGCTGGGGTATTTTTCTAATTATCTGATGGAGAAGGGGTGCCCTCTTCTCCCCACATTTTTGTAATATCTCCAATGGCGCTTTGCAGCAGAGAGACATTCATAAATGAAAAAGCAGCCATTTATTTATTTTTTGATTTGAGAGATAATTGTAACTATTTGGGGTATATTCAGGGCTATCCGAAAACGAAAGTAGAACAAATGCCATTTGGAGGTGGAACAAGGAAGAAATGTCATCAGTCTAGAGGTGAGAAGGGAGAAAGAGAACACCATGTCGACTTGGGGATTTGAGGGTGGTCTGACGACCAAGTCCAGAGCGTGAATGTTTTTGAATATTCAGGGTTATTTTTCAAATTCAGGGTTATTTTCATATTCGCCATTGGCCACTGTACATATTGCAAAAATAGGTTTGTTTGGGGCCCAGTAGCCATAGCCACTAATTACATCACACATGACACCATGGCATCACTAATGGCATCACTAATGACATTATATAAAACACCACTGATATAACTGGTGTGATTAATTCCATATTAAAATATGACAATTCTTTTTTGTTATATAAAATATATGTACAGTTTTCATTCTTAAACTGTATATTGCATTCTACCCTTCTTTAAATATAGTGTATGGGCGTAATTGTAAGTGCATACAGACATTATTACTAAGAAGAGTAGTATATAAAGATTACGTACTTTGGAAGTAATCTGTTAGTTTGGAATAATAATTCACAATTAATTTTTTCAAAAGAAATGACAACAAATATAAGTAATACAATACATTCATTTCTTTTCTATAAGTTTAATTATGTGGTATAAGTAACTGATTTCTTTTAATATATTAAAGAAAACTTCACAGATTTTATACTATCACAATGCGCAATGGCATCTCTCTATTCTATGTTAATATTTATTTTTAGAAAACTTGACATTTACAAAATAGTGTGTTCATGTAATGTTATTACAGTAAGGGGAATTGTACATTTAAATGTGTACATTTACTATTTTGATTTCATTTGATTTGGTTATTTGGTTGATTTAGTTATTTGTAACACACAAATCCTCAAAAGGAACAGGCAGAAACTGCTTCTAGACTCAGATGTCAACAATAAGGCAAAAAGAAAAACACTGTTCATAATATGAGTTGAGAGTTATCAGAAGAGTTTTAAGGTTCTTCCTAAATAATGACAGGAAGCTAGGTTTCTGGGGTATGGGAGGAAGCCAGTTCCAAGCTCGAGGACTACAGACGATGTACAAAGTGGGAATAACTAAGGGAAAAGTTCATGGAGGCACTTAAAGACAAGACAGATGACTTTGAAGAGGATACTCTGTTGTACTGTTGTACTGACAGCCAGATTTCTACAAAAAGGGGATACAGGGGAAACTGAAACAGTTCTTCGGGGGATTTTAGTGGAGTCTGATACCCACATGTGTGCAACTTAAAGATTATGCATCTGGCATTTTCAAAACACATACTATTAAAAATATGTCCTCTTCTATCTATTCTTATTTTTTTTTCACTACTACAAAATGTCGAGTGCATTGCGTCGCCACAACGAGGTTGTTGATCAATTGCTAGGCAACTGAATCCCTTATCAGCTGTTTTACTTCCGCCAGCAGGCAGATACGCTGGCCCAGATGAAGGCCATATAAAGGCCCTGTTAGTCCCTGTTCGCCACAGGGCGCCCAGGAGCCCTGCACCTAACCAGATCTACCCGCCGCCACTATCTGCTACACTGCGTAAATGCCAAAGGTAATGCACTGTACATCTAACATTGACTTTAGTAACTGTCCATTGACCGCCTATTCCGGTGCTGAGAAAACTGCAACTAGTGTATACCATTGATCCTTGACCAGCCTCCCATCTGATTCTCACCGCTGCATTGTGTAATGATTGACTCTCAGTGTTAACACATATCATGAAATATCGTGCAATGATCGCCTTTCTACTATTCTTTACTTACCCTATGCAAGAGTCTCACGCCAATTTCATATAAAACTGTTATTGTTGCAAAGTTTGCTCTGTATGCTGAAAATTAACTGAACTGCGAACAAGTATGAGCATATGCCAGCAATGCTAACTAATGCCCCACGTAGCTAAATGTAACTCTCAGGTCTTAGACATCTATACAGCTTTGATTGCTTTTTCAAATTAGCTGCTCTATCTGTTAGCATTCCTAACTGTTGCCCAGTATAGAAACTGATCAACTTTTCTGTTACGGTTGACAATCTGAGACATTCAGTAACCCGATTGACTGTATTCCACCTAGCCTCTTTACTACAGAGATTGTCAGCTGATTATATTACTGCTATTTTATCACTGCTATTGTCTAGTACTCAAAGCAATCAACTTCCGTGGTACAGTTGCTACATTGATGCATTCATAACTCTGTACCGTTTGTACACCTAGCTTCTCTACTACTGAGATCTGAGAGGATTATATTCTTATCTACACCTTACTGTTTTTACTGGTGATTGTATAGAGATATCACATTGAATAATGCTCAGGCCACTTGCCCTAACTAAATATAGGCCAATACTTAGCAACCTCGAAGTGCCACGATCCATTACACAGTTCAACGCAACTCCACCTAACCTTAGTGATATTTAGCGCTAGATCTGACCCTGAGGCAATATGCACGCTATACCACTGCCAAATATAATCGTCTTAGGCATTCTATCAGTACTTAGCGTACTCACCAGCCCCCTGAAATTTTCCACCCCACTACTACACATCTACTACATGGTTCCTAATATGACAAGATCCCTGACCACCACACTCACGTCTCCCCTACCTAATATTTTAGCCTATGATGATTCACTAGGAATTAAGAGCTACCCACAAGGACCATCTATCCTAACCATCCTATGTAATACCACTTTTAGAAATACTATGCTCCGTTCTCGAGTGCCCAAAATATTTGAAACTCCAGCCAGCTCCATGACCGTCATAGATCGCCAGAGAAAGAGCCCACCTAATAGACAACCCATTGCAAACAAAAAGACCACCAATTCCAGCTTGTCCTCCCACCTACCATCCAACTTCCTTTACCAAAAAGAAACAAAACCCTGAGCCCCATACTGGAGCTCATGCTGCTGGAACCACTATCAGTTCTCCACCCCCCACACCCTAGCAAGCTCTGCCCCGACCTCAAGGGAGCTTTAATCAATGCAAGATATCTAGTTGCACATGCAACTGAGATATCTAACCTCATTGTAACACAAAACTATGACTTCTTGGCCATCACTGAATCCTGGTTGCATGATACAGCAGGTCCGGCCCTGATGTTAGCAGTCCCGGAGGAATACACTATCATGAGAGCAGACAGAGTCAAGTCCCGAGGAGGAGGTATAGCTCTTATTGCTAAATCTAATCTATTAGATTAGCACCCTCCCTGGACCTGCAATCCTTCAAATCCCTCACTGCTAAAATACCCACTGTCAATTCCCAAACTCTTAACATCCATCTTGTATACAGAACACCGGGTCAGATTGGTTCCTTTCATGAAGACATCTCCACCCTACTCTCGAACAACCTAAAAATTACTTTGCAAGTCATTCTTCTCAGAGATCTTAACCTAGGATTTAGTGACCCTAAAGACCTACAAGCAATCACTACGGCCAACATCTTGACAGAACTGGGCTTCACCCAGAGAGTGAACGCCCCAACCCACATCAAAGGGAGAATACCCGACTGGGTGGCGAATTACAACTGCAACGCCTATATTACCTCAAGCATCCCACAAGTGTGGACTGACCACCACCTCTTGTCATTTACAATGGCAACTAAAAGACCTACCCACAAGCCGAGTCTAGCCCCACCTACACTAACTAGAAACAAAAAGAAAATTACTCTGGACACCCACCCTCAACACACTCCCTAACAATATGGAACCCAATGCATTAGTTAATGAATACAATACAATTATGATTACAAACCTTGACACCATTGCTCCATTAAAACTGAGACCTAGTGAACCGAAAAGCCCCCTAAACCCGGGGTCTACCCCACATGTGAAAAGTCTGAGAAATGCTAAAAGAAAATGCAAAATTTTATGGAGGTTATTACTCTCTCCCGAAAATAAAACTAACCTAATCAACATTTCCTCTCAATATAAAAAAGACATACTTCTGGTGAAACAAGAAACATATAACAACACAATCTTGCAAGCCAATTCAAGTATGAAGGAATTATTTGTTATTCTAAAAGAATTAGAAACCCCTATACCAGTACAAGACAACTGCATCAAAGATAAAACATGGTGCTCTAGCATCCAGCATCCACTAGCTAACAAAGTATCTACCCTCCAGCACAAAATAGCACAAAAGAAATCCTCACTAAAATCTGCAACCTTACCTAATAACAACCCCTTGCCATCCAATAAACCTACACTCTGCTTCAGCTTCTCCAAAGTCACTATTCTTGAGGTTGAAAAGGTTGTGCTCATCCTCAAACTTCGAACTGTCAGGGCGACCATTGTCCAGCACAACTAATCAAGGACGCGGCCAGAGATCTGGCCCCTTTCATGTCAAACTCATCTTTCGCCTCAGGCAGTATCCCAAGCAATCTCAAAGAGTCATCGGTTCTACCCTTACTTAAAAAACAGACATTAGACCCAACTATACTGACTAATTACAGGCCCATTAATACAGTGCCAGTCCTTCTAAAAAATTTAGACAAGGTGGCATATCTCCAAATACAGGAATACTTGGAGCTTAACCAACTCCTAGGAGCCCATCACTCAGGATCCCGACCACAACATGGCACGGAAATGGCCCTAATCGATCTCAAGGCCCACATTGATGAGCTTAGAGATAATGGGAAATCAGCATTGTTCCTCCTACTCAAACTCTGAGCTGCATTTGACCTTGTGGACCACAAGGTCTTATGTAATCACCCGGACACAGCTGCTCACTTCTCCAAGGAGGCCATAATCCGGATACAATATTTCCTTAATAACAGGACTATGAGAGTCTTCTCCCCCTCTTCAGCTGCTTATCCCAATCCTATCACCTGTGGGGTGCCCAAGGGATCATGTGTCTCTCCAACTCTGTATAAAATATTTACAAAGCCCCTTTTCGAAGATCTGGATCATCTTGGTATCACCTACACTAATTATGCAGATGTTACTTAGATTCTCCTACCTCTTACTGGTGATTACGGGAAGGATTTGGCCTTGGAAAATAGAGTCTACATCATCATTCAGGCTTGGATGGCCAACCACAGTCTCTGCCTGAACGATGACAAAACTGAGCTCATTATCCTAGGTACCACACCCAACCACAAAAACTCTGGCGTGCATACAATTCCTTCATCATTGACGGAAACCCCATCAAAGTCGCCACAGAGGTATAAAACCCTTGGTTTTTACCTTGATACCACCCTCACACTTACTAGACAAATAAATGCTTTGGCATCATCCACTGCATATACATGAAAACTAATCAGAGCGGGTAAACCATTTCTATCCACAAATAGCCGCATCATCTTGGCCAAAGTGCTTATCCTGTCCAAATTGGACTACTGTACTGCCCTGTACATCAGGGCCAACAAATATATTGTCAAGCGAATACAGACACTGCAGAACAATGCCCTTAGGGCTGCGATATGCATAACAAGGAAAGAGCACATATCTGTGGTCAGGAGACAACATAACTGGCTATCCACCGATAATAAAATCCAACTAAAAACTGCGTCATTCACCTACAAATGCCTAAAAAATAGGGTGCCACGCTACCTTACCAAGAGAATCAACAGAAAATCCTCAAGTAGGCCTATGAGAATAGCCAACACCAATTACCTATCAGTGCCAAGATTCAAACTATTCAAAGTTGGGAGTAGTAGTTTCCCAGTGAAGGCTGCACAACTTTGGAATTCATTGCCACCCTCTCTGCAAGCTGACCAATCATTCATTAATTTCAGAGAAAATCTAATCTCCTGGCTTACAGATAATGACGAGTAAGACACGTGCAAATAATTCTCACTTGTCTTTAACTATTTTCCGTTTGCATAGCATTCTCTCCATACTTTGTACCTATGCTCATATTATATACCCATTGTCTTGGGAATTTCCAAGACGTGTATATATATCAGACTATATCCTTGCATGTACAGTATGCTCTCTGTATTATATGTATATCTATGTATGTACCTACCATATGATGTATTTTCACAACCTGTATGCTATTTGCCATTTGTAACTTAAGTTGAACGACTCCTGTAACCTCTGCACCCTGATACCTTTGGGTGTGGCGCGCATTATAAATAAATAAACTAACAAACAAAC
Organism: Ambystoma mexicanum; assembly: GCF_040938575.1. Lineage (NCBI taxonomy): Eukaryota > Metazoa > Chordata > Amphibia > Caudata > Ambystomatidae > Ambystoma > Ambystoma mexicanum. Next base: position 221,844,080 of record NC_090930.1, read on the forward strand.
AAACAAACATATACTTGTTATATTATGTTTGAAATACCTGAAGTAGATTTACCAGAATTAGGTACTTTCGCTGCAATGAAGTATTGTAATTGATAACTAATAAATGAAATTCAATCCATTTGTGTAATGTTTCATTCATGTTTCATACTATTTGTTTAATTGTATAAATGAATGCTCCACACATAATCATATGAAACATCTGTATCACTGTATTGTTCCATGTTATGTTGTTATTATTGTATAATGTCAAAAAATAAAATAAGCATCAAAAGATATTAATACAGATATGCTAATTTATGGAATCAATGATGTGATATATGATGTAATTATTGATCTCATTAATGATATAATTCATGATGCAATTAGTGAAGTCACCAGTGATTTAATTAAGTTGGACTTGCTTGAAATGCCAGAGCTGAATTTAAGGGCTTTTGCTCTGTTAAACCCGATCACCTTAACTGATAATTTTTCACTACATTTCAGGGGTTTGTTATACTAGAATCCTCAGTGCCAACTAACCATGGCAACTGCACATGTTGAAACAATAGTTTTTGTTTGGGCTCATTAGCCATGACCTTCATCCACGTCCAGTGGCCATGGCCGAACGTGCTTCATAGTTTCTTTAGGACCCGGTAGCCATGGCCTTTGGCCATGGCCAGAGGTCACAACCTACAGCTGTGACCTCTGAAAATGTTGTATAGTTTCTTGAGGTCTCAATTACTATGGCCTTCGGATGTGGCCTCTATGCATGTTGCACCAATAGCTTTCTATTGGTGCTCACTTGCCACACCATTAATGTGTTAACAAACACCCATTGCCTCTTGTAGATGTAGACACAGCAGTTGTTAAAACGTCTTTTCTTAACTACATATTCCTGCAATCATTTCACAGAAATAATTTCCATAACAGAAATTCCTGCGGTCGAGTGGTGGAATTAAAATGTCTTCCACTACCTCATAAGCACTCAACATGTGTTCCCCTTCTTTTTTCCAGGTCCCCTCACTCCACCCAATTGCTTTTTCCCTCCCTAACCCTCTCCCATTACTCTCTATCACTTATCGCTTAGTCTGACACTTATTTTATTATGTGCGCATCTTGAAGGTTTGCAGCGGTAATGTAATGAGATTCCTGTGGCCTTCCCCAGATAACCTCCCCAACCCACCTCCATCCCCAATTTCACATTGTGTCTTCTTTCCCCACTCCTGACCTCTAGACTAGAGTGATTGATTTTGCTATTGCTATTGTTATTCTATTCACTGTCATTCAAAACTATCAGTGTTCACCTAGGAGTGACTACAGAAGCAGAAGAGTAGTGTTGAATATCTTTCTAAGCTCATGGGCAGAGTTCCTTCCAAAGTTTGATAGCATCCTTTTTCCCCCTCTAAATAGCGTTTTGTGTTCTATCATTTTTACCTTCTCCTGGTATTATCAGGGGAATCGCTTGCATCATTTCTGAAAAGCCTCTCAGCCTCTCTCTATAAGGAACATGGCACCTCCATGCCTCTGTCAAATATTTGTAAATCTGCTGAATGGATTTACCCCATACCAGTCGAGGAAATTAAGTCAACACATTATGCTTACATTGTTTCTTATTTGGTCGAAATATGCCATTCGGTTTTTGCACTATGGCTGTTCAAAAACGGCACTGGGAAAATGAATGGGAGTAGACTGAAAACTGCATTTTTATGTTGTCTTAACCTTTTCAGTTTTAAAACATTGTTTCTATAATATTTAGATTTTGGGGACCTTGACAAACTGAGGTCCTTCACAATATTTTTGTTTTGAAAATTTCATCGAAATCTACCCTTCAATTGAAAAGTCATTAACTTCTCTCTGCCTCTCTACTGCAAAGCACCAAGGCCTGACGATTTTAAGGAGCAAGGGGTACCCCCTTCTCTGTCAAATATTTTAAGGCTGAGACCTGGGCTAAGGACTCTGCCCATTTTCTGGTAAGCCTGCCCTGACCTTGCAGCTTGCCCACACCTCCCCAGATCCTAACCTTTCCACCTAAACCCTTCATGCAGTACACCTCATGGGTGCCTCTTCTTTTCACTGACTTTGGACAATTGCTTGCTATCACCTGGTCTATTGTTAGTATATAATATCTCACTATACTATTTAGCGCATTTACCAGTATTGCTTATCCGTTTGTACTGTATCCTCTTGTGCAGCCAACTGCTACCTATTATGCCCTGCCACCATTTAGCCTCTACCTGCCCCACTTAGAAAATCGAATTTAGGCATTGTATTTAGTTTAACTGCTACCTATTATGCCCTGCCACCATTTAGCCTCTGCATGCCCCACTTAGAAAATCGAATTTAGGCATTGTATTTTGTTGAACTGCTACTTATTATGCCCTGCCATCATTTAGCCTCTGCCTGCCCCACTTAGAAAATAGAATTTAGGCATTGTATTTTGATGAACTGCTACCTATTATGCCCTGCCTCTGAACTACCTAGCACTATTCGCACAGTCCCCCTGTCATTTCTGTCACATACCATCAGCTGCACTCACACACACACACACATAGCCACTCTCCACGATCATGATGCCCAAGAATTCACCTCCCAATCATAGCATAGTTTCACTCTCCCGCACTCTCCCTGCCACACTCCGCTCAGCCAGCCTAACAGCCATCCTTATAGCCCTCACTATAATGGCCTCTACGCCTCCCCACATATTCCCAGCACACCTCACCCAGCGCCCGGCACTAAATTCACATGCTGCAACACCAGACTACAACATCACACAGTCTTGGCCACCTAGCCTAGCCACCAGACTCCACAATCTCAGAAATCGATCACTTCCTAGGTATTTACTCTGCTCACCCACACCCATCACGACTAGAAACACCAGATTAGGCACCCACACTGCACCACTACCCCATACTAAGATGAGCATAGACACTGCCCCTCTCCCCCCACAACGCCAACATGCCTCTACAATACTTCACACTAAGCTCCTCACTACCACACACCACAACAAGCACACTTCACCCCATACTAGTACAAACAAAAACATAAAAGGCACACAACACCCACCTCTTAAATGTGCACTACTGAACTTACGCTCCCTACCTGCACATTCCCTCGAGATAAGCCGGTCAAGTGGCACAGCGAGTAGAGCGCTCGCTTTGACATCAGTGCAGAGCCTGCGAACGCAGGTTCGAATCCCGGCAGCGCCAAACTCAGCCTTTCATCCTTCCGAGGTCGATAAATGAGCACCACACACCGTGGGTAATAATAAGCAGCGCTCAGATACCTAAGGGTTCGTAGCGCTATATAAATGCCAAATTATTATTATTATTATTATTATTATTATAAATTATCTACTATCCACACTTAATCTGGACTTACTTTGCATCACCGAATCCTGGCTCAATGCTGCCTCCTGCCCAGCCATCGCACTAGCCCTACCCACAGGCTACACCATCCTTAGGCAAGCTAGATGAGATAAGATTGGAGGGGGAGTCACCCTTATCCACAAAGACTCACTATCCATCAGATTAGCAGACCATAGTACATGGGGTGGTAATGTTGATATCCTATCAGCCAAGTGTATGCTCTCCCCCAATAATCTAATCAACATCCACATCCTCTACAGACCTCCCTGACTCCCAGCTGACTTCCAAGAGCACCTCTCCCATTGACTCAGCAACAACATTAAAAAGTCCTCCAAAATCCTTCTATTAGGAGACTTACATTTAGGATATAATGATCCTAAGGATAAATCCGCCGCAACCCTAGCTAAAGGACTTGCAGACTTAGGTTTCTCCCAAAGAGTCCTCACCCCTACTCACTCCAAAGGCCGCAGCCTTGACTGGGTCATGGATCACAACTGTGCATCCAACATTACCTCAAACACCACCCTTCCTTGGACGGACCACACATGCATCGAATTCCTCATCCCCACCAACCCTAAACCTGAGACTCTCACCCACGAACCACCTGCCACAATAAGTTCTAAAAAACTCAACGCAGACAACTTGCGTCCCCACCTTAAAAGCCCCTGCCTAGGACCACCTTTCTCTCAGGACCCAAATATACTATCAGCTATCTTCAATGATACTCTCACCAATGCCATAAACTCTATAGCCCCACTTGAAAGCAAGAATGAAAAAAAAATAATTTCACTGCAACTCTTTGTTCTCGGAAGAACTCCAAACCCTCCGAGCTCAAAAGCGCCAGTCACTTAAAAACTGGCAAACGGATCTAAGTGATCTAAATAAGAGCCTCTTCAAACAAATAGCCCTCCAATATAAAAAAAGCCATTTTAGCAGCAAAATCCAACTCCTTCAATAATAGGATCTCAAAGGCCAACTCCCAAGCTAAAGAACTATTTGCAATCTTTAATGAATTAGTCACTCCTCCGGCTACCGCTGATGAGATAACTAAAGACAAAGCCTGGTGTGCCAGCATTCAGTCCGCCATGCTCAGCAAATTAAAACTCCTCCAGAACAAAATCCAAAACCACTGCGAAGCCCTCCCAAACCAAAAAAACAACAGCCCTACACAAGACAAGCGTAGTAATCTCAATCACTCTCAATTCACCTTCAGAAACGTCGCTGAACCTGAGGTCCTTAATCTCATCAAAAACCTCAAACCATCCCTCTGCAAAGCAGACATTTGCCCTCCCAAAATCATCAAGGAATGCGCCAATGACCTAGTACCCCTGATTACTGCCTTCATTAGCGCATCTTTCCAAACAACAACTGTCCCAAACAATCTCAAGGAAGCATGGGTGCGGTAAATTCTAAAAAAGGCCACACTTGACCCAGCGCAACCCAACAACTACAGACCGATAACGACAGTCTGGTTCCTTCTAAAAATCCTGGACAAAGCAGCTCACATCCAGATCCAATAATACATAGAAGCTAACTCCATACTAGGCAAAAGACAATCTGGCTTCCGTGTCGGGCATGGAACAGAATCCACCTTATTAGACCTAAAAAATCAAATCTCACAGATCATGGACAAATGCAAACCTGCCTTGCTCCTCCTCCTCTATCTATCAGCTGCTTTTGACCTGGTAGATCACAAACCCTCACCACCCACCTCACCTATGCAGCCCATTTCTCTAATCAATCAGCATCCTGGATCACTTCCTTCCTTCAGCTAACACAGATCCTACCACTATAAACTGTGGTGTTCCACAAGGATCTTCTACAACCCCCACCCTCTATAACCTCTTCACAAAACACCTCTTCGACCTACTTGACTCCATGGGTGTTGCATATACAAACTATGAAGACGACACTCAAGTACTTTTACCCCTATATGGACTCTATCACCAAGACGCAACGGCCCTTCACAACATATATGCCACTATCCAAGCTTGGATGGCTATCAATGGCCTCTGCCTTAACGGGGAGAAGACTGAAATTCTCATCCTGGGCCAGACAAACAACTAAGCCCCCAATACAACAACTTCAACATAGACATGTTTTTTCATATTATGTTGAAATCTGCAGTTGTTGGGCTACAATTGTTCAAAAACAGAACTTTTTCTCCATTGGAAAATGAATGGGAGTATGCTGAAAACAAAATGCGTCTTTTGTTTTCTGAATAACTTTGACATTTTTTAATGTATTTACTGGCTCCTACTGCATGTGTAAATCACCTTCAAATCTTGCTGCATCATCTATAAGGCATTCGCCCTCAAATCACCCAACTACCTTGCAGAAAAACTCTGCATCTCCAGCGGATAGCATACCACCAGAAGCCAGGACACGTGCTGGCTTGAAAGCCACTGCAGCAAAAAGGAAAGGAACAGAAAACAAGCCTTCTCTGCCAACATCCCAAGAGTATGGAACCGCCTTCCCATCAGACTCACCCGCACGCGCCTACAATTAAGAAAATAACTCAAGAACCACCTCTTCAAGGAATATCTATGCCTCACCACCTAGGCCATCACATCGCCCCTCATGCCACCTTACTCTCAAGACACCACCCGCCCCTCTCCTCCCAGCCACCCGGTACAGCTGTACCCTCTCCTCTGTGCCCCTCTGTATCCCACCCCTCGCTGTATAACTGTCCTGTTTTTACCGCTGAAAAGTGCTCTGTTTTGCATCTGTTCTGTTGTATACCTCTGTAAAGCACTCTCTTATGTGTCTGTATTGTTGTATAACTCTGTAAAGCGCTCCATTGCTTCTCGAAGCCAGGTCCTGGCTCTATAAATACCATAATAATAATAAAATACCATAATAATAATTGTTCCCCAAATTGCACTGATTGGGGGGAGTGGGAACATTGCAAATCTTTTGGTTTGCAAAATGACATCCAAATTCTTCCCACAAGTAAAAGGGTATTAGCAGTAGAATTTTGGGAAGAAATTGCTGATATTCCTTTCAGAAAAGGCCATCAGCCTCTCTGCTACAATGGCTCATGGGAGATCTGACTAACGTTTTGGGTACAGGAGCAGCCTGTTCTACACCAAATAAATAAAAAAAAAACATTGAATGGATTTACGACAAAACGAGAAAGGATTTTCATTGAGTGCTTCGTGTCCAACTTGTTTCTTATTTGGCGCAAATCCGTCCGGCAGTTTGGACTTTGCGCATGAGCAACAACTGGACATTTTCTATGTGGGAAAATGAATGGAAAAGTGAAAAGCAGACCGTTATTTTACTCTTTATTCCTTTTAAACAGTACCATAGATTTTCACAAAACATTCCAGTCCTCGCGCGCGGGGGTGTTCTGGGCCCTAATATAGGAATGTCAAACACCATGCTGATCCGTCTTATGGCACAAAAGGTATTAACCATATCATCTTCACTTTTCCTATAGATGATAGGTTTCACCTTAACTATAGGGCAGCTATAGGGCCACCCTGTAGTATGGCTTACAACTATTATCAGAAAGACAAACACAGTTAAGAAGTAATCTAGCAATAGTGCAGCACATTCATTTGAGTAATAGAAAATATTAAGAAGCAAAGAATAATAAGTTGCAAGAATATAACATTGGCTAAATAACAATAACAATAAGAAGGAGAGAATTGGCTCAAAATGGGAAATAATTCTGCATATTGTTGCTATTGCTAAGAAAGTTAACCGCAGCTGTTGGGCATTAATCAAGAAAGATAATGGCAACATGAATTCGAGGCAAATTATCCCAATTAATGAGGGTACTTGGGCTACATATATTAAAGAAATCTTCCATTCTCCTCAGTGTGAAGAAAGTAACGACAATGAACAACTGGCATTTAGAGAGGGCAAATGAGCAGTTTGTGAATTTGAAGAGTTCGTAGAGGCCAATAAAAGGATGAAGAAATGTCATATCCTGGGGCCAGATGCTTTAGTAATATTGATATTATCCCTAGGATTTGCATGTTCACAAATAATGGGATCAACAGGAGACAATCGGGAATGCAATCACCCAACTGTATAATCTGCAGCAGCACCTGACGATCATAGATGGAAACATCATGACAGATCGCCGAGAACAAAGAACAACAGGACCCTTTTAAACAGAGACCAAATAATCCCCATACCAGATGTCCATCGTTTCGAGAGCCAGCCTTACTTACAGTCTCCCTTCTGGCGAGAGCACAAAGTTGACTCTCCATTACAATCTAACGACCCAGCCTACCACTCATAACCACTAACTCCATCACAAACCTTTGTTACGATGCTCATGGAACACAAGAGGACATTCCCATTTGTTTGACTCATCTGTCTCGGAATTTGAACCATGTCAAGTAATCTGTCTTCAAGAAACTTGGCTTACCAAACCGCTGACTTGTGATGGATATATACATGTGCTTAACCTGGCCCTGCAAGGCGCCCGGGGACGTACCTTCTCTGGCCTATTGACACTGATTAAGATTACTCCAGCCTGGAGCTTTCTTGAAACGGAGAACATCAACCCATGGACCCAATTCACTTTGATCAAGATTTCTAAACCAATCAACTCAGTCTATCAAAGTCAACAGATTAGTCCTACTGTTATTTTGATTGCAATTATAAATGTGTATTGGAATCCAGCGGCAATAAATGACAACAACTTCCTGGATGGTGTCTTTCTGACAATCGATAGACTCATTGTGAGATTCCCCAACATCGACTTCATCATCTGTGGGGACCTTAACATCCATCTCTTTACTTCTACTGGTCTCCTCAGACCTCCTGATGATTTGACAATCAGAGCCCTCCGATGGTCCAAAGAAATTACCATGAGAAACCTGATTCTAATGACCCACTCTTGCGTTAAAGACAAGTTGCTGATTCCCAGCTAGTCTTGCAGAAACACCACGGCAATCATCGACTACATTTATCTTTCATCAACTTTGCATAACTTGGAATATACAATCCAACCATCTGCTAAGAGTGACCATTCTATGCTCATTCTGCGTGGCATCGGAATGTCTGATCAGAACATGATACTTCCAGCCCCACCTTTATAATTTACAGGAACAACCACCAGACTAAGATTTAGTTTAAAACATCAAGCCTTCTTGCCGCAGACTTTCTGCCAAACCAACATGCCAGATGAAGAAAGGCTAAATTATGATTGGATGCTGATCCCCTTCCAGATCAATGCCACTCCAGCAGAAAAACCTGTTCATCGACATCATTATAATCCTGAGCTAGCAAACAAAAAGAAAATCCTCTGTCAACACCTCCGTAAATGGAGAAAGAATCTCACGTCTGAAAATCTGCAAAATATGAAAAAAGCGAAACAAGCTTTCAGAAATTGGAAAAAAAAACACAAGATGTCCTTGCAACAAACAGATGCCAAAGCTAAGCTTCTGACACTCAAAAATAAGAACTTGAGGAATCTGTGGAATTTGCTAAATCATGACCAAAATCACCAACACCTGAAGGTCTCCAATGCCTCGGAACAAAAATGGATCTCACACTTCACTAATCTGTATAAACACTGACGCCAAAAAGAAACTTCGGCAGAACTAACCATCTCAAATCAATGGTCCATTCTTTGGGATAAACACCATTTCCAACAGATGATCAAAAAACGTAATGCCTCTCACACCCCAGGGCCCGATGGTCTGTCTAATGCCATTTTGAAACAGGCTCCAAAGATTTGGGCAAACCTAATGGACCTTATTCTGACTTTAATCAACAAACTAAAATCGATACCAGCCACTTGGTCTAGAGCAGTGCTGATCCCTATCTATAAACAAGATGACAGAGATAGTCCATCTAACTTTAGACCTATTGCTCTCCTAGACCCACTGGAAAAATTGTTTGTGACATACCTCCTTCAAAAAACTGACTGAATGGGCCAAAGAAACACACCGCTTCGATGCTCGACAAACAGGCTTTACGCCAAATGTGGGCACAGATGTGAATCTTCTGATTCTAAATTTAATAAAGCATGAAGCCCTAAGAAACAACTCTCAAGTGTATGCTGCCTTCATAGATCTTCATATGGCATTTGACGCCATAAATAGGAATAAACTCTGGCAAAAACTTGCAAAATGGAAATGTCCACTAGAGATCAGCGAACCCATCAAAATACTCTACTCCAATACATCTGTCACCGTCAGATTAACAAAACAAGGTCTCACAACAGGCGAAATAAGAACACAAAATGGCCTAACGCAGGGATGCCCCCTCACTGCAACTTTGTACAATTTATACACTGCTGATTATTTCATCCACATCAAATCTGACTCACTTAACACGCCAAAAATCAATTCCTTTCCGATTGCATACCTCATGTATGCTGATTACATTGTACTGTAGGATAAAACACCATCAGGCTTACAAGAGAACCTGCTGATGACAGAAACATACATGAACACCAACGAGTTGCAGATCAATGTAAAGAAAAATACCCGCCCTAGACTCACAAAGTTCATCATGGAAAACAAACCACTTGAAGTAGTTACAACTTTCAAATACCTTGGTGTACTAATTAATCAGCAGAAGGCTGAAACAGCTTGGGTGACTTCAATGGAAGGTAAGATCCAAAGGTTAGCCAGACAAGGAGTGATGTTACAAAGACGCTATTGCAAATTCTCCTTAAAACCCATCCTCGCGCTCTACCGTCAAAAGGTCATTCCCATCATTACCTACGGAAGTGCTGCCATGATTATAGCAACAGAGGTAAACTGGCAAACTTTAGGCGAAAGATTCTGAATCTTCCAAAAAGTTTCCCCATGGTCAGAATACGGTTTGAACTGGCCCTACAATCCCTCTCCTCGATTGTATGGTGGAAGCAGATGGACCTCCTGTGTAAGCTGATAAATGAAAACGAAAATCCAATCCCAGCACTTCATATTCTCCGAGAGACCCCGCATGCCATGAATAACACAATGTTGAAAACGTGGAAAGCCGCCTTAGTCCAACAAATGGCAAAAGAAGACATTACAATAGAAATGCTTACCAACTGCCCTCAGCGCACAAAGATACGAATGCAGCAGAACAATTGGGCTAAAACATCTACAGAAAAACAAAGATACTCCATGAACCTACAATGCTCGATTGACATTTGCGCAATTCAAAAACTCCCACAATACTTGCCACTTTTCCCAGACCCAATTGTCCATACTGCCTTCATGAATATCCGTCTGAATACCTATCCAACCAGACAAAGACTAGCTAATATTCGTCAAATACCCATGAAGGACCAATTCTGCCACTTCTGCTTGGACAAAAACACACCTGAAACCTTGAAACAGCTCATTATGATCTGCCCAATCCTTGCCGATAAGAGAATTCTATTCGGCAATTTATGTAAGATTTCCAAACAGCAAGAAGAAGGAGACTCCAGATGGCTGAAGATCTTAAGAGGCCAAGACAAGAAATTGATCTATACAGTTGTCCAATTTCTTGCGGACATTCTTGACTACCCAAAAGAACCAAATTCATAAATTTGTACATTGTAGAAATGTATTCTTTTGCAATAATGTTATGCTATGTTAATACTAAGATGTGATATATCTTAACGAAACCAAATGAAAAGATGTTGAAACTAAATCATTTTAAATAAAAAAAAAATATTTGATATTAGTGAGCAACCTGAATTATGTGCCTGCTGTATGACTCTTTTGTTTAGCAGCATGACTATTAAACGGGATGTACCTTGCATATTAAATGAAGGTGTGTTAATTCTTATATACTGAAATGGCAGTCAATCAGATCCGAGACGATATAGGTTAATTGTGCTGTTAGATGCAACAAGTAAAATATTTGCTGCTTAAGTGTTGAAAAGGTAAAAGAGATGGACTGCTAAAAAAAAAGATTCTTGCCAAAATTAAATATGGCTGTAGGTAAATAGTTCTGCACATGCATAATGTACTAATCATTAACAGCTTAATCAAAACGGCCTTTCTATAAAGAAAGACCTATCTCGCGTTTATTGATTTTGCATAAGCTTTTGACTCTGTGGATCTGATTTACAAAAGCATTTTTAACTGGGGAAAATCACATTGAAAGACTGTTTGTAAATCAGGCCCTGTGTGTGAGAAGAATTTGAGGAAGAAACTTCAAAAGTGGGGTTGTGATTCGATATGGCTGAATTGTGTAAACCTCCTACATGAAAATACCATGAATAAACTATGATTGGATGGATTTGGCAGTTTCACACAAAAAACGATTAAGACAAACAAGCACCAAGCATGGCTGTGTCTTTCCTTTTAATATGTGTATTGCTGAATTGCATTCTAAAATATCGTAGGCAAAATAAGTCCCCCCTAGAATTGGCTTTACCCAAATAGCATGTTCATTTTACACTGATGAATTTGTCTTATATGATCATACAAAATGGGTCTGCATTCGTCTTTGAATATAGATGCAGATTGTGCTTTATTGAACCATCTAGTTAGTTATAAGTAGGTAAAAAGTAAAGTGATGATATATACAGGGTAATTCATGGAAGAAATGTGCGCCAAAAAGGGGAGCACAAGCGTGAAAATCGCATCACACGCGTGCTAAAGCTGCGCACGCAGCCGTTCATCGATTCATGGAATGCGCTGCGCTTGCAAAACCTGGGATGTGTGCCAAATCCGTGGGTGTCGCACGTGGGCGCACACGTCACTGAATGGTGTGTGTGACGCGCACAGGGAAAGCGCACATCGTGTAGCGCACACAAGAAAAGTGGGCGTAACACGGGGCGTAAAAAGTGGAATGGGGAACAATGCATGAAAATTTGGGCATTACAGGGGAAATTCAGGAGGTAAATGCTTGCAACGCCCACACGCGCGCTATCAACACATATTCATGGAATTGAACAGGGGAAAGGCATGCGCCAAAAAAGGCGCGCTAATCCGGAAACACGTATGCCAGCAGGAAGCAGGCATAAGAGGCCCTGCGCAGCATAAAAGTGCGCACAAACAACAAACAAACTCATACGCTACGATGAATATACTGTTCCTCGCAGCAGTGGTCGTGGGACACCGCAGGAGGAGGAGGATAGCCAGGCCCCGCATTTTTTTACCCAGGACCAGCCTTTTTGGAATGCTTGATGACCAGGTGTATGGGAGGTACAGGTTTCCACCACAAATAGTCCTAGAACTGGTCAGGGAGTGGTTGGATGACCTCACATCACCCACCCTGTGGTCCCAAGCACTGAGCCCCTTGGAAAAGGTGCTCAATGTACTGCACTTCTTGGCTACTGGGTCATTTCAGCAGACAAGTGCCATAGTTGTGGGTGTCTCACAGGCCACTCAGTCACGCTGCCTACACCATGTGTTGGCCGTCATGACTGCACGCCCCTCAGTCCGCAGGCACATATACATGCCCAGAACACCTGCAAAAAGGCAGGCTGTCGTCCAGGACTTTTTTGGGGTGGCACACTTCCCAAAAGTGCTAGGTGCCATTGATTGCATCCATGTGGCTCTACGTCCTCCCAGGGCCACTGAGCACATCTATCGAAACCGCAAGCACTGGCATTCCATCAACGTGCAGGTTGTATGTGATGCCAAGGGAATCACCTTAGTATATGCCAACTATCCAGGGCCCAGCCATGATAGTTTCATATTCAGAATGTCACCCCTAAACCGGGACCTGGAAGCTGGGCGCCATGGCGACACATGGCTAATTGGTGAGTATAAATGCCTCTGCACATGCATGCATTTCAGAGACTGAGAAATTTGAAAACCCCACTAATGACAACCATTATCACCTCCCCAGGGCACAGTGCCTACCCTCTGAGAATCTACATGATGACGTCAATTCGGAACCCCACCAAACCACCCGAGGTAAGATACAACACAGCCCATATTGGAACCCGGGGCATAGTAGAGCACACATACAGACATCCCTTGACAGCTCTGGTGGGCAGCTGCTATATGCGCCCCCTGTAGTGTGCAGGATCATAGTGGCAGCATGTGTCCTGCACAACGTTGCAACCCGGTGGGACGTGCCGGTGGACATGGAGGTGCCCCCACATCCCCAACCACATGCACAGCCGCTGCGCATGGGAGGTGAAAGGGCACCTGGTGAGGCAGCCCGTACCCAGCTTGTGGCAAATTACTTCACCTAAAATCCCACCCCTGCGGAGTGCACACAGGCCTAGCACATACCAGCTGACAATCAATGATGATGACAAAAGGGACATTCAACTGTCACAACCATACCAGCCTGAGACTGTTCACCTGGAAGTGCTACATTCTGTGCATCCCTAACTACTTAAAGACACCCAATGCTGTGTCAGAAAAAGCCACACATTCATGCAGCATGAAGGAGTACCCCCTTGCAATATACCACATCAAAATAGTGGCATGTCACCCAACCCCCCATCTCAGACACCCAACACACCATGGCATGACATGCAATGTAAAATCAACCAAATGAATGCACAACACATGACACAAGTGTCACAAAGTGCACTGTCCCAAATGGAGACAGGCTGCAGACAATTTGCTCTCAGTAATGAACAAATACTCACCAGCAAGGCAAAACATCAGTACAGGATCAAACAGTGACAACATATGACAGTAAAAAATTAAAGTAGTGCAAGTGTCACAACCTGACTAAGGCAGCACATCAACCCCTTCCAACTGCAGAGTGTTGCTGGTAGGCACATGTGTCAGTGTACTGCATACAACACAAACCGCATCTGCAAAGGATACAGGCTTGTTAAGACATGAAGAAGGAACATGTACATAAGGAAAAAGTCATGGATGTAGAACCATATATAAATCCACCATGCAGTGGAGAATTGAACAACAATCCACACTAGGGATGTATACACAGTTTTGACTACAGACTGCCCACACAATTTATGGGAGCCCAATGTCACTGTGTAAGTTATTGTCATTTGGTCACACCCTTTGTGAGCCCATGGAAAGGGGAAGCAGGATGGGTGTGTGTGTCAGGAACCCAAATTTCTAACCCAAAGACAGGACAAGCCTGCATGTGCCCAGCTGGAATGCACAGTGGATGCCTACAGGAGCCACACAAAGCAACACACTGTAACATAGGTACAGGGTGCACCCCAACACCCACATGCATGGATGTTGAGAAAAAAAAAACTCCATGGGCTCATGGCCTGCACGGCTACGCTACAGTGGGAGAACTGCCGTCGTTGTCATCACCCTCTGGTGCTACATCAGAAAATGGGCGTGATATGGGAGGCAGACCACGCAAAGCCCTGGTGTGCTCCTCCATGGTAGCAAGCATGCAGGTATGAAAGGTTTGGTTCTGCAGGATGATGGTACGGAGATCCCCATGCAGCACCTCACAGGTAGCACGCATTTCTGCCTGCATGGCCTTGTGTGATGCCCGGATCTCCTGACGGTTTGCCTGGAGCTCAGCTGAGAGTGTGCATATCAGCTGCTCCAGCTGCTGTTCTGACTTTGTACTCCGAGACACCTCAAGTTCACACACAGTATGTCTGAGGGAGCTGTGTTCTAACCTCAGGGCTTCCCTGTGGGCCTGTGACTCTGCAGATATGGCTGTGCGCAGAGTCTCCAGTCCAGCCCGTCGGTCCCTGTCAGACGCCAACATGTCCTCCCTGTGTGAGTGGCAAATGGACTCTGTTGCCTTACCCTGGAGCTCCACCTGCCTTTCAGAGTGGAGAATGGAAGTGGCCACCATATCCATGGCCTGTGCCATCATTTCATACTGATTCATAGAGGTCTCCGGAGGTGTACCCAAAGACACCCATGGACAGTATGGTCTGCATGAGTAATGGATTTCACCCACCACCACCTCACGTCCTCCACCCCACATCCTCCACTGGTGCCCAGTTGTGGCTGTGAGTACTCCTGGCTCTGTGCCATCTCCTCCTCCTCAACAGCATCAAGTGCCTCATCACATGCAAAAACATGAAAGAAAAGTAATGAAAACAGGCATGAGCACCATAGCACACACACATAGACATGCTGAGGCAGACATCCAGTACATAAATGACACATGTCACACATGACAATAACTCTGGCATGCATGCACTGTCAATGAGTTGGAAGGGGAGGCAAAAAGCAAACACTGAGGACTCCAAGATGAAAAACCAACACATGTGCTGCATGCTGGATAGCACTGGCATCACACATTAGCCTGTGAGTGGCATGGACAATCCACATACTTAACACATGCAGCACACAGATGGCACATACCATAGCCATGGCAGATTTGACAAGGACACCCAGATGGTAGCAAATCAATACTGTCACCCATCCATGTGAGATGGACATCATGAAATAAAACATGCAAAATAGTGTGACAAAACATGCATGTGCCACACGCTGCAACAAAGCCAGTGTTCACTGATGCAGTGATGGCAGGCACATGGATACATCAATGGTTGGTCACTTCGACATGACAGAAGACAATTGTCATGTTCAAAATTCAAACAGGGCCCCAAAATGATTCTGTGCAGGCCATGTGTAGCTGCACATTACTCAATCAGCCTGATTGGTGAAATTATTCCCATAATAAGGTAAGAAATGTGGGCCATTGTGGGGTGTAATCTATGTCTAAGTATGATGTCACATTTGGGCCAGTACGGCACAAAAATGTGTGGTAAAAATGCTAATGATGTCATCAATCAGGCACAATGAAAACATTATGAACAATTTTGTGGCAAGATGACAGTTGAAGGGCAAGTGCAGTAATCAGGTGCAAATTGTCAACTGGGGTCAGAAGGAATACTGTGAAACCCAAACCTAAGGTTGGGGAATGGTTTGGAGGGACCACATGGGTGACTCATAGCAGTCATGACTACACAGCCTCACCTGGCACTCAATCAGAAAACATCACCCAAGCAACATACACATGGATTGCACACATGTATGGGCACTCACCGGACATTGCTTCAAGATCTGGTAGGTCTCCCATGCCTTGGATCTGATCCTCTGTGATGAAGGTTCCATCGATAGACTCATGTTCAGTGAGTTGTTCCTCCTCTGGTGGAAACCCACCGCCAGTCACCAGAGTAGAGGCATGATTGGAAGCCAGCTTGTTATTTGCTCTGCGTTTCAGGTCATTTCACTGCTTAGAGCAATCATCAGCTGTGCCCCTCACAAATCCAAGGGAACTAATGTGGTCCGCGATGGTCTGCCAGTGGGCCCTACGTATGAGCAGTCGTAGTCTTGCACTCTGCAGTCACCACCATTTCACGGCCATGGGCCTACAAGTAGCCCACAAGTGTGTCTAGTTCTGCATCATTGAAACTAGGATGTGCCGGAGTGGGTAGCCGTGTCTGGGGTCCCAGCCTGTACCACAAGCGCACCCTTCTTCCTCTTGGAAGGTGGTGTGGACCCTGAGTGGCTTACGCCGCTCTGGTTGGTAGGGGCTGAAGTGCAGGTGGACTGGGCACTGGAAGTAGCCAAAGGCACGATGACCAAAGGTTTCACTGCAGGCATTGGCTGCTGGGTGATGTTGGCAGGACCAACCTCGGTGTGATGGACTTTGACAAACACTGTCCCGCCTGGGAGACTCGGAGCTGGGGTAGATTGAGCTGCAGCTGCCCCTGCAGCCTCCTCACCCTGACTACTTGGGGCATCAGATGACATTGCTGCCCCAGTACCATGTGACCTGGTGACAGCAACTTTCACCACCACACGTGGCTTTGACTTGGTGACACAGAAGTCAGCCTGGGAGTCATCCTGTGCGGGTTCGGTTGACAATATGGGCCGGGTTAACAGGGCCTGAGCTGGGATGGTGTCAGCTACATCTCCTCGACCCATTTGGGGGGATAGGTGTCTCTGATTGGTCCTCCACACACTGGCCTCTTGGGCCACCCTGCACATCCTGGCCACGTCCCCTACCGGGCCAACCTCTTTGAGGTCGGCCACCTTTGCCTCCCTTACTGCTTGGTCGCCTCCCAACCATGGCACTGATGTTGTTGTGCGAATTGGAGGTGCAGTAAACAATTGTCCTGGGCAATTGGGGTGAAAGGGGTAGGGTACTAGATGGAATACGTACCCTAATGCTCTAGCAAGGCTGTCTGTGACGCCTGGGGGAAGATGACGGGTCACACAACACTCAGAAACCCCGAAAACAAAATTTAACATGCACGCAACTGCTAGTAGACCACGTGCATGGAATAAAGATCCTGCACTATGCTGTGGCACCCAGAAACACAAAAATAAGCGTACGCGTGGTACACTCAGGCTCCAGTGACCTCTGAATGGGTACACGACACACGGGGGCAACCACAATTGAAAAATACATGCACAACTCACCGTCTGCCTGGAAAAAGAACGTGAAAAAGACGGGCATGTGCGCATTGGCAACACCCCTGCCAAAAGAAGAATTATACGCTGTCTGAGTATGCAGGGAGTACGAACTGGAACCGTTGTGAAGTAATCACGTGTGAAGCGACAAGAAGTACAAGAATCACCCGCTCGCTCTCCACAAAAAGCACGTACAAGAAAATGGCATCCTACACGTACCTTTTAACCCAGCCCACACATGCAACATCACTTACGTGCATACGCGCTAAGGGCCTTTCCTCCAATTACAAGCAGTGACACCCGGAAGTGCAGTTTTTGCACGTGTACAATCAACATGCACCCGTGTTGAGGGAAACGCCCTTGTGCGTCACGTCACAGACGCGCTTACGTGCTAAGGGCCTTTCCTCGAATTACATGCTGATGTGCAGTTTTTTCACGTGCCAAATCATTCCATTTCAAGCTGGCCACGCAACAACACACGGAAGACCACACTCCTGCCCAGAATGCCATTTTCCTGCCCCGCAGAGCCCCGAGCACGCTCCCACCTGCCATCTGCTGCTGCCTGCCTGGCTGCTAGCCACGAGCCCTGCTGTTTGGAGCCTGCACGTCAGCCATCTGCAGGGGTCCAGTTGCTGTGACTACCCCTGCTGGAACAGAAGACTCCCGACTGGGATTCCATTGCTCCACAGCCCAGCCCCAGGACCCAGTTGCCCACCCACACCTGCTTCGGGGATTGCCATGTCAGACATAACACCATTTGGCACCGGTGGCAACCCCCCAGCAGAGAGGCAGAGGGCTACCAGCTTCAGTGCCAATGAAGTTGGTATCCTGGTGGAGCGAGTCCTGGGGCAGTATGATGCCCTCTTTGGATGTTTGCGCCGATAATGAAGGATGGAAGAGGATCTGGATGGACATTGTGGCTGACATCAACGTGGGGGGAGTGGAAGTCTGGGACATTCAACACGTCCAGAAGTCCTGGGAGGACTTCAGGTCCAGGACCCTCAACAAGGCCCGGCGCCTTTTGAAGGCAGCGGATGCTGAGCGGTGCCGGGTCAGCCTAACCAACAACCAGATGAGGTTCTTGGAACGTATACACCCAGCCCTCCACCTCCAGGTCCTTGAGAGGCAGACCCGTCCGGAGTCGAGCGGTAAGTGTACATGTGTACTGGTTGGACGCTGTGCATGTTGAGGTGTGCCAGGAGTGTGCAGGTTGCACATATGTCTTTGTAGGCCCTTGTATGGATGTGTATGTACAGGGACATGAGCCTGCCGCATTTGAGTCCTGTCATGTGTGAGACACATCAACGGTGTACAATGGTTTACATTTCTTTGTATGTACTGTGGCATGATTGTGGTGTCACACATGGATGCTGGTTCCAACTGCATGTATCTGCACTATGCACATGTGCATGTGTGTGTATTTGACAAGTGTGACACTGTGATACACCATGGATGCATGTGACACTGACATGTAGGAGGCTGATTGGCGGATGTGACATGGATGGCGATAATATCACTGTGACAGGTGGTGGAGATGTACAGATGCATTTCAGTCTGGTGGCATGTGTGCATGTGTTGTGCACTCCCTGTGTTTCATGTGACGTCAGGCTCACCTTTGGCTGCTCGTGCTGTTGTTTTTGTATGGACGGTGCTGCCTGGTGCAATATTCCTGTGGATTTGCTCACGTGTGTGAGTTGAAATGACATGTGTGTTGGGGAGTGAGATGCCATGTGTGAAGTTTGACACTGCCACTCATGTGCAACTGTCATGTGTGTATCAGACCATTGTACAATGCCCTGATGCCTGTGTTCTATCTCTACCTGTCTGCAGCGTCAACTGATGAAGAGGGCGGAGATGATGCTGTGGAACAAAGGGGCAGGGATCGCACCGCCAGCCGGAGACGCAAGGCCCGGCTCCCGTCCCATGTTGTCATCTCGGCAGGGAGTGAGGAGTCTGGTGCCACATCCGTGGCCACAGCTGCCGAGTGTAGGTCCAAGAGGCGGAGGTCGGAGGCGGACTCCTCGGCAGCAGACGTGGTAGCTGAGACCCCACAGGGTCTGAAGGAGGAAGATGGCACAGAGTCATCCAGGTTGGCGGGGGGTTTGGTTGAGGAGGACGCCGTGGAAGGGATACACATGGGGTCTGGAGGGGTGGATTCCACTGGTGCTAGTGGTGCAGTCCAGGGGCAGGGACAGGAGGCAGCACAGGCCGCCGCGGAGGTGCCTGTGTGCAATCCTTTCCCCGATCCTGTGACTGCATCATCCCGCACCAGCAGGGATGCCTTTGTCCAGACCCGTTTTCAGGGAGGGGATGAGCGCACAACAACTGGCGTTCCTCTCCCTGCGGATGTGGCAATCTGGGACTGTGTTGAGCCTGTCCTGGCTGGGATGGTGTTGCATCAACGGGGCATCCGTGATGACCTGCAGGGTTTCGTGATGACGCTGCACGTTATCTGGGATGCCTCTTTGACCGCGTCGACCTACTAGGACGGGTCACCAGTGCTGGATTCCTCTGTGTGCTGGACCTTCTACCGACCCCCTCCTCAACTGAACCCCCTATGTGCCAGTCATCCTCTGTGCCATCTTCCGGCCCAAGTATCACCTGGGTACGCTGTGGAGCTGCCTCTGACCCAGCAGCCAGGCTGGTGGAGGACACATCCCTGCCACAGTCAGGAGTCAGAGGTCCAGCAGGGGTGGCCACCCCAACAACTGGACCCCAGCAGGAGGAGGACGTTCAGGCATCAAGAGGCAGGGCACATGCAGGGCAGCAGCAGGCTCAAGGTGGGAGCAATGATGGCTCGGGCCATCAACATTAGAGGGGCAGCGGTTGGGCCAGCAAATAAATGCGGAGCAGCGGCGGGCGGAAGAGGCACGGCTCACTATGGTCAGGGCGGAGAAATCCATGCGCAGGGCGCTCAGTCGGGCTGAGTGCCTCGAGGCAATTTGCAGGGAGTTGGAGGTGGACATGGCTTTATCCCTGCGAAAACTTAGGGCCATGGAGCAGGCCCGTCTTCAGGACGTAGAACTGAAGTTTGATAATGCCCTGGCCCAGGAAATCAACAAGTGAGCCGTAAGACTTGCCTGCCGCCTTTGTATATAGTTAATTAGTGTTAGGTTTCCTTTCTGTTTTTCTTTCATTTGGGGTGCTTGGACAATGCCCCACCTTTTTGTATTTCATTGTTCATTAGGTAGGGTTTTTGGAGGTTTCCTTTGAATAGTTGGCTCATGGACCCTGGATTTGTACTTTGTATATAGTTGGAGACTGGATTTCACTTCATTATTATTATTTTTTTTTTTTTACCATGGATCAATGGATTTGGCTTATTTTTTACCTTTGGATTTGGTTTGAGGGACAGACACTTTGGACCCATGTTCATTCGGATTTATTTGGATTCTGCTTTCACAAATGTTTTTCTATTATTTTGGACATGCAGCATTTTGTTTATTATTTCCATTATTGTGTGATTTCATTTCATTCCCTTGCTTTAGTGTTTCATACATTTTTATTTCATACTTCAATGTGTGGTATTCTCTCTCGGTTCATACATGTCACAATGTGGGTTTTCTCATTCACTTGCACCCATTGTGTGTGTGTGATGGAGATGTATTGATGTGCATACTTGCCATTTGGGATGTATCATGTGATGGGGATTTCTATGTGGGGTGCATGTAGTACTTGGTTGTGTGTTTGGACTGGGGTGGCGTGGGGTGGGATTTGGGTGGCCATAAGGGCCTTGATTGTGGATCATGATGACGTGTTGGGGGGCATGAGTTGGGGCCTGCTGGCAGGTGCCTGTCACTTCTGGGTGGGTTGGGGTGCAGGGGGACATGAGTCGGGCCTGCTGGCAGGTGCTTGTCACTGCTGGGTAGGTGGGGGGACATGAGTCGGGGCATGCTGGCATGTGCCTGTTACTTCTGGGTGGGTGGTGGTGCAGTGGGACATGAGTCAGGGCCTGCTGGCAGGTGCCTGTCACTGCTGGAGGGGTGAGTGGGTGAGGGGACATGAGTCAGGGCCTGCTGCCGGTGCCTGTCACTGCTGGGTGGGTCTGGGTGCAGGGGGACATGAGTCAGGGCCTGCTGGCAGGGGCCTGTCACTGCTGGGTGAGTGAGTGTGTGGGGAGACATGAGTCGGGGCCTGATGGCAGGTGCCTGTCACTGCTGGTTGGGTGAGGGTACAGGGGGACATAGGTCAGGGCCTGCTGACAGGTGCCCGTCAATGGTGGGTGGGTGGGGGACATGTGTGAAGTCTTCCAGGTGTATGGTGCCATGCGGCCTACCTGCGGGGCATGCCCAAGGGTGTTGGACTCGCTGCAGGGCATGGGGAGGGGGTTAGGGATACACCAGGGAGTGACCACTCTGCCAAATCGCGTGTGTAACTCCCTACGCACCCCTCAGAATACACATACCCCTCTCGTGCTAGCGAAAACATGTGTAAAACTTCCCGCGCACCCCCGAAATACACATGCCCTGCTCGCACAAGCCCTATTGCGTGTAAAACTTCTGTGCACCCCCGAAATACACGTACCCCACTCACACAAGGCCTATCGCATGTGATACTTCCCGCGCATCCTCGAAATACACGTACCCCACTCGGACAGGGTCTATCACGGGTGATGTTTCCCGCGCACCGCCGAAATACACGTACCCCGCTCGCACAAGCCCTATCGCGTTAATACTTCCTGCACACTGCCAAAATACACGTACCCCACTCGCATAAGACCTATCACGTGTAAAACATCCTGCGCACCCCCGAAATACACATACCACGCTCGACAATGCCTATCGCGTGTGAAACTTCCCATGCACCCAAAAAATACACGTACCCTGCTCGCACAAGCCCTATCGCATGTGATACGTCCCGCTCACCCCCGATATACACTGTGTTGGTCCTGTGAACTGGTGCAGGGTTAGCGCGTCCCTTTGCACTGCATTGGGGATTTCAATGCCTTTTCCTGGCGTTCTTGGGGGCGTAACTGCCGCTGCAGGAGGTTCTATGCGCCAGCGCTCAAAATGGCTTTGAAATTCCATGAATACGCAGTGCGCCAGAATGCTGTTTAGCGCACACGGCTGGTGCAGGCTGGCGCACGCTCCCTCTCTGCGTTGCTCGCGTGCCCTGCCTCTGCGCTGAAATCTATGAATTACCCCGTAAATAGGTTAAGGGCCATAAATACATGTAATTGTTGCGACTTGTTTAGGGGTTGTTACTGAATGTACATATCTAGTGCTGGAGATTAATAATCTCAGATGTACAAACAATGCAGGCAGAAGAGGGATACAAGATGTTTATTTCTGGCTGTTGTTATGAGAGGTCTCAATTGTTAATTGGTGCCTTCTCTTTATCTCCAATGATTATTTTTAGGCAAACATTTATGGCAGAAGCTACTAATATGCTAAAAATTCTAGCAACTGATCTAGACATATATTTAAGGAGAATGGTAGGCAAATACGGGCACCACAGATTAGGGTTACCCAATGATATGTCAATGATTTTATTCTTATGTGAGTTGGGAATCATATCTTTAAATACAGAAGTAAATATAAGAAGTGGCTTCTGTTTTATTAAAAAAATGAAAGCATAAGAGGACAAAAAGACTTATATATTAACGGATGCTAATCTTTTGTGTAATAAGAAGAGTTGTGAATATCTAGGCAAATTAATACTTTTATTCCAAGAAATTAGGTACTCTATAAAGGCTAGTGAGACACTGGAGATGGGTCTAAACAATCACAAACGTAAAGCTAAAATATGGGACTGGAATGGCAATAATGACATTTTCTTAAGTAAACAAAAGTCTTAAGAATATATAAATCATTTTCTGAAATACCTCATGCAGCAACCATATTTTAGGTATTTTCCAGATAGGGAACATAGAAATCTTTTTCATGAAAAGAACATTGATGGGCCGATTCATGGAACAAACGTGCACCGAAAATCCCAGCGCAAGCAGGCGCAAGGAGGCGCAAGCGTGAGAAAGCAAGTGCATGCGCACGCGTGCGATTCAAGGAAGGCGCTGCGCTACTTTCCCACTGGTTGTGCGCCAAATCCGTGCATGGCGCATGCTGGCGCACACGTCTCCAAACAGCGTGTGCTAAGCGCACAGCGAAAGCGCACATAGCGCAGCGCACACAACAAAAGTAGGCAGAACAGGGGGCGTAACACGCAGAATGGGGAATAACACGTGAAAAAGAAGGCGTAACTGGGGAAATACTGCTGGGAAGTACACGGAACGCCCACACGCACGCGAACCACACGTATTCATGGAATCAATAGGGCAAACCCGCGCATGGGCAAATACACACACAGGCCTAAGCACGTCCACCACACGAAGGCAGGCGGTAGCGTCCCTGCACATTACAAAAGTGTGCACAAATAAAAAGCACGTATATACTGAGTGGGGTGTGTATTACTGGGGTTCGCGGGAAGTTTTACACGTGAAAGGGCCCTGTGCGAGTGGGGTACGTATATTACTGGGTTTCGCGGGAAGTTCACACGCGAAAGGGCCCTGTGCGAGTGGGGTACGTGTATTACTGGGGTTCGTGGGTAGTTACACACGCGATTGGTCCTGTGCGAGTGGGGTACGTGTATTACTGGGGTTGATGGGAATTTTTACAGGCGAAAGGGCCCTGTGCGAGTGGGGTACATCTATTAGTGGGGTTCCCGGGAAGTTTCACACGTGATTGGCCCTGTGCGAGTGGGGTATGTGTATTACTGGGGTTCGCGGGAAGTTTCACACGCGATTGGCCTGTGCGAGTGGGGTATGTGTATTACTGGGGTTCGCGGGAAGTTTTACACACGAAAGGTCCCTGTGCGAGTGGGGTACATGTATTACTGGGGTTTGCAGGTAGTTTCACATGCGATTGGCCCTGTGCGAGTGGGGTACGTGTATTACTTGGGTTCGCGGGAAGTTTCACACGCGAAAGGGCCCTGTGATAGTGGGGTACATGTATTACTGGGGTTCGCGGGTAGTTTCACACGCGATTGGCCCTGTGCGAGTGGGGTACGTGTATTACTGGGGTTCGCGGGAAGTTTTACACGCGAAAGGTCCCTGTGTGAGTGGGGTACGTGTATTACTGGGGTTCGCGGGTAGTTTCACACGTGTTTGGCCCTGTGAGAGTGGGGTACGTGTATTACTGGGGTTCTCGGGAAGTTTTACACGCGAAAGGGCCCTGTGCGAGTGGGGTACATGTATTACTGGGGTTTGCGGGTAGTTTCAGACGAAGATTGGCCCTGTGCCAGTTGGGTACGTTTATTACTGGGGTTCGCTGGAAGTTTCACACACGATTGGCCCTGGGCGAGCGGGATACCACTCACCTTCTGCCTTGTGTATAGAAGAACGCATAGCCAAAACCCACCCGCTGTTAAGTAATAGCGTGTGAACCCCAATGGCTGGAAAACACACGCCTGCAACCCACGAAAAGCACGTACAGAGCAATGGAAAGCCATGTGGGATCTTCAACCAGTGCCAGGGCAACGCTTGTGCGCGATACGTCACAGACGCGCTTATGCGATAAGGGCCTTTGGTGCAATGAAATCGCGTATGTGTGCTGACACGCTTCCGTGCTAAGGGCCTTTCCTCAGATTTCACACTGACGTGCACTTTTTTCACGTGCCAATTCACTCCGTATCAAGCTGGCCACGCGTACACACTTGGAAGACCACGCTCCTGCTCTAAAGGCCATTTTCCTGCCCCCCAGAGCCGTGAGCACGCTCCCACCTGCCATCTGCTGCTGCCTGACTGCCTGCTGCCCACGTGCCCTGCTATTTGGTGCCTGCACATCAGCCAGGGTTCCACCCCTGCTGGAACAGAAGACTCCCGACTGGGATACCATCCCTCCACAGCCCAGCCCCAGGACCCAGTTGCCCCCCACGCCTACCTCGGGGGTCGCCATGTCGGGGCAAACACCATCTGAGACCACTGGCGACCCCCAGCCAGAGAGACAGAGGGCCACCAGCTTCAGTGTGAAGGAAGTTGGTGTCCTGGTGGAGCATGTACTGGGGCATTATGATGCCCTCTTCGGAACATCACGCGCCAACAAGGAAGGACGGGAGAGGATCTGGGACGACGTAGTGGTTGCCATCAACGCGGAGGGGGTGGCAACCTGTGACATCAAGCACATCAAGAAGCGCTGGGAGGACTTCAGGTCCAGGACCCTCCAATAGGCCCGGCACCTCGCGGAGGGGGGCCAGGTCAACATGAGTGACATCCAGATGAGGGTCCTGGAACACGTATGCCCAGCGCTCCATGCCCAGATCCTTCAGAGGAAGACCTGTCTGGAGTTGAGCAGTAAGTGGCCAAGCATTGGTGTGCGAGACAGGGCATGTTGCAGTGTGCTGGTAGTCTGATACTTGCCTGTATGTGTGACATGGGTCATGTATGGATGTGTGTGTGCAGGGACATCATGGTCATGCATGTGAGACCAGTAATGTGCGAACCACATGGTTGGTGCATGAGTTCCAATGCTACATGGGGAGCTGTATGGCAAATGCACACATGAAAGCATGCCAGTGTCTGATCTTGTACATGGTGGGGGTGTGAGGGATGGGTGCTGCTGTCATGTACATGTATGGTGCACATGTGTGTGTGTCTGAGAAGTGTGTCTGTGACTTCGCTACGCCATGGATTCATGACACATGTCTGTGATGATGTGTAGATTCACTCATGCAGTGCGGTCACCATTGTATGCACTGTGTCTATCCACTGTGTCTGTGGTGTACAAGGCATGATGCATGACCCTTCAGTGATGTGTGTGCATGGGATCAGTGTGAGCCAGGACACATGTGAGTTTGAAGGCAACATTTTGATTAATAGAGGCCCTTGTACATGGATGCTGATGTTGATTGCAGGTGCCTGCCTGTTTATGCATGTGTGTTGCGTGCATTCACCCATGTGTTGTGGAGGGACAGGATGGAAGTGACGTTAGACACTGCCACTCATGTGTTATTGCTTCCTGTCTAGGGGAATATTGTACTGTACCCTGATGCTTGTGTTCTATGTCTCCCTCTACGCAGCGTCAAGTGAAGAAGAGGGCGGAGACTGCGCTGTGGAGCCAAGCGGCGGGGATGCCTCCACTGGGTGGCGACGCAAGGCCCAGCCACCCTCCCAGGACTTGCCATCATCCAGGAGCGAGGGGGCTGGTGCTGAGTCTGCCACTACGGCTATGGCGGAAGGGCCGGGTGAGCCCCCACAGGGGCATGCAATGGCGGAAGACGGTACGGAGACATCCAGGTTGGTGGTCTCCACAGAGGAGGAGGAGCCTGCTACTGAGCCGCACATGGGGCCTGGTGGGGGTAGTACCACTGGTGCAAGTGGTGCAGTACAGGGCCAGGGTCAGGAGGCAGCACAGGTCACCGCGGAGGGGCCTGTGCATGTCCCTGTCCTTGACCCTGTGACTGCACCACCATGCACCAGCAGGGAGGCCCCGTCCCAGGCCCGTCCGCAGGTAGGGGAGAGTGCCATGTCATCTGCCTCTCCACTACCTGTGGACGAGGGGTCCCATGAACGTATGGGCTCCGTCCTGATTGTTGTCACGTTGCGCACGTGTGACATTCGTGATGACGTGCGTTCTTCCTGGGCAGGGAACGCACGCCATCACGAAGAGCAGCGTCGCGACGTGGCACTGTTAGGAGGTGCCCTGGTTGGTGGGTTCCTACATGTGACACGCACTCTGGCCCATCGCGTGTGAAACTTCCCGCGAACCCCAGTAATACACGTACCCCACTCACACAGGGCCTATCGCGTGTGAAACTTCCCGCGAACCCCAGTAATACACGTCGTTGCGCCACTGTGCGCCACGGCTGGTTTCGGTAGCTAAAATCCATGAATATGCTGTGCGCAGAAATTGATTTTAGCGCACGCGGCTGGCGCAGAGATTCGCACGCGCACACTGTGCACCAGCCGCGTGCTCTACTTGTGTGCAAAATTCTATGAATTACCACCTAAATTTATTAGATATGTTGGAATTTAAAGCACTAAGACTCAACATTCCTTAAAACAGTTGATTATTTTATCATCCAGCATTAGAAAATAAAAGAAAGACAATTTTTTTTAAATGTGTTCTTGTTGTAAACACGTTAAATGCAGAAGATTTCTAAGCTTGTTACATTAATGGAAGGCAAATGAGCTTGAAAATCACATTAATAAAGTATTGTCTGGAATTACAGAAAATGTTGTCGTGGGTGAATAGTATGCATTTCTAGACCAAATATGCTGTATATGTTTTACTTGTTTTTAACGTTATTGACATGGGTGTCTAGTCATTTTAATGAAGTTAAATTAATGAACTGTGGTTTTAATGTTGTGGTATATGTATACTATTTACTGTATAAAGCTTATTATGAATCAAGGATGCACTTTACATTTAAATAATAAAATAATGATGGAGCAGCAGCAGAATATACAAAACCTGCATCCCTGAGTAGAACGACAGTGCTGTATAACTGTCACAATAAAGAAAAGAATCCAGTGTCATGCTCAATATATTATAGTAGTGATGATGGGGCAGGTGTGCCTTCTCTTTTTTAGGTGTACAAATGACGTTTTATACAACACATGTAATGTAAACACATGATAATAAAATACCTTAAAATTATTAATCACAGTAAATTTGATGAAAAGATAGGAATACCCAGCAAATTATGCCACCAATTAATAACATGTCAACCACATATTGAATGCAAATAAAAGAGGGCAGAAACCCTAATGTATACATCATTCTTCCATTGTCATATAGTGTTCCAAAATTTAGTTAGATGGTAAATTAGACCTACATCATCACCCAACATATAATATTCACAAATATTTTCAGAGGATGCATTGATCTATTGGTTTGCCATATGGTAATAAGGTTCTTCTACATATGTGTATCAATCTTTCATATTCATGAAGCAAATGTTCGGTTTATTTCAGAATCTATAAGTATGATTTATTCTGGGTATTTTAGTCTTACCCCAATGATTTCCAATGACTCAACCAAATTGAATTTGATCCTAATGTATTTTGATAGTGTATAATTGTGAAAAAATGAGTGCATATATAAGGGAAGAAGAGCTCTGTCAAGACGTGATTTTATATATGATCGGCTATTTGCCTTAGTTGCTCAATTGATGATTGCAAATTCATGATCATATAATCGGATCATTTTCCTAGTCCATGTTTTAAATGCACCATAATTACAGTAGGTACCTATCATTAGAATATGAGTGCTTGATTCTCACTCAGATTCAAATATAACCTCAGCTGTTGTGTCCCTGAGGTAAAAAAATAATCTGAATAACTTTCACTGAGTTATTACTGACAGTAGAGTTTCCACATTTCCAATGATGGTTAAGATTTCTAGCAATCAATGCAGTCCTGAAGAAGATTGAATTCTCAATAAGCATACTATATATTTTTGATCAGGCTGGGAGACTAATCAGAGTGTTTAGACATTTGCTTTCTATACATCGAAGTATTTGCTAATTTAGAAGGCCAAATTTCCACTGATTATGTAATAATGGGAAACAGCTTCACAAGATAAACCTTAATCATGGCATTCAGGGAAAACCCACCATGGCTACATGAAAAGACTCTGAGTGCACCAATTATCTGGTTTACCATTAATGTTAATTATCTGTGAATATCAGTTTAATTTATTATCAATAATGATACCAAGATATCTCTACTGATTCACAAGCTCAAGCGTATGGTCATTCAATATCCGTTATGTTATGTTATTTTGCATTTATATAGCGCCTTATATACCATTGCTATGGTCTAAAGGCGCTGGTAGGTTGAACGCCTTTGAGAACCAAAGTTCAGATCAGTAGAGAGAGTAGGGAGAGTCAAAAGGTGCGTGTGAGCACTGGGTATGTGTGCAGCTGGCGGTTATTCGTGTAATAGCTGCTTCTTAGCGGTAGGTGTGGTGGTTGAGAGATCAGGAGTATGTGTTCGTTCTGGCAGGATTTATCCAGACCGAGTGTGGCTGCGTTAGGCCTGACGAGAACGCCTGGCTGGGGGGTGTGTAACCAGCAGTGTTTACTTAGAATGATGTGGAGTGAGCGGCGGATGTTGGTATGAGAACAGTTATACCGAATGGTGTCATAGTATCTCTGTGTTCTAGTTGAGTGGTGATGTAAAGGAGAGAGTAAGCATGGTGGTATGATATGATGGGTTATATGCTCTTTCAAATGATCTCTGCATTCCAAGCCATACTATATACGTCACACAATTATATGCGATCCAGTCCGTTCCGGGCACTCCAGTCTGCTCCACACACTCCGGTCTGCTCCACGCACTCATGCATTCCAGTCCGTTCCTTGCGCTCTTGTCTGCCCCAGCCATGCACTCTTGTCTGCCCCAGGCATGCACTCTTGTCTACCCCACGCATGCACTCCTGTCTGCCCCATGCATGCACTCCTGTTTGCCCCATAGTCTACACATTCAGTAGCTCTACATACTCATCCATTCTACGCACTCATCAGTACTGGATGCAATCTGTGCTCGTTCGTTCTACGTACTCATCCATTCTAAGCAACACGTCCATTCACTCTAGGCACTTGTTCGCTCCAGGCACTCGTTCGCTCCAGGCACTCGCTCGCTCCAGGCACTCGTCCGCTTTATGCCCTCACACGTACTATTCATTCACCTGTTTTATGCACTCAACCCCTCTACGCACTCACCCCATTCACCTGTTTTACGCACTCAACCCATCTACGCACTCAACCCCTCTACGCACTCAATCCCTCTATGCACTCAACCCCTCTACGCACTCAACCCCTCTACGCACCCCTTTTTTCATAAGCACTCATTCGCTCATAAGCACTCGTCTGTTCTATATATTTGCCAGCCCTACCCACTAGTCTGTTCGATGTAGTCTTCCACTCTACACATTCTTCCGCTCAGCTCATCCATCGCGCTCCGCTTCTTCATCCGTTCCCCGCACTCTGCATGCATTCCCCATTCATCCGTTCTACATGTTTATCGGTTCTACGCACTCACCCGGTCTGTGTAACTCATCCGCTCTAGGTGTTTGTCCGCTTTATCCCCTTGCATGCACTACACCTTCATCTGCTCTACGCAATCGCCTGCTCTCCGCACTCACCCGCTCCACTGCGCGTATTCGCTCCCCGCGCATATTCGCTCTATGCACTCATGCTTTTCACGCATTCAACAGCAATATCCTGTTCCATATATTCATCTCTATACTCATCTGTTTTATACCATCATGCACTCTATTCACTCACCCGCTCTATCCACTCACCCGCTTTATCCACTCATCCGCTCTATACATTCGCCAGGTCTGTACATTCATCTGCTCCAGCGATCTCCACACTCTCCGCACTTCCGTACTCATGCGCTATCCACACTCATGCGCTCTACATACTCATCCGCCCTACATTCTCTTCTGTTCTACACACGCAACCGGTTTGCACTCATCCGTTCTACACATTCATCTGTTTTACGCACTCCTGCGTTCTACTCACTTCTCTGTATTTATGCATTCATCCGTGCTACACACTCGTCCGTTCTACACACCAGCCGCTCTACACACCCATCCGCTCAACATGTTCATCCATTCTATACACTCATCCGATCTACATACACCTTCGATTTCCACACTCATTCGAACTATATAGTCATCTGTTCATCCACTCATGCATTCGTCCACTCAGCGCATTCATCCGTTCCACCTGCTTCATCCATTCTAACTATTTCCTCCACGCCATTCACTTTGTTCACTCCTCATGCATTATGTCCATTTCAGGAGTTTAAATCTCTTTACCCGTATGATTTACTCTTATTAACCATTTCATTGCTTTGATCTACTTTATTCGTTTGATTCTGTTTGTCCTTCTAATTTATATTAGGGGTTATTAGCTATCAATTTCTCGCATCAGGTAGTTTGTTGGATCGGTGTCATTGAGATGCTGTTAGTCTGTCTGGGTTAGTTTGGTACGGGTTGGTTTTAGGGGAAGAGCCAGGTTTTCAGCAGTTTGCGGAAAGACGTTAAATCTTCAGTTAGGCGGATGTGGGGTGGGAGTGAGTTCCATAGCGTGGGGGACAAGGCTGAGAATGATGATCCGCCTAACCTGACTGAGTTTGTCTTTGGTATGACTAGGAGGCCGGCTGAGCTTGATCTCAGGGTGCGTGGGGGGTGATAGGGTTTTAGCTTGTCTTGAAGATATTGAGGTCCGGTTTTATGCAGTGCTCGATGGGAGATGCATAAGGTTTGCAAAGTCACTCTTCGGGCTACTGGAAGCCAGTGCAGCGTCTTAAGGGCTGGGGAGATGTGGTCTCTTGGGCCGAGCGCAAGTAGCAATTTGGCTGCCGCGTTTTGTGCTCTTTGGAGTTTATTCAGTTGGTAAACGTGGACTCCAAGGTATAAGGTGTTTGTGTAGTCCAGTCTTGATTGATTGGACCGTGGAGAGTCTGTTGGGAAAGGAGAGATATGGAAAAATGTGCCTAAGGGTTTTAAGGTGATAGTGGCAGGACTTTGAGACGTTGACTTGGTGCAAGAGTATTTGGTCAGAGTCAAGGGTACATCCAAGATTTTTCACTGAGTGGAGGGGGTCGGTGAGTTGCCCATGGCGGATGGCTATGGTAGTGGGTGCGGAAGAAGTTCCGAGTTGTCACATACCATGATTTCCATTTTGGAAGGGTTTAACAAGAGGTGGCTTAGGGTCATCCAGAGTTCTATGTCAAGGAGGCAGGAAGCCAGGTCAGGAGGGGAGTTGGGTTTTGAGTTCAGGAGTTTTAGAATTAGTTGAGTGTCGTCGGCGTAGTTGTAACACAGGATGTTGTGTGAACGAATTATTGGTGGGAGGGTGATCAAGTAGAGATTGAACAGGAGGGCGGATAGGCATGCTCCTTGTGGGACTCCCGTGTCTACTGGTCGGGTTTGGGAGGTATAGGTGGAGAGTATCGTTATTTGGTACCTATCTTTGAGGAATGAAGCTATCCATTTAAGAGTGGTTCCACGAATTCCTAGGGAGTGGAGGCAGTCTAGGAGGATTGAGTGGTTGATTGTGTCGAAGGCGGCGATAGGGTCAAGAAGGATTAGTGTGGCGCATCCTGCTGAGTCTGCCGTCATTTTGAGGTCATCCCAGATTGAGGTTAGGGTGGTTTCAGTTCACTACAGATGGCACTACACTGCATCACCCTACACTCCCCAAAGACACACATCATATTTGCCTCAATTCCAACACCAGCCCCTTAAACCGCCGCCAATTCGTCATGGCCACTCACTGTTGCCAGAACCAACCCAAACTTTACAAAATTCCACCCACAAAAGACTTCTGGTGCGCAGTGCAGCAAATTGGACTGTCTATTCCTCTACGCATACGCACCCCTCAATTCTTCGACTTTGCAAAAAGCACCCTTTTCAACCATCATAGATCCCGCTTCACATATGCTCACCATGCTGGATACCACTCTTTGAGCAAAATAAGCAATTTTACATTCGAACTACTAGTCTAAAAATCCAATCCCAACACCACATCTCTTCTATCACTTAGTTCTGCATTCCAAAGGAAAGCACACCCTGCTCGCAGCCATCACCTGTTCAGCACAACTCCGAGCTTAAATTCCAAATAGTGACAAAAAGAGCTCCCAAAACACTGCCCCAGCATGCAACCTGAATGTTGGCCCACCTCAGCTCGATTCTGCACTCAGGACCACTATATAAAAGATATGTCTGTCCATCGCCGCTGTGAATGCTCATACAATGCCATTTTATGGTTGTATCCAGTATTCGCCAAACCATTTTGTACCAAATGTTTGCCATGAAAATGAAAGGTGGGTTTGGGTGTGGCAATGTGATATGGGGGCGAGAGGGTTTTGCCACATAGAACAAATAAGGCACCTTTGCCTACCTTGAAAGTATTTTATTTGAAATGCCAAATTTCTCAATAAGTACTAAAAATAAAATTCATGGGTCCCTTTCATTGACTGGCAATTGACTGGTACAGTGGGGCGGAATTATATAAAAGTTACGGTACATAAATCGCTATATAAATGCAAAATAACATAATGATCACACCAAAACAAAAAGAAAACAAAAAAAATTAAATCACAGGAAGCGCTTGGAACCTCGACAGACTAAGATTAGTGGTGGTGGATGATGCAGAATGCAACTGCCAACTGCCTCCCCATGGTGCAGGCATTAGCAGTCGGGTCGTTGCAAGCACGTGTAGCATACTGTCCAATACAAGGATAACCCAAGAGCCCATCAATTTAACTTAATGAATAGTTACCTGGAATAGCTGCGGCTTCTGGAGTATGAGCGCTGACGTCTATTGTGACTTTTATCTTCCACCAATCGTATCTTTCGGCCGTGTTTACTTCAGTACCATCCAGTTTATCCAATGTGCGCCTCATATCAGAGTAGGACTGAATCACTCCCTCATTCTTTTTAGATTTGTGCACATCAGCATAAGTCACTTCTCCTGCTTGGCGCATATATTCCTTCAGATCTTGCCAGATACTTTTCTTTGGCTACTGACTGAAAGGCCATACCCTTAGTTTGTTTTCAATATTTATGTTCATCCCAGTTTAAGTAGCGTAGGCACTAAGGCGGTTGAGTTGTTCTTGTAGTCCCATAACAAGGCTGTCTGTGTAGCCCAACAATTGAATTACTGTATCCCCAATCATAAGTGGATGCATGTTTAAATCCCTTAGTGCTGATGGTATTTCAGCCAAATATTGGTTACATAGGATAGGTTCTAAAATGCAACCCCGTTTGAGTCCAAGATAAGTGTGAATGCTATCAATTACTGCCCCTAGCCTTTTCAAATGAATTCTCACCCTGGTGTTCAAATGCATAGCAATAATCAGAGTGTCGAATTCAGCTATGAGAGTCATATCTATGGCTGGGTCAATAAAGCAATCTGACAAAACACATTCTTTGCAATTATCCGAGAATCCACAATGCAGGAGGAAACATAAAGTGCAAGAATATTATTGAACACTGTGTAAGTGAATAGAGTCAAGCACATATAATTATAATAATAATAATTAGGCTTTTATATAGCGCTACAAACCCTCAGGTATCTGAGCGCTGCTTATTATTACCCACGGTGTGTGGTGCTCATTTATCGACCTCGGAAGGATGAAAGGCTGAGTTTGGCCCCGCCGGGATTCGAACCTGCGTTAACAGGCTCTGCACGGGTGTCAAAGCGGGCGCTCTACTCGCTGTGCCACTTGACCGGTTTGTGTCCATGGCATATTCAGATGAGTATGCAATAGTAACAAGGACTTGTTTTAACGTGGGAGAGCAGCAGGATTTGGGAATAGCTTGGGATGCCTCTCCCCACTGACTGCACTTTAGGTCATCTGTGATGGGATGCACACATAATGTTACATATTGTTGCATTAACCAATTACGGTAGGCCAATTTCTATTTTAATTAGTATGCATAGGAAGGAGCCAATAGGATGTTTAGAATGTACTTACACCTAATGTCTACAATGTATACAAATGTATTCTAATTTTGCCTTTTTTTTCATTAAATACAACAGCCCAATGTGGGCGTATCACGTTTTCAGATGTCCAGTCTCACAAGGCACAATTGCAATAAACTGTGCTTTATTGCAATTTGTGCATCTCTTTTTTGTTTCCTGAAAATTACTAAGGGTCTACATCTGGTGGCCCAATGTGACATCCATGGCCTCCCGAGAATTGCAGGGACCCCTGCTGGATTTCCCAGCTGCAGCACCTCCCCTGCAAGCAGTTCATGCACACACCAGATGGAAAGGTGTGCAGATGTTGTGGTCTCTAAAGGTCTGCCTGGTTTCTGGCTGCTGGTTCACATTAAACATTAAACACCAATTCTGGTGCCAGGTCAGGTCTGTGCCGGCCATGTATGGGGACTCAGCATCGAGGTTTGGCATATAAAAAAGTGATTTTGTATTTTGTTAATCCATATGTGTTTGACAAATTATTGTGGGGAAGCTCCTCTTAGTGGGGAAAGACCATCCAATGTCATGTCATGCATCTAATTACACATTTGTGACATTGTTAGTCACCTGTTTTAAGAAATAGGGATGACACTATGTTTTTTATCTTTTTTAGACTGACTGCTGGCCCATATACGTTGAGAATAGGGCTGTGTGATTTCTCCATGGCCTACGTCCTGAGGACGGTCTTTGACCGAAACACGTGTTGACGCTTTTTGGTGTGAATCATTTGGTCTAATAGGATACCGGATGTACAACGACACCTGATACTATGGACTGGGTCACTGATAAATGTGTCAATTGAAAATAATTGGTGTAGCAATATTATCAATGCTTACTGGTTTAATTTTTGAGTTTATAGATGAAAGTTGGAATGAGTTCTGTATGTGGTTGTGAAAGAAGGAATGAAGTGGTTGTTTTTTTACTGAATTTTATGATGCAAAGATTGTTTTTTGTTATGAGTTTATTGATTAAAATTTGATATGTACTGAACTAATTTAGTGTCATCCCCATCTACTGGTCCATTTTCTGTTTGATTGTTTGTACTATACCTGAAGGATCAGGGATTTGAGTGCAGGTCTACCCCTTTATTTATAATTTGCTCTGCACAGCCCGTGGCTGCAGGGGCACGCACATAATAAGTGTAAGGAAGTAATTTTACTTTTTCAAAATGGAAAACGTGAATATCTTCTCGTTTACAGACGACCACTATTAGAAATTGTTAGAGGCACCACTGTCCCTTTTGGAGAGGGTCCAATTGCCGATAAAGAGGTCGCTACGAATGAAATTGAATTTTTTTTACAATAAATGAAAAAACTACCACGAACAGACCTGCATGGGCAATTTATG
Source organism: Ambystoma mexicanum (assembly GCF_040938575.1). NCBI lineage: Eukaryota > Metazoa > Chordata > Amphibia > Caudata > Ambystomatidae > Ambystoma > Ambystoma mexicanum. The sequence continues at coordinate 221,880,444 of NC_090930.1, forward strand.
TTGTAGTATCTGAAGTCCGGGATTATTCCTGAGGGCTTACAGGTCAAGGACATCCCGAGGATATTTGTTGACAACCCCAAATTTCCAATTTTTTTTGTGGGGTTGGCAACAAATGTTCTCGGGATTGGATTATATTGATCATTGAGACAGTTCAAGAGACCAAAAAGCAGGGGGAGGAGTTGGAAGTGCTGGAGAAGGCTTTCCTTGAAAGTACTACGGTTATTGATGCAAAAAACAACTCAAGGGTTTGGAAGAAGAAATTAAAAAGTTCAAAGATATGAATTTAGAAAGAAAAATTAACAAGTTAAAAAAAGATATTGCAAATTATAACGAAGAAAGAACTTACCCCTATCTAAGAAACGGATTCTTCACTGATCCCCCAGCGGGTGATTATAACTACTGAAGAAATAACCGATATTCCAATTTTTCTAATACATCCGGATCCTCAAGCGGATCAGACCCTGCCTTGAATGTGCAACCTGGTACCAGCACATGAGCGAGGAGTAGGGGTCAAAACCAACAACAGGTTTTTTTCAGAGGGGGACAATGAGGCAGACCCAGACATGGACAGCCACAGTACGGACAGGGGCAAGGGATGAGAACCAGACAGTGGTACTCCAATCAGTGAACCAAGGTATCCCTGATCAAATGCCCATCTTCAATTTATCTCTTTTTCATCTTGACAAATCAGATCTAGACCTGTTATCTAAAGGACTATCTTATGAACCCCACTATGAGAGCGGATGTTTTCAACACGGAACTGGAACTGCACAGATTCTTTAGAAATATACGGTTAAAATGTTTTTCGAGGTCTATCTTCCAGCCCATCCAAGTGAAAAGGGATCCCTCCCTGATGCAGTACCTAACATTAGTGGTCTAAAGATCAAATCCACCTTTGTTCCACCCCCTCACGCTTGCACACCTGAGATCATGGCTTTCGAGAATATTGTGCCTCGAGAAATACTCGAAGCCATTAAGACTAAGAACCATAAGCCTGATAATTTGACAAGAGAAGAGAGAAAAAGTCTCATGAAGTTGTGTAGTAAAGAATCTATCACTATAAAACCTGCTGATAAGGGGGGTGGTATTGTGGTACTTGACTCAGTGATGTATGAAGCTGAATGCATGCGATTATTGGGAGACAAGAAGTTGTACAAGAAATTAGAGAGGGACCCCACAGTGAGACTACAAGATGAAATAAAGAGTTTGACCAGTCATGCAGTACATGAACAGTGGATCAGTATTGAAGAAGGCTGCTTTCTGAATAAAACAGGACCGAAGAGGGCGGCCTTTTATATACTCCCTAAAATTCACAAAAATCCTACAAAGCCCCCTGGTAGACCCATAGTATCTGCCATTGACTTGCTGCTGGAACCGTTATCTGTCTATGAAAGACAAAGGAGAAGCTTCCATTCTTCTCCTCCTGAACTTATCTGCCACATTCAACCTGGTTGACCACAAAGTTCTGTGCAACCACCTAAAATCAGCCAGACAGAAGATCCATAAGAATCTTCTCACTCTCTTCAGCAACGGACCCAGTACCAATCACATGCAGAGTACCACAGGGATTATGTGTTTCCCCTACTCTGTATAATATATTTACCAAGCCCCTCTTCGATATACTTGACAATCTGCATGTCTCAAACCCCAACTATGCTGACAAAACCCAGATTCTCATCCCTATCCAAGGAGACTATGACAAAGATGTAGACCTGATCAATAAAATCTAGTTAATTATACAGACCTGGATGGCCACCCATGGATTATGTCTCAATGACAAAAAACTGAGCTCTTAATCGTGGGGTCCACCAACAAACTGAATAAACTCTCCCCTCGTTATAACTCCAACACTATTGATGGTATCAAGATCAAAGTCAATAAGGAAGTGAAAGCCATAGGTTTCTGCTTCGATCTGCACTCAACCTCAATAGGCAAGTAAACGCCACAGACACTGACACACAGCTACACCTGTAAATTGATCCACACATGCAAACCATTCCTGACCACTGAAAGCTGCACTAAGATAGCATGTGCACTAATATTATCCACATTGGATTACTGCAATACACTATATCTGGGTACTGGCAAACAAAACACCAACAAACTCCAGACACTCCGAAATAATGACTTAAGATCTGCCTTAGGCATCCCAAAATCGGAGCATATCTCCCACGAAAGACGTGCTATTAACTGGCTTGACATAAATGACAGAATTAAGCTCAAATCACTAAACATCACCCACAAATGCCTTACCGACATGGCTCCTATATACCTTAGGGATAGATTCACCAAATACACATCAGAACAACCCATCAGAAAGGCACAATCTAATAGCCTTAGTATACTCAACTTCAAACTCAAGAAAACAGGAGGCTCTAGCTTTCCAGTCAGGGCAGCTCAACTCTGGAACTCTATCCCCGACACCTTAATCGCACAACCCTCTTTCTAACCCTTTAAGATTAATATTAAGAGATGGCTGCACTCTTGTGACCGGTGATTGTATCTAACGTAAGAACCCTGGATGATCTAGTACATCATCACATGACCCTGTATAATGCACTCCATGTATGTATAGTACTGTATATATTCTGCAACAAGTTATGTGTATGAAAATGTCTTTGTAAATATCTTCTATTGTCCTTATTACCTGTAACCGTGAAACGTGTATAGTGCCCAGATGCCTGAGGGCCCGGTGTGCTCTATAAATAAATAAATAAACAATACAATACAATATATTGAGACAGATATTGAGCTACTGATAGCGGCAGTGCTTTCAGGTGCTTCTATGAATATTGCTTAGCAAGCTTTGTTGAGGTTGCCTAGCAAGACCTGGTGAGGCAGGTAATTGTTTTTTGAGGTGACTATGATATCTTGGAGAAGGTTGATCAGTCTTGAGTCTTGAGTAGATGTTGAGGTAATAAACATTATTGCTGCTTATTCATTAATGGCTTTTTGTATTTAAGTTTTTTGGGCATAGTGACCATACTGCTAGTCATGTTTATTTATTACTTATTTCCCATTATTAAAGATTTACTTCACACATGAGAGCATAAGAAGAATGCATTGAGTGTTCATTACTGAGTGTTTTGTTAAGAAGCATTTTAACATGAACTTTAAGAGTGGGGCGTCTATTAAATGTATTGTATATTGATGTGCTATGTAAGTTACATGTCTTGAAATACACGTATAAACGGTTACTGGAAGGTATGAGCAGTGGACTATCAATAACAAATAATGTGGCATTAGCAAACTCTCCTGTGCAGACAAATGAGTAGCAGCCATCTACTGCAGGTTTTTTTTTCCTGTTCTCTTTACTGATGCACAGTGACAGGTACATGCTCCTCCACCCACAGCCCCTGGGGGGTCTTGGACACTCCCCCGGGGATGGAGGGGGGCACTGGAAGTGGGGTGATAAGAATCATTAAAATCACAGCAATCCACAAGCATCCAATGACCAGGACCATGTACTTATAGCTTCACCAGGTTTTCTTATTTCTGAGACTGCCCTGCTGCAGCAACTATTTTTTTGTCTTGAGATTTGATTGATTGGCTACATGAATACCAAACAAATACAGATTGCTCAGTGTACGGAAGGCATGGTATCAAAGTAAGACAGACACAAGTGATCACAGTTCAAGGGTGTTTGTTAAAGTGTATAAATGGGTGAGAAACAGGCTTAATCTAAACCTAAATCTAAGATGGGAGCAAGCTACCACCATCAAATAATAATAATACAGTCCTAGTGGATCTAGTCAAATAAAAACAGCCTGTACTAAGAAAACCTATTGGCAACCAGGGACGTCATTTAGAAGTCACCAGAAGTCGCAACTGTGACCTGTGTGGTCTCCCTTGTGACCTCTAAAAAATAAAATGAAAAAAAGAAGTTTCTTTTTTTTTTTGTAATGCAAGCTCCTGGGCTATAGCCAGCACCATGTGGCTCTTTACTTCAGGAATGGCTGGCTTTCTTCTTCAGGACCCTTAAAAAAAAGAAGAAAAATAAGGACAGGGGGCGCCACAGGTGTACCACATTAAGCAGTGACCCTAAATAAGAAAGAATAGGAATACCAAATAATGTGTCTTTCTGGAATTCTATACAATATTTGCTAGACTCATTAAAGGATTATTTCAGGTACACTTCAGGAGGTGAGTCACTGATTTAGTCTGTTCTTAAATGCCTCAACTTAGCCTTTCATCCTTCTGAGGTTGATAAATGAGTACCAACAGAGGTTGGGTGATATAGGGTGCATATTTTTTCTTTACAAAGTGCTTAAGCGTAAGTGCTATATAATAAAACATCATTATAATTTGTTCATGGATGTCTGCTTGTATTCACAGTAATTTCGTAATATGGGCCTATACACACTGATCTTAATGATACATATGGTGATGCATTCTTGTATGAAATGTACATCACATTATAGTGATATTGTAACCATATTTTTCGTAGTGTACAATGATATGTGATGCCACTTCCTGTTTTGTCAACAGGTGAAAGGTCGTGTTCCATTGCTTCTCGTGATATCACTTCGGGGTTGGGTCAAATGCCATCACTTCCTGTGATGTCATCAGGGGTTAAGGGTCATGTGATGTCACTTCCGCTACCCCTGGCATTTTGGTGAAATGACATCCCTGTTGGCAATCCTTGCCGCTATGCCACAACATAGTGTGGGATAGTGTTCACAAGAATAGAAAGAAGTATTCACAAATGATAAGTCAGGATGTAATGGCCGGGGTCTCCCTTCCCCAGGTTTTAGCACTGGACTAGACGTGATTCTTGAGCGCAGCACCCTCCTGGATTTTTCCAGCACGAAATTGCAGTTCCTTTTCTCAATATCAAGAGATTCTGTGTCCAAATCTCTTTCATCCAAAGTCTCTTGCTTCAGAGGCCATGATATGCCAAAAACAACAAAACAAAAGTTCCTTCTACTTATCATTAAGTCAGGTGATTACTCTTCATCCTTGGATCCTCTTCAGCCGGGCTTGCATCCTTCTCTCAATGTTAGCCTCCCTCAGTCAGACTCAGACCAACAAATTTCAACATCTCATCAGAAAGGGCAGGGTCCAATCCACTCGCTTTCTCTTGGCATCCCTCCGTCGGGTTCACATTTGCCACTGTTTATATTTCAGCAAAATGCATTCTAGACCCCTTAGGTTCGTTTACCTAAGTCTGGGTCTCAGCCCCCAGTCAGGCTTTCTCTAAAGCTCCAGTCAGGCTCTCTCTAAAGGCTCCATTCAGGATTTCTCTAAAGCCCCCAATCAGACTTCACACAGTTGGTTCATACAATGTTCTAGAGTGTGTTAGGGTTTACCCAAATTCGCAGGCATCCCTCAGTCGGGTTCACGTCTGCCTCCACACTGGGTCAAAACTTCTACAATGTGTCAAGGACTTTTGATTGTACAAGGGGTTTGGCTTGACCCTTGTATGACCACCTCGACACCTCACGCCGGCCTTCCCTATGGCCTCTTGGTACTTGTTGTTTCTCCTGGTTTGGGATAGGGGGCACAAGACAGAGACCTTCGAATGATATCCCACATGGCACCGGAGCACGCTGTCTCTGGTGCCAGCTTGTTTCCCACTGTCTACAGTATCTCCCTCTGCCGGGCTCAGACGTCTCTCACAAAGTTCTCAAAGATCTCCCTCCACCGGGCTCAGACCCCTCTCACAAAGTTCACAATCTTCAAAAAGGGTTATGGGACTTCCAGTCGTAGAATGAACTGTCAGGATTTTGCTCCCACTTTTCAGCTCACCAAAACAGCATTTGGCATTGGGAGCTGAAGGAGTTAAAGGTGGATACTGTTCAGAGGTCAGGGTCTCTTCTGATGAAATTCAGAGACCTGGGTTCACCTGACTGGCCCATGGGGAGGAGTCTTGCTGTGGGTACTGCCAGGCAACCCCAGCTGCCCTTGGACTTGCCTTCTCGAGGTAAAGCTTCCTCTGCACAGTGCAGTCTCTCCCGGACTCACAGGGCCAGTGTCAAGGTGTTTTTCTCCTCATCCATGTCTCCCAGGGTCTTTGCAGCTCTTTTGGTCTTCCTCTGGCTTTGTGCACCTTCCAGTATCCCCTACTTACTCAAAGTATGCTTTCCTTCCCCGCCTTATATACTGCCTGGGAGTAGTGATTGGATCCAGGTGTGAGTGGTTGCATGGGAATGGCTGACCCTGCCTGTCCTCGTTACCGAGACAACATGGCGGTCGTCCATAGGAGTCAATGGTCCAGGTATTCCTATGGGTAATCCTCATTCCTCCATGTGCTTCCTTTTCTTCCAGTATTTGAAAGACAGGGTGAATGGAGGGGATTCTGGGAAATGTAGTGAGGTGCAGATTTTGGAAGAAAGTTGGCTGAATAATTATTGAAAGTCTTGTCAACAAGAAAACAGGGATTATGGGTTTTGTAGTGCTCCATTGAAGAGGATGGAAGGTTATTGTCAGAAAAGGGGCAACAGATGTGTTGTAGTGAATAAAGGTGTTTTACCCTGCCTTTTCTTAAAGGGAAGCACTGGGTTAGGATGGTACTGTGGTGGCAATATCCCATGAATAGGAACAAGATGGGTATCCACTACATCACGGACATGGGGGAAAGTACTAAAGCAAATATCAAGAAGAAGACATGTCACATGGAATTGAATCTTACATCTTAAAGGATTACCATTCAATCCTGCATCCAATTTGTTTATCACTTTGGATGTTGAATCTTTGTACTCCAACATCCCTCAGCTTGAATCCCTTCCGATCAGGAAAGAAATTCTCAAATCAAGAAGTGATCCTCAACTCATCGTTAGTGAGTTTCTCATTGAACTTTTGGAGATTGCACTAACCAAGAACTATTTTAGTTTCAAGGAATCATTTCTTTTTGCAGATCATGTGTACTGCAATGGGGGTGGCCTTTGTCCCCAATTACGCAACTCTATATATGTGGTTCTTTGAAAAAACTTTCATCTTAGACGATTCCAATCCCTTTAAACATTCCAAGATATACTATAATCAGGTATATTGATGATATCATCATTGTTTGGGACAAAAACAAGGGTAACCACAAGGGATTTCTTGCATGGATCAATGCCTTGAACATCCATCTATGGTTTACCATGGCTGCCAGCAATTAGTCTATACCTTTTTTGGACCTCCTAGTCAAGACAAAGGATAGACTAATTGTCGTGGATCTGTATCGCAAGATTATGGACAGAAATACCATTATTCACTTCACCAGTTTCCACCCCCAGTCTCTACGTTTCAGTATTCATTATGGCCAATTTTTGAGTGTCAGACGGAACTTTACCAATAAGGGGGATTTTTCTATTCAAGCAGATATAAAAGAGTAGATTGCTCAGTAGGTTCTATCCACCACATGTACTTAGACAATGCTGCAAGAGGGCTAGGAATCAACATCGAGATATTTTACTAGCAAAGAATCTCAAAGAAAGCTTGCTCAATTCACGAATGGTGTGTGTTATGACCCTTAGCACTCATCATTATGCCATCAAAAAGGCTATCTGTAAATACGGGCCTTTGTTGCAATTTAATAATCCCGTGTTGCAATTTAATAATCGCTCTCTGGGGCCTCTGTTGCAATTTAATAATTCCTCTCTGGAATATCCCATCTATGCTTTTAAAAAAGGCTGAAATTTGAAAAAATGTCTATCTAAAGCTGACAGAGCAAGGGTTAAACAAGGTCCAAAGACCATCTCTGCCTTTGGAGTTCTAAAAAGATTTTACATGTGGTTATTGTTGCCAATGCAAGACCTCCACGGTATGCAGCACAGTCATCATCAACAAGAGACGTTGGACCCTTAAAAAACATATGACCTGTAATTCTAAGAATGCCATATATGTTATTATTTCTCCATGCTCTCAATCATATATAGGCAAAACATTTAGACCGGTTAAATTTAGAATTACAGAGCACAAGTCCAAGATCTGGGCCAAATGTTTGACATTACTGTTTGTCTGCCACTTTATTGAAATAAACCACAGTTGTGATGAACTCAGATGGTGGGCTCTTGAATTAATCAGGGGTGTAGACTTGCATTCCATCGCTAACAGGCTATCCCAGTGTGTACAATGGTGGATGTATAATACACAAAGTTATCAAGTGTAACCTAATCTTCAGGAGGAATGGTTGTCCTGTTTTTGACTGGACCACTTAGTTGCATTTATTTACATGGGGCATTCTTTCCTGCTTATTCCAATTTTGAAGCAGGCTATACTGCTTTATTTGTATGACAAACTGTGCAGGACAGGCTAGCCATTCCACCCCCATTGTTGTGTGCATACATTTGTCACAAATTCCGAGGTGAATTTCCCAGTTATCCTAAACACTTTAACGTTGTCTTTGTTGATGATCACAACATTACTCATGCATGTCAGACTGCCGGGATGCTAGCACGGTTCTAATTCCTGTGCGTAATGATAGACTCGTCCTTCAAAGGGAACTGCACCTTAACTCCCACTATTACTGTTGGGTAGCCGGATTGGCATAGCAGATTTGCTACGAGGTCTATACTGCGAATGTTTCAGGTCAAACTTATAACCATTGAGTTGGAGCATCAGAGGGCGTCGATGCTCTATGTGGGTGTATCACCGAGTCCTGATTATTAAGTGCTCCGCTAGGTACACCTCCTCGTCTGACGCGTTGCCTGTCGACCCGTAACCGCCTGTATTCAATCCCTGCGTTGGGCCATCTCCACGTCCTTACCGGCGTCTGATGTTCCAATCCGTGTTCGTATCTCTCTAATGAGAAAACCAACTTTTGGACTTCCTTTATGTCCTTTAGTTGCAGTAAACTGTATTATATACCTACTATCTAAGGTCACATTTTCAACCAATAATGTTTCCTGTAAAGCAAGAACATGGAATTTGGAGATGTTATCTATCCGACCATCATCTCCAGTATAGTGTGAGAATCATAGGGAATTCCATGATAACATAGGCACATTGGCTAGGGTCTCCTCTGAACCTGTGGCTGCAGAATCATAGGTAACCGCTGCCAATTGAGTAATTCAGGAACATTTATTTTAATTTGCAAATGACTATTTTCAAAGGTGTACTCGTTCATAGTGGTTGTATGTGGCAGGGAATTGTGAGTTGATAGTGTGAACAACTAATCTTGAATTCACGTCTGCTCAGTGCAACTTTTCTACCAGTACAATCGTACACCAATTTGCCAATTTCAGCATCAAATGTCAAAACAAAAGTCTAAAACAGAGGAGTAAAAATGCACCACAGAAGTTGGAAAACGTGTGTCCTCTAATATCTCTATGATAGCAATATCTTCTGAAACAACTGCTAGAAGCGGAAAAATATTGTGAAAGAGATTTAAAATGCTCTACTGATTTAGACGATGCTGATTACTAAGGCATGATAAACTCTGTACTTTTAAACTAAGCCTTTCATATTCACATTTATTTTCACGTTACCAATCATAACTTCACGAGAAAAGTGTGTTGAATTTACACTAACATTGTCCCTTAGATTAGAAGCATGCGACAGGATTGTTTTCAAATGAGTGGGTGTCTCAAATACGACCTTGTGAAAGATCTGTTCCAGTCGTTGTGGCTTTTAGTGATCATATTGTGTTACTTACAACAGCTTGCATCTCAGATGGAGCAATGTAGAAAGTTGAGGATTTTTGGCCAAAAAATAATGAACATCCTATTTACTCGATACTGTTGCTCTGCATGACTTGGTAGTGGGGATGTTATGTGTTTTGTCCGGGGGCGTAGACAGGGTAGGGCCTGAGCGAACAAGGCCCACCCAAAGTCTGTAAATGCGCTTTGAAACACTCGCCTTGTGTATAGGCACTTTAAAAAAAAAAAAACATTACCAACATTACCTACGCAGCAGCTCTGTGTGGGAAGTTACAAATGTTAAGGTCACTGGGCTGGGCCCAACAATATTAGCTTCAGGCCCCATTAGTTAGACAATCCTGGCTGTACGTCTGGCTTTATCCAAATCATTCTTTTTTGAGTTGTCACTTTTTTTTCTTCTTTTTTTACTCTGCTTATTGAAGTTGACTTGTCTAATGTCAGTTCTTCTATCAATAAGCTCAATGTCAAAATGGCTACCTTTATTAGAGATGACTAAAGATGTCAAAGAACTGCCAAGCATATTTATGATTTGTTTAAAAATTCTTCTTAAAATTAACTACGTTTGATCTTGTTGGAATTTCGGCTTCTTTTCCTTTTTCTGACTTTTACCAATTTAATATAGTCACAATTATTGCGGGGCAGCTAAGGATCCTCTGGAACAAAAATACGACAGTCACCCTGGAGGTTCGATGGACCAGCCTCCCAACTAAGATAATCGCTTCCCACTCCTAAATAGCTCGATTCCCAGTCCTGGTCACAAGAGCCTATATGTGTAAAAGGCAGATTATACATTTGAGTATCAGAAACTATAATGATGGAAGTGTCTAAGTTACCGGTAACATAGATGAAAGTCGATCATTAATGCTATTTATTAGGCTGGTATGTGTGGTTACAGTACTGTTCAATTATTCACATAATTTAACTAAAGAATTAAAAGGCATTCTAATGGCCGAAATTGTGTAGTTAAGGAATTACACTCAAGTCCAGTTCCTCCCAAAATCAAAGGATTGGCAACTGGCTCGAAATTAGATAAACATGAGCCTTGAAATGTTTCCTCATCGATTAAAAATTCAAAGAAAAGTGGTAACTGGGGGGAGTACACAGTAAGCTTTTGTCTTGTAGAAATCCTCTAGTGTTATGCATATTAACTGCATCCATTATTACTTTCTTATACCCCCAAGTCGTAATAAATGTGTTGGTTTGCGACTGTGTAGTGGTTGAGTCAAGAGGATCTTCTATGGGTATGAAAGTTGCAGTCGATGCATTGGTGTGTGGCTGTGTAACGTTCGCATCAAGATGAACACCCAAAGGTACCAAGTAATTGTTATCAGTTTTCAGGTCACAGGTGGAGATGGGGTTAAATATTGAACAATCTCATCAGTCAGTTTATTCCCCAGACAAACTAAAGTTGATATGTGATGGGATTCCAAGGGAGTCATTAAAGTCACCACCACATCGTTCCCCAAAGGGAAATAGTTGGTGATTTTAGTATCAGAAGCTACGACATACATCGGGGATGAGGGAGCTTTGATAATCTGGCGGTTAAACTTTATGATGCCTCAGATCATAGTTGAAGACCCTCTTTATGAGGATGCAAAGGGGCGGTTCAATGGGCAACAGACCAGCAGTCGCGGCCACAGAAAAGGCGCATTGTATCAGTAGTTTAGTCTGCAGGAAAATCAGGTGTGTAAGCATGCTTTTTCTCTGCGGCCATTTGTGGAATTCATGAAAGAGCCCTGAGTGGATTAGACTAGGTGGTACAGGACATTTGTGGAATAGTCCGGCATTTGCTGCCATAGATGCCACCTCCACGATGATAAGAAAAAGGGCTACATGTATTACATACAGGAACAGAAAAGCAACAGGGGCAGCATTGCACAACAGTGTCCATTGAAATAGTGTGCTTAATCTTAGGGTCTCCAGCATCAACTTCTTTTTCAAACTGAACTATCAAGGCTACCATGAGGTTTTTTAAATCGTGGCTGTGCCTACAACACACTTGCAAAGCTGTAAAGTGGCCTGGGGGTGATAGTATGGGCACAGGTCACTAATGTTTTATGTCAGGCATGTGACAGATGTTAAACAGTTTATTGTTTGATGAATAGCGCACATATCATGTATTTTGTGAATAGGGTTGCCACTGCTTAACCCCAATTCTCTCACTGTCTGGTTCTCTGACCACCCTATATGCACATGTTTTGTTCCTCCACATTCAGTGTTTTACATTTTAAAATCTTGGGACATTATTTTTACTGGAGCCATGTGTCACTATGATTACTCTGCAGAGGGAAGTGGGAATTTAATGCTTAACCACAGATACAAAAAATGCTGTATTTTCACGTATTGGTTAAGTTTACAATGCATTTAGCAACAAAGCCATTTTCACTGCTTGAATATATTGATAGGAATGCAGGTGTACATGTTAATTGCTGCTTCCTTCCATTCATTGACCACTGAAATTACTTTTTTCGCATGGTCAATTGGCAGCAAACGTCTTTGGAAAGTACCTCTGACAAAACGTTGTGCAGCCACCCATCAGCTCAGCCTTGTTCTGGTTGTTTGAAGACACTTTAAATAAACCTAGTGTTGCAACTGCACCATTCTGATTAGATTTAGGTACACAGGGGAATGTTCTGTTTTTCAGAAGATATTGAGATATACCTTTGGGTGCACTACACACAACTCTGACTACAGGTATAGGAAACCCAACCTTTGATATAAGCTTGTACTACTCCGTTTTGGTAGCTTGTTGGGCAGCCAGGCTTATCTGAAGAGGGGTCAATGTGAGATGTAGGGGAGTTACACAGAGATTCACAGTGACAAGTATTCAAATAAACACTTCCACACAATGTTTCTTGAATAAATAATTATTAATTTATTTATCAGTCAGTTAGAGTGAGCCTTCTTCAGAAGGGAGCAATATAAAAGTAACACTGAAATGCACTTCAAAACACACAACCTTAGTTTCTCAATCAGTAAAGTCCCTTTTGGAATGGCCCACAGACACAACCAACACCCTCAGGTGACTTCAATAGCTAGTTTGCTGGGGACATTAATATCGTACTGTTTGCATTTAGCATACTGTTGAAGTTGGTAAAAGGAAGAGGTTATAAGAACAACAGGAGACCACACATATTCTTAAGCAGGCACATACTTTTGGATCCCCTAAGCAGAGTCATTCAGTATAATAGGCTAGGCCAAAGTCAATGGGCACAAGTCTTATATAGGATAAAACACTTCTAGCAAGTAGGAAAGTCTTTGCACAGTGTTTTAGAAGTCTTTGAAGAAAAGAAGAATCAAATGAAGGGCCACAAGCTGATTATATTTGTGAGTGGTAGAAGATGAAAGCAACTGAGAGGTACGTTCTCTCAGACTTTACAGTACCTTTGTATTGAAGAGAAAATGCACCAGATGAATTCTGTTCCTGTGCAGCTCTGCAGATCTCACTGTTCCTGGGACTCAGTCGTGGGGACAAGAGGGAGGACTTCTGGGGGCTCCCGCACTGCAATGGGACGGTCACCACTCGCAACCGGCAATCTTTCCAACAAGTGGTACTTCAGTGTTTCAGCTCCTCGGGACAACCACAAATAGCAACACAGTGGTTTCTGGCTGTCGAGATGGATTTTCCTTACTTCTGGGGTCTCACACTCTGTAGAGGGGGCTGAGGATCAGTCAGTACTGCTTCCTGGGAGTCTGGAAGATCTTCCTGGAGCTCTTGGCTAACTTAAAAGCAACGCACAAAATCTGGTGTTCCTCTACCTAGCTATTCGGTTTCCAGCAGCAACTCTGTTGAAATTCAACAAGTTCTGAGAAGGATGTCTAGGTGGCTTACTTTGGAGTTGTTTGGTCCCACCAACTCAAGGGGAGAAGTTGTCCTTGCAGGGGCTTCTCTGTCAATACAAATTTGGAGTTTCAGCACAGCAGCAGGGCTACACCGGGCAAACCAATGGTCCAGGAGTTGCAGCAGGCGTCCTCTTCAAGTTCTTCTCTGGTTCCTTCGTCCAGTGGTCGACTCTACCTTCCAAGCCAAAAGCCTCGCCTTTTATACAGTTCTCTCCCATTCATTCCAGCCGAGCTGTCAGCCACCCAGCAGGCTGGCTGTCCTTGCCAGACAGTCAGCTAGCCAATCACCACAGAGTGCATTTGGGTTTCCTAGGAGACTAAGCCCAGGGAGTTTCTGGCACCTCCCTCACTTCCTGCCCACCCCAGACACCCTGGAGTCAGAGGCGCGCTTCACTCGTGAAACCCGCCAAAGGAAAAGTGAACAATGGGACCAAACCTGGATTGGCGTGCAGAGTAAATCTCAAGAAGAACCTTTCCACAAAGAAATGGTGAAAAAAGAAGACCGGGGCAATTTTGACAAAAATGGCACCCTTGGGTGCTTTACTGCTGCTGCGAACGCAGCCCGTGGTAAATGCACAACAAAGTAGTTAAAGCCATACCACTGCGACCACCCATTCAGTGAGAAAAGGGTAACATAAAAATGTTACATGAGAAGCTAGACGAAGGGGATACTAGGTAACCCCTCCAGCACCCTCTTGTAAGATAGTGTGTGTTGGGTCTAGAAAGTTACAAATGTAAGTGAAGTCAATTTCACTTTACTACTCTGGGAAACAGTAGTCTATCCCAGAGAAAGTATTTAAACCTTTGGGAACTCTGAAAGACTTCCCTGTGCCACTGTGTGACACAATGTAAAAGACGATGGCTATGGAATTTATCAGACTCCACAACAAAAAATCACATTAAAATACATGAGAGAGTGGGAAAAAGGGTCTCACTCTCTCCAGGTAAAAAAAAAAATGAAGTCCTCAAAATCCAGCAAAGTTGCTGGGGTCTCTAAGGTGGAGGGAATTAGCACATTTCTGAGAATTCTCCCTGACAGTATGCAGTGAACATAAATATGCAGGGCCCGCATAAAATGTTCTCCTTGAAGACTCCTGTCTCCATTATGGCTTCAAAGATGTCCATAGCCTTGAGCCAAGCGTGGGGTTGCCATCCTCCAGACATGATCCTTTGCCAGATTGTGTGCTATGGTGTACTAGGCACATTACATTGAATGGATGTATTATTGGTGCGATCTATTCTTCTGATACAAGTGAATCCAACAATGGGTCACCCCTATTATTATCTACAGAAAGGAGGTCTACTCACAGTCAGGGGGAACATAACACTCTCTATAAAGATATATAGTAGGTCGACCTGCCTATCATGTATGAACAATGTTTATGTTTATTAAATTTATATAGCGCTTTAAGCCAAAGCGCTTTACAATATAACAACAGGTACAAAAGTGAGAGAAGCATATTTACAAACATGAACAGGTCATTAGAACAATAAGTAGAACTATTTACAAGGGGGGGAGAGAGTGGGGGGAGGGTAGAAGAGGGGGTAGGTGAAGGGAGTTACGGTGTAGAATTTGAGGTGGGGGAGGAGAAGGGGGTGAGGGGAAGGGTAGGGGAAGTGATCTGGTGTCCTCATTGCCCTTAAGTAGTATTTGTTACCAATTTAAGGTCAGAGGGGAAGGAGAGAGGATGGGGCGGAGGGGTCAGGGAAAGGGAGGGGGAGTGATCTGGTGTCCTCATTGCCCTTAAGTAGTATTTATTGCGAATTTAAGGTCAGAGGGGAAGGAGAGAGGATGGGGAAAGGAGGGAGGAAAGGGTAGGAGGGGAGGGGTAGGGAAGGGCAGTCAGGGGGGGAGTGTAGAAGATGGGCTTTCAGGGAGTGGCAGAAGGATGAGTAGGTGGGGGTGGGGTGGAAGGAGAGCGAGAGGGAGTTCCAGTGGAGGTGGGCCAAGAGTTGGAAGGAGCGGAAGCGTGAGGAGGCACATGGGGCTGAGGGTACAGTGAGGAGGTAGAGAGCAGGAGGGGGAGCAAAATGAGAGGAGAGAGGAAAGGTAGGGGGGCACCAGGTCATGGAGAGATTTGAAGACAAGACAAGACAGAGGAATTGACATTTCAGTTGTGAGAGGAAGGGAAGCCAGTCAAGTTGAGAGAGAGAGAGGAAGAAATGGAGTCACGAGGGCCGAGGAGACATAGAGTAGGGATTGAGGAGTGGTAGATGGATTTTAGGGGAGTTAGGTGAGAGAGTGGGAGTCCAAAGAGGAGAGAGGAGCAGTAGAAGAGGCGGGAGAAAATAAGAGAGGAGATTATGAGTTTGGAAGCATGGAATGTGAGAGAGGGGCGGATCTTGCAGATGTTATAGAGGTGGTGGCGACAGGCTCGAGAGGTTAGTGAGATGTGGTTAGAGAAGAAGAGAGAGGAGTGGAGGTGGAGGCCGACGTTGCGGGCATGGGAAGATATGGGGAGGTTGGAAGGTGGAAAGTAGATGATGGGAGGGGGGAAGGGGAGAGAGTGTTAGGCGGGAAGAAAAGCACCTCCGTCTTGTCAGTATTGAGGGAAAGAAAGTGGGATGACATCCAATATTTTATGGCTGTCTCACCCATGTCTTCACAAACAGGTGAATCAGGTCCATGACAGAGACCTTCGAATGATATCCCACATGGCACCGGAGCACGCTGTCTCTGGTGCCAGCTTGTTTCCCACTGTCTACAGTATCTCCCTCTGCCGGGCTCAGACGTCTCTCACAAAGTTCTCAAAGATCTCCCTCCACCGGGCTCAGACCCCTCTCACAAAGTTCACAATCTTCAAAAAGGGTTATGGGACTTCCAGTCGTAGAATGAACTGTCAGGATTTTGCTCCCACTTTTCAGCTCACCAAAACAGCATTTGGCATTGGGAGCTGAAGGAGTTAAAGGTGGATACTGTTCAGAGGTCAGGGTCTCTTCTGATGAAATTCAGAGACCTGGGTTCACCTGACTGGCCCATGGGGAGGAGTCTTGCTGTGGGTACTGCCAGGCAACCCCAGCTGCCCTTGGACTTGCCTTCTCGAGGTAAAGCTTCCTCTGCACAGTGCAGTCTCTCCCGGACTCACAGGGCCAGTGTCAAGGTGTTTTTCTCCTCATCCATGTCTCCCAGGGTCTTTGCAGCTCTTTTGGTCTTCCTCTGGCTTTGTGCACCTTCCAGTATCCCCTACTTACTCAAAGTATGCTTTCCTTCCCCGCCTTATATACTGCCTGGGAGTAGTGATTGGATCCAGGTGTGAGTGGTTGCATGGGAATGGCTGACCCTGCCTGTCCTCGTTACCGAGACAACATGGCGGTCGTCCATAGGAGTCAATGGTCCAGGTATTCCTATGGGTAATCTTCATTCCTCCATGTGCTTCCTTTTCTTCCAGTATTTGAAAGACAGGGTGAATGGAGGGGATTCTGGGAAATGTAGTGAGGTGCAGATTTTGGAAGAAAGTTGGCTGAATAATTATTGAAAGTCTTGTCAACAAGAAAACAGGGATTATGGGTTTTGTAGTGCTCCATTGAAGAGGATGGAAGGTTATTGTCAGAAAAGGGGCAACAGATGTGTTGTAGTGAATAAAGGTGTTTTACCCTGCCTTTTCTTAAAGGGAAGCACTGGGTTAGGATGGTACTGTGGTGGCAATATTCCATGAATAGGAACAAGATGGGTATCCACTACATCACGGACATGGGGGAAAGTACTAAAGCAAATATCAAGAAGAAGACATGTCACATGGAATTGAATCTTACATCTTAAAGGATTACCATTCAATCCTGCATCCAATTTGTTTATCACTTTGGATGTTGAATCTTTGTACTCCAACATCCCTCAGCTTGAATCCCTTCCGATCAGGAAAGAAATTCTCAAATCAAGAAGTGATCCTCAACTCATCGTTAGTGAGTTTCTCATTGAACTTTTGGAGATTGCACTAACCAAGAACTATTTTAGTTTCAAGGAATCATTTCTTTTTGCAGATCATGTGTACTGCAATGGGGGTGGCCTTTGTCCCCAATTACGCAACTCTATATATGTGGTTCTTTGAAAAAACTTTCATCTTAGACGATTCCAATCCCTTTAAACATTCCAAGATATACTATAATCAGGTATATTGATGATATCATCATTGTTTGGGACAAAAACAAGGGTAACCACAAGGGATTTCTTGCATGGATCAATGCCTTGAACATCCATCTATGGTTTACCATGGCTGCCAGCAATTAGTCTATACCTTTTTTGGACCTCCTAGTCAAGACAAAGGATAGACTAATTGTCGTGGATCTGTATCGCAAGATTATGGACAGAAATACCATTATTCACTTCACCAGTTTCCACCCCCAGTCTCTACGTTTCAGTATTCATTATGGCCAATTTTTGAGTGTCAGACGGAACTTTACCAATAAGGGGGATTTTTCTATTCAAGCAGATATAAAAGAGTAGATTGCTCAGTAGGTTCTATCCACCACATGTACTTAGACAATGCTGCAAGAGGGCTAGGAATCAACATCGAGATATTTTACTAGCAAAGAATCTCAAAGAAAGCTTGCTCAATTCACGAATGGTGTGTGTTATGACCCTTAGCACTCATCATTATGCCATCAAAAAGGCTATCTGTAAATACGGGCCTTTGTTGCAATTTAATAATCCCGTGTTGCAATTTAATAATTGCTCTCTGGGGCCTCTGTTGCAATTTAATAATTCCTCTCTGGAATATCCCATCTATGCTTTTAAAAAAGGCTGAAATTTGAAAAAATGTCTATCTAAAGCTGACAGAGCAAGGGTTAAACAAGGTCCAAAGACCATCTCTGCCTTTGGAGTTCTAAAAAGATTTTACATGTGGTTATTGTTGCCAATGCAAGACCTCCACGGTATGCAGCACAGTCATCATCAACAAGAGACGTTGGACCCTTAAAAAACATATGACCTGTAATTCTAAGAATGCCATATATGTTATTATTTCTCCATGCTCTCAATCATATATAGGCAAAACATTTAGACCGGTTAAATTTAGAATTACAGAGCACAAGTCCAAGATCTGGGCCAAATGTTTGACATTACTGTTTGTCTGCCACTTTATTGAAATAAACCACAGTTGTGATGAACTCAGATGGTGGGCTCTTGAATTAATCAGGGGTGTAGACTTGCATTCCATCGCTAACAGGCTATCCCAGTGTGTACAATGGTGGATGTATAATACACAAAGTTATCAAGTGTAACCTAATCTTCAGGAGGAATGGTTGTCCTGTTTTTGACTGGACCACTTAGTTGCATTTATTTACATGGGGCATTCTTTCCTGCTTATTCCAATTTTGAAGCAGGCTATACTGCTTTATTTGTATGACAAACTGTGCAGGACAGGCTAGCCATTCCACCCCCATTGTTGTGTGCATACATTTGTCACAAATTCCGAGGTGAATTTCCCAGTTATCCTAAACACTTTAACGTTGTCTTTGTTGATGATCACAACATTACTCATGCATGTCAGACTGCCGGGATGCTAGCACGGTTCTAATTCCTGTGCGTAATGATAGACTCGTCCTTCAAAGGGAACTGCACCTTAACTCCCACTATTACTGTTGGGTAGCCGGATTGGCATAGCAGATTTGCTACGAGGTCTATACTGCGAATGTTTCAGGTCAAACTTATAACCATTGAGTTGGAGCATCAGAGGGCGTCGATGCTCTATGTGGGTGTATCACCGAGTCCTGATTATTAAGTGCTCCGCTAGGTACACCTCCTCGTCTGACGCGTTGCCTGTCGACCCGTAACCGCCTGTATTCAATCCCTGCGTTGGGCCATCTCCACGTCCTTACCGGCGTCTGATGTTCCAATCCGTGTTCGTATCTCTCTAATGAGAAAACCAACTTTTGGACTTCCTTTATGTCCTTTAGTTGCAGTAAACTGTATTATATACCTACTATCTAAGGTCACATTTTCAACCAATAATGTTTCCTGTAAAGCAAGAACATGGAATTTGGAGATGTTATCTATCCGACCATCATCTCCAGTATAGTGTGAGAATCATAGGGAATTCCATGATAACATAGGCACATTGGCTAGGGTCTCCTCTGAACCTGTGGCTGCAGAATCATAAGTAACCGCTGCCAATTGAGTAATTCAGGAACATTTATTTTAATTTGCAAATGACTATTTTCAAAGGTGTACTCGTTCATAGTGGTTGTATGTGGCAGGGAATTGTGAGTTGATAGTGTGAACAACTAATCTTGAATTCACGTCTGCTCAGTGCAACTTTTCTACCAGTACAATCGTACACCAATTTGCCAATTTCAGCATCAAATGTCAAAACAAAAGTCTAAAACAGAGGAGTAAAAATGCACCACAGAAGTTGGAAAACGTGTGTCCTCTAATATCTCTATGATAGCAATATCTTCTGAAACAACTGCTAGAAGCGGAAAAATATTGTGAAAGAGATTTAAAATGCTCTACTGATTTAGACGATGCTGATTACTAAGGCATGATAAACTCTGTACTTTTAAACTAAGCCTTTCATATTCACATTTATTTTCACGTTACCAATCATAACTTCACGAGAAAAGTGTGTTGAATTTACACTAACATTGTCCCTTAGATTAGAAGCATGCGACAGGATTGTTTTCAAATGAGTGGGTGTCTCAAATACGACCTTGTGAAAGATCTGTTCCAGTCGTTGTGGCTTTTAGTGATCATATTGTGTTACTTACAACAGCTTGCATCTCAGATGGAGCAATGTAGAAAGTTGAGGATTTTTGGCCAAAAAATAATGAACATCCTATTTACTCGATACTGTTGCTCTGCATGACTTGGTAGTGGGGATGTTATGTGTTTTGTCCGGGGGCGTAGACAGGGTAGGGCCTGAGCGAACAAGGCCCACCCAAAGTCTGTAAATGCGCTTTGAAACACTCGCCTTGTGTATAGGCACTTTAAAAAAAAAAAAACATTACCAACATTACCTACGCAGCAGCTCTGTGTGGGAAGTTACAAATGTTAAGGTCACTGGGCTGGGCCCAACAATATTAGCTTCAGGCCCCATTAGTTAGACAATCCTGGCTGTACGTCTGGCTTTATCCAAATCATTCTTTTTTGAGTTGTCACTTTTTTTTCTTCTTTTTTTACTCTGCTTATTGAAGTTGACTTGTCTAATGTCAGTTCTTCTATCAATAAGCTCAATGTCAAAATGGCTACCTTTATTAGAGATGACTAAAGATGTCAAAGAACTGCCAAGCATATTTATGATTTGTTTAAAAATTCTTCTTAAAATTAACTACGTTTGATCTTGTTGGAATTTCGGCTTCTTTTCCTTTTTCTGACTTTTACCAATTTAATATAGTCACAATTATTGCGGGGCAGCTAAGGATCCTCTGGAACAAAAATACGACAGTCACCCTGGAGGTTCGATGGACCAGCCTCCCAACTAAGATAATCGCTTCCCACTCCTAAATAGCTCGATTCCCAGTCCTGGTCACAAGAGCCTATATGTGTAAAAGGCAGATTATACATTTGAGTATCAGAAACTATAATGATGGAAGTGTCTAAGTTACCGGTAACATAGATGAAAGTCGATCATTAATGCTATTTATTAGGCTGGTATGTGTGGTTACAGTACTGTTCAATTATTCACATAATTTAACTAAAGAATTAAAAGGCATTCTAATGGCCGAAATTGTGTAGTTAAGGAATTACACTCAAGTCCAGTTCCTCCCAAAAGCAAAGGATTGGCAACTGGCTCGAAATTAGATAAACATGAGCCTTGAAATGTTTCCTCATCGATTAAAAATTCAAAGAAAAGTGGTAACTGGGGGGAGTACACAGTAAGCTTTTGTCTTGTAGAAATCCTCTAGTGTTATGCATATTAACTGCATCCATTATTACTTTCTTATACCCCCAAGTCGTAATAAATGTGTTGGTTTGCGACTGTGTAGTGGTTGAGTCAAGAGGATCTTCTATGGGTATGAAAGTTGCAGTCGATGCATTGGTGTGTGGCTGTGTAACGTTCGCATCAAGATGAACACCCAAAGGTACCAAGTAATTGTTATCAGTTTTCAGGTCACAGGTGGAGATGGGGTTAAATATTGAACAATCTCATCAGTCAGTTTATTCCCCAGACAAACTAAAGTTGATATGTGATGGGATTCCAAGGGAGTCATTAAAGTCACCACCACATCGTTCCCCAAAGGGAAATAGTTGGTGATTTTAGTATCAGAAGCTACGACATACATCGGGGATGAGGGAGCTTTGATAATCTGGCGGTTAAACTTTAGGATGCCTCAGATCATAGTTGAAGACCCTCTTTATGAGGATGCAAAGGGGCGGTTCAATGGGCAACAGACCAGCAGTCGCGGCCACAGAAAAGGCGCATTGTATCAGTAGTTTAGTCTGCAGGAAAATCAGGTGTGTAAGCATGCTTTTTCTCTGCGGCCATTTGTGGAATTCATGAAAGAGCCCTGAGTGGATTAGACTAGGTGGTACAGGACATTTGTGGAATAGTCCGGCATTGGCTGCCATAGATGCCACCTCCACGATGATAAGAAAAAGGGCTACATGTATTACATACAGGAACAGAAAAGCAACAGGGGCAGCATTGCACAACAGTGTCCATTGAAATAGTGTGCTTAATCTTAGGGTCTCCAGCATCAACTTCTTTTTCGAACTGAACTATCAAGGCTACCATGAGGTTTTTTAAATCGTGGCTGTGCCTACAACACACTTGCAAAGCTGTAAAGTGGCCTGGGGGTGATAGTATGGGCACAGGTCACTAGTGTTTTATGTCAGGCATGTGACAGATGTTAAACAGTTTATTGTTTGATGAATAGCGCACATATCATGTATTTTGTGAATAGGGTTGCCACTGCTTAACCCCAATTCTCTCACTGTCTGGTTCTCTGACCACCCTATATGCACATGTTTTGTTCCTCCACATTCAGTGTTTTACATTTTAAAATCTTGGGACATTATTTTTACTGGAGCCATGTGTCACTATGATTACTCTGCAGAGGGAAGTGGGAATTTAATGCTTAACCACAGATAAAAAAAATGCTGTATTTTCACGTATTGGTTAAGTTTACAATGCATTTAGCAACAAAGCCATTTTCACTGCTTGAATATATTGATAGGAATGCAGGTGTACATGTTAATTGCTGCTTCCTTCCATTCATTGACCACTGAAATTACTTTTTTCGCATGGTCAATTGGCAGCAAACGTCTTTGGAAAGTACCTCTGACAAAACGTTGTGCAGCCACCCATCAGCTCAGCCTTGTTCTGGTTGTTTGAAGACACTTTAAATAAACCTAGTGTTGCAACTGCACCATTCTGATTAGATTTAGGTACACAGGGGAATGTTCTGTTTTTCAGAAGATATTGAGATATACCTTTGGGTGCACTACACACAACTCTGACTACAGGTATAGGAAACCCAACCTTTGATATAAGCTTGTACTACTCCGTTTTGGTAGCTTGTTGGGCAGCCAGGCTTATCTGAAGAGGGGTCAATGTGAGATGTAGGGGAGTTACACAGAGATTCACAGTGACAAGTATTCAAATAAACACTTCCACACAATGTTTCTTGAATAAATAATTATTAATTTATTTATCAGTCAGTTAGAGTGAGCCTTCTTCAGAACGGAGCAATATAAAAGTAACACTGAAATGCACTTCAAAACACACAACCTTAGTTTCTCAATCAGTAAAGTCCCTTTTGGAATGGCCCACAGACACAACCAACACCCTCAGGTGACTTCAATAGCTAGGTTGCTGGGGACATTAATATCGTACTGTTTGCATTTAGCATACTGTTGAAGTTGGTAAAAGGAAGAGGTTATAAGAACAACAGGAGACCACACATATTCTTAAGCAGGCACATACTTTTGGATCCCCTAAGCAGAGTCATTCAGTATAATAGGCTAGGCCAAAGTCAATGGGCACAAGTCTTATATAGGATGAAACACTTCTAGCAAGTAGGAAAGTCTTTGCACAGTGTTTTAGAAGTCTTTGAAGAAAAGAAGAATCAAATGAAGGGCCACAAGCTGATTATATTTGTGAGTGGTAGAAGATGAAAGCAACTGAGAGGTACGTTCTCTCAGACTTTACAGTACCTTTGTATTGAAGAGAAAATGCACCAGATGAATTCTGTTCCTGTGCAGCTCTGCAGATCTCACTGTTCCTGGGACTCAGTCGTGGGGACAAGAGGGAGGACTTCTGGGGGCTCCCGCACTGCAATGGGACGGTCACCACTCGCAACCGGCAATCTTTCCAACAAGTGGTACTTCAGTGTTTCAGCTCCTCGGGACAACCACAAATAGCAACACAGTGGTTTCTGGCTGTCGAGATGGATTTTCCTTACTTCTGGGGTCTCACACTCTGTAGAGGGGGCTGAGGATCAGTCAGTACTGCTTCCTGGGAGTCTGGAAGATCTTCCTGGAGCTCTTGGTTAACTTAAAAGCAACGCACAAAATCTGGTGTTCCTCTACCTAGCTATTCGTTTTCCAGCAGCAACTGAGTTCTGAGAAGGATGTCTAGGTGGCTTACTTTGGAGTTGTTTGGTCCCACCAACTCAAGAGGAGAAGTTGTCCTTGCAGGGGCTTCTCTGTCAATACAAATTTGGAGTTTCAGCACAGCAGCAGGGCTACACCGGGCAAACCAATGGTCCAGGAGTTGCAGCAGGCGTCCTCTTCAAGTTCTTCTCTGGTTCCTTCGTCCAGTGGTCGACTCTACCTTCCAAGCCAAAAGCCTCGCCTTTTATACAGTTCTCTCCCATTCATTCCAGCCGAGCTGTCAGCCACCCAGCAGGCTGGCTGTCCTTGCCAGACAGTCAGCTAGCCAATCACCACAGAGTGCATTTGGGTCTCCTAGGAGACTAAGCCCAGGGAGTTTCTGGCACCTCCCTCACTTCCTGCCCACCCCAGACACCCTGGAGTCAGAGGCGCGCTTCACTCGTGAAACCCGCCAAAGGAAAAGTGAACAATGGGACCAAACCTGGATTGGCGTGCAGAGTAAATCTCAAGAAGAACCTTTCCACAAAGAAATGGTGAAAAAAGAACACCGGGGCAATTTTGACAAAAATGGCACCCTTGGGTGCTTTACTGCTGCTGCGAACGCAGCCCGTGGTAAATGCACAACAAAGTAGTTAAAGCCATACCACTGCGACCACCCATTCAGTGAGAAAAGGGTAACATAAAAATGTTACATGAGAAGCTAGACGAAGGGGATACTAGGTAACCCCTCCAGCACCCTCTTGTAAGATAGTGTGTGTTGGGTCTAGAAAGTTACAAATGTAAGTGAAGTCAATTTCACTTTACTACTCTGGGAAACAGTAGTCTATCCCAGAGAAAGTATTTAAACCTTTGGGAACTCTGAAAGACTTCCCTGTGCCACTGTGTGACACAATGTAAAAGACGATGGCTATGGAATTTATCAGACTCCACAACAAAAAATCACATTAAAATACATGAGAGAGTGGGAAAAAGGGTCTCACTCTCTCCAGGTAAAAAAAAAAAATGAAGTCCTCAAAATCCAGCAAAGTTGCTGGGGTCTCTAAGGTGGAGGGAATTAGCACATTTCTGAGAATTCTCCCTGACAGTATGCAGTGAACATAAATATGCAGGGCCCGCATAAAATGTTCTCCTTGAAGACTCCTGTCTCCATTATGGCTTCAAAGATGTCCATAGCCTTGAGCCAAGCGTGGGGTTGCCATCCTCCAGACATGATCCTTTGCCAGATTGTGTGCTATGGTGTACTAGGCACATTACATTGAATGGATGTATTATTGGTGCGATCTATTCTTCGGATACAAGTGAATCCAACAATGGGTCACCCCTATTATTATCTACAGAAAGGAGGTCTACTCACAGTCAGGGGGAACATAACACACTCTATAAAGATATATAGTAGGTCGACCTGCCTATCATGTATGAACAATGTTTATGTTTATTAAATTTATATAGCGCTTTAAGCCAAAGCGCTTTACAATATAACAACAGGTACAAAAGTGAGAGAAGCATATTTACAAACATGAACAGGTCATTAGAACAATAAGTAGAACTATTTACAAGGGGGGGAGAGAGTGGGGGGAGGGTAGAAGAGGGGGTAGGTGAAGGGAGTTACGGTGTAGAATTTGAGGTGGGGGAGGAGAAGGGGGTGAGGGGAAGGGAATGGGGAGTGATCTGGTGTCCTCATTGCCCTTAAGTAGTATTTGTTACCAATTTAAGGTCAGAGGGGAAGGAGAGAGGATGGGGCGGAGGGGTCAGGGAAAGGGAGGGGGAGTGATCTGGTGTCCTCATTGCCCTTAAGTAGTATTTATTGCGAATTTAAGGTCAGAGGGGAAGGAGAGAGGATGGGGAAAGGAGGGAGGAAAGGGTAGGAGGGGAGGGGTAGGGAAGGGCAGTCAGGGGGGGAGTGTAGAAGATGGGCTTTCAGGGAGTGGCAGAAGGATGAGTAGGTGGGGGTGGGGTGGAAGGAGAGCGAGAGGGAGTTCCAGTGGAGGTGGGCCAAGAGTTGGAAGGAGCGGAAGCGTGAGGAGGCACATGGGGCTGAGGGTACAGTGAGGAGGTAGAGAGCAGGAGGGGGAGCAAAATGAGAGGAGAGAGGAAAGGTAGGGGGGCACCAGGTCATGGAGAGATTTGAAGACAAGACAAGACAGAGGAATTGACATTTCAGTTGTGAGAGGAAGGGAAGCCAGTCAAGTTGAGAGAGAGAGAGGAAGAAATGGAGTCACGAGGGCCGAGGAGACATAGAGTAGGGATTGAGGAGTGGTAGATGGATTTTAGGGGAGTTAGGTGAGAGAGTGGGAGTCCAAAGAGGAGAGAGGAGCAGTAGAAGAGGCGGGAGAAAATAAGAGAGGAGATTATGAGTTTGGAAGCATGGAATGTGAGAGGGGGCGGATCTTGCAGATGTTATAGAGGTGGTGGCGACAGGCTCGAGAGGTTAGTGAGATGTGGTTAGAGAAGAAGAGAGAGGAGTGGAGGTGGAGGCCGACGTTGCGGGCATGGGAAGATATGGGGAGGTTGGAAGGTGGAAAGTAGATGATGTGAGGGGGGAAGGGGAGAGAGTGTTAGGAGGGAAGAAAAGCACCTCCGTCTTGTCAGTATTGAGGGAAAGAAAGTGGGATGACATCCAATATTTTATGGCTGTCTCACCCATGTCTTCACAAACAGGTGAATCAGGTCCATGAAAAAATAGTCATACTATATAATTGTACACACAACAAATCTATTACACAAAACATGTATTCATTTATATAAACTCTCATAAAAAATAAATTCATTACAAACAGTTCTTTTCATTTTAAATGTCTCAAAAAGTGGTTCTAATTGCATCAGAGTAAGTAGCTAAGAAAGAGCATGTGCTTAAAGGTGTGTCACAAAAAATATTTTTTACGTGCAAAACCTTGTTTGTACAGAGGAAACATGAACAATAACGCCAGTGTTGATCCACTGAAACATTACATATTCACTTATTTTGTGTTCACATGTCAATGACCCCTACCAAATGGTATTGTCAGTAACTCAACTGGCTTATTGGCAAAGTGTACAGTGTAAAGCCCATGAGGCACTTTCACCATTTTTTGGAGATGTTTTTATGAAACTATTTTTATGAGAAGCTCACCATTACATTCACTATACATAAACATAAACATAAACAAGTTACATAAACAAAGCACAGAAACATGGCCATGTTAGACCCTTCACCAAGTTGAAACCTCCCAGAGGCTACCTGGAAGTCTGTAAATACTGTCTTACATCACATCACATACACCTCTCCTCAATCTACCAACAGAAAGGGATTTGACCAGATGGCACCCCAACAGTCTGCCCCTCATTTCTAAACCCAACCTAATCTGGCTTGTCCCACTGATCTAAGGATCTATAGATTAGGCACTAGACTTCCCAAGCCAACATATGCCCACCAGCCCCCTAGCCTCCGCAAGACTGAACCAACTCACAACAGACGCAACAAGTACAATAGGAAACCTAGCTGTAATAAAACACCTAGGACCAAATCTTCTGAAACCTTGTCCAGTAATGTCCATACCACTGAAAGTCCAAAAGTAATACACAACCTTAAGGGAGGCTTCATTAACGCTAGATCCCTAATAGCCCACACCTCTGAAATTGCTGACATTATTACCTGCAACCAACTTGACTTCCTAGCAGTTACTGAAACCTGGCTGCACAAAGCTGCTGGCCCAGCCTTAATGCTTGCCATACCCCCGTACTTTGTCATCTTTAGAAAAGACAGAGAAACCTCCAAAGGAGGTGGCACAGATTTTATATGTAGAGATAACCTTATCATCAAAGAGATACATAGTATTACTATGCTATCAGCAGAATGACTCTCACTAAAACTAGAAATCTCCCCCTCACTCACAATCACGGTACACCTCATCTATAGACCTCCGGGTCCACTAGGCACCTTCGAAGAAGACTTAACCACCCTCTTAAACACCAATGCTAAACCAGGAACTCAAATCATCCTATTAGGTGATTTCAACTTAGGTTACAATGACCTTAAAGACACTAATGCCTCTTCCATAGATAACACAATTTCAGAAGCAGGCATCACCATACGGAATAACGGCCCCACGCATTCCAAAGACAGCACACTGGACTGGGTCGCAGACATTAATTGTGTATCCATCATAACGGCAATTGAACTGTGCATTTGAACTGACCACTATCTGATCTCATTGACCATTTCTGATCTTCCCCAACATGAATCTACTAAACTATATGCTCCTACTGCCCTCACACGCTGAAAAAAATATATAACACTATCTAACCTCCTCCCACTGATTCAACCTATCACCAAACGCTCTAGCCTGATCACCAACCCTAATGATCCAGCTGACCTGTACAACAACACCATCAATTTAGCGATAGTCGCCATTGTGCAACTCAAGCTTACCAAATCCAAACCCCTCGCCCATCTTAACACATAGTTCACCCCAACGCTAAGAGCCATATGTAAGGAGAAACGACACGCAGAAGCCTGCTGGAGAAAAAACCCTTCTCCAGACAATAAAAACCTCCTTACCACCCTCACCAACAGTTACAAAGAGCAACTAATTCAGGCAAACAATTAGTCTTTCAATGACAGAATCAAAAAAGCGAACTCTAACCCTAAGGAAATCTTCTCCATCCTGAGAGAACTAGAATCTCCCATTGCTCCTATAGACCCTTGCGTCAAAGACAAAACTTGGTGTACAAACATTCAAAATGCCCTATGCAACAAAATCACAATGCTACAAGATAAAATAGCAGCTAAAATATCCTCCCTCCACAACACTGCCCTCTCTATGCAAAAAACCATCTTCCAGGAACTTTCCACAAACTAAACCAAACCTCTCAACCAATTCAGCCTTAGAGCCATTTATATTCAGGAAACCAAGAATATCATTATGTCTCTCAAACCTTCTCGATGCCTTGGTGACACATGCCCAGCCCCTATCATCAAAGAGGCTGACATGAACTAGCCCCCTTCGTCACCTCATTTATCAACGCATCATTCAAATCATGCTATGTACCTACAGACCTTAAATATGCTTGGATACTACCCCTCCTAAAAAAAGCCAACCTGGACCCAAGCATCCCAACGAACTATAGGCCTATAACAACTGTCCTGTTCCTCCTCAAAATCCTAGATCAACAATCTACTAGGGACAAGACAATCAGGTTTTAGACCGAGACATGGAACTGAAACAGCCCTCCTTGATCTCAAAAACCAACTAGGTGAGCGTAAAGACAGAGGTGATATCTCCATTCTCCTACTCCTAGACCTATCTGCCGCTTTCGATCTGGTTGATCATAAGGTTCTTTGCAACCACCTTCAATTGGCGGCCAACTTCTCCACACAAGCTACAGCGTGGATAACCTCATTCTTGGACAAGAGAACCATACGAGTCTT
The DNA here is from genome assembly GCF_040938575.1 of Ambystoma mexicanum. Classification (NCBI taxonomy): domain Eukaryota; kingdom Metazoa; phylum Chordata; class Amphibia; order Caudata; family Ambystomatidae; genus Ambystoma; species Ambystoma mexicanum. The sequence goes on from NC_090930.1 coordinate 221,909,767, forward strand.
CTCACGCACTTCAGCAGCAGATCTAGTCCCCATCACCTGTAGAGTCCCCCAAGGGTCTTGTGTTTCCCCCACTTTGTACAATATTTTTACAAAGCCTCTCTTTGATATATTGGACAAACTAGGGGTCTCATACACTAGTTATGCGGATGACAGGCAGATCCTTATCCCATCCCAATCCAAGGTGACTATGACAATGGCACTAACCTCATAAATAAAGTCTACCAAATTATCCAAAAGTGTATGGCCACACATGGCCTATGTCTTAACGATGACAAGACCGAGCGTTTAATCATCGGCTTCACCAACAAACTTAACAAACTATCCCATCTCTACAACTCCATCACTATTGATGGTATCAAAATCAAGGTCGCTTAGGAAGTTAAAACATTAGGATTCTACTTAGATTCGGCCCTCACCCTTGACAAGCAAGTAAATGCCACTGCATCAGCAACCAGCTACACATGCAAACGTATTCATGCATGCAAACCTTTCCTATCCATAGCCAGTTGTACCACCATAGAGCGAGCCCTCATCCTTTCCAAACTAGACTACTGCAATGCACTGTATCTAGGCACTAGCAAGCACAATGCCAACAAACTCCACACTTTGCAGAACAATGCCCTCAGAACAGCATTAGGCATTCCTAAAGGGCAACACATATCAGACCAAAGAAGACCCATCAGCTGGCTTGCCATCAATGACCGGATCAAGCTCAAAACTCTTTACACACAACTGTATGAATAACAAAGCACCTGCACACCTCACCGACAAATTCACTACGCACACCTCTGAACGTCCTATTAGAAGAGCCCAGGCAAATAGCATCAAAATCCCCAATTTTAAATTGAAAAGAACTGGAGGGTCTAGCTTCCCAGTACGAGCTGCTCACCTCTGGAACTCCATCCCAGACTCACTTAGAGCTACTCCTTCCTTTCATGTGTTCAAAGCCAATGTCAAACTCTGGCTCCACACTAATGACTGTTAGGCTCAACTGTTCGCACCTGAACACTATGTATACTTAATGTAAATATTTTGAAATAGTAACTCCTTTCCTTTTCGCTGAAAACCATGGGACAATGTAGTATAATATATGATGTATATGTCTTCCTGTAACATAAGCAATGTATAATAGTTATGTACTTGCAACTAAGAATTTGCAAGCGCCCAGTTGCTTAATGGCCTGGTGCGCTCTACAAATAAATAAACAATACAATAAACAATACAGTCCACTGTTAATAACCCAGAGTTTGCCAAACACTGTTTATCACGTTACTGTAATTTCACTTTGTTTAATTGACAACAACAGAGATTTGAACTGTGGCATAGTTCTTTCATTCTGCTGTAGTGTGTGGCTAATGATCAAACACATTAAAGGAAAGTAAAATGGATGGTTAGTGTTGAGAACCAGACAAGAATATTTCATGACCTTCACTCATGAGCAGTAAACAGTAAAGCACACCCAACTCCTACAGTATGTTGAACAACACCCCCAATCAGTACCTCCAAGGCACGTTTTGCAATGCTTCATTATGTCCTTCTATGTGTGTACTTCCCCCGGGTTTGGTAGTCCATGGCAGAACAGGTGAGGGGAAATCCAAGAGTTATGAGCCATTGATCAATCTAAATCTGCAAGGTTCTCATCTTTGGGCCAAGGACGTTAGGCATTTTGTAGTACCAGAAAAGTGGAGAGTTTCAGAGGGTGAAGTAGTTTTCAAGGTACAATGCACTAAGAATGTGATGTTCAAAAATGTCCTTTAGATGTCTGATCAGGTAGAGGGTGAGAGTGCCAAGGCAACTCAAAGCTTAGAGTTTAATTGGTTCATAGAGTACCAGGTTGGCTACAACAATGAAGTCATACCAACAAAACAATCTGGGCTAATTGACCTTTGGATCATAGCTAGACAAAAATCTTTATGAGAGATGTGATTATGCGCCAAATGCCAGAGGACACTGCACTTACATACCAAGCCATGCCCTTTTCAGGTGGTTACCACATGATTTAATATCAGTGTTTCTCCTTCGCCAGTGTAAGCCGATAACATAGCTCCCAAATATCTCACTAACCTGCTCACTCCAACCCAAACAATCAAGACTACTTGTTATGCATCAGCCTTCCTTCTTACTGTTCCCAAATTCAAAAGAACCAAGGCTGGGGGGTGCAGCTTCCCAGTTGTGTCAGCAAAAGGCTGGAAAGCCCTACCTCTAGACATCAGAACCCACCCTTCCCACATCTCATTTCGTAGAAAACCTAAGGCCTGGTTCTTCACATCCAATTTGTAGCCCTCCTTTAGTGAGAGTACTCCTCACATAATGCCTGAATGCTAATAGTGTCGTCATTATGCAATTTTACTGCTGTTGCAAATACACCTGCTACTTCATCTCTAAATTACTTATGTGAATAAGACTGCATATGTAAATATTATTGATTATTACTGTATCTATTTTTACTATCTGTTTCAATGCACCTGTAAATATCTCATGTCTGTATGTGTGTGTAATATATGTGAAGCCTATGTTGTCTATTGTTGCCTGTAGTATTGTGTAATGTGTATTACCTGCTCTCCAGCGCCCAGATACCCACGGATTTGGCGCACTCTACAAATGTTAAATAAATAAAATTAAAAAATAAATAAAGAAATACCAGCATACACCATGATGGCAAAAAGACCCAGTAATGAGACAACATATGACACAGACCTATCTCACATTTCATTGGGCTTGGGCTTATGAAAATAATCTTGCCTAGGTCAATTATTTGTCATGCATTATTTTAAATGAATGTCATGCTAGTTTACATTAATGCAATACAACATTAACATTTATAGGGGGAGCACCAGCAGAGACGTTACTTTCAAAACCAGAGATTTTGGAAAGGAGTTCATTTAATGATTTTACAGCCTAAACAAACAGGTATTGCCACAGAGGTTAGTACAACTGGTCATATTAAGTACCATGTTGGGGCTGGCTAAATCCCTGCACATGGTAGTGCAATGTATACCTAACATCACACCACAGAGGGAGAGAAGAGGTGCAAATAGTTTGCATGGGAAATCCAGAAACGCATATGTGGGAGACTGCTTGCGAAAAGCTGGTTGTAGTAGTGCAGAAAATGATGCATACAATGTCAACTGATATTACAAATGTGATATTAAGTAATGTAAGAGTATAAACAAACTGAATTGGCAAAGGGGGACTAGCGAGGTTCAGCGCAAGGACGTAATAAGCTTGGGTGTAGTGAAGAAAGCTGCAGGTGAATGCAGGGGGCGGGATTTGCCAAATCTGCCGCCAGGTAGGTAGAATTAGATACAAATTTTGCAAGCACACTGCGCATAGACACTAAATAAAACCAGTTGGTATAGTGATTTTTAATTGACACTGAGGTAGCCTGACACGTGTTTCGGGCACTTGCCCTTCCACTGAGGCTGCAGTCAGATGTAGTTCAAATGTAAACCTAATTGAAGGTAAGTGATTTAAGATGGATTTCTCATGGGCTCCACTGTCATTTGCAGTTGCAACAAGAAAATAAGGAAGCGTTTCTGCGTGTCTGCAGGGTTTCCGCTGAGAAATGGACCTGGAGCCTGGAGAGTAAGTAGGAGTATATGTTGCAATCTATTTCTAATTTACCAATAATGGGTGAACCTGATTCCTAAATTGTTTGATCTGTGCAAATAGGCTCGTGTTAGCCACAGCCATCTCGTTCCAAATCTGAACAAATGATTTGGACCTAATTCCACATAGAATCAACATTGAGATTCATCATTATTCGGATAGTGGACATATTTTATAAAGGCTCCTCATAATATCATATCCTAGCAAGAAGCACAAGAAAGATCACAACCTCTGACACCCACACAGATGAAGGAACATGTTTACCTTCAGACTACCAGTCTAGTACAAATGGGAAAAGTAATAAAAGGTGTAAGGATAAATAATAGATATACCTATTGATTGGGAATAATGTGTTCTGGCACTCAATTTATTATTCAGCAAGTTGTAATCCCATATGAGGAAGAGAAAAATAAACATGGCCATGATGACAAGTCAACTAAGCGTAGGAATTAATGGAAAGATACCTACAAGAGAAACCAAAATGGGCATGTCACCCTCTCGCTTTTTCTTACCATCTCTGTCTCTCTTTCTCTCTCTCTGTCTCTCTTTTTCTTTCTTTCTCTATCTCGCTCTTTCTCTTAATATAAAAAGAAAATCCCAAATGTGGTGTGAACAGCCCAACACTAACTTAACCCAAAGAGAATCAACAAGGCAGCCAGATGTATGACAGAGTCAGTTATCAGCAAGTGAGATTTTATGGCATGGTCCTGAGATGTGTATTATGCTGTATTTTGTCTGGTTATCCAATCAGCAGGGCTGGGTAATAGTCAAGCAATATTTTAAATGAATATGCAAAAGATCTGGGGGCCCCTCTACCGAGAAGGAACATGGCCAAATAACCTATTCTCTAGGTACCTTTTCACTCAGGAGGATCTAAAACCACGTTTAATTCACTGCACTGGTCACGGAGGAGAAATAGCCCTTTGCATAACAGTCTTGTTTCACCCACTTTGGCAGTCCAGCACCAAAATGCTAGGATATTCTCCTCTGAACAGGATTACCAACAGCAACCCCAGATTGGTGTTTCGGTCTAGTCCGGCCTCATCCGTGAGGTGAAGCTGTGCCTCTCTAAGCACAGTGAGCAAGGGGTTTTCGTCTGGATTATCCAGGGCAATTTAAGGAAAAAAAAAACATGTCCCTATGCATATATGCAAAAGGTCTGGGAGCCCCTCTACTTAGTACAAGCACAGCTAAATAAGCAGTTTTGTGGGTAGGTTCCCACTCAGGAGGGTCTACAACCTCGTTTAGCTCACTTTACCTTCCACAGAGGAGACATTTGCATTTGAGCTAAAATGTGGTTGTAGACCCTCCTAAGTGGGAGAAATCCCATAGACTAGGGTATTTCATGTCCCCTAATTTCACTGCCAATATCACATTACTCCTTCCTTCCTTCCTTCCTTCCTTCCTTCCTTCCTTCCTTCCTTCCTTCCTTCCTTCCTTCCTTCCTTCCTTCCTTCCTTCCTTCCTTCCTTCCTTCCTTCCTTCCTTCCTTCCTTCCTTCCTTCCTTCCTTCCTTCCTTCCTTCCTTCCTTCCTTCCTTCCTTCCTTCCTTCCTTCCTTCCTTCCTTCCTTCCTCCTGCCTTAATTGGAAACAAGAATTAGTATTCATACCCGGATGCCACATAGTACCAAACCACCTGGTCTGCCATCAATTACAGAATGGAGTTCACAGGCACAGTCCTCCACTGACTTGCCCCATACCACTCGGACAGATATGAAGCAGTTAAGGTAGGCAGCTTCAGGTCAGACGTCATCTCTTCACCTGCAGAGTGCCACGTTCAGGCTGTGAACGCGCATGCACTGTCTACCTCTGTGTGTAAAGGGAAGCTTGAGGTCCAAACTTCAGAGTCATCCGCTCCCAGAATACCACTTGGGGCTACCCCTGCATATATTGCCCTTATCCCTTTGGTGAGTCTGTGAGTCCAAATAAATATTTGGGCAAAACACTCATAGACCTTCCATTCAAACAGCAACTCAACTTCCACTCATTTCCTTATGACATGCAAATCTACCTAATCGACACGGCCAACAAGACAATTTATAATCATGTCAAACAGACTAAAAACCAAAGAAGATTGAATGGGTTTAGACAGACACAAGGTCAACGGTATTAAAACTTAAATCATATTCCTTAGCCTACCACTTCTAGACAAAGAAACATACAGACTATACACCAACCCACCTTCTTTGGAGAAATAGTCTCAAATAAAATGAAGATATTCAAACCAGGACTCATCTAGAATACCAACACCAACATTAATTCACAGTTCGGCACTGTGGTCAAATCACAAATCTTTTAAGTTAAATTCCTAGAAAGAAATCTGTCCCATATATACCAACAGAAAGTGACCCAATTACTTGAAAAACAAGGCAAGACACAACAGCCATATATTGCACAAAGTTCTTCTGCCAACCATATCAAAAGGCTATAAACAGTCAATCAATTCAAGGCATACACTGGCTTCCAATGTAGTTCAGAAATGTCTTCACAAATCATTGTCTTGTAAACTGATATCTTAGAGGCTCCAGAACATAATTCCAGCAAGAAGAAAAGATCACCAACCTAACATAGCATGAGCATCTGAACAGGCTAAGCAGCTGGTCATCCTACAAATTGTGAGCAAGAGCCAAGGGGAGTGACGATTCCATGTAATTGCTGCCTTCCGCTGGATCATCCGGCCAGAATACATAATACTCTGCTTTGCCCTGATGTCTTCACTTCAAATATAAAAATAAAAAAAACATCTGTTTAACAGGACTGCCAGGTGGGACCTCCTACTATGGTATCTAACGAAGAGCCCAGAAGCAATAAAGTAATGCACATCAAGTGATGAACATAAATATTGCCAGACATTTCTGTCCTATATATGTTCTTCACAAACCCAAATATGCAATTAACCTTTCCATGTCAAGTTTCTTATTTGATGTTTTATGCAGATGTAATATGTGACATTCTTTACCAGTTTAAATCTTGTGCTTATTACACGACAAGAGGCATTATATTGTCGTTTGTTTAGTAAGAGAAATCCTCAACACTATTAAATGTTAAGTGACCTTACATATTTTGCTACATTTATATTGAAACTAAATGAAAGACACACAACATCATAGTTTCTGCATTACTTCGCTGTACTACCCGCTCGCTCCCCAAACACACACAAAAAACACGTACAATCTTTCAAATGTAAGTCAGGTTTGTGTTAGTTAAGTCAAATCCTATTTTTAAGAATCCATTTTTAAGAATCAATTGTATCACAGATAAGCTGATATTTTTTAGACGGCACTGAATCTCAATTCATCATGGAGCTTTCAGAAAATGTATTGGCATTCATTGATGGATGGCTGGACATATCTCCAATCGGTGTCTTGTTCTTGAGAAACTGAAGCGAAATGCTCAGACCCGAGATTTCACATAAGCCTGCATGAATAATTCATATAGTAAGGGTACATGAATATACAATTCTCGGCAAGCTGAAGATTTTACAATGTATTAGTCTGTTTCAAGTGAAAAAGTATGCATCAGATCCGTTCTGGACAATTGCCCATTATTAATGCAAACAGTTATACTCTAAACTCATCTTTCTAGACCTACTTTCTGAATAGTTTGCAACACGTTGAACTGTCATATTATAACTAAGTGTAACGACCATCACTTTCACCTTTTTTGACACTTTAAAATCAAGTCAAACATCCATATCAAGTACAGGACATATGAACATTGGAAGGTCTGGGCTGGATACAACTTTACAAATCACAGAAAGCAAACTCCTCTTTTCCTTATGTTTCTGTTCCATAAAAATGTGTTATCAGGCAGATAGATGTAATTTCAGCTTTAATATACACTTATAAATAGCTTCCCTATCATGTATAAACACCTACAAAATATAGTTGGTGTTTATATATTATCTAATGATATACTGGGCCTCATTACGAGGCGGGCACAAAGGGATATCGGGCACCGGTAAGGCCTAGTCGCTCTGCGAAGAGAACCGCATAGCAAAGCTCCGGTCCATCTGCCATTTTGATTTCCACTCCAAAGTAATTCTGTGTTCTAAAATGGTGGACAGTGTTTCCCGCTTGTAACTTAGCCGTCCTGACCTTTGTACAGAAGTTAATGTATAAACTGTCCGTTGGCCGAATGTTTGGGTCGAGTAAAGAGACCTTGTCTCATGCCTGACTTGTAGACAGAGGATTACCTCCGCCAACAAGTCCGATCCACAGACATACATCAACTACAATGCTGTCTAAATACTGAACGTGGACACTTGTTGAACTACATTTTATAGGACGTGTGTTAAGACTTACTGTTAAATCTGAGAATACACTGTTGCCATTGTGACTTGTTGTACAAACTGAAGCTTTGAGCTGAGGTTTGAGCAGTCTGCGGCAGTCTTTCTACCATCTCGTTTGTGGGAGGACCCACTTATACTCAGCAGACACCGCAGAGCGGTGAGCGGAGCTTTGAGCTGAGGTTTGAGCAGTCTGCCTACCCTTGCCCAAACACTGTCGGAATCACCATCACCATCGGAATCGTTGTCACCGCCGGAATCAGCCTTGGAAGTGCGAAGGCTTAGAAGTAACTACAAGGCTCCAGAAGTTCATCTACAGAAGCCTCCAACCAAAAAAGTAAAGGAGACAAAGACTAGTGTAAACACACCCTTTATCGCAACCAAATCGTCAAAAACGCGGTTTGATTTTGAAAACCCGTTTGACATCTCTCGGCGCTCACCTTTTCTGTCCCCGACAAATCTACATGCGGAGCATGCGGAGACTAGGATCTCCTCAAACCACTTTGATTTCCAAGCTACCAACAAATCTGCATTCGCACCGCCATTGCTAACCAAGGACCGGACTATGCCTCCCAACTTGCCCGTCTCACCTGTGCCGCGGATCGATGAGCTGGAGGAATGCCTCTCCCCCACGGGTGCTTCTGCGCCTTGTTCGCCGGGACGGCATACTGCGGCGGCAATCCTCTCCTCCTCCCCCTGCTCTGCGATTTCCATACAGCCTCACCACCATACCCCCGGGTCGGCGTGAGGAGCAGTGGCCGTGACTGTCAGAGGACGGCCGGCACCTGCTCCTGTGCTGTCCGAGCCAGCTGAGGCCCGAGGAGACACTCCTTTGGCAGGTGGACTCTCGCAGGTCGGAGGACTGGTTCCGACCCATGAACTAGCTGAGGGGTGTGGTGGGCGGGCTTCACAGGGGAAGGAGGATCCCCCCCCCTGACGGGACCGAACCCAACCCCTCACACCAGCTACAAATAGCAGAGGACAAGAAAGCAAGCTCTCCGGATCACCGCAAAGGCGAGTCTGCCGTGAATGCAACAAACGTGACCCCAGCGATCATGTTGGTACTGGCACAAATCCACGCAGCAATGAGCCCTACCACGGACTCACCACAACAGAACAACGACAGTCGGCAGACCGCAAACGAAATAACGCACTCCAACCTACCAATAGGGAAGCCTCAAATCTTTGAGCTAGACCGCGCAGGAAACACTGAAACAAACGTTCCAAGTCTGCAATCCCCCATAGATCATTCCTCTGTTACCACAAACAATCCTTTTGCACCCTCTTCTAAACAACAATATGCGGGAAAAGACCTATTTGACTCTACAGTATCAGAGCTCTCTATATTACAGAATACCCAAACACAGAAAAACCAAAAGTAAAAAAAAACGACTCCTCTTGATAAAGCCCTTAAACCTTCGCGTCAAAAATTCTTGAAGGAATCTAGGTCTTGCTTACAAAACTCTCAAACGTCAAAATACAAAAAAAAGGTGCAACAAAAAAACTCCTCCCGCATCCGCTTCTATCAGTCGCTCTTAAAGACTTTTTCAAAAAACAATGTAAAAGAAAGCTGGACCAGGGCCAAGAACTATTGGACGCGGAAATTCTGGAGGCTATCCAAAACCTACCCCCAGTGCCCAAAGTAAGGAAAGTGACTGAAAACGCAAAAAAGACGCCCCGGCTACCAACTTATGGCAAATCTACACCGGAAAGAAGCGCTAACCCCAATAGCGCCTCACCCCCTACCAATGACCAAAATCCGCCCGCGGCAAACCCGCCTGGTGAGACTATGGAAAATCAGTCCCCAGTTAAAATCACCGCACCAGGGCTGTCTAAAACAAACTCAAAACAAACAGAAATGCAAATACAAGCTGAGATCATCAATAAACCCATTTCACCCATAGAACAAGAAATAAACGGCCGCGCACAACCACGAGCCACTGAGAGCACACCAAAAGAAAACTCACCTACCAAAACAAAGTCGGCACTGCCATCACTCTCTAGACAGTATAGCGTTCCTGGCCATCCATCGAAGAGTCAACTGGAATCTGCCCAACCTTCACTCCAACCAAAAACTTGAACAGATCGATCCAGACAGATGAAAGCTCTGTATTTAAAAGCACCACCATCGCCATGTACAACAAGAGATCGTTCACCACCTAAAAATAGGAGGTTAAGTGAAATATCTACACCAAGCGCCCAGGAATCATTTAAAAAAAAACCCGACCTAAAAACTATTATGTCGGCTATAACAATAGCATTAGCACCCTTTGGGAAAGTCTATGAGAACATCAGTGACTCCTTAAAAGATCACATCACAATTACAGCAATGATGCATACCAAGCTGATTTTCGTCGAAGGCTTCATTACAGCCCTGGAACAAAGGAACAAGACAGACAGAGACACTTGGGACCAGAAATTTGCTTCACTCTACGAACAACTAAACTCCTTAAAATCTATTACTCTAGCCAAACCAACTATGGCTGACAAAGAAACCCAGTCAATGCCACCATCTCCACCTATAGAATTGGCTCCGGTGTTCTTAAAAACAACGGACAAACATTCTCGCCCGCCGACCAAAATACCTAAACCTATGCCACCAAGTGACGTTTCTCCAAAATCGGTGGCTGCCACGAGAAACCATCCTGTGCTGAAACTCGCTACAGGCGCCCAAGAAGATTCTTCCAACTCAGAAACAGTGTCAGCGCTTGATCTAGTGCTGGCTTCAAGGAAAACTACTAAAAAAAGAAAACAACAAAAAACGACAGATGAAAACCAAGATTTTAGATACCAGAGTGAAAATAACAACAACGCAGAGCCACACGATACGCCTCTCCCAGGACCACGGAGGACTTCCTGATTCGAAGCTCCATGATTGACCTAACACAGCACTGGGACACAATCGAAAGCTCAGAACCACAAGTTGAAAATGCTACCAATTCCAAAATTGAAGCACCAAAGGTCCCTCCCAGTTCTAAGAACGTTAAAACCAAGGAAATATCCTTAAATCATAAAACTAAACTGAGAACAAGGATAGAACGATGACACCGCAGCTCTCGGGAACTATTCAACCACATCTGAAAGAGATACCAGGTCGCCTGGCAACTTCTCCCGAGCAGATCGACTCTAGGCAACGAAAATCGTCGCCAGCAAACCAGAAAGAGACTCTCTTAAAACCAAAAGTTCCTACAACAAGAGCTACCCGCCTATTCAAAATAGAACAAAAAATCACGGAGGAATATTAAATGTTTTAAAATAGAAGAACAGTGCTTAAGATTTTAAAACAAGTACCCAAGCTACAGGCCTTAAATTCAAATGACTTCACCTTAATCGAGCCGTACCACAGGTCCAAGCAAGCAAAAGCGTTTCTTCGTATCAGGAGCTCAGCACTTTGTGAAATTCCTCAGGGCGTCTACAAAGAGTTAGAACAGTTGGGCTTTATACTCAACGAGATCCCAATTCAGAACACAACTAGCAACCACGAAGAAAACCGTAAGACCTCAGACATCAAAAAATATAGATTCAAATCATGAACGGAGGACTTATATGGATCTTCGAGAAGGAGGAAAACTTCATCTCAGTCGAGAGAAACCATCCAAAACTACACCAGATCAGCCTGGGAACGAACAAACACACCAGATAAATCAAAACATGGTCCTTCCAGAAATGGGAGAACCCTAATAAGAAGAGAGCATAGAAACCACAACGACAAAGGGAGACACCAAACTCCCCGACACCCTTTGAGAGTTCGATATCAAGATCATCGATCCTCCCCGGAACACGCTGTTGAAAGCAGAAAAAAAACATTAGACCTGCCCACTACTACCTCAGACGTCATGCCAAAAAAGGGCAGCTGATCATGGATACGGGATGCCCTAACACCGGGTATCAAAAGATAGCAGCAAACAGGGGGTCCCAGTCCACCGACCCCTCCCGACGCGTCCAAAACAAGAAGCACAGGAAAAATCGCTTCTCTCCATTGCCTCATGGAACACCAGAGGCCATATGCACCTAACTGAACTTGACAGCTACAACCTGGGAGTACACAACATCCTCTGCCTCCAGGAAACCTGGCTATTGGACAAACCAGAACTGGATGGTTATAGCATAGAGATCTCTCTGGCCTACAAAGGCCCACTGGGTCGCCCGTCATCTGGCCAATTAACAGCTACCCGCATAGGCTCAGGCATACATATCATCAAGAAAATAGAAGCAACCTTTGGATTCTTGGCTGTCCTTGCCACATGGATGGACGAAATCGCAGTGGAAAGAAAACCTTCTCGAGAGCCCCTCGCTATCATCAATGCCTATTGGAACCCTCAAAAAACAACACCAGAAAATTTCTGCGATGAAGCCGCCAATATCATTGACGAAATCAGAATTAAACATCAAACCCCAAACATTTTTATATGTGGGGACTTAAATGCGAACTGTGTAGCCCAAACCGCGCCAAAGACAAAAGCTTCTCCCTACACTCTGGCGGAGTCAAGGGGAAAACTATGGCTAGCATTAATGACCTCCAGGATCCTCCACAACGCAGCCAACGTTATGAGCGAGCAAATGCTGATACCTATGTGGGAACGTGATAGCTCATCAGCCACCCTCGATTACATCTTTGTCTCTGAAAAGGTCTACCAGCGCATAACCTCCTTCGAAATAATTAGAACAAAGGCTAGCGACCACAACTTACTGAACCTTAAATGTAACACCAGTGTGCGCGACCATCTATTTTACAAACCATCGATCAGGACAAATTCCCAGGCTACCCGTTTGTGTATGTCCTCCAAAGACATCAAAACTCTGACTGATAACTACAAAAGCTTAACTTCTCATATTGAAGTGAAAGACACATTCTTCAGAGTCAGCTACATTCCTCTGCTCCTTCCTTTTAAAAAACCACGGAAGCTCACAAATGATCTAAGGTCTAACCATAACCATGCGTATAATGCCACCCTGGTAACCAAACGCAGATCCTTAAGGAAATTAAAGAAAGAAGCAGCTGCGTTGAACACAGCAATCTTGTGGGAATCTTACCATACTGAGAGGAGAAAATACCAACAATGGCTGAGAAAGCTAAGATGTGACCTCTACCAATCAGATGCAGAGAGTATGCTCAAGGCTTTAGCCACCAAAAAATCTAGGGACCTCTGGTCTATGGTCAACCAAAGAAACTGTCATCCCAAAACCCAAATGATTAACTCTGTCACTGAAGAAAACTGGGTCAAACACTTCTCAGAACTCTTTGACTCACCTCTAACGTCTATCGACCCTCCAACGAGACGCTAGAGGGAAAATGGGTGGACCTCTCAGTCGAAGACGAGATAAAAAAAGTCATCAAAAGGCTGAAACTATCAAGAGCCCCTGGACCGGACGGTTAGCAAACTCTGATCTAAAAGAATATCCTGACGACTGGTCAGCGGTATTGAGTCTGATCTTTAAAGACTGCAAAAACCGAAGGACACTACCTGACTCCTGGACTCAGGCAGTTATCGTCCCCATTTTCAAGAAGGGCGTCAGAGAGGACCCTTCCAACAATCGACCTATAGCCCTGCTGGATGTCATAGGTAAGGTCTTCGCCACAATCCTCCTGAGCTACTTTCAGAAATGGGCACGGCTTTCTCCCTCTACTGACCCACTACAAACTGGATTCCAGAAAAACACTAGCACTGCAGCCAATATAATGATCCTGAGTATCATTAAAGACAAAGTCTTGTCGGGCGCACCAAGAGTTTTCCTCGCATTCGTCGACCTATCTCATGCGTTCGACAGAGTGGATAGACCTAAACTATGGAATAAACTAAAGACATGGGACTGCCCCGATGAAATCCTGGCTCCCATAATCGCCCTCCACTCGAACACCAGCGTGTCTGTCCATCTGAACAACCAAGGTCTACTATCTGATCATATACCTTCCCATCGTGGAGTGAAACAGGGCTGCCTGCTGGCGCCCGCTCTCTTCATATCGTTCCTAGGTGACTTTAAAGATTCTCAAGATATGATCAGGTCATTTCCTCCCAAAGTCGGCAACGTAAGGGTCAATCGACTTCTATATGCCGACGACCTGATAATCCTCGACCACACACAGGTCGGACTCCAGCGCCAACTGGACAACCTCGCACAGTACACCAAGGACAACAATTTGGAGATAAACGAATTAAAAACTAAAATCTTGATCATGCAGTAAAAGTGAAATAGGAAGAAAGAAAGCCTGCAGTGGTTTCTCTTCAAGTTAAAAATGGAAGTCGCCTCAGCGTTTAAATACGTTGGGGTCGAAACTGACAGCTCTAAGAACGCATCTCGTATGCAACAATCTTTATGGACAAAGACTAAACACCTAATAGCCAAGCTCCGAGCAGTTGATAGGAAATATGGCAAATTTAGCCTGTTACCTGTAATCCAGTTCTACAAGGCAAAAGTAATTCCGTCCCTGGTATACGGCATGGATGCAACACCTTCAATCCCGTCAACTCTCTGGCCTAAATTGGAAGGCTTTATCTGGCGAACAGTACTCGGTCTTCCAAAATCCACATTGTCTGCTGCAATAAGGCGAGAACTTGGCCTGCTCTCCTTGACTGCAATAGTGGCCCAAAGCACAATGCAACTATTTAGAAAGATTCGACACCCGGAGAGCCTCCAAATATACTGCATGATTAACGAAGAAATTACTAAAGGAAACAACCAGATGCTAAAACACTGGGTTGAAATTCAACAACAAACATTGCAGGAGATCGCGTGTTCAGAAGAAGATCTACTCCAAAATCCTTTAAGAATCAAATCGAAAATGGAATGGCTAGATTGGATAAACACAAACGAAAAAGCAGTATCAAACAAACTGCTAAGCCATCTGCCACCTGCTCCTAACAAGTTTAGAGAGCCAATGGAGTACTGCACAAAGTATCCTAGTAAATTGTTAATGAAAAATCTACTAAAAGCTTGTCTCAATCTACTACCTACCCAGGAAATTTTAGCTATCAGAGCAGCATCTATGGACAAAACTTGTTGACTCTGCATGCAAAAATTCAGAAACAATAGAAACTACAAGACATCTACCGATGGCCTGCCCGGCGATTGCACAAGAAAGGGACGCCTTCTTTGGCCCTCTGCGCATTAACTCTTCCGTAGACGATGAAGATACGTGGTGGAAACGTCTAATCACAGGAGCTCGTACTAGATGGTTAATTCCGACGGCTAAACTTCTAATCATCGCCATGGAAAAGGCCAACCCTCATTGATGCCAACGCAAATTTGTATCCGTTAACTAGACGGCGACCCAGAGCTCCCTGCATAGTCTAGACGATCAAAGAGTCCATCTACTTCGTAATGACGAAAAAACCGTTTTGTAAAAATCTAAAAAGATTATACACAAATAAAAAAAAAGAAGATAATCCACATGCATATAGTTGGACAAACTAGAAGTGAACTCAGCACGAACCCTAGACCGAGTATCATTAACCAGTAGGGGGGCTGGACATTATGATCAGAACTGTATAAAAAGTGTAAAATGTTTAGACGTCCTGTACCTCTCACTTCTCACACCGAAAGGGCTGGTATTCGCTGTGATGTAATGAGGGCCAGATAGCTATCTGATACTTTGTTTCTTTGTAAACTTTACAGTTATAGAATAAAGATCTGTGAATCTTTATAAACCCGTGTTTGGTGTATTTCCTTTTGGGGTACTCAGCCTCAATATTTCCTTTTGCTTTTACAACCGTGGCATCTATCTGAATGTGCTTCAGGATTCATAGCTGGAGACATCTAATGTCCCGTAGTTGTCCAGTTCTTGTTGTGGAAATGAGTATACTCCTAATAAGAAAAAGTGATTCATACTTCTAAACAGCGAGACCAAAAGACAGAGGAAAATATCTCTAACTCTTCAAAGCTAAACACTTGGCGTTTTTAAAGAGAGATACAAGTAAAAAGATGTTCTCATGGAGACAGAAAGGCATAATAGGATTGCAATTTCATGGTTAAATGCAATAGCAAATCAATAAATGGTTTGAAAATTTTCATTTTGAGCATTGTGATGAACCTGAGTGACCCATATCTGAAAGGAAAAGGAAAACATGCTGCACCATCTGATCTGTGTAGAAGTTCTTCAAGCAGAGATTCCATTCATGGAGGATATGGCTTCTATGTGAAGGCAAATATGCTAACATTTGGGTCCTGATGCCATTGTAGCTAAGTGATACTGAGCAGCAGTGATTCATTGTCTGTTTTGCTGAAGTTCTTCAAGTGCAGGGCATTTATGAGATGAACTGTTTTCTTTTTTACGTTGCTTTCTCTAGTGCTATTATTAATATGGCATAACAGTGTACATGTATTTAATTGATATTGCTGCCAAAGACCTATGAAATGCAAGGAAGAATTACTTGCACAATGGTTTTACTACAATGCATTTTCGAATATACGTATTATACAGCAGCAACAACCACCCTATATTTAAGGTGAGTCGTACTCCCATAGGAACCCCTCAAAATTCTATCCATAAAAACGTTTCATTCGAGTAAAAGATTTGACCAAAATCAGAAATGATGAAGGACTTGCTGGCTCTCCCCAGACTGCAATGTTTCACAAAGATTTGTTAAAAAATAAAAATGTTATTAGGAAGACAAAAACATTTTTTGTCTCCAAAACTGCTGCCTACTTCCCATTCATTTTCCCATTGACAAATAAGGCCAATTTTTGTAACCCCTTCTTCTTCCTTGGAACAAACAAATATCTTGATTAGGAAAGCCCACAGAGAGCACTCACGTGTCCGGTCTTGTCAATGAACATCCACCCTGAAGAGAAACCTTTGGTGGGGATGGAGAACGGAAAAATGCAGTTCATATTTATGGTGGACTCAGATGCAAGGAAATCAAGTATCATGAAGGGAAAATTTCCATTATCAGGCAAATATCTTGACACACAGGGATTCTCTGGGGCTATTTCCAAGGTCCCATACACTGAGGTGCTGGACGTAAAGGTGGGAGGCAAGGTGGTACGGGCAGATTCAACATCACAATTTAATTTATAGATCACAGTATAGATTGCTGCACATCTAGGATGTGCGCTATAAGGGCAATGTTGATAATACACACAATGTCATGGAAGGTGGTGGTTCGCGGGACCCACGTCAACCCGAATATTTCATCTTTCGCCCAGTTGTGTCAACTGAGGTGGTCGCGGGAACAATATTGTCGCTGAATTTACAGGGATTGTTGGTCTCTGGCAAAAGGGTTGTCATGCTAGGAATAGACAAGGATGGATGTGAATGCAGCAACAGTACAAGTAAAAGAAGTGATGGATGTTTGAGAACAATGTAAAAAATGGGGAGATAATAATAGAGATGTGTATCCCCTGTGACATAATGGTACAGTATTGAAGGGTGCAGTGCCCCATGATGACAGTACCAACTCCACGTCTATTTCTTGACAAAGACCTATAACAAGTGCCTTCACAACTGTGGAGTACAAATCCACATGATGTAGGACTATTGAAAGATGTGACCCCTGTGCGTATAACACTGAAGCCATGTGTCGTGCTACGCAGGGTAAAACAATATCCATTATTGAGGCAGGCGAAAGAGAGTATTAGAAAGACAATACAGGCCCTACTGGACAAGGGGATCATTGTGCCATTGATGTCTCCGTGTAACATGGTGATACCCCATCCCAAAATCAACCGGGGCAATTTGAGACTGACCCATGACTTGATCCCCCTAAATGACTTGGTACAAAAATAATTTCTAATAGTCCCAAATCCTGCAACAATTTAATGCAATGTTCCCAAAGAAGCCACATACTTCACTATAGTGCACTTGAAAAATGCATTCTTCTTTATTCCACTCCATTCTGAGTAGAGGTACCTCACGGCATTTACACAGGGCCAGATGCAGTTTGAACATACTAGGTTGCCTCATGGGTACTGTGAAAGCCTGAACATATTTAACAAGAATACTGCATGATGTTTTAGGGAGTATTCAGGTGTCAAGCATGATTATCCAGTATGTGGATGATTTGTTAGTGTACAGTGACAGTGAGCAGCACTGCCGAAGGGATTCCATTACACTCTTACAATTGCTGGCCTATAAAGGGCACAATGTTGACAAGCCTAAGTTGCAAAATTACCAACAGGAGGTGCTCTATCTGGAACAGTTTATATTGGCAAATAGTAAAGTGACACTACCAGATAGGGCAAGGTCAGTACTCACCACCCCCAGACCCACCTCAGTTAAAGAAATGCAGAAGTTCCTTGGGCTGTGCAACTACTGTAGGGCATTGATCTTAAGTGGCATACATGAGACCACTTCTGCAGGCCCTTAGGGAAGTGCAAAAACAAAGGATCATAAGTTACAGTGGACTGCAGATATGATCAAACAGTTCAACAATCTAAAAGAAGTAATTCACTCAGAACCTGTACTTGCCACCCAAGATTACAATCAGGATTTTTACTTATTCTCACATTCAGATGGCCAGCTCATGACCGCAGTGTTGACACAGAAGTGCACTATGGGCCATAAACCATTGGCCTATTACAGTGGCACACTAGATTTGGTGAAGCAAGGATAGTTCGTGTTCGAACAAGCTTTAGCAGCTGTTACATTTTCAATAGAAAAAAGTTCTACTATTGTAATGGGGAGCTCAGTTATGCTGTATGTGGAACATTCTCTATTTTCCATCCTATAAAGGTAAAAGTCAACACTGACTACACAGAGATCCTCGGAGTACGAGATTATTATTTCAAAGCCCCACATTCATGTGGTTAGATGTAAAACAGTGAATCTGATCTGGCACCTTTCTAAAAGCTATGCCCACTGCCGAAGATCTAACAATGCACAACTGCACCCCATTTAGGGAGAGGATGTTGAGGGTGAGGTACTCTTTGTTGATGGGTCGTCCACAATTTACCAGGAGGATGGACAAAGACATACAGGGGCAGCAGTGGTATGACTTGAGGGAGGGGAGTGCAAGATGGTGGTCATGTAATGATTGCCCATACACTATTCTGCAAAGGCGGAGGAACTCATAGCACTCCTTGAAGCATTGAGAGCATCCCAAGGGTGCCATGTCACAATACAATATATTCAGACTCAGCGTATGTCACAACAACTGTGCATGCCGGTCTCTCCCACTGGAAGAGGGGGGTTTCAGATGGTGGATGGGTCTCCAGTGCAGCATGCGGCACTGCTAGAAATACTAATAGAAGCATTATCCCAGCCATCTGCTGTGGCAGTGTCAAGAGCACCACCCACACTAAAGGGACAGACAAAATATCAATGGGGAACGCATCTGCTGATGCGGCAGCCAGAATTGCAGCGTATCTGCCAAATAAAATGACCACCCCACCAGCAAACGAACATCCAGTACCTTACACAACATTGCCTATTTCCCAAATAATTGAATTACAGGGAAGGGCGCCGGAAAGGAATAATACACTGTGGCTACAAAGAGGATGCAAGCAATCCCCACAGATGTAATATGAAAACAAGAGAGTTCTAGGAAGACAGTAATACCCCAGGAGCTGACAGCAACAGCATTTGAACAGCTACATTACCAATCCCACAGTTCGAAACAGCACATTGCTGCAGACATGCAGGAGGACTGGTTTATACCAAATACTCAGTGGGGCATTACAGAAATGGTTGTACATTGCACCACATGTCAAAGTTTCAGTACAGGGATAACACTAGGGGGCCCATTGCCCCACCCTACTGTGCTATTCCGTGAACTACACATAGATTATGCTGACATGGGTGAGCGTGGGTTGAAGCAGGGCCGTGTGCACATCCCAATGCCAAATGTGCTGCTAGATTTTTGGCACGCAAGGTTTTCCCTTGATGGGGTGTGTGCGAGGTTTTAAGGTCAGACAATGGCACACAATTTTTCAATGTACTGTTTCAGCACATCACAGAACTACTTGGCATCAATCACTGGATGTGTTCATTTTACCATCCACTGGCCAAAGGCATTGTGTGGAGAATAAACAGGCTCCTCAAAAGCAAATTATCCAAATTGTGTACCATATTGAAGAAGAACTGGATGCATTGTTTGCACCTGGCCCATTTTAATATATGTACACTGCCCACCAAAGAACACCATTTGGCATGTCACGAGGTGGTCACTGGTTTGCGTATGCACAACCCTATGTCTCCTGTGAGGAGAGCTTCAGACACAAATAGGGCAGCAGCTGTGTTAGGTAATGAGTACAAAGATTATTTGAGCACACTAAAGAGGGCAATGAGACGGCAGAGACACACAGCAACCATGACAGTGACAGATCCTGAGTGCATGACCACACAACCGCTGCTGCCTGGTGACTTTGTGTACATTCCCAATTTCGTGCATAGGTGGAACAACTCTTGGTTCCACAGGTAATATGAGGTGGTGTTTTGCACTCCTCTCGCTGTTAAGGTAAAGGGATCGCTATATTGGGTATACCTCTCTGAGGTCCGCAGGGCACCTACAGACGGCACGTTGGAACATCTTAAAATGAAGGGCAGCTGTACCTGAACCCTATCTACCTCACCGGCTTGTCCAGGCAGATCTGGGTTGTTTGACTGAAGTCAATGGTTTTGCGGCGGAATTGACCATAGTCGATATCACTGAAAATCTATTTGACCTTCAGTCAACCAACCCGAATCCCTGTGTCCCACAATCCCCCCTCCCCTATTTACTTTTATCGCCAGTGGCTGGTGCTTCTGCTATACCCTTGCGGAGTCATTTCCGTCCTGCCAAAGCGGGTCAGAGCTGATGTTGCAGGGTCCCTTTTTCTTTTTTCTTTTTTAGTCCCCTGCTTCCAATGTCCTGTAAGTGGGTGAAACCCCTGTAACCCTCCAAACCCATAATACCAAACATGGGGAGTGGGGGGCTCCCCACAACCCCCGCTCCTCATGTTCCGTATAATGGGTTTCAATTTTTTTGTAGTGGCCTAATTCAGCCAAATTGTCCATACAGACAATTTGTTTCGGTCAACTTGGGTGTTTCCACCCAGGCATGATTCTGTGCGGTGTCACACTCAGATGATGGGCCAAAGCCCAACTGCTAGCTCCATATCCTTCTATTTTGGGAGCTCTTTCTCTCTCTCTTTCTCTTTCTTTCTCTCTTTCCCTCTCTCTCCTCTCTTTCTGTATAAGTACATCTTGTAGGTCTCTATGGTTCTTTGTTTTGTGCGTTTTTGCTTTCATTACAGGAGAGAAGAAGATGAATGTCACTAATGTAAATAATTGTTTGTTAAGTAGGGATCCAAAGCGTAGATGCATGAATGAAAATGTATGAGCTTATGCCTACTAGCTTGGATTATTGTAGGTCTATGTGTAATATTGATGGTACTATTGGGGCTGTATTGGGGGAGTATTTTATAGGGGAGGTCCTATAAAGGGGGGCAATGGGATTGTATATTATCCAAATGGGACAGTACATTTAAATGTTAATAGTATTAGTGGATTTACATATATTAGTAGCAGTATGATATGATATGATAGGATATGGCATTTATAACGTGCCTATACACAAGTGTTTCAAGGCACGAATGAATGCTAACAATAACAATGGAAATGAATATAGGAGTACCAATAGTGTTGATATAAGTGTTAGTGATGATTATAACAGGTACAATATGACAGTGAGAGTATGGTCACAATTGGCAATGGGGGTAACGGTGAGAAGGTTGTTTTCAGCAAAGCGAAGATTGCCAAACAATTAGAAAAAATATGATGCTATTTTCAATAGCACTGTTGAAACAGGCTCCCCTGAGAGCGTGTATAGAATAATGATAAGAGAAGTATGGAAAACGTATGATATGTTTCAAAGGCTGGGTTTGGATGCAATTGAGGATATCCGTCATACTGAGTTTACAAACTGATGGTATACTGACATGAGTGGCGTAGGAAGAACCCCTGTGAATGGAAGCTGTTATGTGTGTTCACTCATTCTTTGTGCATTAGGGCTCCCCAGGTGTTAGTACCGTAAGCAGTCCTAATTATATATATTATTGGTCATGCACCGCGCAGAATAAAGGGACATTCCAGGCACACAGTGTGCAACTGCAATTGGTGGGTCCAGATCTTGTACATTGCAGCAACAATACAAAGAATGTGAAGTGTGTGGAGCTACCCTATCTGATGGTGTAAGGGCATACACATGTCAATAAGAGCTGGCAGCACAGAACACCACCTTGCTTGGCAAAAGGACTGGTAACATATAGCAAGGAAATGCTAGCACAGGTGGACAATTCCCATGCACAAATATGGGCAGCACATATCACAAGGTTTACGTGGATTGCAACAGTGGAAAAGCAGGTGCGAGTGCACAAGGAAGACGAATACAAACTTTGTTTCCACATTAAAGGTACAGTCTTTGTCGGTTTAAACGAACATTACAATAAGACTCTACTAATTGAAGACACGAAGAAGGGAATGGCAGCCGTGATGGATTACTACTCGGTCTGTGGCTGTTGTTCGCAGGCCACACTGCACTCAGTGCTACTGATAATGCCAGAAGAACAGATGAAGGTGGTAGCGCTGCCTGTCGAAGAGCCAACAAGTTTCCTATTAGAAACTGTAGAAAAGAACCCATAGCGCACACACCAGCTCTGCATACTGTCAGGGAAATTACAATTGCAACAATTAAAGAGGAAAAAAATATTGAATTATGCATCCAAACATTTGTCCGCATTGCTTGCTGAAATACCCAAAGAATACAGGCTCTTTAGCTCAGCAGAATCCTTTTTCACATCTCTATTGTTGCCGGGAGTACAGGCAGCAGCGGATGCCAAATGGTTGCAGATCTTGAGATGGGAGCCGGTCCAGCTCGCAAACGACACAGTGAACAGGTTCAACGTGATCAAGTTTGAGTGGCGTGCATTAGGATTCATGACAATGCAAAACCGATATGTGTTGGACATGTTAACAGCAATGGAAGGAGGAGTTTGCTAAACGTATGGACATTTCTGCTGCACATTTATGCCTCCAGAGGATTCAGAGAATGCATCCATATCCCAAATCATTACAGCAGTCCATGGCCTGGGTGTTTGCATGAAGAAGGAGGGAGGAGTACAGGGTGTGACTGGTTTACCTTGGCATTTAATTGGGCCCCATCATGGCATAGCACGATCATGAAGATCTTGATACCCATCATCGTCCTCATCCTTGTTATTTTCTGCACCTGTGAACTGGGCCTCCGATGTTGTACCAATGTGCCACCCAATAGTGAAAGAATGATGGTATCAATTGGGGTTTCAAAAGCACCTCGTGAGACAAAAGATATTGAAGTACAAACTGATCTCCTACATTGTGGCCCTAAGCATGAAATGCTCCCCATCCCATGTGGAAATTAAGTTGATCATCTATTACACACTATCATTACTCAGCCCCATAATATATAGAATTAAACAAAGGTTTGGGTGGATCTTGGAGGGGATTGGATGCATCTATATGACTTGCTCACCTGCAGAATATGCACTTAGAGGGGAGAGTTTGCAGTCAGTGTGTAGGGCATGTCTACCAATAAAGGGAACACAGCCATATGTAGAAGTAACAAATGGCACGAATGGTGGGGATGGGGCAGCCCTGTCCCACCCCCGCAAGCGCTCTAGAGTGCATTTGAAGCACTATGATGGGCCTGGTGGGATTAGGGGATGTTGAAACGACCATCTCCCAATGTAGAGGACCCCTCTTCAATATAATCAAATGAAATCAACCCAAATAGTGTCACACAGGGCACAAGCAACATTGCTATTTTGCGCAGATGTTAGTAATCATAGTGGCAAATGTTTCATTGCATGCACTATGCCCAAATTGTGAGACAAGGGAAATCTCCAGCCATGCCCAAGTTCCCATTAGGGCATGCCACACCCCCAAATGCCAGAATGCCTATTCATTTTTCAAACAGTGTTGCAAAGATGTGTTTTTTACTCAAGAGGAATGTGCCCTACAAGGCCACGATCACCGACCGGTGCCTAGTGTGCATGCTATCTCACACGACCAAAGCATGACCCGGCCCATCCCCAGGCGACCACGTGTTACAGCCCATATAGCTGACTGCTCTTTGATAACCAACCCCATTGTAACAAGTCCTGAAATGTTCAAAGAGGACGGACAGCGAATGTCTTTGAGCAACAATCAGATGATTTGTATTGCGAGGTGCTGGGAGGGATTAATTATAGTTCAAAATGAGGGTGTAGACCTTGGAGCCGGATGGCATGGAATGGGGTGAGTCAAATGTGTGTGAGAAGGTTATAGTGCCCCAGAACCTCCTTTGAGACAGTCTTAAAGCCTGCCAGGTGCACAGTATAATGATAAATTAGCATTGTGTTAGGAGTGTAGTTAATTTGTTCTTTGACCTTCGACATGAGCGTAAGATGATCAATGCAACACCCACCTGATGGAAGACGGATGTACTGGGCTGGAACCAATGACCTGGCATCTCTTATGGAGCAGGCGGATCATGCATGGGCGCACACCAAGCAGCCGTGCGGGTTCTTACTGTATGTTGCATCATCAATGATGATGTCTTTCTTTATAAGATTCTGCTTGTACTACTTTTTGGCAGAACATTCTTGACAGCAGAGTTTTTTGCTGTTGTGCTCATCTGTGCATGTGATTAAACTTGTTATCCTTGTAAGATCGACTTGGGCCTTTCTTCCCTAGTGGGTTGTATTCTTTCTGGTGTGAGCATTCAGGTACTTGCATTCACTGTTGGTCCACAGTGTCATTAGTGCATCCTTAAAAGCTTTGCAAGCCCGTTAGCCAGATAAGGGTTACATTAAGACGGCTACAATTGGGCTGTATGTTAAAAATATATCTGCAGCAAGCATTCTAACCAGCAAAGCTATATATCGAATTCCTGTCCATTAATTGGCTAAACTACATGTCCTACCATGCCAGTGATTCTAGAAGCCCATAGGGTCAAGATGCTGTCAGTCACATTAAGCCATGCCTGACTGGTGACATGATTTATTTGCCTCAGACCTAAAGTCTTCTGAAAGGGCTATCATGTATGAGATTGCGATATTTGACCCAGAAATGACCAGTAGATCTGGTAGACTTAAAAGATGGAGCAATGTAATCTGAAAAACGCAACATCATTGGAGTATAAACTTTTTACACAGATAACTCGAGTGCATTTCACTTGCTCAGATGGTTTACTGTCAAGTTGACCCGAAAGGCATTTTTCTTTTCGTTCATTGAGGTCTCCCCTTGGAATGACAATAAGTGATGTCATTATGCCATTCAAAAGAAAGCAGGTAGTCTGAGAAATTATAATACTGCCCCATTAAATGGTTCCATGTGTTAATATCCCCACAGACATATTACCATCAAAAATACCACCCTATGTTTGTGGCGATATTAAGGCATGGAACCTGCGGGGGACACCCCCACAACCCACACATTATTTTTAATGGAGCGGGGGACCCCCCCCAACCCCTGCTCCCAAAAACCCCAAAAATGATCCCCCACCAAAAATATCGCCTACAGCCGTTCCTGGCGGCCAAATATACAGCAATATTTTTGGTGGGGAAAATATGTAGTGATACCCCATTAAATCATGTATCAGTACTTCTTTGACATTTTAATATTGTCCAATTGAAAGTACAACATTCCTAAAACGAGGTGATGGTAATGTCCCATGAGAAAAGTATGCCAGCTCTGCTAAGAAATGCAGGTTCGGTGCCCAAGGCTTTTAACAACCCTGCAGCGAAGAGATGGTTCGTCGCGTGCAGTACAGAATTAAATGACCTTTCCACCTTGGACATTTGATGTGACCTTTGTGGTCACATGTATTACAGTGCAGCAAATAATGAGTACAATTGAGTCATTTACCTGCATCATGTACATTCATTTTCAAGGACAGGGAACGACACATTGAACGATTTGAGACATATGCCTCGGAAGAATTTGATTTAGAAGTTATTTGCCAAAGTGTGGATTCAAACTGTGGTTCATAAACAAGTAAAAACGGAACAGTTTTAGAATAAATTGGGCTTTCTGACTTCTTTTCCCTTCTCTGTGATTTTATTTATATGTGCTTCAGAACATTTTAAAGGATAAAGTAGTGCAGGGATTATTTACTAAGGGGAGAAGGCAGAAACGTAAAAAATAAATAAAACAGCAACCCAATCTTCACTTCAAATTGTCTGTCCTAATGGCCTGGTCCCTGACAGATATAATTTATTTCATAAACATTTGACATTTCTCAAAACCTACTATATCCTGAATAATCTGTCCAAGTTGAAATGCCTCGGGAAGTCGGGCTAACAAGAGCATTGCTATGGTCAAATCCTGAATACTCTAATAGTTTGTCCAATGCTAAACACGTACCTGATCAAGTTCAGGATAGCATCCTTGTCACTCCTAAAAAGTACAAGGTTCTCTGTTTTCCTCGTCCACATTCCTTTGGCTGCAGTGCAGTTTCACCACTTGTCAATTTGCTTACCCTTAAAAATTATGTTTTATCCAAATGCTACTCCTCTCTACTCCCTTGTGCTGTTATCATATTGTACTACCCCTGCTCTTCTGCATCGTCTTCACCCTCGTTGGCTCCCTGCCACCACTGTCCTTCACCTCCAGTTGCTTTTCAAGAAAACACACTTCTCCTGCCTTCCGGTTGTCCCTCCAGCCGCTTCACTGGCATCCAATGAATGTCTCCCTCTTGCTCCTCTTTGTGTCTTGGTCAGCACAATGGAGAAAGTAACGTATCCTCGTCATTCACATACTGTTCTGGATGGCACGTTGTGACACGTTATGATGAACTGTGAAAATGATTTATCTTTGGAGAGCTGTCTTTCCGTTGCTCCGTTCATTCTCTTATCGTATTGAAGTAGCACCATTCAGACGATCCAGATAGAGCTGCAAGAATGGTCATAGGCCTCACTGTGTGTGTCTGCACCACCACTGGCTTGAAACATCTTCATTGGCTACCTGTAGGACACAGGATCACATTTAATACACTCTGTATCATGCATCACGATATACATGAATTACACCCAAAAAACACTTTCTAGTCAACAATAACTTTTACGGACTCCTTTCATATGTTTGAGTAAACGTGAGCTTGTGCCAAAAATGTGATATCAGTTTCTTACCATTGATATCACCTAACATGTAGAACAACCTTCCAAAGCACATAAATACTTCTAACAACGAATACAAATGCTCGAAAAGCTTGAAAGGCGTCAAGTCCTGCACTGATTATGTCGTAAAGCACCTTACAGATTTTTTTTCTCAAGCTTCCAATATATAATCGATATCATCTAATGTAATGACTTAACTGTGAATGATAATTCTTATTTCTGGCTTGTGAGGCACCTGGTGCGACAGTGTGCTTGCACTTTATTATACTATTTTATTTATTTATTTATTTTCATTTTTGTTATGGGCTACATTCCCATGGGCCTCAGAACACAAAAGAGGGGAGTAGAAAGACTAGATTCAGAAAGGAAGGATTAAACCAAATTAAAATGGAGAGTTTTGACGGATTGCTTAATGAATAACAAAGAAGAATATGCTCTCATGTTCATCAGGAGTGAGTTCCATTCCCTGGATGCCTGAACTTCAAAATGTCTACCACCAAACCTCTCCACGCGAATTTTCTTATTTTAACTTGGTTCTTTTCTTTTTTTTCTTTTTAAAGCACTCACAGAGCCTGCAGGCATCGAGGAATATAACAGGAATATGTCTTAGTTGCGTTTTCGTAGCGCGCTTAATATCCAGATGTTTCTAAGCGGGGACCCGGGGATTGAACCTGTGTTGCTTCGTATTGTCGTGTTTCCAAGGGGAGCATGTTGCCGCTGAGCTGTCCTGCCGTGGTAGTGCGTTTGGCTCAAGGAGAGAGTATCATTGGATCGTAAAGTCCTATTGTGTTGTTTGGAGGATATCCTGTCCAGGAGGTATTGGGGAGCTGCTCTATGTATGCATTTGTATGTCAAAGATAAGATTTTATGCCTAATTCTCTATTTTACAGGGAGCCAATGTAGAGTTTTCCTGAATGAGGAGATGTGTTCGCAATTATTGATTTCATAAATAGTCCATGAATGGTGTGACAAAGGAGATCAGCAGCAAGCCCAGTGAGCACATAGGTATTGAAGCATGCACTCCTTTTATTACAGATATATCTATCAGAAGCTGAATACAGAACTGTGATTATTTTTATTTTCCCCAAATGCTCTTTGATTCTATGCAAAAATACACTTCTGGAGCTATTTTTCCTCTTCCCCTATGAGTGTATAATTGCAAATTTTGAGGAGTACTATTGGAATATACCAGACTATGGGCTTCATTCCGAGTTGGGCGGTAAGGGTTAACGGTCACCAGTAGGGAGACCCGTGCCGTTAAACCTTTACCGCCCAATTCCAAGGTCCCTTAGCGGGAGGCGCAAAGGATGTGTAGTTTGACCGCACGTTCTTTGCGGGTCCCGCTAAGGGACCAGGGCGCTAATACCGGGCCCACTATTTGCGGGCCCGTAATTAGCGCCTTCCCCATTCCCATTGAGCCCTATGGGGGCTCAAATGGGAATGGGGAATGGTTTGTTTAATGGGGACTTACCGGGACCGCACAGGTCAGAATGTCCCGGTAAGTCCCCATTCAACCAGACCGGACCCGGACCCGGTTTTGGAGGCATCCATGGCGCTAATTGCGCCATGGCTATCTCCAAACTCAGAATGAGGCCCTATATATCTTGGAATGACAAACATTGATAAGAACATAATTTAAATGGTCATTGTAGGCTTTGATAAGGCACTTTGCTCTGTAAGGCAAGTGTACCATTTGTATTATTACTAGTATACATAGTGGAAGAAATACGTTTTAAATTGAGCATGTTTACAATGGGCCTCATTACGATACTGGCACTAAACCATGGCGCTGTTAGCACCATGGTTGGTGCCGGTATCGTTGGAGTTTGCCAATGTTCAATGGTGAATTACCACCCCATTCCAAGGTTGGCGGGGCGCTAATTCCCTATTGAACATTGGCCCTTCCCCATTCCCATTTTTGCCCCATAGGGCCCTATGGGACTGGGGAAGGCGCTAAGTTTGGTACCGCAAATTGCGGAACCGTACTTAGCACCAAGGTCCCTTTCATGTCGGGTCCGGCAAAGGGACCTCGTAGTAAGGCGCTAAGTGTTTAACGGCGCCGCAGCCTTTTACGGCACCGTTAAACACTTAGCGCCAGGGTCCTAATGAGGGCCAATGTCAGAAACATTAAATACATTCCATTATTTAGTCACTGTTCTTTTATAGAAAACACACATTTTGTCTCAAATGTATTTTCTTCTTGGAAAGGGTCGCATTCAGATTGAAAACCCTGTTTCTATAATGAACAACAATTGAAAATAACACATGTAATTGGAGACCTTTCAACTGCTACTTATCAAGTCTGTCGGAACTCCAGCTCCTCCACAGAGCCTGCAGGAATGCCCCTGTCATGGTCAATGAGTGACAGGGACAATCCTTGAGGGCACACTCAAAGACAATGCATGCCTACAGTACCAGGCTAGTTTACATGTAAGGGGATGACTCTATCACTGCTGTTATCATTCTACTTTTAACTATAAAAACAGCCCTCCCGTTTTAGGACATTTTCCTATGTTTGTGCTGCTGTCAGCAAGTCGTGGTGCTGCTCTCATAAACATGCAATATGACTCCTGCCCGCAAAGATATACAGAGATAAAGAGAGATACAGAGTTTCAGAGACATAGTGACAAAGAGAGGGATACAGAGAGAAGAGAGAGAGAGGGCTAGAGAGTGAGAGAGCGCATGAGTGAGGGGGAGAGAGTGCAAGAGAGAAAGAGAGAGAGAGAAAGTGAATGCAAAGAAGTTGGAGAGAGATGAGTATAGCTAGTGATTCTTTAAGCACACAACTTACCCGGAATGCTTCTAAAAGAAGCACACAGTGCTGAAATGTCTGCTCAAATCAAGGTTTATTATTAAAGAAATATAACCCGAGGGGGGGCATTACTGGTCTGGTAATGCCGCAGGTGTCAGTTTCGCTTGGTCTTTAATGCAAGCCCCGTGGCATTACCAGACTAGTAATTCACCACCTCTGATGGTTCTGTTGCTATTAGTACCGTGGCACGTAGTTCCAGGGGACTAATCGTCATTTTTCTCGAGTTGTGAAACAACGTGAAAGGCGTTTCTCAACTTGAGGGGAAAAAGCAAAAGAAAATGGCTGCCATGGATCAGTGAGAAGGGCCGATAGGTAATCCCTTCTGCCTTTCCATGGCGGCCATTAAATTATGCTTTAAAAAAAGTAAACAAGGAAAATGGCCACCAGGGAACAGGAGACGGGACTACACATAACAGTGCAGGTAAGTGGGGTTGTGATTGATATGGAGGGGAGCGGATATGTTGAAAAGGGGGGGTGTCGGTTGGTGGAAGGGGCAAGGGTGTGGGGAGCACACTTATATTCATTCCTGGTGAGGGAAGATGGTGGCCTCCCACTCTGAAGAGGCGTGGAGCAGGGTCTTTCCCTGTGCGGTAAAGAACCGTTCGGAGCCTCCTCATTGGCTGGGAGGCTGCCACATCCCCCTCACTGGGTACTAATTTCCATTTCTTATCTATCACATAACAAAAATGAGAATTGCGTGGTGTATTGAACCACTTACCTATGATATTGCCAGGGCAAATTGCATAAATATACATGTATATATTCAGTAAAAAACATTGTTAAAAGGATGTTATGATTACAAATAAAATCGAAAAACCCCTGAAATTCACCAGTTATGGTAAGCTAAGCAATCATAACTCGTGCCACCACCATGCACTGCTAAGACTCACACCCAGGAAGTTTCTTAGGTGAATATTATGGGTTTTTACCAGTGCTTGCTATTTTCCTACAACTTACTAATATCATACTTACCAAATATAACAATATTTGTGCCCAATTTACAACGTTTCACCTTAAAACGCTGCCATTTCCCACCTTCTAGAATCATTTTTAACACTTCTATACACCTTTTGCAACTATTTCAACTAGTTTTGCTATTATTCTGACATAATTGCGGACCTTCTGGACAGTGCCACATGACCATATGCTGGCACGTGGCATGATGACGTGTCACGGACAGTTCAGAACAGGATTTTCTACTGATTTTCTACTGATCTAGGAACTTTCAATTTCAAAATTTCCCTTGCACACCTCCTACACCTTTTTGTACTCATTATCCATTACCAATCTAGTACACAGTACATACTTGGAAGCATTTTATCAAAACTTCTATTTATCTTAAAAATCCCCAAGAGCCACCACTACCACCAGCTGGAGGACCTTCACAACAAAAAAAGTGCAGTACTTTCAAAGACAATGAAAGGACCAAGAAGATGAGGTAGAGGAAGTTCCTACTTCTTGCATCAAGATCAAATCATCACCTCCTTGCGCCGCCACACCAAATCCAATGACCGCAATGCTCTCAGAAAGGTTGTTCCTTTCTCAGCAATTAATAAGCTGTCTTCCTCCACCTCATCTTCTTTAACAAATACTGCAATCATGTCTGCGGGCATTGGCGTGTTATAAATAAATAAATAAGGAGGGCTACTGACCATTATCGTCCATTGCAGCCCCTGAAATTGGGAGATAAAGGCCTTTAGCACCCCTGTGTCCCAAAGCGGGAACCCAGGGTGCTAAAACATAGATTTTTCTTCCTATAGCGGGACGCCTCTGGGGTCCCGCTGTAGGAAGGAAAATTCTTTTTCAAGACAGCCAACATGGAAAGAGAAGGCGGGGCTAGGTACACACCCCCTCTTCCCTTGCCATGGCAGCCTGCAAAACCCTATGAACATATTACCACAAGCACATTTTTTCCCTTTCAAACATATCCTACCTTCGAATATCTTTACCACATAGCTGGTCCCAGGTAGACATAACCACTTTAACACAATTTTGACCTTATGCCATGACCCAGACAATCTGGCTACTGCCCACAGCCACAGGCTATACCTCAGTCACCAAAGGTATATGACTATTTTTTGTACCTACATTATTACACTTGTCAAAAAATAAAACACGGGCACATTTGCAAACCCATGCTTTAATTTCCTTGCCAATGCTCCTCACGAGTTTGCTCGAAATCCACCCATGTTTTATTTTTTTTAAAGTGTCAAAATGTATGTACATACAATCGTCATATAACTTAGCCCCCACTCGACAAAATCCATTCAGTCTTTACACAAACATTGAAGGTTGGATCTTTCTCAAAACTTTTGTCCACATTCATTAAATAGCAACAAAGTTAGAAGCAATCTAAAAATGTTGAGACCCCCCCTCTAATTTTGCCCCCCTTGAGAAAATCCCGCCAAACTTTAGAAAACCATTCATATCTAGATCCAAAATCGTTTTCCCAAATGTTGTGCAGATTCATCAAATGACACCACTTTTATATGCCTTTACAATATTTTGGCAACCCCCTCTAATTTTGCCCCCTCTTAACAGAATCCCACAAAATGGAAAATCATTCAGGATTAGTCCTAGAACGGAATTGCAAAATTGCATGCAGTGTCACTGAGTGGCGCGAAAGTTATAAGCCATCCAGAAACTGTTTCCCCAACCCTGTAATGCAGTATTAGGTACAGAAGTGTCGGCGAACACCACAGGACTGTACAAGGACATCTGGAGTGTTCGGTGAAACAACCCATTTATTGGCCTCTTATGGCCATACCCAATCCAATCCTCACCCCCCACATCCCCAGTGATTGTTTGTTGAGTTTGACAAGCAAAATGCTGCTTTTTTAAAATGTTTTCACCACGCTGTCCACGGACCCCAAAAAAGTCTGTGAATCCAAGATGGCGGGCGTGTCAGGAAAACCGACGCATTTCACGTTTCCCACCAACCAATCAGAGTGTCCCGATGTCCGTGGATCAGGCAAAAGTCAGCAAATTTTCTGGCCAATCAGAGGCCAGTCTGCGGACAGAACAGCCAATCAGAGGCCATTCTGTGGACCGAACAGGGAAGGGAGTCTGCGGAGCAGATACAGATATCACAAATTTTTCTGCATTACATTTTGGTTGTTAGAAAGAAAATACTGGACGGATTTACACCAAATTAACAAAAGCATGCTTTTGGGACTAAGCCGCTGCTCCTTTGGTGGAAATCTGTCTAGCGGTTTGGGCTGTAGGCGTATGTCTATGGGAAAAAAAATGTGTGGGACCCCACCTATAACTTTGTCCCCCCTTGACAAAACCTCACCAAACTTTGCAAAAAAATTCAGAGTGGGACATATACTTTTTGTTGCAAAGTTTGGTGAGGGAGGGTTGTGGGAGAGAGAAGGAGAAGTAGAGGGAGAAGAGGAAGGTCTTGAGGAGTTTCTGGAATTTCAGGAGATGCGGCTCAAGACGGTGGGCATCAGGGAGCCTATACCAGAGGGATGCACAGTGGACAGGTTTAAATGGAGGACTAAAATGACTTATTTGCCTAGTGACTGCTTTTAGAACAAAGTGGAGGTCATTACGAGTTGGGCGGTAAGGGTTTACTGGCACCAGTAAGGATGCCGTTGCTGGTAAACCCATACCACCCTATTCCGAGGTCCCTTAGCGGGTCCCAGCAGGAATGGCTGGTCTGACCAGCCGTTCTTTGCGGGACCCGTTAAGGGACCTTGGAGCTAATAACGGGCACGCAGTTTGCAGGCCCATTATTAGCACCTTCCCCATTCCCATTGAGCCCTATAGGGGCTCAATGGGAATGGGGAATGGTTCACTGAATGGGGATTTACCGGGTCCGCATAGGTCGGAATGTCCCGGTAAGTCCCCATTCAGTGAGACTGGACCCGGACCGGGGTTTGGAGCCAGCCATGGCGCTATTAGCGCCATGGCTTCCTTCAAACTCTTAATGACCCATCTCATCATATCCATTGCTCAATCAATCCAGAGTAACTCTAATGTATAAGAATACAGTGGTTGTAAATTGCCTGTTATTTTAAATGCAAATTCCACTCAATCTTTGCACCTGAATCCAACCTTAAATGCGAAACAAGCTTTTTAAATGTTGCATATCTTTCTTGCATGCATCATCTGCTGTACCAGTGATTGCACTCATGATGCCATAAGTGATGTCATATGTGATATTATTGTTGATGTCATTTGTGATGTAATCAGTGTGCTTAGGAGATACACAATGGGGGTCTCATAGTTGTTAAGGTGGCATAGCTTCCATCACCTGCTGAATTTCAGGTGTTTTGTGGCATTAAAGATGCACCTTAATGTCTTGCCCATTAAAGTTTTTTCACTGAATAATGGCTTACTAATACATGAAATTCAAGCCATTAATATAATGTTATAGATTTTTAGTTTAAATTGTATACGTTGATAAGTACTATAAATATATGGTGTATTGGAAATCATGTGATACTTCTGTATCAGTGGATTGTTCCATGTCAGGTTGCTGTTATTGTTAAGTGTAATAAAATACAATATGAATCAAAAGAGATTAACAAATATATTCGAAGATATATAATCAATAATTACATATATGATGTAATTATATATCTCACAGCGATGTTATGTATGGTGCCATTAGTGACGCCATCATTGATGTCATGTATGATGCAATTAGTGATGTCACCAGTGTTGTTATCTGTGATGTCATCAATGTGGTCATACACTTTGTAACAGGGGTTACAAAGTTAAGGTAAAGTTAATTGAAATGCCAGTGCTGAACTCATTGTACACTGCCCAGTAGATGTTGGCACTGCAGATGTTAAACTTTTTTTTTCCAACTTCTTTTTCCCATGATCATTTCACTGTAATCATTTCCAATAACAGTGGCAGATTGCCGATTCCCACGATAATGGGAAAAATAGCTCAGAACTTGAAAACCGCACTTGAACAAATGAGTGGGAGTAGGCTCAAAACTGTGTTTTTATGCATTCTTAATAACCTTTTTTACTATTATCGAATTATTCCCAAAATGTCCAGTTTGGGGGCAGAGGGGCACTTAACAAACTTTTTGTTTGGAAAATTTCATACAAATCCTTCCAGCAAGTCAAACATTATTAGCCTTGTTCAGCCTCTCTCCTGCAACGGATGATGTAAAGGCTTTAAGGTGATAACCAGTTCTCAGTAGAACATTTTGAGAACTCCTGGACAGATTTACTCCAAACCAATCATGTAAATTAAGCCAGCACTTTGTACCCATTCATTTGTTATTTGGTCCAAATCTGCCCAGCCGTCTTCTCCCCACAGCTGTTTAGAAATTGAACCTTTTTTCTCTATGGCAAAATGAATGGGCTGAAAACTGGTGTTTTCTTTTCATATTAACATTGTGTTCCCAATATTTGCAGTTCTGGTGGGACCATGACAAAGTTCCTGTTTGGAACATTTTATTCAAATCCATCAAGCCAGTCAAAAGAATGCTGGGACAAAAATGGCTTCTTTGTAATTTTTGCAATGCTGCTCAGCCTCATGGGACATATAGATATAATTTTGGTCGAAGGTGGCACCCCCTTCATTTCAAAAATGTTAAAACCACTACAGGATGGATTAATGCCAGCCTCCTCCAGGAAATCAAGCCAATGCTTCCTACCCAAGATGTTTCTTATTTGGGCAAATTCCGTCCAGCCGTTTCTGCCCTGCGCTGCACAGAAATGTGGACTTTTTGTCTATAGTGTTTTTTTTAAATGATTTTTTCTTTTTTTAATTAATCTTTCACAAAATGTATAATCTAAGGGGTCCGAAATATCAGCCAAATCCGTCATGCAAGTAAAAGTTATTAGCAATTCAATTTCCAGGATTCTTATGACACTTGGAACTCACCTTAACTATAGTTCAGAGACTGCAGCACTATAATATTAATATATATATTTATATTGCAACTACAAGGTTACCGTTCTGAAATGGCAAAGATGGGCAAGCGCACAGTGGCAAATCCATCACATTTAAAAAAGCAGAAGGAAGAACGAGCAAAAAACGTGTATGTCCCAAGTAAGTTCTATTTCATTTCATTTTGCTGCAACACAAACAAATATTTTGCTGCATCTGTAGCTTAATCATGGTTTCAGAAAGTATATATTCAGTGAAACAACTTTAGTGAAGACACAGTTAAGGAGATCAGATTTAATGCCAGAAAACCCTTAAAAATCAGCAGATGTGGGTTTATGAGTGATTCATGAATTTATTTATAAGCTATTTGTAAGGCACCTATACAACAAATGGTTTTTCAAGTGGCCACATGACAAAAAAGTGGGGGGGGGCAAGAGAGAAAGATACAATATTGGTCCTACTAGGCCGCAGGATATTTGGATTGTGCAAATGCAGAACAAGAAGAGGGAGGGGGGAGTGCCGGTCTTACCGTGGGGAAAAAAGGAAGAGGGCTTTGGTGGTAATGCAATGAATTACTAATGGGGTACTCGGATGAAGAAGAGGGAGGTTGGGTAATGAAGCTGATTACTATTGGGGTAATGCGATGTACTACTGTTGTGCTACTGAGACTAGAAAGAGGAATGGGGCTAATGACTCCAAATACTAATGGGGTTGTTGGGGTAATTTCCCAGTGGATCGGCAGCGGACCTCCAGGGTTGGGGAGGCCCCAACTCCTCTCACGTCCCAAAGGAGTATGATACACACACAAGAGCAAAGAGTTACTGCTGTTTATTGCACTAAAAAGACAGGGACGAGCTCTCAGGTCATAGGCGTCAGGGAGACATCTTGTTCGTGGTGGGCTTGCAAGCCCTTTTTCTAGCTGTATGACGTGACTACGTGGCTCCCCGAGTGGTAGGGTTAGTATAGACACATATAGTGGAAAACATTTGTGGTCGAGAAAGGGTCAGGTGGTAAGCTTGGGCCGTCCCTAATAATTGCTGCATGAAAATTGTTACAAGGGGACGATTAGTTATTGGCTAAACTATAGTGGCCTCAATGGTGAGCCCCTTGTATTCTGATTGGTCCGCTCCAAGCCCCCAAGTCTGGGACCATCGCTGTTCCCAGCTCGCGGTGTACCTGGTGCTTGCAACAATGTATGACTATGTGTCAGTGGCGGACAATGGACAGGTCTGACTATTAGCTAGTGTGCGTGCCTTTCCCATTGGTGTCAGTGTCCAATTTGTCACTTCATTGTTGCAGTCTGTGTCCCAGACGTGAGATTGTTAGTACTTTTATTCAGGCCCTGCGTATCAAGTAATCATTCAATGCCCAGGCAAAAAAGCTCTTCCCCCGCTTTCCTCACCGTCCTGTCTCTTAGGGTGGGTAGTGCTGCATGGAGATGTGGAAATGATTGTACTATTATCATAAGAAACATGTTATAATATACAGGTATTCTCCTTCCTCTTAAGTATTTTGGTCTTTTTATAATGTATAGAAACTGGTGCGACAGTGCTTCTGGGGTGTTATCGTCTGCGGGTAGCATTTACCCATGGGCAGTGACATATGTTTCAGTAACGTATGTTCCTTGTCCTTTATCGTATATATAATAGCAGTGCGCAATACCTGCATGTGCGAGACAAGAAGAGAAGAGAGCATGCACGTGTTTACACAGTATGGTTGCAGATTGTTTTGACAATGTTCTTCATTAACTGGTGGCTGGTGGGAGTTAATTTTAGCTAAAGTTATTTACTTTGTCTTGTATCTCGTGATCATAGGGTAGACTATGGGTGGTTGGTTGTTTGTGTCCTTTGGGGTATCCGGTGTCTGTACTGTGTCGTTGTTGTTGCCAGTTATCGTTGCTGAATCGTTGGCCCCTTCGCCGAGGTGAGGGGGGGTCTGTGCTTTGTAGGGCTTGATGTCGTGGATGTGTGTCCACACGTCCTCAGCCTGCAATTTGACAGCTCTGGGGGATATCTTTTCCACCAAGTGGGGACCTGTGAATCTAGGATTGTTCCACTTACTGCTGTAATGTTTTAGGAGAACCTGGTCTCCTGCTTTCGCTGTCCACTGTGCTGTCTGTTACTGTTCCTCGTTGGTTGCTTCTCCCTGTTGATTGCTCTTCGACCCGCCCTGTGTCCATTGGATCTGTTGATGAGATAAAAGCAGCACTAGTAACCAAGGAAGAGACATACTCATGCATTTCTTCACCAAAAGCAGTACTTGTAGTGTGGCAGTCAGTTATTGCTCTTGATGGTGGTGTAAGTGGAAGGTGCATTTGATGTCTGGTCACCACCTTGTGGGGTGTGGGGTGGTGGTCTGACCCTAGTCTGTTTCTTAACTCAAACAAGGCCAAAGGGAGGCAGTACAGCCAACTCTTTTTAGTTGTTTGTTGGATCTTTGCTAATCTTCTTTTAGGAGGTCATTGAGGTGTTTGCATGCACCATTTGCTTGTGGGTGATACGCACATGCAAAATTATGTTTGATTCCCAAAAAGGCAGTTACGTGCTGGAACAATTCATTGACAAAGTGGGGGCCATTGTCTGACAGCAGCACTTCACATACTCCCCACCTCTGGAACACCTCCCTCACCAAGAATTTGGCTGCTCTGAACGCATGTGCATGAGAGCATGGACCTGCCTCAACCCACTTTGAGAATGGGCATACTACTACAATCATGTATCTGTAACTTGACATAGATTGATCATGTCAACGTAGTCAATGTGTAGGTGCAGAAAGGGTCCTTTAGGCCCGGGTATTGTCCCTTTGATCACTTGCAGCATGTGACCGGCCATGAATTGCTGGCATGTGAGGCAGTTGCTAATGAAATTTGCAACACGAAAACACAGCGAAACCCACCCGTGAAGAGAGCTGCATTTTGTTGTGCATTTGAACCAGCACTGTGTGTTGCCGCTCGTCCCTCGCACCAGCGTGCTTCCTGGAGGAGGCGGGGCAGGAGGCAGGAGCAACACGTGACTGGATCACGTGATCGCGGCCGCCTACAAAGGACCAAGGCAACCACCCTTGTGGCGTTAAGCCCGGCTGGAGTAAAGCCCAGTGACTGTTGTGCGGCTGTTGGGCGCAGTTGGCGCAAATAATCATATGGGTCCTGCATAAGATCAACAGCTGCCAATAATAGCTGAGGCGAACCTGAGGTAAGGCCTACATCGTATATAATACTTGTTCACACAGCATGAGACTGCGGGAATTTATATCCTTTGATCGCGCTGTATTGTCCAACTACGGCACGATAAAAGTCGTCTCGTAATATTTTATTTTATTTATTT
The DNA here is from genome assembly GCF_040938575.1 of Ambystoma mexicanum. Taxonomy (NCBI): domain Eukaryota; kingdom Metazoa; phylum Chordata; class Amphibia; order Caudata; family Ambystomatidae; genus Ambystoma; species Ambystoma mexicanum. Next base: position 221,948,712 of record NC_090930.1, read on the forward strand.
TTTTTTTTTTATTTTTTTTTTCGGACCTGATACTTCTAAAGAATCTATTTAGCACCTCATCTTCAATCTTGGTAGTAAGCACTTTTGATGCAAGCTGACCATCTACCCTTGATCTATTTAATGCTGTAAGACATACCGTTTACCATTTGTTACCAACAATCAGTGAATACTTCACAGAGTGTCGACTACACCAAAACTTGATGAAACTTCGCAGCACCAAAGACATGGAAGGGGCAGGGAATGGTTCGTACTTAAATCAAAGCTGCGAAGTGGTCATACCAACTGCCCAACTCGCCCAGGAGAATGTCAACCTGTCGAATGGACACGTAATTCAAGTTTTGGTACATGCTGATGAAAAACATAGTACCCCAACACCAAATCAGACAGAGAAAAATCCAAATATTGCTATAATGAACAACTGGAAAAAAGGGTTGGAATACACTATCTCAACAAGAAAAATACAAAGTAAAATAGAAAATCATTTCGGGAATAAGCGACATAAAAGCCACAGTGACATCGAAGGAGAATCCCTTATTCTCTGGGAAGAACCAAGACACTCTCAAACCCCAGCTTCTAGCACAGAAATACATACTGTTGCAGTACATCCGGAAGAAGAAATCTGTACCTCACCTGTGGAAGATAATGCATTCACCCTAACTCTACAAAACATACAATCTTCATCGACTGTGGCGCAGCAAATGCTGGAACAAAGGGACCTAGAAAGAAAAGATGAAGAAGAAGCAATAACAAATCCAAATCCAGACACATTAAAAGCACTGAACTTTGTTCTTAGCTCATTAGTTTCAGTCTTTGAGATGCTAAAAGGAGAGGTCCAATCGCAAAATGGGACACTGCTAGAAATGACTAAAGAAATTTCTCTTTGTGACTCTACTCTAGTGGGCCTGGCAAATGCCATGAACACAAAACTGAGCACCCCAATTCAGGCACTGAACATTGAGATTGCAAAACAAGGACTCGACATCTCCTCCATCCAGCAATCGCTGAAAGAAAAAAATCAAATTGAAAACCAAAACAACACACTTTTGAAAGAAATTTTCTCAATATTGAAAAGACAACTGCCCCCAGTTCAAAGAGAAGAAACTGTAGAAAAAATTCAGGACTACTCATTGGAGGATACCCCACTATCAGACTCAATACTGGAAGAATTCTTAAGACTAGCCACAGTACTAGAGGAAGAGGCAGATACTGGAAAAAGCATAAAAGTAATCAATTCTGGTAACCAAAAAACCAGACTGGCAGAAAAAACTCAGGAATGGCAAGAACAAGGGGAACAAACATCAAGAGGCAGAAGAAAAAGGAGAAACCGCTCAGCAAAGAGAAAGGGCTCCAAATCCTCACAGTCAAAAAATAAAAGCAAACGTAACAAAGGGCTGAAGCATAACAAAATCGCAAAAGAAAAAGGTAAGATCCAGGAAAAAATATATTCCGATACGTCTAGTGAGGAGCAGGACACCATTGTGGGCGACTCTAAAACCCCTCTTATTGGCACAAAAAAAAATAAACTCAAAACAGGAAAGGGAAACCAGAAAGCCAAAATCGACATCCCTAAAAAAACCAAATTAACCAAAGACAAACAATTGGACGATACAGTTCCAATAACAAAAGCAAGCATTGGCTTACAAACAGAGGAGCTGACAGGACAAAAAAACAATCTAAAAAAGAAAAGCATAGAGTTTGGAAAGGACCTGAAAAAACAGATAAGTCCGGAGGAGACACCAAGAAAAAAAAACCTAGCCGCTCAACCTCAAAAAGAAAATATAGCCAAAGCAGTCAAATGGGCTCCAATTTTCACACAAAAAACAGGGCAGTATGTAGTAAAAATATCTTGTGGGAGTGTCACTGCCACCAATCAACAGGAAAATAGGAAAATTGCCCCCATCTTCCTAACAAAGAAGCCGTTGGCTTTCAAGGACTCAAGTATAACCCCTTCAGATGCAACTGCTCCAGCAAACAGGCTGGGGGGAAATACACCTGAATTAAATGCTAACCAAGCCAAAAACGGAGAAGGGAAATTCGTCAAACTTGATACTGAGAGGCACCATGAGGGGAACGCTGAAGGTACCCACTCACTCTCCGATATATGCGACAAACTATCCGAAAATACAGCAATGGGAAATGTAAATGGAAGGATTTGGCTGAGACTGCGTTCAAACTACGGCCACTACAAATCCTTGAACCGGGGAGTGATCTTGAACTTAATACAAAAAATAGGAGACCTCCACTCTTTAACATCTAATGACATTGAAAGCGTGAAATTCCCATTGTCATGTGATCCATTTTTGGTTGAACTCATTATGACCTCAGAGACCGCAAAAAATGACATCTTGCGAAACTCAATCGAGTTGGAATCCTATGGTCTGGAAGTCTCATACTGCAAGAAGAGAAATAACATCATGGCCAAACACTGCATTCCCCCACGCCCAAACAAAGAAACAATATATCAAAATGAGGCAATCCGCACAAAGCAAGGAAGCTTAGAAAAAGACTTCAAAACAAAAGAAAACACCCTTATACTCTTACCAGATATACTGTCAGAAGTTCTGAAGAAGCTGGGTCTGGGCACACAACAACTTTAGAAAGAACCATGTTAATATCTTTAGCTGGAACACAAGAGGCTCTAGTGTCATTAGAGGCAAAGAAGCAAGGTCACACCTATTCAATCAAGGGGACGCAATTCTTTTACAAGAAACTTGGTTGGTCAATCCGCTAAACATCGAAGGGTATATGGTCCATTGTCTGTCAGCCACACAAAAACCACTGGGCCGGCCCTCAGGAGGCTTACTAATAGCATTAAAAAACCAAGTCTTTAAAAATGCAAAGGAAATATGGAACAATCCCCAGGGCATTCAGGCATGCAGAGCTGAAGTATCTACACAAGAAACCACCACAACTTGGGTCTTTGTAAATATTTACTGGAACCCAGCAACATCGAAACTAGACTGCTTTTTAGAGAATTTAGCATCTCTATTCGAACTACTAAAAACAACTCTAGCTTCTAGTAAGATCGTGGTAGCTGGGGATTTCAACACAAATTGCCTTTATCCCCCAAAAGGAAATTGTGATCGAGCAACCCAGAGAAAAAGTACTCTGGGAAAACAATGGCAGGATTTTATGGAACAATGGGACCTCCACATGATAGTGGGCTTACAGGAGGGTGTAAAAGAACCATACATAACCTGGAGAAGAGGTAAATCTTCCTCAGCCTTAGACTATATTTTCGTCTCAAAAACTCTGCTTGCTTTGCCCTATACATTAAAAATAATACAGGAGTCTGGAAGTGACCACAGCAGACTGGAGCTGTCACTCGAAAACATTCTGACTACAGAAGCTGAACGAGAATTACAGATGCTAGTGGGGAAGAAAGGAAAACTTAGAGTTGTAAAATATAAAGATGGGGGGACTAACTTAAATGGAAAACTTAAAATGATTCCCGAACACATATGGAAATCACAATGCGATCCACACCGATTTACCAACTTCCTATGGGCAACTTTAGCACCCAAATACTTAGCGGGAGAAGCCAAACAGAAACACCTGCACTCCTTTGACGAATCTACACAAAGAAGAAAAAGAGAGCACAGGAAAACGTTAAGAGACATCAAAAAGGCAGGACTTCCAGTGGAGGAGATGAAAACTGAAATAAGAACCCAAAAAGCCAACTACAAATCATGGTCGATTTCGCATAACGCAATTCGTATGCAAACAGATGGTGAGCACATACTCCAAACACTCAGAGAAAAAAACAGCAAGAACTTCTGGGAAGTAATGAACCAGTTCGAAGGGGATCATGCACATTCATTATGTAACCTAGTGTCAGAAGATGGCTGGGTGAGCTACCTGACAGAGACATTTAAGAGCGACGAAACCCGCGAATTTAGATCCAAACCAGATATTACTTGGCAACTTAACTTCTGTGAAGAAGATATACAGGAAATTATAGCCAGTTCCTCATCATCAAAAGCCTCGGGTTTAAACGGTTTGACCTATCAGGCACTGAAAAGCGAACCATTATTGTGGTCAAAATTATTATCTGCTCTCTTCAGAGAAATACTAAAGCAACAAACCTTTCCTGCATCTTGGAAAACGGCCCTTATAATTCCTTTTTTTAAATCCGGGGATCGTCGTAAACCAACGAACTATAGACCGATAGCATTGCTGGACATTGAAAGCAAAGTCTTCATGAGACTATTACTAACTCATGTCTCGAAATGGGTCGAAGATTTCAACATTCTATCACGCTTCCAAACAGGATTTCGCAAAGGCCACTCAACATCTATTAACGGCCTGATTCTAAACATCTTGAATGAGCAAGAGAGAGGGGGGAAAAAACAAATGCTGTACGGAGCCTGGATAGATCTGTCCAAAGCTTTTGATCAGGTGGAACGAACCCTACTGTGGGATAAACTCCGGAACTGGGGAATACCAGAATCTCTTCTGTCAATTTTGGTGGAACTTCATAAAAACACCAACCTAAGAATACGGCTCGATGCAATGGGTCACCTGTCCAGACTAGTTGAAGTTAATAGAGGTGTAAGACAAGGGTGTCTGGGGGCACCTCTGTTTTTCAACTTGTTCCTGGCAGATATGGGCCACTTTCTAGAAACATCTGCTTTGATAAGCCCAATATTAAATGGGAGGAAAATCTGCTGGTTGGCATACGCGGATGACATAGTTCTCCTCGACAGAACACCAATGGGGCTACAACACCTACTGGACAAATTGAATGAATACGTAGGATTAAACAAGTTAACAGTTAATCCATCTAAATCAAACATCTTGATTTTTAAACATCCATTGTCAAAAGTAAAAAACATAAATTGGACCATGGGAGGAGAACGGATCAAAACAGTAGAAACCATAAAATATCTGGGTTATAACATCCATGCACATCCAGCGACATACAAAGTAGAAAATGAAGTGGCAGTTAAAATAACACAATTTACATCACAGATGATTAAGTTAAATAATAAATTCTGCAAGTTCTCTATTTTGCCTTTGGTAAAGTTCTACCTCGCCAATGTGGTTCCAGTTGTTCTATACGGTCTAGAAGCAAAACCGGATCTCTGGTTCATAAACTGGGACAACTATGAGGGCGGCCTCTGGAAAAGAGTTTTGGGTCTTCCAAACTGCGCCACCTTAAAAAGCCTAAGATTTGAATTAGGCCTAAAATCTCTAAACTGTATGGCTGATTGGAAGCTCATTTCACTGTTTAGGGAAATAACACTTAGTAAGGACTCGACGTTGTATGGCGACCTCAAACACGAAGCATTATCGAAAAAATCCGCTATTCTCATCTCGTTGGAACGGAAAACTTTGGAAATGCTAAAAAAACTGGATCTGAATGAAGAGACTTTGGCTCTAAACCCTCTTAAAGTTAAACGTAGACTAGAAGAACGGGACTGGATTGAAACAGTGGAGAAAGTACGAGAGGACCCAACTCAAAACATATTTTTGAAGGGAGAAAAGAAACTTGGATCACTCTCATGTTACCTACTGAAGTCTCCAAATAGAAAATTGCGTTCAGACTTCCTCAGAATGAGACTGAATCTCGTCCACTGTGGGGCGGTTCTGGCAAGACGTAACCAAGGGCAAATGGCAATAAAATTATGCTCAATTTGCGTAAACCCTGCCAAACAAACGCTAAAACATATCCTAATGGATTGCGAAGGCACCTGGCCTCAGCGATTAAGATTCTTCAGAGATCTGGTACGGAGGGAGGAAGACATAGTTACAGACTTCCTCTGGGACAGAATAATCTCAGGGAAAAATGCTGCACTTACGTTTGCAGCAATCCAGGTGCTAATAGAAAGTGGTTTGACAATCTAACACAACGATCCAAAGGAGAGAGGTACCTAAGCAGGTAATTTATAGGACCAGAAAAAACTTGGCAGGGTTGGTGGACAGTAAGAAACTTTAACACAAGTTTTGTCTTCTTCGTACCCAACGCAAACTGTTTTGTATTGTCCTCCTCTTTTGTAAAGGCTTAAGCCAAAACAAATAAAAAAAAAAAAAAAAAAAAAGTTTAGCTCGGTGCAGAACCATGATACTTTTATCCGTGCAGCAATTACTTCTTTCCCTGTGTGCGTGGGGCAGTGTAATTAGGTCAGGGCTGTTTTCAATAGGGCCAGGGGCATCACAACTTTCCCTGTATTATTCTGTCGCCATAATGCATCTGTGGGGGACATGGTGCACTCTCTTTTGACCCATAGTTTCTTATCTGTCATTGGTGCTGCTGCCTGCAGCTCCATAATGTGTTTCTCTGGGATGTGTGTGTACCCATCCTTCATCAACATCTGTCTTACCACCCCTTATCTTTTTGTTTTTCTGGGAAGATCCATGCCTCACCAAAGTATGCAGCATATTTTGCATGTGCGTCTGCTGTTTCGTTACCTCTTGATATTAGGTCGTCAACATTAGTGTGTGCCTGACACTTCACCAGTGCTACTTCTTCTGGCTAATTAGTTACTTCAATTAGCTCAGCCAGTACGAGAGCATGTTGTACCAGAGTACCATCTGCTCTTCTGAATCCTCTTCTTTGCCATTTTATTAATCCTGAGTTTACTGTCGATGTAACATATGCATTGTCGGAGTATATGGTTACTCTTTTTTCATTGCTCTCTTCTAATGCCAAAATGAGTGCTACTAGCTCTGCAGCCTGCGCTTAATATTGCTGTGGTAATTTGACGCATTTGACTGGAACGTGAGTCCAGTCCTCCCTCAATCGCACTACTTCTGCTCCTGTACTTCTTACCCTATCGCTTTGATCAATTATTGATGATGCGTCAATGTACATTACCCCCCAGCACCCACAGGGCATTTTCTTCCACTTTTCTGGTACTGGAGTAAATTTCAATTGCCTGTATGCAGTCATGTGCATGCTCTCCATTTCCCACTTCCTCTGCTATGAACCGTGCTGGGTTAACATTACTACACCTTTCAATTTTCAGCTCTGGTCTGGAGAGTATAATCGCGTACCCTGTAGCTCTTTGAGTGGTCCGTGTGGATTTTGTTTTTTTCAATATTGCAAAGAGGGCATTCTCCACATACAGTGTGGTGGGGCATCCCATGGTGATTGAGGTGTCATGACCGCTGCCTCCAAGGAGTCAGACCCAGCCCAACATCCTTGGAAACAGGGTCACAACTTCCATCCCAGGCACCAGCCGGTCCCCACAGGGGCCTTTTGGACCTTGTTCTGGCGCCAGTGGCGCCAGGCTCATAAGGGAACCCAGTCCCGGCACAGGAAGCGCCGGGCTCATATTGAGAGGAATGGTGCTTGGGTGGACCTACCTGCTCTGCAGAACATGCTGCTCACTTACCTGTAGGATGATATCCTCATCCATTCCTGGCTGGAACTACTTTACCTTCTGGGTGTGGCCAGCACCACTCCCTGGGACTGGATACTGGAACTGTTCTGGAAGCTGGAACTACTTTCTTGTCTGGGCGAGGCTGTGGAAGGAGAGACCTAAGCACTCCAGTGGCCTATTTAAACCACACCCGATCAGTGCAACGTGCTTCGCGTTATTCTGCACTAGCAGCAGGACGCTCACCGTGTCAGCTCCAGAGAATCTTCAGCTTCTGCATCTGTGAATAAGAAATCTTCAGTCTTACCTCCCGGAAGATCAGTCTTCAGTCTTCAGCAGCGTCTGAAAGAGAACAAGGACACCAGGTTAGGACAAGACTAAACCAGCGCAGCACTTACATCGTCCATCGGAGCATCCCGAGGCCGCGTGCCGCACTCTTCATACTCCGGCAATCCTGCGGAAACAAAGGACATTGGTTAGTGAACCTCCGTGATTATTCTGCTTACCTGTGCCACGTACGCCTCGATCTTCGTCAGGCGCTGTTTGTCCGCACCTGCTAAAACAAGAAGGACATCATTAGGGGCACTGTATGCCATCACTACTCACATGCCTTCTAGCTGTCATCGGCTTGCCCATTCTCCGGCACGTACCTCGGCGTCCATCTCCACGCCGACTGCTACGGCTACCTGAAAAAGGGAAAAGAGACATTAAGAAGTGCATTTAACTTCGAAAGGGAAAAGAGACATTAAGAAGTGCTTTTAACTTCAAATAACATTCTTTTACTTACGTGCCTTCACGAGCTCCGGCATTCTTCTCGCTTACCTTATCTACATACCGGACCTGCAATGGCGAGAGACATTTAAGGGGTCATATAAATAAAACTCCATATTCAAGCAATCACCGTTCGTGCAGCTAACAACGGCCTTGCTCCCTGACTTCATCCTCTGCAATCAAGAGGCTGGGCAATTAACCAGTGAAGCAACTGGCATCAGCACCCCTGCACAGACGCAGGATGGAGAGCTCCGCTTTCACCTATATAAGGTGAGCACATTCAGCCTACGAGTAACGTGGGGAGTCCAGAAAAGGGGAAGGTCAGATTGGCCAACCAGACATACATTAACCCCTTGTTCTCCTACTTGCAGACACCTCACCCTCCAGGTCAAAATTACGGTGAGGAGAGGGTCTATCCAGGGTGTTACCAGAGGCCTGCGCGTGACCCTAGAAGACACTGAAATCTCCAAGCCCGGACCTGCGCCTCCGAGGGATTCAGGTGAGCGTTACAGAACGCGAAGCCTACCGCAAAATTCCCACCCAGGCGCAATGGAAACCTCGGACACAGATCAGTTGGCCCAATTGCTTGGGGCACTGAGAGCTGAAGTACAGGCATCCCGCCAAGAGACAAATGCTTTACGAAGGGAGTTGATTGTTTCAAAAGAACGAACGGATGATCTGGCCAGACAGTTGTTACACACAAGCGGGACAGACGCCTCTGCCTGCCTCGGGAGGGAGCTACACTCCTACAACCTCAAATAATCCGGTGCAAATTAATCTGCCAGGGAGTGTGCCTTTGGCCCCGCCCGAACGTTTTTCAGGTGATCCAAAACGGTTTGCAGTATTCATCAATCAATGCCGCTTGCACTTTCTGTGTAGACCCGCCGCATTCCCAACTGACCAAACCAAAGTAGCGTTTGTACTTTCCTATCTTAGCGGTAGTGCTGCAGATTGGTCCGTTCCTCTTGTGACACAAGATGATCCGATCCTCCATAACTTTCAAGATTTCCAGACCAGTATGGAAAAGTTGTTCGCAAGACACTCACAGGGGCAGGCCTTGGACAATGAACTCCTATCACTAAGACAAGGGAATCAGGATCTCCTAGCATACATAGCATCTTTTAACAGACTGGTGGTTGAGACTAGGTGGCCTGAGGATAAGAGAATCACGCTTTTCTACAGAGGGCTGCGTGGAGAACTTAAAGATGTCTTAGCACAGGTGGTGAATCCCCCGCAAGATTGTTCCGATTATATCGACCTAGTAGACCAATTAGATCACCGGCTACAGAACAGGAAGACCGATCGTTCCAGATTTGAAACCCAAAAATTTTCAAGACCTCAGAGCTCCGCTAAAGGAACTGATTCCGTGGAGCCCATGCAGATAGGGGTTGTTAAAGGACCATTAACCCAAAAGGAACGGGAAAGGAGAAGACAATTACAGCTGTGCCTCTACTGTGGGAATTCCGGACATTTCCTTCGTGATTGTTCAGTGAAACCGGTCAAGAAGGCTGTGGGAGCTTCCGATAAGAATGCTGAAAAACTAGAATCGGGAAACGACCTCGCCCGACAAGTGTAGAGGTCCGCTTGCCGAGCGTTAAAACCAGTTCCTTGACCTCGCATTTGGTAATGCCTATGGTCCTCATAAGTCCAGATCGACCAGATCGCATGCATGCAATTAAAGCATACATTGATAGCGGAGCGATCGGTAACTATGTAGATCAAGATATGGCAACCAGGATGAATCTTCCTCTATGTTCTAAGATGGTTAAAGACATAATTACTAAAGTGGATGGTACAGAAATAGCTTCCGGACCGGTTTCTCACACCACCATGGAAGTGATGTTGCTATGCCAAGATGGACATTGGGAGAAGATCGTGTTTGATGTAATCAAGGCCCCGCAGTTTCAAGTAATCCTGGGAATTCCTTGGTTGGAAAAGCATAATCCTCAGATAGACTGGCGAGCCAAGGTAATCCGGTTTCCAGAATGCGCCCCAACTTGCTACCCTCGACCCGATATCAGGCTAGCAGCCATCGCTTCCGAGAGCCCCCAATTGCCTCCAGAATACCAAGAGTTCTGCGACGTCTTCCAGAAAGATCAGGCCAATACCTTGCCCCCGCATCGGTCATACGACTGCCAGATAGACCTAATACCTCGATCTACTCCTCCGTGCAGTAGAATATATGCTCTCACTGAGCCAGAAAATCTCCATCTCAGGCAATACCTGGACCAGTACCTGGCTAACGGATTCATTCGTCCCTCGAAATCTCCAGTTTCTTCAGCTTTGTTCTTCGTTCCGAAAAAAGAAGGTGACCTGAGAACATGTATCGATTATCGCGCCCTGAACCAGATTACAGTCAAAAATAGATATCCTTTGCCTCTGATTCCCGAATTATTGGACCAAGTTAAAGGAGCCTGCATATACACAAAGCTAGATCTCAGAGGAGCTTACCACTTGGTACGCATTAAGGAGGGTGACGAATGGAAGACGGCCTTTCGCACTAAATACGGATTGTTTGAGTATCAAGTAATGCCCTTTGGACTATGTAACGCACCGGCCGCCTTTCAGTTCTTTATGAATGACGTTTTCCGAGAACTTATTGATGTATGCGTAATTGTTTATATCGATGATATCCTGGTATACTCATCCTCAGAAGCTGAGCACCGAAGACATGTCACAGCGGTTCTACAGAGACTTCGCCAACACCGTTTGTTTGCTAAATTGGAGAAGTGTACTTTTCATGTAAAGGAAGTCGAATTCTTGGGGTTCATCTTGTCACCCAATGGAGTTCACATGGACTCAAGAAAGGTGGACGCTATCACCAAATGGCCGTCCCCAACTTCCGTGAAAGGAGTACAGAGCATGTTGGGCTTCGCTAATTTTTACCGGAGATTCATTCCAGAATTTTCTCGAGTAGTTCAACGCATCACGGTCCTTCTGAAAAAGAATAAAAATTCGAGTGGACTCCAGAGGCCGAACAAGCCTTCCAAGAATTGAAAGCTAAATTTGTCTCCGCTCCAGTCTTAAAGCATCCTCGTCCAGAACTTCCGTATATCGTCGAAACAGACGCATCCAGCCTCGCAATGGGGGCTGTGCTATCACAAAGAGATCCCGAAACACACCAATTACACCCTGTGGCATTTTGGTCCCGCAAATTTTCGGCCCCCGAAATCAACTATACAATTACGGACAAAGAACTTATGGCAATTAAGTCCGCCTATAAGGCCTGGCGGCATTATCTCCTGGGAGCCCGGCACACTGTCACTGTAATCACTGATCATCGCAACCTCCAGTATCTGAAGTCAGCCAAGGCCCAATCTTCGAGACAACTCCGCTGGGCATTATTCTTCGCGGAATTTGATTTTGTGATCACGTATCGGCCAGGCAATAAGAACGGAAAAGCAGATGCACTTTCCCGAATAGGGGTAGACGAACACACAGCTAATTCAGAGTCGGTACCAATAATCCCCGAACAAAAGATACTGGGAGTGATCAACACGCTATCCCTTGAAGATATCGAAGCAAAAGTCAGCCAACTAATAACTCCTGAAGATTAATTGAATTGGCAACTGAAAGGGAAAGATTTTACGATAGATCAGAATCTATTGTATTTCCAAGGAAGACTATATTTGCCATGTGTTGACTTACAGAAGCAGGTCATCACCTGCTAGCATGATTCTCTAATAGAAGGACATCCTGGGGTGGGCAAAACCCTAGAGAAAATCAAAAGACATTTTTGGTGGCCGACTTGGAGAAAAGACATTAAAGATTTTGTGGCTTCTTGCGGCATCTGCGCACAAAACAAGAGTCAAAAGGAAAGACCAGCAGGTCTGCTACATCCAATAGACATTCCACCATGCCCTTGGCATACTCTCTCAATGGATTTTATCACGGATTTACCCTCCTGCTCCGGATACAACACAATTCTAGTAATCGTGGACCTTTTTTCAAAAATGGCTCATTTTATTCCACTGAAAGGTTTACCCACAGCTCCCGTTTTGGCCCGAGAATTCCTTGAAAACATCGTCCGGTTGCACGGTTTCCCTTCAGTGTTAATCTCCGATCGAGGGAGCCAATTTATTTCCCATTTTTGGCGAAGTTGTTGTCGTTTAGCGCAAATTGATGTAAGACTTTCCACCAGCCATCACCCCCAAACTGACGGGCAGTCTGAGAGGACTAACCAAACTCTGGAACAATATCTACGCTGTATGTTGCAACAATCGGAGGGCACTTGGAAGGATGTCCTTTGGATTGCTGAATACGCCTACAACAATTCAATCCATTCAGGAACTGGAAAAACCCCTTTCTTTCTGCTGTATGGAAGTCATCCTCGAACCTCTAATTTGGATCCACCTCAAGCTCTCGGAACGCCCGCTGTAGACCATCTGCATGCGACAATAACTCAAGCATTTAAGGAAGCCACAGCTCACCTTCAACGAGCCAAGGAAATGTATAAGAAAGGAGCGGATCAACATCGAAAAGAGGCCCCTCAATACCAAGTAGGAGATCAAGTCTGGCTGTCCACGAAGCATTTATCCCTAAAAGGACCACGCACCTTCAACCCAAGATATTTAGGACCCTACACGATCACGGCTGTGATAAATCCGGTGGCTGTGAAATTGGAGCTACCTACTCGGATGAAGATACATCCCGTTTTCCATGTTTCTCTCCTTAAACCTATGCAACCCGGAACCCGTTTGACTAATCCTCCAGAGCCAATTCAGGTGGATGGAGAACTCGAATTTGAAATTCGAAACATCTTGGATTCCAAAATTTCCAAATCGAAACTGTACTACCTGATTGATTGGAAGGGATTTGGCCCCCAGGAGAGATCTTGGGAGCCTTCAGAATATGTCCATGCACCTCGTCTAGTCAGGAAGTTTCATCGGACTTTTCCCAACAAGCCAAAGCCTCCGGAGAAGACAAGCTTGGGAGGGGCCTTGAAGGGGGGTGCTGTCATGACCGCTGCCTCCAAGGAGTCAGACCCAGCCCAACATCCTTGGAAACAGGGTCACAACTTCCATTCCAGGCACCAGCCGGTCCCCACAGGGGCCTTTTGGACCTTGTCCTGGCGCCAGTGGCGCCAGGCTCATAAGGGAACCCAGTCTCGGCACAGGAAGCGCCGGGCTCATATTGAGAGGAATGGTGCTTGGGTGGACCTACCTGCTGCAGACCATGCTGCTCACTTACCTGTAGGATGATATCCTCATCCATTCCTGGCTGGAACTACTTTACCTTCTGGGTGTGGCCAGCACCACTCCCTGGGACTGGATACTGGAACTGTTCTGGAAGATGGAACTTCTTTCTTGTCTGGGCGAGGCTGTGGAAGGAGACACCTAAGCACTCCAGTGGCCTATTTAAACCACACCCGATCAGTGCAACATGCTTCGCGTTATTCTGCACTAGCAGCAGGACGCTCACCGTGTCAGCTCCAGAGAATCTTCAGCTTCTGCATCTGTGAATAAGAAATCTTCAGTCTTACCTCCCGGAAGATCAGTCTTCAGTCTTCAGCAGCGTCTGAAAGAGAACAAGGACACCAGGTTAGGACAAGACAAAACCAGCGCAGCACTTACCTTGTCCATCGGGGCATCCCGAGGCCGCGTGCCGCACTCTTCATACTCCGGCAATCCTGCGGAAACAAAGGACATTGGTTAGTGAACCTCCGTGATTATTCTGCTTACCTGTGCCACGTACGCCTCGATCTTCGTCAGGCGCTGTTTGTCCGCACCTGCTAAAACAAGAAGGACATCATTAGGGGCACTGTATGCCATCACTACTCACGTGCCTTCTAGCTGTCATCGGCTTGCCCATTCTCCGGCATGTACCTCGGCGTCCATCTCCACGCCGACTGCTACGGCTACCTGAAAAAGGGAAAAGAGACATTAAGAAGTGCATTTAACTTCGAAAGGGAAAAGAGACATTAAGAAGTGCTTTTAACTTCAAATAACATTCTTTTACTTACGTGCCTTCACGAGCTCCGGCATTCTTCTCGCTTACCTTATCTACATACCGGACCTGCAATGGCGAGAGACATTTAAGGGGTCATATAAATAAAACTCCATATTCAAGCAATCACCGTTCGTGCAGCTAACGACGGCCTTGCTCCCTGACTTCATCCTCTGCAATCAAGAGACTGGGCAATTAACCAGTGAAGCAACTGGCATCAGCACCCCTGCACAGACGCAGGATGGAGAGCTCCGCTTTCACCTACATAAGGTGAGCACATTCAGCCTACGAGTAACGTGGGGAGTCCAGAAAAGGGGAAGGTCAGATTGGCCAACTAGACATACATTAACCCCTTGTTCTCCTACTTGCAGACACCTCACCCTCCAGGTCAAAATTACGGTGAGGAGAGGGTCTATCCAGGGTGTTATCAGAGGCCTGCGTGTGACCCTAGAAGACACTGAAATCTCCAAGCCCGGACCTGCGCCTCCGAGGGATTCAGGTGAGCGTTACATGAGGAGGATTTGTCTACTGCAAATGCTGCTGCAGCAAGGCTCTGTTCGCACGGGAAGTGACCCATCATTACAGGATCCAAATGGCCACTGTAAAATGCCACTGGTTTGTGTCCCATGCTTGTCTTCTGTGCTAGTACTGATTTCATTATTGCAATATCGCAATGTGAGAATATGTAGAATTGTTCTTCGTAGTTGGTGGTAGCTAGTACTGGTGCAGTTGAAAAGGCGTGTTTTAATTAATTGAATGCCTCTGTCATCTCTCTTGTCTATCCCAACTTCCTCCCCCCCTCTGTGCTTCTCTAAGGGCCTTGAGCAGTGGTCCTATGTATGAGCTGTAGTCAAAGACCCATGTTGCATAGGCCCAGGAATTGCTGCAGTTTTCTTACTGTCTGCGGCTATGGTGTATTTGTTATTGCTTGTGCCCTTTGTGATGCAATGTTCCTTCCCTTTTGTGAAATGATCTGCCCGATATAAAGTACCTCTCCTTGACAGTACTGCAGTTTCCCCTTGTCAACCTTGTATCCTTTCTCAGCCAACACTGTGAGCATCTTTACAGAGACCCTCCTGCCCTTCTCCTCAGTGGTGCTGCAGATAATGATGTCATCTACATATTGCAGCACCGTGCTTCCCGTCTCTCTTTCCTAAATCCATTTGCATTACTCTGTTAAAGTAGGATGGTGACTCGCATTACCCTTTGGGTAGTCTAGTGTGTTTCCACTTTGTGTTGCGGTATGTGAAACTTGTTAAATCTTGTGAATCAGGGTGTAGAGGTATTGAGAAAAAGGCGTTTTTGAGGTCGATCACAGTGAATGGTGACACCTATGCTGGTATCCCACACAGTATGGTAGCTGGGTTAGCTGTGATTGGGTACTCTGCCTCCACAACTTGGTTGAGAGGTCTCAAGTCTTGTATGAAATGCCAGAACCCTCCCTTTGCCTTGCGCACAGGATACACTGCAGTGTTGCATGGTGACTCTGATGGTACCAATATTCCTCTGTCCACTAGGGCAGTTATTGTTTCATAGATCCCTTCATCAGCTTCTTTAGATAGTGGGTACTGCTTAGCCCTGGGCAGCATTGCACCTTTCTTTAGCTTTATTTGTACTCCTCCAATGCTTTTTATGCAGCCTACGTCATATGGACTAGTGGTCCATAGAGAGGTGGGTACAGCTGCTAAGTCTTCCTTGTATAAAGGTAATGGGTAGGGGTGGGTACCTCTAGTACCATTGCCATTTTCTGTGCTACCTCCTTGTATGTCACTCTTAACCAGATATAGACGTTCATCTGGAACACCATCTCCCCATTTCCTGCTCCATCTGAGAACAGCTCCTCATCTGACACCTGTGTTAGCCTGCATCCTTCTGCTAGTGCTATTACTGCTCTCCAGGCTTTCCCCTCTCCATCCTGGGCATGGACTGCAATGTAGCCTGTGGTTGCCACAATACTCTTGATTTCCACTGATATTATTGCCCCCTCCTCCTCACTAG
Source organism: Ambystoma mexicanum (assembly GCF_040938575.1). Taxonomy (NCBI): domain Eukaryota; kingdom Metazoa; phylum Chordata; class Amphibia; order Caudata; family Ambystomatidae; genus Ambystoma; species Ambystoma mexicanum. The sequence continues at coordinate 221,964,749 of NC_090930.1, forward strand.
TGGGTGTTTCTGGTCTGAAAAGATATGCTGCTGGTCTCCTTCACACCTTTTCCTCAATTCCAGGTAGCCATGCTATTGCTATGTGTGTTCCATATTGGAAGAGGTCCCCGTCCACTGGTTCTTCTCTCGACACTGTTTTGCCACAGTACGCCTGGAGTATGTGTCGTGCTGTCGTGCTGTGAGCATGTGTATGCCTGGTGTGGAGCACACTATTCCCTTGTCAGTGAAGGACATAGTCATGTTCAGTCTGCTCGTAAGGTCTCTCCCGAGTATGTTTACTGGCAAATGTTTTGAGTATAGCAGTGTAGAGACAAGTCGTGATCTCCAACAGATAAGGAGATGTTATAAGTGAAAGGAACCAGCCTCCGAGCCCCAGAGAATCCTTGAGTTTGCATGGCTTCAACTGACAAATTGAACTTCCCCTCCCTAATACAGGACCTAGTGGACCCTGTGTCAACTAGGAAAGAAAATGTTTTGTTGCCACCTTTATGCGTGGTTCCTCCGCTGGGTTAGGTGTTACTGATAGGATGGGACACATCAAGGATGTTTGTGGGCTGTCCTATTGCAGATATAGTGACTGTCCACTCCCTGTGTATGGGTTGTGACCCAATATTGTCCCCCTCCCCAATTGTGTCTGTTGTGTTGATGTTTCTGCAGGTAATTTATTGTCCTGTATTTGTGTGAGCTGTTGTACTGTCTTGACGTGTTGTTGTGCTGTGGCCACTTGCTGTTGTGCCTGTTGTTGTGCTGGTTGGTACTGCACTTGTGGTTGTTGTGTTGTGTATGTTTGTAATTGCTGCTGAGGTGGCGCTTGTTGTTATATTTGTGTTTCTGTCACCTGTTGTGGCTGTTGTTGTTGATAGTGTTGTTGTCCCCCGTTGTACCCCTGTTGCCCTTGCTCTCCCCACCCTGCTTGTGCCGGTCTTGCTCTGCACGTGCGTGATATGTGTGCTACTAGCCCACATGTCCAGCACGTTTGTGGCCAGTGCTGTCTAAGTACCCCCGATGTCCATATTGGTTGTACCCTCGGAACCCCTCTCCTTGCTGTGGTGCTGCTGGCCCAAAGCCCTCCCTCTCGCTGGCCCACCCACCCCTCCCCCTGTAGTTGTTTGTGTAACCATTTCCCATTTGCGTGTATCCACCCCCATCCGTGTGGCGTATTGGTGTTGGGCTGTGCATGGCAAAGGTGGTGACATTTGCTTTGTCGTCAATTGTGCTTTCTGTAGTGATGCTGTTTGCTGTTGTTGTTGCGGTTATGTGGTATTTGGTGCCAGAGTGGCCTGGGCAGGGCCTGTTATAAACGCACCTTCCATGGCATATTTGGACAGTTTCTTTTGAACCAATTTTGCCTCTTCTGCCTTTCTATCTTCCTCCTTCTGTTTCATCTTTTCTTGCCATAGCCTACAATGGTGTACTATTGTCAGCTGTATCTCTGGTCATGCCTTTGCTTCTATTCCTACCAATTACTTTAATTGTCCCTGTACTTGTTCTGGGAGGCCCTGTATCAGTATGTGGTAAAAAATTGCTAGTGTTTTGTCCAACGGTTCCCGCATTTCCAGGCGCCACTTCTCCTGAATTTCCTGGATGTATTCAACAGGATCTTCATTCTCACGCATTTTGCGTGACGTTTTTGCCCCTATGTCTGAAGTGTCTGGATATTGCACCCTCAGTAACTGCCATAGCACGTGTCTGCAATTTGCAAATGACACCCCATCATGTGAGGTGTCACTTATTGTCACCCCTGGGAATCCGCCCTCTTCCAAATGTCATCTGCTGCATCACCCAGTACAAATGAACAACCCCTTGACATCGCCCACTGCTAGTTTTTGTCCTGCAGTTTGTTTTCACATTTCATATATCCATTTCCCGGCCCCTCCACTCAAAGATGGTAGCCTGCATTTAATGTTGTCCTTGTCTGCATGTTTCCATGGGACATATTGTGGCCTTGCTCCCCCTCTCATTAGTAATGGCATTAGAGTGTACTCCTTCACCTACCCTGGCATTTGCCTGTGTGGAGATGTGTGCGGGTATTCGCTCTCTTCTTCCATGTCAGAAAGTTCTTCAATAAAGTCGGTAATGTGTTGTGTTACTTTATCACCTCCTATGCTCTTATGTCCTCTCTGTTGACCCACTTGACCCTTCCTGTGTGTAGTAGCTGATTCTTCCATTCTGCATCCTGGGAGGTCTAGGAGCCAATTAACATATGTCGTGTGTTGTGCTGGCGGTGCCAGTGGCCGTGGTGTTCTTTCTTTAAGTTGTCTTTTGCTCTCCCTCCCTGTGTTTCCTTCTTCTCATGTCTCACATTCCCATGATGATCCGCAGTCTGTGTGTGTTATGTATAATTTGCTTAGCCCCTCCCCACTGCCATCATTTCGTCCTCTGCAAGATCCCTCTTCCTCTGCACTGCAAAATCCATCTGAAATGTCAGCCTTGTTCTTGGGTGTTTCCCCCCCACTGTTACAGTCTCTAAGTCTATGTCTGTGTACTCACCTGTCTTCTCCGTGCCCCCCTGTGCCAGTGTTATCGTTACCTCCTTATTGCCACACGCTCATGTCTTGGCCCCATTTTCCTTGCGTGCCTCTCTTAGTGCTGTATTGCTTTGCTTGTCCACTTACCTACCTCCGCTCTTACCCTGCAAAGTTCGTTCATTATTGCGTTGCTTACCTTTTCTAATACCCTTGCCTCGTCCTCCTTGTTGTTCCATATTCTGCCCTCCTTTGCCAGTATACTTTCTATAATTCCCCCTTCCTCGTACTTTCGTGCGCTCTCTGATATAATCTTCTTCCTCCATAATCCCAACTCCCTGGCATTTTCTTCTCGTTCCTCTTCTTTCCTCCTGATCTCCAGCTGCTCCATGCACGACACTCTTTCTGCAATCCCCCTTATATGGTCCTCTTCTCGCTTCCTTCGTTCTTCCTCTTGCTGTTTTAATCCCACCTTGTCCTCCTTACTTTCCTTCCTCTTCACGTTTCTTTCCCACTCTTCCTGCTCAAACTGTCTAATCAACACACTCTGCGCTTCCCTCAGTTCTGCTAATTTTGCCTCCAGCACTTCCTCTTCTTCCTGTGTCATTCTTCCCTCCTCCTTTGTACTTACCTCTCACCCTCTCTGTGTGTGTTCTATCTCTTCTTTACCTACCTTCGTTACCACTTATTCCTCTTCCCCTGTTAACGTCCCTCGAAGCTTCAGTAACACCTGTGCTGCTATCCATTCGTCTGGTCCAATATTTGCTAAGTCTATTTGTGCCTTTTTTACGTCCCTGGTGCTTACCTGTGTTGGTTTTGTGTCTGAGGCATTCCTCGCACCCACCCCCTTTAGGTAGCTGTCTGCTGGTGCGTATGGTGGTGGGCTGTACGTAGGGTTGGAGTATCCCTCAGTTTCTGTTAACTGTGATCGTGTTGCTTCTCTCAACTCTCTGATTGGGTACAGCTCTTCTGTTTCTTTCTTTACTTCTTTAGTTATGGGTGTTTCTCCCTCACCTTCCTTTTTTACCTCTGCAACTGGGAATGATCCTTCTGATTCTTCCTCACTTTCCTCAGCACTGGGGGGAGCTTGGGGAGCGCTGCACCCAGCCCTCTCCACTCACCTTCTCCTCCTTTACTCCCTGCATGATGAACATCCCTAGTACCCCTGGTGCACACCCTTGAAACATTTTCCAGAGGTCCAAAACTTCTAGGTGGCTCGCTAACGTCTTCCCCTTATATGTGTTATGTAGATACGCTAGCAGTGAATGTTGTGTGCACATGTCAAAACTGCCGTTTGGGCGGCCATGGTATCCTTACTTTGTTATCTATCCCTTGCGTCCATTCAATACTGTACTTTACTATTTTATCTCTGTGCGGTATTAGTGTTGCGCAGATATGCTGGAGTGGTGTGGTTAAGGTGCTGGCCCTGTGCCCTATCCCTGCCCCTATCCCATAATACATAGCATAGACATCTTTTAAAACTTCACTTTCCCAATACCACCGTTACCTGGTCCCGTAACTTGGGGTCTTCTGACTTTCCGCTGCAAGAAAAGCTATTTTTTTTTTATTACAATACTTTTGTGCTGGGTGCCACCGGCCTCTTGATCTTTACAGCGATGGCACCTGCAGTCTGTATCCCAGACATGAGACCCCAGAGCTTCTCTGGTCCTTTGGGCTTGGCATCGCATCAGGTCGGCCTGGTCACGTGTTGTGAGACCAAGGCTGGAGCAGAATTATGAGCATTTGATTTGTATTTCGGCTCTGAGGAGCATTTAGCAGTGGCAGGTGTAACCTCGGCATTAGGAGCGCGGCATGTAGATTGCAACATTGCAGCCTTAGCTGTAGGCTCTCGTCAGGGTTCGTTCTGCATGATCAACACCCTGCAGCTTTGTCTGAGCTGCTCCAGCCTGGGGACTCTGGCTTTGCGGCCTACCTTGGCCTGGCTTATGGGTGGCAGTGCATAGTCCATAATACGGGCGTCGCGAGGGGCGACAGAGATTCATATGCATTACTCCATATACAGGGTTACATCTTCATGGTTTTAGTGGGTACTTGGCTACTGAGAGGAGGAAGGGGGCTATGAAGGTAATGGCATGTATTACTATTGAGTACTGGGATGAAGAAGAAGGATGTGAGGGAATGACATTAACTACTATTGGGTAGTGTAAGGAGGAAGAGGTAGCTGAGGTAAAGAAACAAGTTACTATTGGGGAACTGTGACAAGAAAGAGGCATGTGGTGGTAATGACATGGATTATTATTGCGGTACTTGTTTGAGGAAGAGGTATGTGGGGGAATGACATGGTCTACTATTGGGTTACTGGGACAGAGATGACGGATGTGAGGGTAATGACATGGATTAATATTGGGGTACTGGGACCATGAAGAGGGATGCAGGAGTAATGGCATGACATACTATTGGGGTACTGGGAGGAGGAAGAGTGATGTGGTGCTAATGATATGGATTATTATGGGGACACTGGTACGATGACAGTGATGTGGAGGTAATGTCATGGATTAGTATCATGGATTAGTATTGGGCTACTGGGACGAGGAAGCGGAAGATGGGTAGTGACAGGGATTACGATTGGGGCACTGGGACAAGGAAGAGAGATGTCTGGATAATGACATATGTACTTGTGTACTGGGGTGAGGAAGAGGAATGTGTGGGTAATGATGAGGAACAGGATGTGGGGTAATGAAATGGATTACTTATGCGATGCAGAGACAAGAAAGAGGGATATGGAAGTAATTCCATGGATTATTATTGGGTTATGAATGGCATACTAAAATGAGGAAGAGGAAGTTGAGGGTAATGGAGTACTGTGATGAGGAAGATAGAGGTGGGGTTATTGGAGTACTATGATAAGGAAGAGGGAGGCGGTGTAATGCAACTGTTTACTATTGTGGTACTCATATGAGGAAGTGGGAAGTGGTGGTAATGACATGGATTGATATTGGGGTACTGGGACGAGGAAGAGGGTTGTGTGGGTAATGACATGGGTACTTGGGTACTAGGATGAGGAAGAGGGGGTGGGGGTAATGAAACAGACTACTGTTGGGGTACAGGGACAAGAAAGACGGAGGTGGAGGTAATGGCATGGTTTACTATTGGTTTACTGGGATGAAGCTGAGGGATGTGGGGGTAATGACTTAGATTACTATTGCAGTGGTAGGACAAGGAAGAGGGAGGTGGTGGCAAAGGTAGGAGTACTAAGTGGGTACTAGGATGAAGTAGATAGACATGGGGTAATCATAGGAATTACTATTAGGGTACTGAGATGAGACCAAGGGAAGTGGCAGTAAAGCCAGCATTACTAATTAGGCAATGGGACAAGGAAGAGGGAGGTGTGGATCTGCAGCAGATTACTATTGAAGTACTGCAACTAGGAAGAGGGTGGTGGGGCTATGCAATAGATTACTGGGATGAGGAAGAGAGATCTGGGAGTAATGACATTGATTACTACTGTGGTACTGGGGCAAGGAAGAGGGATGTGGGGCTAATGATATTGATTTTTTTTTAATGTATTTGTTTGGCTGAAATTTAACCTTTCAAATATTTAGTACAAAAATAACTCATAATATACAATTAGTATTATTCAACATAGCACAATAAAATTACATATTTCATCAAATAAAAGCATTATTCTTATACCTTTTGAACAGTCATATAACTACAGAATAACCAACAGAAATTTGACTAGAGCAATATATATAGACAGACGCTCACTGTTTACTAGCAATCCCCAAATTTCATCGTCCGAGGGATAGCAATAAAGCTGTAGCAGGTTTTTAAAATAAACTTGTCGTTGATGTAGCAACGCTGGATAGCGCACAACTAAATGAGTTAAAGACTCAGTTTGCTCAGAGTTTTTACAATAGCGACACTAATCATACTGTTTCAATTTACTATACCTTTTAGCCATGATAGCATGTGTAGGATAAAGATTTAGACGCATTTGAGTAATTACTGTCTCACAAGATGAGGTATTTTTCCATTATGCCCATTTTCTTTGGAAGAAAGATTAGAGGGGAATAATCAACAAATCTTTTGCATAAATCTTAAGTCACAATCCAGTCATGTAGAAAGAATATTTTTTTGGCTTTTGAGGGAGTCAAGATTAATAATTGTAAGGAGATGTTGGCTTCAGTTAGAGCTTTGAGTACACTATTGTACCAAAATTTAGGAAATTTATCATTTGATGTTAATAAATAATGTGCAATGGTGTTCAGCACATTCTTCTCTGATGCACCTACTATACACTTCCTGAAGAAACAACACATTTACAAATTACATTACAATAAATCGAACAAGTTCCCAGTTCCAGTTTCAGTAAAGCAGTAGGAGCACAGTTTGCGAGTTTAAGAACGGATTTCCATAATAGACCTTCGTACCGATCCCAATACTGTCTTGTTTTTGGTGTTTGAGATTCGGCCCCATATGACACTATAGGTATTACTTTTTGTTTATAAAACAACAATATGTGATTGGTAGTAAACTTTCCATATTTGCACATTAAGATTGATGATTGTGAGGCTGAAGTTTGAACTTTTGCACTTAGAATACGAGGATTCAGTTGTTGACTTGGACTGCTTGAGAAAATTAGGCCTAGGTATTTGTAGTTGTCAACCACATGAAGGTTTTGCTTATCAAGTGTCCATTTACACCGGTTAATGTTTTTCTTGCTTTTGTTCTTTTGACATATGACCACCTGTGTTTTTTCTGTGTTAATTATTAAATTGTTTGCACTACTATAGTTCTCTAAACATTTGAGCAAATTCTGAAGGCCTTTTGGGGTCTGTGATACAAGTACAAGATCATTAGCATAATGAATCCATTTAATCTTTTGTGTTCCCAATTTTGGTGCCTCACTTTCTATATTGTCAAACTCAATTCCCAGATCTAATAGGAATACATTAAATAGTGTTGAGGCTAAAATACAGCCTTGTTTAACACCTCTTTCTGAATTAACACTCCTAGATAACTGCCCATCTAGTGTAAGTCTAATCTGGACGGTTGTGTTAGAATGAAGATCTTCAATTATTCTTTGAAGTGAGTAGGGACAACCATACCTAGTTAGTTTAGCAAAACGTTATTGATATTGATTATTATTATCGTACTGGAATGAGGAAGATCATTGTGGGGGTAATGCCATGGATTACTATTGGGGTGCTGGGATTTCATGCTGATATGTCCTACGGCTGAAAAGGTATTAGACACATATGCTATGAATGACAGGTTTTTGCTCAAATATAGGGCAAGATGTGTTGCCCTATAATTTGTGTACATATTTATAATATTCACGATTTGCTTGTTAGTGCAATGTTCGTCCATCAATTTAAGCACATATTTTAGACACCATAATGTTGGCAAATATAGATTGTGCAGAGTTGCCTCATCTATGTTCTATGCACTTATAGATAATATTATATGGCGAGGATTTAAGGCTAAGCATAGGGGCTATATTTTCTTAACGCATGGATTGCATTTGGAGCCAATGTCTCACAAGGCATTTGGCTCGTGCCTTTGTATTCTGGACCCTGAATAATACTGTTGATGGCATGGTGGAAAAGATGCAAAGTTACTTAAATGATCTGTATGCTTTAGAACATCTCTCAGAGAACTGTGAGAAGGTGCTTAATCATCCTTCTGCCACTCATTAGCTGAGTGAGCACCTAACTTTAGTGTCTACATTAGCAGCACACTGATGTCATCAGATAGATGAGTAAATCCAGTGGGCCTGTGCCATGTAAATTCATAAGAAAGAAGGTCTCCCTTGTGGGTAGCAATGTTTGATGTAACCCTATCATGGAACTGTGCAATGGGGGATCTGTGTCAATGGGAGGGAAGCAGTATACTACTGTGGATTGGGTTGTGTCCTAAATGGCTTCTCCAAATGCCACCTGACTTCCTCTAGAGGTTATGGTACATGTGGCCTTTGCCACACATTGTAATTTGCTGCCAGGAAGCATCTAAAGAAGAGTCAGTACCTATGTATGTGTGTCTAATGTCTAAGAAATATTCTACAAGGTGGGCGGGCTATTATTATGGGCTTGAACCCATGGTTAATAATATTGCTTCAACAATTGTTTGCAAGCTATTGGGAAAATGGTTAGCTGGGTAGGATAACCCTTCAAATAAATGCAAATATACATTAATGGGCATATACGTGGGACCCACTGGTAATGAAGCAATATTTAACAGAGCGTGTCATAAGGTTTAATGAGGTCACTTCCTTTACTCTGTGTGTTAGTGATGCCATTTTTTTTATCAACCTTATTATATGCTGAGAAAACAGTTCTATGGGATTTGAACCCTTTGGTTTTTGGTCAAAAGTAAAAACATTGCAACAGCATAGCAACATGGATAGGTATTATGTTACTATGGGAAAGGCTAAGAACCTGATTTTTTCAAACTAAATCAACCTTCAAAATGTTATGGTTTGGGGTGCTCATAGCTGGCTCGTGTACATAAGTAGGAGAATTGCCATCTGGCAAAGTATGCAAAGAACTGGCTTTTTATAGTGTTATTAATAAATGTAATTATGTAGGTAATTCCATCTCTGAAAGGGTAATCTGCTGATGAACTTTTCTTTTCATAGGCTGCATGGCAAAACTATAAAGTACTTCTGCTATGCTGCATCAGTAGCCTGTTCTCCAGCACCTGCACTACCACTGGCACAGAGCAGGTTCAAAAAGCCCAAGAGTCCACTCGACTGCCAAAGTGACAGCCAAGTCTCTGCAGCTCAGGAGCGGCATTTGAGACATGCCTTGTAACAAAACTCCAATGATCATAAGTAACGACGACAAGATAAACTCTAAAAATAACTATACCTACGTTAGGCATGGTGCTACATCTCATTTCTATTATTATTACATACATAACAGAAATGCAAATTCCATTAAAAGAACAACTATAACATATCCATGTGACGAATACCTTCACATTTCTCATTTTATCTCAGATTTAATTTGTGGTTTCTCCATTGCACACTCATTGGCCCTCATTACGACCCTGGCGGAGTGGGTTTACGCCAGCGTTATTCGCGGCGGACCCGTCCGCCCTACTACGAGTTCCCGTAGCGCCATGGAGCCTTTCTCCGTCTGGTTTTTCCGGGCGGAGAAATCCATGGCGCTACGGGACCTTGTTGTTAATTACGCCACCGTATTTTACGGTGGCGTAATTAACGCCTTCCCCACTCCCATTATACCCTATGGGGCAAAAATGGGAATGGGGAAGGGTAAAATGGGGGATGGGAATTTACCGCCCCGCCAAGGTCGGCATGGGGCGGAAAATCCGCCAACCCCCATGGCACTATCGGCAGCTTTCCGCCGTGCTCCGCGGTGCATTTAGCACCGCGATTTCCACCAGGGTCGTAATGAGGGCCATTGAGATTTAAACAGTAACATCATAAGGATTGGATGTATACATCTACATCTTCATAGAATCATAGAAAGTAATGCAAGAGTTATAATACAAGGGTTCTGAGAACCATTGAGGCTTTTGAGTTTTCACGTTTTACCCAACGTTAGTGAATATCATAAGTTTATTATATTGGATATCATTATAGTTGCCATGATGCAAGTGGGTTAAGGACAGTTGTTCATACTATTTTCTACTAAGGCTGACAGGAGTGTCCAATGGGAAAGGATAAAGATCCAAAACGCATTGGGATAAACTAGACCAGCCAATCCAGAATGCTGTCTACACTATAAAGAAACAGACTGTTATTGAATGCGATGCAATGTCGTTTGTATGGTGCCTTTTCCCATTTGTATGGCAGATGTGTGATTGTGGCCATTCCTTTGGCTATCTTGCATAAGCATGGAGTGTGTGATATGTACCCAGGCGTCCAGGCTGGTTTCTTGGTTTCGTAGATGCAGCTCAAGTTAGAAGGAGATTAATGCAGAACGTGGCTAAATTCTTTATTGATAATGCAGCTGGATTAAACTCAGTAGCTATACTCATAAATACAGCTAGATATGACAGCTAGATATAAACTGTATTATAAAACACATTTTGGAGATTGTATAAGTAGGAACTGTTTTGTTTATAAAGGTGAGATAAATTAATGTTTTATTTGTAACATTATTAAAAAGGCAATATGAAAACTGTTGTTTATTGTTTATCAATAATTAGAGAACGTGTTCTCATCTGTAAAAAACATGTATTATTTGTGTAATAAAGTGGGACATACATATACCAGGGACAAATCAAAGCAAACAGACAGATTGTATATAATAAAACAGGTGACTTACAAAGGTAGCATTAAGTTGAGAAGGCAAGTGTTTTAAACTAATAATGGGCACCTAGTTAAAATAGTTGCATTATTGCAGTATTAAGCATCACTGGAGGCAATCGTGGGATCAGGTAGTGAACATGAACATTTCACGAAGATGGTAAGTATCAAGCAGGGAATCTTGTTCCACTGCTTCCTCGTGGAAGTGGGCCACATGGTGCTCTAGAGTGCCCATCACTCCTGCACCAGCTACTGTGCTGTTCTTTCAGAAATCGAACATGGGCCTTAAATGGTGTACCTGGGTGTACTTTTGTAAATCCTAAGGACGAGCTAATACCTGGTGTTGATTTCTTTTAGCATTGCAGGGACTTTCTGACAACATGTTTGCACACTTGGAATCGTTGGTAGTATTTAATTTGCCAGACAAGATAACAAACTCCATCATTATATGCTTTGGTGATGCGTCCTTTAAGGGTGATGCTTGGCCTCCTGCTGATCAGTAGACACATTAGCACAAGTAATGGTATACCTTTGCCGCAATGTTCCCCATCCAGTTGGATTGTCTACCATTTGGAGGGCAGGGTTGTGGGGCTGCTGATTTTATTTTTTTTTCATGTCCGCCTGCTTGTCCCGCTCTGCCAGACAAATGCAGCCACATTACCACCAGAACGCCTGAAGCAATTTAAAGGATTATTATGGCCGCTGCCTGAAATGACCACCCTTTGAATGTAGGCGGATTCCATTGTGAATGTCTCCCTCAATGGTTAATTGTGGGAGGAATTTTCACTTGTCCACAAAAAGAGTAGGGTAAAAGTGATGTTGGCATTGTTAGACTTCAACTATGTGGTGGAAAAGATATAATTGGTCTAAAAGGTATAACTGAAATGAGCACATTGTGAAAGCTGGCAGATGGTAGAGGAACACACTGTGAATGCCTGTCACAATCGTTATTTGCAAACATAAACAATTGAATAGAGGGGATACATGAGCTTGAGTGCAAACAGACGTGTGACCCTCTGTGCAAATTAGGATTTAATTTCAAATGAGCCCTTGGTTTTAATTCACTAATGGGTTTTCTTCTCCAGTAATGTGTGATAGACAGTGGTATTGATGTGCTGCTGTCACTGGCACTCTTGCCTGCTACTTCCACCTGAAACAGCACAACGAACGCTGCACTGTATACACGCCGCATCCACAAAGACAACACACAGTATGTGGAAAGTGCAGCCTGTATTCATTCTGACAAGATGCAGATACTGAACACATTGCCTTCATGAGAGCCAAAAAGGTAAGCACTTCAGCTGTGAACAGTAGAACAAATACATCCGCGTGTTTGCAAAGGATTATGTTACTGTCGCAAACCAGGGCTTAAATTAATTATTAACTGTTTTGAATTTGAAAGCGAAGTTTTGACTTTACGGAAACTTTATCGCGCAATGTGTTGTCTTTGAAATCTGTCAGAGCTCGTTTGGATCAAACAGGGATTATGCATCAGGCATGTCTGGGTTTTTAGACAAGTCACCAATTATATCACGTATTCTATTACGATACACATTTTGCACGCTAATGAAACAATTACTTATGCATATTTCGGTTAACCAATCACGTCTGGTGTAAATTGGGTGTTATAATGCGCTCCAGTTTATAGATTGTGTTGTTTTACTTCACTTTAAAAACTCCGTGTTCCTAATTATACAAGAGACATTTGAGTGAAGAAGATATATGAGAAAATATTGCACTTGTTAAGGCAAACAATGAGGGACTCCTATCATGGAACCACTAACCCTTAGCTCCATATATAAAAAACTGGTAGCGGTGTAACGCTCACGCAGTATGTGTTAAGAACACAAATACACTCATAAAAAATAGGCCAGATTTTTTTTTGCAGATTCCCGCCAGTGGTACCAACTATTTCAGCAGATGGTAATCCTGAAAATCTACCTAATTACAGAAATACCCACAAAATGGAGGTGAATTTTGTAGATACCGCCAGTGGCATTCCAGTTAATTCACATGCATTCTTATGTTGTTCATTTACGTACTCATCTTGAGTACAATTTGCTTAATTCGCCAAGGGGTCACATCTGACCTTTTGTTGTACTATGCAGGAAACGTAGGCTTCAGAGATGCCCACTCCCCTGTATCTCTGTTGAACCCTTTTCCATGTATTGAAGGGACGTCTGTGCCTGGGCTCTCCTCTTGTGCAGGGGGTGGGGGATTTGGGGGACCTTTGATTCGTTTTCTTCAGAGAATGTACAATGTATACCAGTCTGTGGTGGAGGTAAACATTTGGGGAGTTCCAAGCGAATTTTGCACCTTGTACTATAACGGTTCCTACCCCTGGCAGTATTGGCTGCATTTACTGATAGGACAATATGGTTGGTGGTAAAACAGGCACTTGTAAAATACCGTGGCAGGCCTCATGCGACTCAATTGGAAACTGCCCATGATCCCACAAAACTTAAAGTCCAAACGCAAATAATAGGGTTGCTTGTTGGACAGTCACACCAGCATGTACAGAGCCATAATTGCAAATGTTGTGCGAAACTTTTATTTACACTTTTGACAAAAACTATTAATATTTATTTTCTGTCATCAGTTTCTAATCCTCTTGTATCACGAAAATCTACTGCTAGGTCAACCTCTTTGGGCATCCCTGCCCAGCTTCCCTGTCACATCACTGAGTAGGGCAGGGGTTGGGGGGCAACTGTCCTTTCACTGCTTCATGAACTGGGCCAGGAAACTAACTAACCCTGCTCCTGTTGACAGTGGCAGTAACACAATACAGAGGAGGGACGTCCCCTCCCGGAACATTGAATGATATGGGGGACTGCACTGTATCATGCGGTCCGGTGGTACCTTTCCTTTGCTGTGGCCACTGATTTATTGTGGCCAGTAGTACACAGAGCTCTGGTCATTGGCAGTGAAATGATTATGAATGAGGTCTATTCACATTGTTATTCCCGGTTGCCATATCCTCGAGTGGAGGCTTACAAGTGTGAAATAAAAGAGGGAGGGCTTTGTCACAAGTTTAGAAGTATTAGCAATGGTCGCGTTTCCAAGCAGAACTACCGTTGCAACCACTGTTAACTCTGGGATTTGTTATTTGATTTTAAGCTGCAGTTAGTCATTCACACTAAGAGTGGAAAAAGGAGCCATTGCCTCTGGTAGAAATATCTCTGGAGGTAATTCCTCAATCACTTTCAGAGGAAATCCCTCCAGGCGTATGCTGCAGGGACCACATCCTGTTGAATGAGTAAATCGTGGAAGTGTAAGAATACATGGTAGGTCCGAAATGCATTGCCCTCTCTTTGTCTGCTTTGCTAAAATAGAAGATTCCAGGCCTAATTTACAAAAGGTTTACCACAGCATAAAGTGACTTCGCACCTCAAATGTACACTTTGCTCTGCGCAAAATGAGTCTTTCCAATTCACAGATTGGACTTTGCGTCATTTTGGCAATTGTATGTTCATTGGGATTCCATTGCGCTTGGTATGCATGGGCTGTCATTGTGCTTCATGCTTTGTGATGGGTGACAGATGGCGCTGTGTTTGTCCTCCTTCACAGTCACAGTGCTAGCACAATGGTTTCTGTGAATAGCGTTTACTTAGTGCTTGATGGGGCTTGGTGATTATTTTCACGGTGCCTCCCTCCCACGCCCATGTTCCTCCTAATGTTCATCCTTTAATGATGACCCATGTCCTTGACCTGCAAGTACGTATCCAACCTGCTCGAGAATACTCACTGAGTGAACATGCAGACCCACTCCTCTTTCGAATGCCTTGTCTGTATGCTCTCTCTCTCTCTCTCCTGGCCACTCTCTTACCGTGGCTACCATCTATCGGCCACCTGGTCAGGTCATCTCCTTCTTCCCTGAGTGGGAGGACTTCCCCTCCTCCCTCCTGGCCTCTACCACCCAACTCCTCCTCCTTGTTGACTTCAATATCCGTCTGGATGCTCCATGTTCCTCCTCTGTACTCTTTGATGACCTTTGCAATTCTCTCTCTCTCTCCATATTCTCCCCTCTGGCCCAACTCATTACGCAGGGCACACGTTTGATGCTGTGATCTCCTCCGACCTCCTGGAGTGATCACTCCCTCCTATCCGCCCATCTCTCCCTCGCTACCCCTCAGGCCAAGCCAACTCCAACACTGCCACCTGCCTTCTCGGTCATCCGACCCATGAAACGTGTGTCAGTAGAGGCTTTCGCCTCCACTCTCTCTTCCCCTCCTCTTCCTCCGGCTGACTCACACCCTAACACAGCCCTTTCCATGCTCTACTCTTCTATCTCTGATACTCTGGATGTTCTTGCCCCTGTCATGAGGATCAGCTTGAAGCCCAAAGTCAAGTGCATCTCTTTGTACGACTCCGACCTAGCAACCCTTAAACGTGAGTGCCAGGTTGTCATCATTCTGATAACCTGCCGCCTGCTCTGAAGGCATTACCGGCTGATTGTCCGAACTAAGAAGAGAGCCCACATCCCAGCTTGTGTCTCTGCGGCCTCTAACCACATGGCCAAACTCTTTAAAATCTGCAGGGAGCTGGCCAACCCTGATGCAGTCTCCACCTCTTCTATTTCCTCCCAGCCCCTTTGCACGGCCGTTGCCTCTCATTTCATCTCAAAAACCCAGGACATGCTGTCCACCCTCTAGCCCTCTCCTCCTCTTCCCCCTTCTCTCCTCTTCCTCTGGCCCTCCTACAGCTGCCCCCCCTCCCTCCTTCTCTTCCTTTACTCTTTCCCCACAGAGGAGGTTTCAAGACAAGTCCGATTTATGAAAGTCTCGTCATCTAACAAAATTAAGGACCACATTGACACCCTTTCTTCTGCTCTGGCTGACTTCTGTAACCTCTCCTTCATCTCTGGAGCCTTCACCGCCCCTCTGACACACTCTATTGTGCACCCTCTTCTCAAGAAACCCACTGCCGACCCCTCATGCCTGATTAACTACTGCCCAATCTCCATCACTCCTTTCATGGGCAAAACCCTGGAAAAGCTGGCCATCTCCCAGCTTAATCTTCACACTGATTATGTTGGTTGTCTCCATGACCATCAGTCAGGCTTTAGATTTGCCAAAAGCACAGAAACTGCTCTCTTGAACATCTGTGAAGATCTTCTCTCCAACCTTGACTCTAACATCCCTTCTCCTACTGAATCTCTCCTCTGCCTTTGATACAGTCAACTATGCTATCCTGCTCAACCATCTCCATGACAACCAGGGTATCACCTATCAGGCCCGCCTGGGTGACCTCTTTCCTCTCTGATGGACCTTCCCAGGTCCAACTTGGATCTTTCCTTTCTTCTATCTCACTCTCTAACTTTGGTGTGCCCCAGGGGTCTAACCTTCTAACCTCTCTCCCTGGCTTTTCAACCAATACCTGGCCCCCCTTGCCCACTGCATTGCGCGCTCTGCTCCAACTTTCAGTGCTATGCGGATAACACTCAGCTCGTCTTCAGGCTTCTCTCTGCCACCTCCTCTCCTTCTCTCATCTCTGACTGTCTGTCCACTATCCAGAAGTGGTGTGCCACCAATGACCTTTGCCTTAATGCCAGCAAGACTGAGATTCTTCTCATCGGCACACCTGCACCCTCCTTTCCTGTCACTCCCTGTCTGGACTCCCTTGCACTTACCACCCTGCTGGCTGCACTACCAGTTGTATCCCTTGATTAGCACTTTCCATGTCTCCCCCGCACTTTCCTACTTCCCTCTCGCCTGCACTTGCTCTTTCTCAATGTCACTGGGCCTAGTTAGATCATTGTTTTGTCCTCCCTTGTGTCCCCACCCTTGCTCTGTTGCATTCTGAAACACTTGTGTGTGAGTGTGAAGTAAAATATCAATATCAATAACATGTCCACAGATTTGGTATATTCTGTATGCACTAGAAAGTGCTTTTCACTCCATGTGTGTTGCACAATCATCAACTGGCACACAGCCTCATGCTGATGCTGGAAGTATGTAATGGCACATATCTGTGAAGTGGACAGGTTTAAGAATGAGCTAAATCAGCTTTTGATGAGAAAGTATACTCATGTGAATGCACTGGGAGATGCTGACAGCAAGGCCTCTGACAGGAACATTTGATAGATTGAGATGTTGAAGGCATCTGAAATATATTCATGCATGTACCTCAATGGGTTGTTCAATTATGTATGATGATTGAATAATCTCCAGTCAGCAGTTGAGACTGACACATGTGTGGTCAGGTCAATTTATTGCATTTGACTATCCAGATCAACATTGGGTCCTGTCAGGCCACTGAATGAAGGGCAGACATGGCATGTCATTGTGACATGTGTTTGTTTTGGGAGCAAAGGCATTGCTGCTTGATCCTTAGCAATGGGTGCATGTACGTGTTGCATGCTTACATGTTGGACTTTCAGAGGTGCCTGTTGGCAGGTGTAGTTGGGTAGAGATGTGCCTATGGTTCCATGTACACATGTCGTCCGGTGCCCTTTCCATGGTGATGCCTGCAGGATACACGTGGATCAGAGCTTCTTTGTGATTGTGATGTGCAATGAGTTTCTGTCATCTGTAGGTGGCCAGACATCAATATGCTATGTTCACATGTGCAGGCCTCTTTATTTGTGACTTGTCTTTTTGCCTTCAGTTGTGAAACAGGATTTTTTCAGATTTCCGAGCCTGGGCCTGTTTGTGTGAGGTAGTTGCTTTTGAATAATGCTGATGCAATTGGGAAGGGTACACATGCATTGGCACTTATGATTGATTTCTATGTTTTGTGTTGCCTTTTCCACAGTTGCTGCAGCTGTGGAGGACATTTTTACCTGTGCTCTAGAGCTGCATCTTGCTAAGGATTTCAATCAGGCACACACCCAGGTCTCACCTACCATGTAGTGTGTAATGAAACCCTTATTTTATTTGTGTCTATAAATTCAAAGTTCTGAATGATATACCACTCATATCACAACCTTCTTAAAATACCCCCTAGGTCACATTGAACCAGGAATCAGGCTAGTTTGTAAAGGTAAAAATTTATTTTTTATTTAATATTCAAATCACACACATGGGATAGAAATCACCCAGTGGAGACAATACAATTCAGAAAATAAGCAAAGCAATTGAATTCACTTATAATGATGCAGAATAGAAAACCCAGGAAAAAGAACAGTTTTGGTTTGTGAACAGATAGCGTTTAGGTTAATATTCCCCCTGAAAAGTTTTTTTTAAATACAGATGAGCAATTCTACACAGTTGTAAGTAATCAGCAGGTATTCAGGAATGAAAGACAATATCTAGAGCTTAAATGCAATCTTCCCTCCCCTCCCCAAACAAGAGAGAAAACCGTTTTTGGAAAATGACACTTTTAACTGACCGGTGAAAATTGCTTTGTAAAATAAATGGAGAACAATGCATAGTTTGGATGTAGCTAAGGGTCTTAGGTATCAATGAGAGTTGGAATTTTGTTTCTATCTTTAAAATTGAAGAAGTTATGGAGGTTTTAGTGAGAGGCATTTTTGAAAAATAGGAGTGAAAATGGAACAGGAATTCAGTTTTAAAAATGACAGATAGGTTTTATTACACTATATCAATGACTATTAAAAAGAGGAGGCCACACATGAATCTTCACAGCAAAGTGGCCAGCGCAACCATTCACGTGGTGGAAACTCAATTTCGTTCTGGGATTTACTTTAGTTACTCAAAATCATTAAGGAGTTATGGTTTTGTAACATAGATGAGAAAAATCAGCGCAAGAAGGATTATAACAATACTAGGGTTCTGAATTTAAAGATGGGATGGGTTGAGATGGGATAAAACAATGTTTGTTTGTTTGTTTGTTTTATTATTTATACTGCGCACCAGACACAAGGGTATTCGGGCGCGAAGGCACAAAGAGGGTTGTTAAGCTTAAGTTACGTTGGTGGACAAGGCTAGGTACAGCTATGGTTACAGTGCTGTATGCATGAGCGACAGGCAGAGCAGGTAAGTATATACAATAGTACAAAGAATAACTATGACACACATATATATATAAAACAAGAGCAAAGGAGGTCACATGTATACAATATCTGCTAGGAGGTCAAGTATTGTTAGTCTTTAGCCAAGGAATGAGACTAGATCTGAATTGTGGGTAGGGTAGATCTTCCCTTAGTGGAGTGGGGAGGGAGTTCCAGTATTGAGCAGCTTTAACGGGGAAGCTGCTTCCACCGGCTTTAGTACGCTTAAATCTCTGTACTAATAGAAGGTTGGAGTTGACTATTCTTAGGGGGCGATTGGCTATTTGTCTAGTAAATCTGGCTGTGAGGTATTGTGGGGCTGATTGTTTAAGACATTTGTGTATCAAAGATGCAGTTTTGAGGAGAATCTTGTCTTTCATAGAAATCCAGTTGACAGATCTCCTGAGGTCGGATAGTTGGGCATTTTTGGGAAGGCTTAGGGCAGCTCTTAAGGCATTGTTTTGAAGGGTCTGAATCGTGGACGTAATGTATTTATTTCTGCTTCTATAGAGGGCATTGCAATAGTCCAATTTGGACAGAATCAAGGCTCTCGCTAAAGTAATGCAGTTATTAGGTGAAAGGAAGGGTTTGGCTGCTCTGATTAGCTTGCAGGTGTAGGAGGTAGCTGAGGCCATAGCATTTACTTGTTTACCAAAGGTAAGCGTGGAGTCTATGTAGAAGCCAAGGGTTTTGCTACCTTAGCCACAATGATGTTGTTGTTGTCAATTTTGAAGGCTAAGTAATATGGGCCTAGTTTGTTGATATTGGAGGGAGTGCTTAGAATGAGGAGATCTGTTTTGTCATCATTCAGGCACAGACCGTGAGATGCCATCCGTGCCTGGATGATGAGGTAAACTCTGTTCACAAAGGCCAAATCCTTATCGTAATCCCCCGTTAGAGGGATGAGGATCTGTGTATCATCGGCATTATTCGTGTAGGTGATCGCTAGACCATCTAGATCATCAAAAAGGGTCTTTGTGAAGATGTTGTAGAGAGTAGGAGATACGTAGGAACCCTGGGGCACACCACAAATTATGGGTGTAGGGTCAGTAGCTGCTGGAGGGGAGAAAACTTGCATTGTCCTGTTATTGAGGAAGGACTGGATCCAGGCGACTGCCTCCTGAGAGAAGCGGGCCGCAGAAACCAAGTGGTTGCAGAGAATCGAGTGATCTACCAAATTAAACGGAGCTGAGAGATCGAGGAGAAGCAAAAGTGCTGCCTTGCCTCCATCTCTCAATGCGTCTATTTGTGCCTTGAGATCTAGGAGCGCAGTCTCAGTACCTTGTTGAGGCCTGAAGCCAGACTGTCAAACTCCTAGAAGGTGGTTATGTTCTAGATGATGTTGGATTTGTAGATATGCTATTTTATCCAAAATTTTAAGTAGGAATGGCACAGTGGTTATGGGACGGTAGTGTAA
Organism: Ambystoma mexicanum; assembly: GCF_040938575.1. Classification (NCBI taxonomy): domain Eukaryota; kingdom Metazoa; phylum Chordata; class Amphibia; order Caudata; family Ambystomatidae; genus Ambystoma; species Ambystoma mexicanum. The sequence goes on from NC_090930.1 coordinate 221,984,821, forward strand.
GGCTCACCTGATTCCCACAGAGGCGCTGGTCCCGGCTGAACTGTTATAGTCTCTTCAATTGAGAAGCGCAGAGCTCGGATGACTCTCTGGACTGGGCTTCCTCTTATTGACCGTCTGGCTTGCAGGTAAAGTTTCTGCAGGCGGAAGAAAAAAGGTTAATGACCGTTTGGCTGGACTTCCTCCTCACTAATCGCCAACTCTCCGAAAGTCCAATGTCCTGGTGAGCTCTCACCTTAGGCGTATAAATGCTGGGCTCTCCATCCTGCGACTTATGCAGGGGTGCGTGGGTTCCAGTTACGTCACTGGAGGTCCTCAAAGTCTTTTGTGGCCTTAGAAGTGGCACAGGTGCTGAGATGCCAAAAGGTGATGCCGCCGTTACTGCACGAGCGGATGCCAGTAGGTATAAAGAGTTTATAGTCTTGAAGAGATGGGCACCTTTAATGAAGTCTTTGCATTGTCTTTTTCAGGTGCCTGGATGCTGAGGGCGTGGTCACTGAGAGCGCGACACGTGCGGTTGTACGTAGGTATGGGAATTTCAATGACACCTCAATAATGTCCCTTGTTTTCTGTTTTCATGTCTTGAGATGTTGCGGGCGTTGTTCGTCCGTTGACGTTGCACGTGCGAAGTACGTGAGTATAATGATCTATGACCTTATTATAGCACCTCTAACAATGTTCTTTTCTTATTTGCATGTGTCGGGACCTTGCAGGCGTTTTCCCAGTCGCGGATGCACGTGGGGAAACACGTAAGTGTTAGGCTTTCTTGCCGTCTTTAATGGCACTTAAATAATGTCTTTTCTTGTTTTCAGGTGCCGGGCTGCTGCGGTTGAAGAGATCGTAATACGCGCACAAAAGCACGTAAGAAAAGTAGATGCGGCCGCCTTCACCTGATTCCTACTTAACAATGTTCTTTGTCTTTACAGGTGCCGTTAGGCTGCTGAAGAGAAGGCCGCGAAGAATCTGTGAAAGCACCAATGGATCAGGTAAGCGAGCGCGGCTGCGAACGTGTTGCAACTTGCTAACCTTATGTTTCTTTTGCTTGCAGGTTCTGCCGGTGTCTGGATTCCCGGATGGTAAGTATAGTTCTCGTGTCTTTCTTCCACAGGTTGCTGAGCTGAAGCTGGAGATGTCACTGGAATGCTGGAGCTGACTCGGTGAGCGTCCTGCTGCAGATGCAGAATAACGCGAAGCACGTTTTCCCAATCGGGTGTGGTTTAAATAGTGTTGGAGTGATTGGGTGTCTTCTTCCTCAGCCTCGCCCAGGTAAAAAAGTTCCTGTGTTCCAGAGCTAAGGAGTGGCACCAGCCCAACCCAGGTAAGAAAGTAGTCCCAGTTCAGGGAATAGTTCCTCCCAGCAGAAGGCTGGGGACTTCATCATGCCAGCATTTGCAAAGGTGAGTATGCAGCATGGTCTGCTACAGGTAGGTCCACCCAAGCACCTTTGCAAGAATTATGAGCCCGGCGGCAGAGGTGCCAGGACATGGTCCAAAGGGCCCCAATAGGGGTTTGCTGGAGCCGGGGACGAGGGTCGTGAGCCTGCTTCTGGGGATGCTGGGCTTGACTTGGCTTCTCGGGAGCAGTGCTCATGACAGCACCCCCCCTCAAGGCCCCTCCCAAACTTGTCTTCCCCGGAGGTTTTGGCCTATTGGGAAAAGTTCGGTGGAATTTTCTGACTAGACGAGGAGCATGGACGTGGTCAGAGGGTTCCCATGATCGTTCTTGAGGTCCGTAACCCTTCCAGTCGATCAGATAGTATAATTTTGACTTGATGATCTTGGAGTCCAGGATGTTTTTAACCTCAAATTCAGGTTCTCCATTTACTTGAATAGGCTCTGGAGGTTTATTCAGTCTGGTTCCAGGTTGCATAGGTTTTAGTAGAGATACGTGAAACACCAGATGTATTTTCATGTAGGATGGCAAACCCAATTTGACAGCCACTGGGTTTATTATGGCTGTAATTGGATATGGTCCCAGATATTTTGGGTTGAAGGTGTGAGGTCCTTTAAGTGATAAATGTTTGGTGGATAACCAAACTTGATCTCCAACCTGGTATTGAGGGGCGTCTCTTCGGTGTTGGTCTGCTCCCCTTTTGTACCGTTCTTTAGCCTGTTGTAGGTGGATTGTCGCTTCTTTGAAAGCTTGAGTGATAGCATTGTGAAGTTGATCCACGGCAGGCGTTCCAAGATCTTGAGGCGGGTCGAGATTGGAGGTACGAGGATGAATCCCATATAAAATGTAAAAGGGACTTTTTCCGGTTCCTGAATGGATCGAGTTGTTGTAAGCATATTCGGCTATCCAAAGGATATCTTTCCAATTACTTTCCGACTGCTGTAGCATACAAAGTAAATATTGTTCCAGAGTTTGGTTTGTCCTCTCAGTTTGTCCGTCGGTCTGGGGATGATGGCTGGTTGAAAGTCTCAGCTAAACGACAGCAACTTCGCCAAAATTGAGAGATAAACTGGCTCCCCCTATCTGAGATCAAAACCGAAGGGAAGCTGTGCAATCTTACAATATTTTCAAGGAATTCCCATGCTAGAAATGAAGCTGAAGGTAAGCCCTTTAGTGGAACGAAGTGGACCATTTTAGAAAACAAATCTACAATTACTAGAATAGTGTTGTATCCGGAACAGGAGGGTAAATCGGTGATGAAGTCCATGGAGAGGGTATGCCAGGGATGTGGCGGGATGTCTAGCGGATGCAGGAGACCCGCTGGTCTTTCCTTCTGACCTTTGTTTTGGGCACACACACCATAGGACATCACAAACTCCTTTATGTCTTTTCTCCATGACGGCCACCAGAAGTGTCTCTTGACTTTTCTGAGGTTTTGGCAATGCATGGGTGGCCCTCCATCAAGGAATCATGGTAGCAAGAGATTACCTGTTTTTGTAAATCGGCATGTGGTAGGAATAGTCGTCGCTGAAAATAAGGCAGGTCTTTTTTTATGATGAAGTCCTTTCCCTTCAGTTGCCAGTTTTGTAAGTCCGAAGGGGTCACAAGTTGTTTAACTTTTGCTTCGATATCTTCGATGGATTTTGAAGAAATCAGGCCCAGGATTCTCTGTTCTGGAATTATTGGCACAGGTTCAGGATTGACAATATTATCTCCCATTCCAATCCGGGAAAGGGCATCCGCTTTGCCATTTTTGTTGCCGGGACGATAAGTAATTACAAAGTCAAATTCGGCAAAGAAAAGTGCCCAGCGAAGCTGTCTGGAGGACTGAGCTTTGGCGGTTTTCAGGTATTGTAGGTTTCTATGATCGGTGATTACCGTGACAGTGGGCCTCATTCCGAGGCTGGCGGTAAGGGTTAACGGTCACCGTTAATGGCAACGGTGACCGTTAACACTTACCACCATATTCCGAGTTCCCTTTTGCGGGATGGCATTTAACGCCTGCTTTTAGCAGGCGTTAAAAATCCAACCCGCAAAGGGACCTTGACTCCTTCCCCATTCCCATTGAGCCCTATGGGGGCAGGAATGGGGATGGGGAACCGGTATGGTGAATGGGGAATTACCGGTCCCTCCAACCTTGGAATGGACCGGTAATTACTCCATTCACCATGCCGGATTTCCATGGAGTAAATAGCTCCATGGTTGCTTACCATGGTGCTATTTACTCCATGGATAGCGCCAGCCTCGGAATGAGGCCCAGTGTGTTTGGCTCCAAGGAGATAGTGCCGCCAGGCCTTGAAAGCGGACTTAATTGCTAAAAGCTCTTTATCTGTGATGGTGTAGTTAATTTCAGGCGCCGAGAACTTGCGAGACCAGAATGCCACGGGGTGCAATTGGTTAGTTTCCGGATCTCTCTGTGATAGAACCGCCCCATTGCTAAGCTGGAGGCGTCGGTCTCAACGATGTAAGGGAGGTCTGGGCGTGGGTGTTTCAGTATGGGTGCTGAGGTGAACTTGGCTTTTAGCTCTTGAAAGGCCTGTTCTGCTTCTGTTGACCATTCGAAACGTTTGTTTTTTCTTAAGAGGGCGGTGATGGGCTGCACCACTCGTGAAAACTCTGGAATAAACCTGCGGTAAAAGTTGGCGAAACCTAACATGCTTTGGACACCTTTCAGGGAAGTAGGTGATGGCCACTTGATGATAGCGTCCACCTTTCTCGAGTCCATGTGGACTCCTTTGGGTGTCAGAATAAAGCCTAGAAATTCGACCTCCGTGACGTGAAAAACACATTTTTCGAGTTTAGCAAAAAGCTTATGTTGGCAGAGTTTTTCAAGGATGGTTCTAACATGTTTCCGATGATCTGCTTCTGAAGATGAGTACACAAGGATGTCATCTATGTAGACGACTACGCAAACATCTATGAGTTCTCTGAGGACATCATTCATAAAATACTGAAAAGCGGCTGGTGCATTGCATAGTCCGAAGGGCATCACTTGGTATTCAAATAGTCCATACTTGGTGCGAAATGCCGTCTTCCATTCGTCGCCTTCTTTAATCCGTATCAAGTGGTAGGCTCCCCGGAGATCTAGCTTTGTATAAATGCAGGCGTTCTTAACTTGGTCAAGGAGTTCCGGGATCAGAGGTAGGGGGTACCTGTTCTTTACCGTTATCTGGTTCAGGGCACGATAATCAATACAGGTTCTAAGGTCACCTTCTTTTTTAGGTACGAAGAACAGAGCCGAGGATGCAGGAGACTTTGATGGGCGGATAAATCCATTGGCCAGGTACTGGTCCAGATACTGTCGCAAATGAAGATTTTCAGGCTCGGTAAGGGCATAAATTCTACTACAAGGGGGAGTGGCTCCGGGTATCAGGTCTATTTGACAGTCCTAAGATATGTGGGGAGGCAGGGTATTAGCCTGTTCCTTCTGAAAGACATCTTGGAATTCTTGATACTCTGGAGGCAATTGCGGTCCTTCGGATGTTGCTACCGCTAGGCCAATACTGGGTGAAGGATAACACGTAGGTGCACACTCTGGGAACTGTATCGTCTTTGCTCGCCAATCAATTTGAGGATTGTGTTTCTCCAACCAAGGGATCCACAGAATTATTTGGAACTGAGGGGCCTTGATCACATCGAACACGATTACCATCCGATGTCCATCTTGGCCTAATAACGTCACTTCTGTGGTGGTATGGGTTAGCGGTCCGGAGGCTATTTCCGTACCATACACTGTGGCAATGACGTCTTTAATTACCTTAGGACAAAGGGGTAGGTTCATCCTGGAAGCCATCTCGTGGTCTACATAATTTCCAATCGCTCCGCTATCAATGTATGCTTTAATGGCATGCAAACGATCCGGTCGTTCTGGGTTTATGAGGACCATTGACATTATGAAGTGCGAGGTCAAAGAACTGGTTTTTACGCTCGGCAAGCGGACCTCTACACTTGTCGGGCGAGGTTGTTTCCCGGCTCGGGCTTTTCGGAATTCTTATCAGAAGCTCCCACTGTCTTCTTCGGAGGTTTCACCGGGCAATCTCGGAGGAAATGTCCTGAATTTCCACAATAGAGACATAGCTGCAATTGTCGTCTCCTGTCGCGTTCTTTCTGGGTTAGGGGACCCTTTATGACCCCTATTTGCATAGGTTCTACGGCTTCAACTCCTTTGGTGTGAGTTAGTGGCTTAGAGAATACTCGAGTTTCGAACCTGGAGCAGTCTGCCTTTCTGTTTTGCAGTCTGTGATCCAATTGGACCACTAAATCAATGTACTCTGAACAATCTTGAGGGGGATTCACGACCTGGGCTAGGACGTCTTTGAGTTCGCCACGCAAACCCCTGTGGAAAAGCGTGATCCTCTTGTCCTCGGGCCATCTGGTTTCTATGATTAGTCTGTTAAATGACGCAATATAAGCAAGAAGATCCTGATTGCCCTGCCGTAGGGAAAGGAGTTCGTTGTCCAGGGCCTGCCCCTGGGAATGTCTTGCGAAAAGTCTTTCCATATTGGCCTGGAAGGCCTGGAAATTGCGAAGAATCGGGTCATCCTGTGTAACCAGAGGGATCGACCAATCAGCGGTGCTGCCGCTAAGATACGAAAGCACAAAGGCTACTTTTGTCTGATCAGTCGGAAAAGCAGCTGGTCTACAAAGAAAGTGCAATCGGCACTGATTTATGAACACCGCAGAGAAGCGTTCGGGCGGAGCCAAAGGCACATTTCCGGGCAGATTGATTTGAACAGGACTGGCTGAAGCCGCCGGGGTATAGGTCCCTCCTGAATTAGGTAGAGGGGTTTGCCCCGCTTGTGTTTGTAATAACTGTCTGGCGAGGTCATCAGTTCGTTCTTTGGACATAATCAATTCCCTCCTCAGGCCATTCGTTTCCTGGCGGGCAGCATTTACTTCAGCTCTTAATTCCCCTAGTAACTGGGCCAGTTGATCAGTGTCGGAAGTTTCCATAGCGCCTGGGTAGGAGGTTATTGGAGGGCTTCGCGTTCTGTAACGCTCACCTGATTCCCACGGAGGCGCTGGTCCCGGCTGAACTGTTATAGTCTCTTCAATTGAGAAGCGTAGAGCTCGGATGACTCTCTGGACTGGGCTTCCTCTTATTGACTGTCTGGCTTGCAGGGTAAAGTTTCTGCAGGCGGAAGAAAAAAGGGTTAATGACCGTTTGGCTGGACTTCCTCCTCACTAATCGCCAACTCTCCGAAAGTCCAATGTCCTGGTGAGCTCTCTAGCGTATAAATGCTGGGCTCTCCATCCTGCGACTTATGCAGGGGTGCGTGGCTTCCAGTTACGTCACTGGAGGTCCTCAAAGTCTTTTGTGGCCTTAGAAGTGGCACAGGTGCAGAGATGCCAAAAGGTGATGCCGCCGTTACTGCACGAGCGGATGCCAGTAGGTATAAAGAGTTTATAGTCTTGAAGAGATGGGCACCTTCAATGAAGTCTTTGCATTGTCTTTTTCAGGTGCCTGGATGCTGAGGGCGTGGTCACTGAGAGCGCGACACGTGCGGTTGTACGTAGGTATGGGAATTTCAATGACACCTCAATAATGTCCCTTGTTTTCTGTTTTCAGGTCTTGAGATGTTGCGGGCGTTGTTCGTCCGTTGCCGTTGCACGTGCGAAGTACGTGAGTATAATGATCTGTGACCTTATTATAGCACCTCTAACAATGTTCTTTTCTTATTTGCAGGTGTCGGGACCTTGCGGGTGTTTTCCCAGTCGCGGATGCACGTGGTGAAACACGTAAGTGTTAGGCTTTCTTGCCGTCTTTAATGGCACTTAAATAATGTCTTTTCCTGTTTTCAGGTGCCGGGCTGCTGCGGTTGAAGAGATCGTAATACGCGCACAAAAGCAGGTAAGAAAAGTAAATGCGGCCGCCTTCACCTGATTCCTACTTAACAATGGTCTTTGTCTTTACAGGTGCCGTTAGGCTGCTGAAGAGAAGGCCGCGAAGAATCCGTGAAAGCTCCAATGGATCAGGTAAGCGAGCGCGGCTGCGAACGTGTTGCAACTTGCTAACCTTATGTTTCTTTTGCTTGCAGGTTCTGCCGGTGTCTGGATTCCTGGATGGTAAGTATAGTTCTCGTGTCTTTCTTCCACAGGTTGCTGAGCTGGAGATGTCACTGGAATGCTGACTCGGTGAGCGTCCTGCTGCAGATGCAGAATAACGCGAAGCACGTTTTCCCAATCGGATGTGGTTTAAATAGTGTTGGAGTGATTGGGTGTCTTCTTCCTCAGCCACGCCCAGGTAAAAGAGTTCCTGTGTTCCAGAGCTAAGGAGTGGCACCAGCCCCACCCAGGTAAGAAAGTAGTCCCAGTTCAGGGAATAGTTCCTCCCAGCAGAAGGCTGGGGACTTCATCCTGCCAGCATTTGCAAAGGTGAGTATGCAGCATGGTCTGCTACAGGTAGGTCCACCCAAGCACCTTTGCAAGAATTATGAGCCCGGCGCCCCAGGCGCCGGTACTGAGGTTCCTTATGAGCCTGCCGCCAGAGGTGCCATGACATGGTCCAAAGGGCCCCAATAGGGGTTTGCTGGAGCCGGGGACGAGGGTCGTGAGCCTGCTTCCGGGGATGCTGGGCTTGACTTGGCTTCTCAGGAGCAGTGCTCATGACAGGTAGTTAGTGGGGATGGATGGGTCAAGGGTTTGTTTTTTGAGGAGGGGGAGGACCCAAGAGTGTTGCAAGTAGTTAGGCATGGTGCCTGATGTGAAGGAAGCATTTATAAGTTTAGTGATGAAAGGGGAGAGTTCAGGGTCAGCATCTTTTATGATTTGGGCTGGGCATGGGTCAACCATGGCAGTTGGACGGTTTGAGGGTAAGCATGACTTTTTCAACTTCCTTTATGGATACTTTGTGGAAGTGGAAGCAGGGGATCTGTCTTGGAGGGGATGTCATTGGTACCAGTCTTGGAAGGGGTGGCATTGGTCCCAGTCTTTGAGGCAGTGAGGGTATCTTTTTTGTTGTTGATCTTCACCTGAAGAGTTGTTATCTTGTTGGCCAAGGCATTTTGTATGCTTGTACACTAGTTTTTATCCTTGAGACAAGAGTCAGGAGTTTGAATTGGTGATTGTACCTCTTTAAGGATGGTGAACAGTTCTTTGGTATTCGATTTGGCTTGGGAGATTCGGTGGTTGTATGATGTTTGTTTGGCTAGGATAATTTCTTTTTTGTAGAGAACCGCTAGTTTAATCAGGTTATTCTTATTGAGATCTGAGGGGCCTGATCTCCAGATTTTTTCACTTAGACGTTTCTCTTGTCTAATTTCTTTGAAATGGGGTGAGAACCATGTGTTTAAGTGTTGGCAGGGTTTGCTCTTTCTAATTTTCAATGGTGCTATGACATCTAGGGATGCAAGCATCACTTTGTTGCATATTTCTACCAAGGTAGAAGGGTCAGTCTGGTCTGGGATGGAGTTCAGTGTAGGAAGGATAAGTGGGATGAGTTTTTCGGGAGTAATATTTTTTTTTGTTTCTAGTAGGGAAAGCAGGTGCTATGCTACTAGAGTTTATAGGAGGTGTGACCTCTAGCGTGAAGCATATCAGGTAGTGGTCTGACCAGGGTTGAGGCAGTATAGAAGAGACAGTAGTTGGGCAATTGTGTTTGCCAATCCAATCAAGGGTCCTTCCTTTAATATGAGTGGGTTCTGTGACCTTTTGGGTGAATCCTAATTCCTCTAGGGAGTTATTGATCTGTGAGGCGTTAGGATCTAGTGGATCACTAAGACCGAGGTTGAAGCCTCCTAAGATAAGGCATTGTGATGAGTTTCTGAGGTTGACCGATTATATATTCATAAGGTCTTCCTCAAAGGACCCCAAGCGGCCTGGCGGTCGGTATATCAGGTGAATGGTGATGGTTTGAGTATTGGAGATGGTAAGTTTGGCAGTGAGGGCTTCGCAGGAATTTGTATTATGGGGTGTGGAGGGTCTTAAGGTTAGATTATTCTTATTAATTATGGCAAGACCTCCACCCCTGGAAGTGGTACAATCAAGTCTTATGAGAGTGTAATTGTCCGGAATGGCTAACATAATTGCGGGACCTGCTGCCGAATGAAGCCAGGATTCAGTAACGGCTAGGGGGTCGATGTTTTCCTTGAGGATTAGGTCAGCTATGTCAGTGGCATGGGCTACCAGAGAGCGGGCATTTATTAATGCACCTTTTATGCCGATTTGAGTGGGGTGAACAGAAGATGGCTGGGCTTTATGTGGGCAGTATAAAGGGTAGGTAGGATCTCTGAAAAGTTGGCAGTTAATCTGAAGTGGGTGTTGGCCTTTGGTGTCTTTATAAGAAGAGTTGTTGGTAATGGGCTGAGTGTCCCTTGGGCATTTGGTGGTGAGATAGGCATTAGTAATGGGGTCATAAATTCTTGGGAGTCGAGCACGAAGTTTATGGTTTCTTTGTTGGAGGGTGCAGGGTTTAGTGGACATGTCGGCCTGCTTGGGAGGTGCAAGTACATGCATTAACTGGACAGTAGGCTGAGGCATGTTGAGGTCTTGTAAGGTGGTAATATAGAGGATAGTTCTTAATAGAACAGTGTAGAGTGGTGGCAGATGCATAGTGTGTTCGTAATGGCAAGTAGGTAAAGGACGCTAGATAGATAAGGCGTCTGACTGGGGTAGTTTAGGTGCCAGTGGGATGGTGAGATTGGGTAGGTATTGCAGTGTGGAATCTGCTCACATTGCATGCAAGTAGTTAGTCTGTAATGGACAGGCAGTGTTCATGCGGTAATGCCGTCCAGGACAGATTGGGCTAACAGGGCAGGGCTAATCAGGGCTACGTCTCGTTGCAGCACAAATAGTCTGACAAAAGCAATAGTGGGGCAATGAAGGGTAAAGCGATGCAAAGTACAGGTAAGTAAATGCAGTTAAATTCTAACAGTCCAATTGCAATAAAAACTAGGCTTGCAGGTGTAACGGACAAATCAGTCTAACAGGCAAGGCTAATCAAGGCTAGGTCCCATATCAGCACAAATAGTATTACAGAAGCAACAGTGGGGCAATGGAGGGTAAAGCGGTGCAAAGTACATGTAAAGTAAATGCAATAAGATATTCTAACAGTCTAATTGCAATAAAACTAGGCTTGCAGGAGTAACGGCAGGCAGTAGCAATTCAAACTCTTACATGGTATTGCGACTCCTGTCGGGCTTAAAGGAGACATCGATATGTGCGTTGGAAGACAGGTCATCGGTATGGCAATGAGTGAGTTGAGGCAGAGGTGTGCAAGGAGCTTCTGAATTGGGTCTAGGAAGTGTGCTCTTTGCGAGTGCAGTGGTACAAGGCCTGGTTTAAGTACCGTATGGCCTGTCTAAGTAGCAGTGCAAGTGTCATGATGTGGTCAGTGAACAATGGTCATTCCTGACATGCAAATAGGCAGGGCACATGCTAAGGCACAGGGCACTGACTGTGTTAGAACATTGCAATTTGAATGTTGACGTGTAGGGGCGAGGTGGGCGAGAGTGCAGCAGAAAAAGGGCAGAATTCAATGTAGCGAGGGACAATATGGCACAACAGTGTATCGGTATTGCACAGTCAGCAGCACGAGACGAGAGCAATATGGTTATATTCAAGACACAGTGACAATACAGAGTGCTAGTACTGTTTCAGGGCGACAGTTAGCAGTGAGTATTACAGGTCCTGTTGCAGCAAGGTGGCATAGCAGGGTCTAGTTGATGAGGCCGACATGTGTTTGAGTGCTGGCTAAATTAAAGTACTGGCGAGCAGGGGTCCTGGCAGACGCACGGCATCTCGGTCGGGCTCAGTCAGGCACCTTAGTTGCACCTTGGAGTGCACCGGCTATGCCTTCCGGCATTCGGGATTGGCTAAAAGGGAGTAGGCTGGCCAATCCGGGGGCACATGGTGAAGATGAGGCTCAGAGAGCCGTGGTGATGGTAGCGATGGCCATCTTGGAATAGTGCACCCTCGTGGGTTGCATAAAGGGCAGAATCGATGCAGGCAAGTATGATGCTCTAAAATAAAGAGTAAATATATGTAGAGGGCTACGTTGTGTAGTGCTGGCGGCAGGCTTATTAATCAATATTTTAGCAGTGCGGATGGCAAAGTCATCATGCAGGCCAGTGCCCACAGCCTTACCTTTTGGAAAATAGGCAGCCTGGGGCACTGCTTCCCAGCAGTGGGGATGCTGGATGGGGAGCTCCTGCTCCGTCGGACCTCGTAGGACTGAGCGGGCGTCAGGGCCAGTCAGGCTCCTTAGTAATTTAATGTAAATATACTATGGGTCACTGTTCCTCCTATTAATACTTACAGTCCCTTGTAATTAAAATTGGACCGTCAAAGCTCTGGAGATCGGATTGGTCAGGTCCACCAGCACCAGGGCACTTCTGGGGGGATTGAATCAGCGGCGTGGTTCTGGTCAATTTTGGACTGCGCCTCAGACTGGGTTTGGATGGGCCCTTCTGTTCACTGGACACGGCAGATTACAGGATGCAAGTTTTAGTGGGCAAGCCTTAATGGTAGCAAGCCAAGCTGAATCAGAATTATTTTTAAGTTTCGGATGTTTTGTAATTGGGTCTAGCTACCACGAGTTCAGCAATGCTAAAGTCTGGATTCTGCAAAGAAATCTGGAACTTCAGAGAAGTGTGGAGTCAGCTACAAGATGAAGAGTTCTGGAACAAGGTGCTGTGCGGAAATCTGGAGGGGTTCTGGAAGCGGTGTGTTATGTGTTGTGAAGTTCCTATTTTTACACTGTCAAATGCCAGCCCCGAGTTTATGGTGTGGGCAGAATTTCAAAAACACACCCCCACGGCTGTGAGTGGCTGCAGGCACATGCTTTGTTTTGGTTGTCAGTCAGAACAGAGCTGTCATCTTTACGATGCGATTTAGGAACTCCCACATTGATTTTTACCAAAACATAACTGCACACATGTACATTTCTACAATTATGTACAGTAATAAAATCGGACACATACATTTCATATTTGACTGTCTATGTTCCCATTCAATTCCCATCTTTGTGCGAGCTGTCTTTCTCATGCTATGGATTTTTATCAATTTTAACCATAACAGTTTGGATTAATGATTTCTAATTCAGTACATTACTGGGTGCTTCTCAGTGGATCATGTACATACAATCTTGGGTTTGCAACATTAATCGTTATGCTACAATGAACATTTTTCTTAACTTTGGTCCCTTAAATGGTACAGGTTTCATCAATGTCTTCGAATCAAAAGAGTGAAATTAGGTTAATATCTACCTATTTTCAGATGTATCCTTCTTTCGGTTGCACAGTTAAAGGCCCTCATTACAAGTCAGACGGTGGACCATGGTGCTATTAGCACCATGGTCCATGCCGGATTCCACAATGGTGGATGGCGGAATTACCGCCCCATTCCAAGGTGAGTGGGGCGGTAATTCCCCATTCACCATTTGCCCTCCCCATTCCAATTTTTGCCCCATAGGTCATAATGGGGATGGGGAAGGCGCTAATTACGGCACCGTAAATTACGGTGCCGTAATTAGCACCAAGGTCGCTTAGCGCCTTGGTCTTTAATGCCTGCAAAAAGCAGACGTTAAAGTGTGAATCACTAAGGGTTTTTTACGGCGCCGTTAACCCCTTAACGCCTGACTTGTAATGAGGGCCAAAGAGTTTTAAACTTTAATCACAAATAAGGATTTCACATCAAAGTTCTGCTTTGTAACCTCCCCTTCTCAGGCAGCAGCTATCCCGTCCTTTAATCAGGGAGGTGTGTCCCCTTCCTGTAGAGATCAGTTGGGCAGCTTGCCTTTGTTCTTGACTCAGCCAGAGACGAATGTCTAATGCGGCCTCATTCTGCTCCTTGTTGTCATTATGCGGGAACCATTAAGCAGCCATTAGCCTTCCTGTAGCAATTGGGTGTCAAGCTGAAATGTGAATCTTTCCCAGGCTGGGCTGTCAGATCAGAATTAAATAGTTGATTAGCTCCAGACTGGGTTCCTTTAAATTAAAGTCTTTTCATTTCACACATATAAAATATAAGCACAGTTTGTAAGGGATTTGGACATTTTAAAAGAATTAGCCCTTCACAAACATGCTTTAAATAGGCAGATTTTGCAAATTCTTCCAGAAAAAGAACAACTTTAAACTGGGTTTGACAGCTAATTTCCATAAGCAGCTTTCTGGCAGGGAGGACCGGCTGTCTCTGAGCCATCTGTAGAATCTGTGATTTCAGCAACTTTTCATTTTAATAGCTCACTGGGAAAAGGACTGAATTCAGTGCCAAAACAGCACTTTGAAGTTTGCCATTGATTAGGAAGATGTATTTAAGGCATTTTCAGATTTTTACCCACTTCTGTGGCATTGATTCATGTGACAGGTAACAGCACCCACTTGTATTCTCCTAGAGGGAGTTATTGTTTTGACATCAACTTTGCCTGTGTGTGGCAAGGTGGTGCAGCCTCTTTTGTGGTTTATGAACCATGCACAGTTTTTGTAGATTTAGCACGCACAGGGGTTAGCGCCTCCATTTTTGGCAGATTCTTTCCCCCATTGGCAAAGGGATGTAGATTGGCGCATTGGCATGGGTTGAAATATCCCACAATTCCAGGTGCAAAGCCTCCAGTCGCAGGCACAGACCCCAGTCATACCCAGTTGTGTCCACCTCGTTTGATGGGCCTATGGGAGCATCCAATTCAGATGTAAATGCTGCTGAAGAGTAGGCTCAGGAACCCAAAGTCGTAGTGGGTATCTCACCAGCAGAGAGATAGAGAGGTGGTGGTGATGTTACCACACAGGGACCCGAAGGCATGGAGAACTCATTGGAGGTGTCTCAGTATATAGCAGAGGTGAAGGAGGAGGAGTTCATTGCAGCCCTACCTATGGTGTCAGATGGGGGTTCCGAGGGGAATGTGCAGGCTGTACAACTGGCCCATAGACAGGATGCAGTGCAGTCAACCATGGAGGGTCAGCACAACCTCCAGTCCCAGGGCCATCTACTGCAGCACTAGCCACATGCAGGGGAATAGGCTGCCAAGGAACACCAGGCACTGATGGCAATGCAGGTTCTGTACTCCCCTGATGCAGACTGTAATCCAGTCGGAGTGAGTTCCTGCACCGCAGACACATTGCCATATAGCAGGAGATGTTGTTGGTGAGGAGGCAAATCAAGGATGTCATTGTGAGCAGGAAAGGAGGCACACACATGGTGCAGGTGAGGCAGGAGGCACAACGGCACCTGCTGGCAATGGTGTAGTCATAGGTGCAATTTGTGCGACAGCAGGATGAAGATATGCAGTGGGCACAATAGGCAGCAATTGCTAGCGCTGAGGTTGAGGAGAGTTGCCATGGACACACACTGCCATCCTGGACAATTCTTGCAGGGCAGCAGAGGAGATTGTGTCTAGGATGAGGGATGCACTGCAAGTCCTCCAGGAAACAATGGAGGGTCACCTGCAAGAGACAAATCTATTTGGGCAATCGGCCTTGGCTGAGGCATTGTCCAAGATAAGCATGACTAGCCTGCTAACACTTGTACACAGTTCACTTTTGTAGGTTTTGTTTTATTTATTTTCTCAAGGACCACTATTCAGTTTCCATCATTATAGATTTTCTAGTAATGTATTTATATTTCATATTCAACATCACCCTTTGCTGTCTCTTTGTGCCATGTGCATCATGTCTTGGCTTGCAAGCAACTTTTATTTGAACAGGATCTCCAACTAAGAATGTCCTATGTCTGTCATGTGGGTTTAGGGCTAACTCTGAGGGTTATATTGGTACTTGGGTATTTACTGTTGGACATGTAGGCATGTTTCATGTGGGTGTGATGTTTAGTATGAGGCCTTCATGGCCAATGTACTTATTTGGACATGTGGGGAGATGACATGTTTGGAGTTACACATGTTTCACATTTTTGCCATACACATCGGTTGCTTGGTTTCTTCCATACTTTGCAGTACAGTAATGTTGATAATTCATGTACATGATGTGTGTGGGTGTGTCAACTATGTATGCTGCGGTTGGCATGGCACTTCCTTTGCACATGTGTTCATGGCTTTTGAGTCATGTTTGGGGTTTTATGAAGTAGTTGTGGCTTTCTATGATAGACTTGTCCATGTGACCATGCAGATAAGTGTTTCACAATTAGGGAAAGGACCATCACGAGGGTGAGGTTAGCAAGAGATGGTTGCCTGATACCATTCAGGGGTATTGCATGTTTGCTGTGCATGTATCAGTGCTGGTTCAGTAGGTTTTGGATTGTGTGTCTAATGGTGGCATTGTGGGGAGACATTTGGAGATGAGAGGTATATTTCATGATGATGTTTCGGGTTAACTTATTGAGAATGGGTGCTCATTAGTTTATGTGTCAGCCAGATCTTCCACATAGCTAGATGTGTGTTGTATTTGTTAACAGCTCATTCACCTACACTCATTCACTTCTCAAGATTTCATGTTATTGAATAGTGTGCTCCTTTATGCTACCAAAGCTGTTTTGGTGGCCCTTTGAGACTTGCTTGTCCATGTGATTCTCACATTTCCAAAACACGGATAGCTTATTGGCATTGTGGATGACGAGAAGGGATGTAGTCTCATTCTGATTCAGTGAGCTACACTCCTCATATGTGGACTATATCACCTGAACATCAAGGTGCCAATGTGTAGCTGCAGTAATAATATGGTTGGTTGTTGTGGTGTAGCTAAGTGTGATCAAATGGGAAGCCGTGGAAGAGGTGACTGTCCTGGATTCACATGCACTGCTTCGAAGTGATCATGTTTTCAGAGGATGTCTGCCAGGTGTTGGTCATGGAAGACACAGGCCAGAGGAGCTCAGGTGGGTAATCCTTACAATGTGACCTGAACCATGGGTGTTCAAGATGTACAGCTGGCAAGTATTGTTGCTGTTACATTGATTGTAAGGCAAACACCACCATTGTACGGAACAAGGCCTGCAAGCATATTTGTCACCTTGTAGGGGCAGTGAAGGAGTGTGGGCATCCATTACTGTGGTGTATGTGACTGTATCCTCTTCCCAACATATCATGAGTCTGTGCCAGCACATTGTTGTGTCTGTTCAGCAGGCTACACGATTTGTACAGCCGTGGGAGTCCGATTATTGTGTCCCTATGTTCAAAGAGTATGGGGGACATCTAGACAGTTGTTGTCAGGCAAATGTTGTAGCCAAATTTTATTGGAGTGTATGTGGCTTACTTAGGTGGACTGGGTATTCATAATGGATCTCTGCATGCAAGATGGTACATTGGATTTTCAGTCAGTCAATTTTACATTTCATCCAACTCCAGGTGTAAGTAATGTACACTGAAAGTTTAAGAGTGGGCGCTTGGTTGATGTGTATATCGGGTACATTATTGTGATGTAGCACTTTGTTGGGGCAAGTACTATGTGGGAGAAGAGTGGGCATAGAGTGCTGTGAATTTTGGGGCGAACAGATTAGTGTGGGTACTGAGATGGGGGCGGACTTTAGCATGCCGCCTTAGTGTAGGGAGCTGGGGCATGGATTAGTGTTGGTAATATGACAAGGACTTGTCGGGCGCAGAAGAGGAGTGGAAGAAATGGTGGTGACTCTTGATTCCTTTTTTTTCCATGGGTCCGTCGCAAAGTTTGGCCCAATGTGGATGTGTTGCGGCATTCCGGACGGTACACATTTTTCTTTGTGCTGCAAGTTTCTGGGTCCTTTTCATTCCATGAATTGGTTCCCAGTGCAGTACATATATTTCGCACAATGTTCTTTCTCCCTCTAACAACTTAAGTGGACCTAGCACTTTTTTTGTTAATCAGGCCCAATATGTCCACATTAGATTGATATATTTTACACTACAAAATTGATTTGCATGACTGGATTTCTTCATATATGTTAGGATTTCATTATAGTTCTTTCTACTTAGGCACAACTATCTTCAGGATATAACATACTTATTTTTTTAGGTTTTTTTACCATCCATGTGCATAGCTAGTTGGTAGTTTGATGCTAGTAAACATACAGGACTATTAATAACTGTTTATATACCAATAGTGGTGCCCACTCTTTCCTTGTTTCAGTAAATGTGTTAATGCCTTGTATGGGCAGTAACACATTTACCAACACGTTTACCTCACTGCCAAATTCCAAACATGAAGGTAAAATGAAGGGCCTGGGCTTAACTGGCCATAACTCCTCCACTTTACACCAACAAATTAAAGGATTTGCAACAGGTGAAATTACCAGCCGTGGTAAAATCTGAAAATTCCCATGGAGTCCTGTGCACTGCAGCAATGGGGACTAACTCTGCCATACTACCCCTCATTTGGTGGCAAATCCACCACAGTGGCCGTATCAGTATCCAGGTTTGTCTATAACTCCTCTGGAATGAATGCCAAACTTTTAAAGAGTCCTGTAATCAGGAGGACTGAACACACTGTTGATAATTCGAATACCTCAAGTTTATTCAGTTATCTCCAAACTCGTAATGATAATCTCTTCAAGAGTACATTTTCTTTTGTTGCTAACAGTATTCAAACATAACTAAAAATGTACATATAAGTACTGCTCTCGAACAGCTTGTTGGTGACTCATGGTGGGAATTCTAATGACAAGGGACATTAAGTAATTCTGCCACATGATGCATTCATTTAAAACTGGTATAGGTAACACGCTTATTAGTCCAATTATGGAAGAAAAGTAGCTCTGTTATTTTAAAGGGAGATAAATCATCTAAGCTGATTTGGCGGCAATAATGGGAGATTGAAAAGAACATTTTTCACCCATATTAGACCATTTTTCAGAGCGGCTCCTCCACTCCGCATAATATATTGTTTCAGTTTATTAGGCGGCCACTCTCAGCTCTGGGCGTCCCCTCCCCCCCAAGTAAGGCGGCACACACAGAAAGCGCTTTTACAGATTCAACTTTAGTGAAGCCTCCAACCTGTCTCACAACACCCCAACAAATACCTTTTGGACCACCAATAAGCTAGGAACCAGGTCTGTGTATAGTAAGAATATATACATTTATTATTTCTTTTTTACCAGTTATGATAGAGCAATTATACAAACATCAAACACCAAGACTGTGTCACTACACCATATCACAACTCCAAATTACTTTCCGTTATAAAAACAACATAGGTGAAATATGCAGTCACAAATTACATCAGATTTAATTTCAAATGAATCAATAGAAAACATTCACAATACACAGTGATTGCTCAGTGTGTCCCAATACACTTTAGTCCCAGCAACCCCCACCCTCCACGCATCAATTGGATATTACCCCTCTAATTTGAAGGAAAGGTCCAGGGTGTGGGAACACAATGGAAACATCATGTTGGCTTTATTTTGAGAAAGGCAATGATTGAGAAAGAAACTCATTCGGAACATTGTTTTGGCTTTGTTGTTTGACAAAGATACTCAATGGGAAAATCATTTTGGGCTTTTATTTGAAAAGGAAGGATTGGAAAAGGAACTCAAATGGGGAAATTGTTTTTTTAACAGACTTTCAGAGGACATACAGTTCTCTGGGATTCTGGTTTGGGATGCACAGGAATACATGGGAAATTTTGTTTTGAAACATAAATACAAATGAGATGTAATGCTTGGTAATTCTGGTTTGGGATGCAAGGGAATACATTGGACATTTCGTTTAACTCCCTCCGCATTCACTTAAAAGGTAGCATTTTAGGATTACTTCTTTTGGGATTCAGGACCCCCCCCTTCTGGACAGAAGTTAGTTGTTTCAGAAGGAAAATCACCCAAGTCTTTAGTGACTATACCGGCTCTAACCCACTGGGTATGAATTTTGTTCGTTTCGAACTCTAACAACACTCATCCTGTGATTTTTCTATATGGGAATTAATTGATTTATTTTAATTAAAGGTGCTAAGGATATACATGCTTTCACCCCCTCCCCCAACATTTAATGGAAAGGATTAAGGCAGGCATTTACCCACACTATTCAATTTCCATAGAGAGGGTGGTTTTCTATTGGGAAATCATTTGAGTGAGATTTAATAAGATGTCTGAAGGACCTACACAGTTTCAACCCCCCACCCACTAATGGAAATGTATAAAGGTAGTTAGCTCCCTATACAATTGATGGCTTTTGGATTTGTCTAGCTACATGGGAGGTCATGGTTATGGGGCATCCATAGAAAAACAGCAAAGCTCCTCTGAGGACATCACAGATCTGGTCAAGGGCTTCAGTCAAGGATTTTATCCAGCACCTAAACTTCTTCTGGCTCCTCTGATGGGGGTGTAGAGGACATAACCTGCAACCCTGCCCCTGCGTTCGATCTGCCAGGAAGGTACCAGCCAAGGGGCGTGACGTATGAAGAGCAAATGAACCAACAGAGAGCCGCACTGGGACTCTGCCGAGTATACATTAGGAGTTCCATGCCTGTTGAAGTGCCCAAAAAAAGACAACCCTGGGCAGCGCGGTACCCTATCAGACAGCCATACCAGCCGCTGATATGAAATGAGGAGTACCTTCATGCGGTCCACGAAGAGACCCCAAAAGCCTTAATGGAAGGCCAGTAGAAATGACATAAGTGCCTGAACAGACTCGCAAATGAACAAAAGTGGCTATCGAAGACAAGCAAGCCAGTGCGAGTAGCTACGAAAATAAATGTAATGGACACAGAGAAGAGACAATGTTAAAATGTAAGGAAATGATGCTACGAGACAAGATGGAAGTAACCGTCCTGTAAAATGTGTGTAAATAGGCTTGAAACGCAAGATGCTAAGAAACCGATACTGCTTGCAATGCTTAGTAGAATAATAGAAGCGGCATGCGCTGACTATATATCTACCTCAAGAAGCACATTATACAAGTGCGACTCCATTTTGTAAAAGCAGAAATTTACCCAGGTCGCCAGAGGCCTGACAGGTCAGGTTTTTGAAACCCAGCCAAAGGCAAGAGAAGGAGTGGAATCGAAACTCAACAAAGAGCGACTCATGCCTAGGAAATCGAGGTCAACCAGAGAAGGGCAGGAGAGCATCAACTCACAAGAATCAGGCTCCGGAGCATACCAGCTCGCCCGTGAAGTTCAAGATAAGAGAGGCCCAGGCAGGTGGCAGAGCCGAAGCAGAAGTAAATATAATAAAAGCTGGAAACTGAAGCAGATTCATGGTGAACAGACACGTGACCTGCCAGGTACGAAGAAGTACCACCGCCTGATGTCATCCAGAACCCGAGGATGCCATAACTTCTCCTGATAAGAGACTACAGTGCCAAGGCCATACCCAGCCAACTAATTGACACATAGCCCTAAGATACTGATTGATGGAAGGGAGGCAGGGTGAAACTTGGGACACCAGGCACCTGGGTTTCCATTCTGCATGCTGCTAATTAAAATGGGGATTTATGTCTAGGGGTGTAACTCGCCCAATCACAATAGACCAAGTAATCTAGGGTTCTATAGCCAGTAGAACCAATGAGACGTTGTACTTGTAGTGACGTCTATCATGAGTGATGTAGAGGGTTGGACATAGACGCCCACCTGATAAGAGTTATCCAATCTACATGCTCTGTTACTGTATACAGATATAGCACCTATACCTATAAAAGACAAATGGATGGGAGGGCAGATACTATTGAAATTAGATGGAAAGGGAAGCAATGAGGTACGGTCGAGACTGATGAAGCACAACGAAAGGAGAAGGAAGTTGGGATGAAAGGACAAGAAGGAAAGATAGGCTAACACGAGAACAACTATGTCGCGAAGAGCAAGGGATACTGCTCAGTCGCACACAATACGCAGCCTATGAAAAGTACAGGCAGAACATGCTAAAGTTAGAGGAAGAGAGGAGAGTGCACGAAAGAAAAGTAGAAAAGCAGGAAGAGGAGGAAAGTAGAAGGGCAAAAGAATGTAGAAACGAACGAATGAGGGAAGTAGATAAGGCTAGGGAGGAAGCAAAAAAACAAAAGGAAATAAATGAGGAAATAGAACGTAAGCAGAGACAGAGGGCACAGGATCTTGAATATTTGGAGCGGGAAGTGATTAAACCCAGTCCTACAGTATGGGAAGACATAGAAGAATTATTTTATGCAAGCAGTGTGGTACCGGCTACAAGCAGGACTAATATTGAAGATGATGTGGACACCAGAAGCATCAGGAAAACGATTGATAAAATCTATGGCGAGATGGGACCGGAACTAGTTTACCAAGAGGGAAGGGAAGATGAGCGCTTAGAGAGCACTCAGCTATATGACACTGAGGATGTCACCCGAAGTAGTGGGAGCAGGGGACTGTCCCTAGACAGGCTAGAGATTGGGCAAAACGAAGAAGACGCTAGGAGTTGTGTAAACTGGGTGTACTCAGAATCTGACTCTGGTGGGGAAATGGAGGATGTGGCATATGAAGAAGGGAGACAGTGCGAAAAACGGCCCCTAGGGGACCAAGGGGTATGATGGTCAGACGCTAGCAGGTCCAGAAGTAGGGCACCGAAGTCTGCCGCGTAGTCAGGCCATCATGAAGGAACTGTGCATTCCAATTCCCGTTGCTAGAAAAGGGGGGAGCAAGACCACAATATATTCCATGGCCACACATGGACCGAGAGAATCTTAAAAATAAGCTTCCAATGCTGACATCGGGAGCCGGAAAGTGGATACATGAGTTAGAGAAAATGACGGGGGGTGTCACCTTAGCTATAGGGGACATTAAGGGCCATAAAGGGCCTCCTAATTTCTATACTTGGTGAAAGAGCAGATGATGTATGGAAACGGGTAGGCTATCCTAGGGTAACCTTAACTGATACCTCCCATGAAGGAGCGCTATTTAATAACTGCAGAGCAGCAGTGTGGAAAGTGCTTCGAACGCTATACCCAGACACGTCCGATATGGGAGCTATAATGACTCGGAAAATGAAAGATTCTGAGGATCTGTTGATTTAAATCCAGAATTTTCAGGACACGTGGGTGCTCGAAACGCATGAGTCTTGGATGAAATCTATCCCTGTATTCTACCACATATTAATGCAAGGGTTGCCTGAACTGGTGCAGAAGCAGCTAAAAAAATTGGTAGGAGTAGAAGCCAAACCATGGGCCGAAAAACAGTTGACAATTCCACACTACTGTAGATTGTTGCAAGAAAAGAATCAGAAAAAAGAGGCAACGCGTAAGGGAGAGGAGGCAAAGCTAGTGCAAAAGAAACTCTCGGAATATGCTCTCGAGGGAGTCATGCTCACCAGCCCAGCTGAGCCAAGCGCACAACAAGCGGCAATCCATTGCAGAATAATCAGGGTAATGCAGGGTCCTACTCGAGAGGAAGGGGTTTTGGAGGAAGAGGATGGCAGAATAATCAGGAAGGGTTTCGAGGTAACCAAGGAGGTTTTCAGAATGTTCAGGGGGGCTTCCAGAATGCACAGATGGGCAGTCCATCTACGCCGGATGGACAGTTGGCCCGACCACCGCCAGTGTGTTGGCTTGTGGAATGACAGGACACTTAGTGCGTATGTGCAGAAGCCAAGGCATATGGCAAAATGGCCAAGGGATGGAGGCAGGCATGATGAATCAACCTGCCGTCCCGCAACCAGGCGGTGCACAAAATTACACAGTGCAGCCACAGGCATCAGGCGTGCAGCAAGGTGCACAGCAAGTGGTTCAACCACTGAACATGGGGAACTTGCCGCAGGGACAACCCAACAGGGACCACCGCAAATGTCACAGGGCACTGGCTCCGGAGGGGGATTTAACCCTGGGACTGGGGGAAATCAACAAATATACAGTGGACCGAACTTATATATAAAATTAGACAGCTCACGGGGGACTCTGATGTGTTCTATCCTATCAGTGACACCAGACCCTAACAGGGAACCAAGGGTGAATGTCACCATAGGGGGGAAAGAATATTCCTTCTTAGTTGATACGGGTGCAATGCGCTTGTGCATTCGAGAAGGCAAGTTTTCCTTGTCCGGCGAGGCTATAGATACTCAGAGTTTCACTGGAGCTCATAGTGGAGTTCCCTTTACAGACACACTCCCAGTCTCAGTGGGAGAGCGCAAAATGAATGTACCCCTATTATATTCATGTCAGACTCCAGTAAATATTCTGGGTTGGGACCTGATGACTAAACTAAACATGACCATCTCGTTTACCGAGAATTGTATAGTGTGCTCCACTCCAGGAATGCATTATTCAAATGTGTGAGAAATGATCAGAGCATACTGTGGACGTACAGCAATGAGGGCTATACCACTGGAACCAGAGGTTTTCGCATATGGCGTTCGGGTGTTTATGTCAGGATTGCCAGGCCTCACGAACAGACCTATGAGATCCCCGGATGAGTTTCTATTCAGAGCAAGAGTACCCATGCACAAAGAGGAGGGACAAGTATTTCCTTTAAGGGTGCAATATGCAGCAGTACGAGGGAAAGTGGTATTTGTCGAAGGATGTGATGATGAAGGCAGACAATGGTGTGCGATTATCGCCATCAAAGAAGGGTATCGAGTGAGTCACTGATGACGATCTGTTCGAAGAGCACCCTGACCTAGAGGAGACAAGAGTGGAAGTAAGTCTCATATTTTGGGTCAAAATGATCAGACGAGAGGTGCCACAGAGAATGATGTTGGCACTGATACGTCCAGAATACTTTGATGACGACATGGCCCAAGTGCCTGCCGCAGTATGGACTACAGGGCCCTATAATGTAGGTCTCCTGAAGGGGGCAGATGAAGTGAAAATTAAACTGAAACCAGGAGCAATTTTACCACGAGCGCAACTATATCCCATGTCCCATGTCCGGAGAGGCAGATGAAGGGATTGTGAAGACAATTTCCGCCATGATGGAGCAGGGCATCCTAGTGACCTCAGAATCACCTTGCAATACGGTGATTTACCCTGCCAAAAAATCATAGGGAGGGTCATGGCGTTTAATCCAAGATTTACGAGCATTAAACGATATAGTTGAAGCCGAGTTCCCTCTAGTCCCAATCCATCCACAATACTGTGTAATATACCCACTGAGGCAAAATATTTCACGGTGATTGATTTGGAAAAAGCATTTTTCTCAATTCCACTGCACCGTGACTCTCAGGACCTGACGTCATTCACCTTCAGACAAATGCGCCTGAAAAGTACGAGGTTGCCACAGGGGTATTGCGAGTCCCCATCTATTTTCAACAGAGTCCTGCAAATTGACCTAGGCAATATTGCGGTGGACAGTGTTGTTTTGCAGTACGTAGATGACATTCTGATCTGCAGCACCACTGAAGATCAATGCAGGCACGACTCTGTCCAGCTATTGACTATATTGGCTGAAAAGGGATACAAAGTTGATAAGGAAAAGTTGCAGTACTGTCCACAGGAGGTGTTGTACATAGGGCAACTAATCTCTCATGAGTGGAAAAAGGTAACACCAGAAAGGGCTGTAGCTATCATGAACACGGCCAAGCTAAAACAAATGCAGAGCTTCTTAGGCATGTGCAATTATGTCAGAGCATGGGTCTTCAACTACAGCTCGTATACCAAGCCCTTGCTTCAGGCTTTAATAAAAGCACAGGCAACAAAAGGAGAAATGTAATGTACTGAGGCAATGGAAAAAGGGTTTGTAGAACTCAAGGGGGCAATTTGCAAGGCCCCAGTTCTCAGGATTCCCAATTATGCAGAGGAATTCTACCTGTTCTCACACTCTGATAGTAATTTAATGACGGCAGTGCTCGTGCAGCGAACCTCGCGGGGGACAAACCCCTAGCATATTACAGCGGGAGTCTGGACCCAGTTATGAAGGGCCACTTCCCGTGTGAACAAAATCTAGCTGCTGCCGCATTCGCTATCAAAAAAGTGTCAGCCATTGTCATGGGATGCTCCATGACATTATATGTTGAACATTTGCTGTTCGCCCTACTAGAGAAGCCAAAGGGCACACTGACATCTCAGAGAGCATCCGCCTATGAGGTGATTATCTCTAACCCATCGATCAAAATAGTTTGATGTAAAACTGTGAATCCTGCTATGTTCATAGCTGAGCCAGTCACAGAGGGAGAACCCATGCACGACTGTGCGAACTATGAGGAATTCTATGATGAGATCCCCAGGGTAAAGAAAAATGGCCTGGTGAGTGGAGAGATCGTCTTCATTGACGGGTCTTCGAGAATAGACCAAGAAGACGGACAAAGGTATACAGGCGTGGCTGTGGTGAAACACCTGGCGAATGGGGAGTTTCGAGTACTCGTTAGTGCACGAATACCATCTCACTATTCAGCACAGGCTGCCGAACTATTGGCACTGATATTCGCCATTGAGAATCATGCAGACCAGGAAGTAACGATGTACAGTGACTCTGCCTATGTGACGTCCACAGTGCACGCAGGCTTAGCGCGCTGGAAGAGGAGGGGCTACCTCCGAGCAGACAACATGCCAGTGCAGCACGCAGCCTTATTGGACAGATCGATAAAAGCACTACAGCTCCCAGTGGACATAGCGGTCGTGAAATGCGCCGCTCATACCAAGGGGACGGATTTGGTGTCACGTTGAAATCATGAAGCGGACACGGAAGCCAAGCGCATGGCATCCAAAACTGAAACAATCATGGACGTGGAGGTGGCATGTACCAATGAGAGGATGATGGTAGCACAAGCCACACCAGAAGCCTTTAGCAATATGGCGCAGACTCAGTTAATGGAGCTCCCGGGGGAGGCACCTCAGGAGGAGAAAAATCTGTGGAAGCTTCGAGGGTGTTCTTTAAACCCCTCTGACGGGTTGTGGAGGCAAGACAGCACTGGTAAACCAGTAATGCCTGTCGCCCTCCTAAAGGTAGCGTTAGAACAACTTCACTACCCCATCCACATGACAAAAGAAAACCTAGCTGCAATGCTTGCAGAAGACTGGTTCACACCGAATTTGGCAGAGCATGTTGCACTTTTCATGGTGAACTGCATAATCTGCCAGCAATTCACCGCTGGGCACACATTAAAAGTAGTGAGAGGGATCATTCCCAGACCAAATGGACCACTCCAGCACTTGCATATCGACTATGTCAACATGATTCAAGTGTGCAGGTATTTAATTTTGGTGGTGTGTCCATTCTCTAGATGGATAGAAGCAGGTCCCTGCACACACCCCAACGCTACCTGTGCTGCCAAGTTCCTAGTGAGGGAGGTGTTCCCTAAATGGGGGGTGTGCGAAGTAATGAGATCAGATAACGGGGCTCACTTTGTAAATTCAGTTTTCAAACAGATTAGATTGTTGCTTGGTATAAAGCAAACGTTCTCGTCGGCGTATCATCCTGAGGGGAACAGGATATGTGAATGGATCAACAGCTTGCTTAAGGAGAGGATGGCCAAGTTGAAGCTCACATTAAAGAAGGGATGGCTGCACTGTCTACCATTGGCATTGTATGCACTTCGGAACCAACCAGGATCCGACCATCATCTCACGCCGATCAAGATAGTTACAGGCAGAAGGATGAGGACCCCTCTTATCCCCCCGAGATAGAGCTAGATGTGATGCCCAGCCAACTAGGGAGGTTCTGGGAACAGAGATGAAAGACTATCTTAACTGTATGACATCCAGTGCCTCTGTCATTACAGACCAGCTGCAGTGACGACGAAAAGGGGACAGCACAACACAAAACGCAACAGAAAGTGCTGATGCAGGCGCAGCTCAAATCCTTTGTGTGCCCCTCATCTTCCCTGGTGACAAAGTATTGGTGAAGAACCAGACAAGAAAGAGGTGGGACGAGCCAAGATTCAATGGTCCCTTCATCGTAGAGGACTGCACCCGTCCGTTGTCAAGCTCAAGGGCAGAAGAGCTTGGATCTTCCCAAATGACATTAAACCCTACATAGGAGAAAGCCCTCCAGCTGGATCCAGCTGTTAAAAAACTACAGACAACGGGAAAGAACCTCAGCACGTGCAGACAAGATCCATGACGAGGAAGAAGAACGCATGAGCAGAAAAGACAAGACGAAAATCTTGACCTTACACCGAACTTTTCCGCTAAGCATTGAAAGGGATAAAAGCAACAAAACTAAGACTCTGTGCAGCCAAAGATACAAGGTAAAGAAGAGAATTGCGCACCCAAAGCCGCAGTAATGCTACTCATATAAATGTTTAGAGCCACATAGCACACTGAAAAGACCCTAAGACTCTGATAAGCGGAAAGTAAGACATTCCTGAGAACCAAAAACAATATCCCGAAGCAACCAGAACCAAGACTGTGCCACAAAACTCATGGTCTCCCCGAGTAGGAATATTACAAAGGATGTGCTTTCCTGTTTCCGATCAGTATTAGAGACATATCCATCACTCGTAGGGAGAGACACAAGTATCCCAGATTTCATCCAAAATCCAGCTAAAAGGAAGATAATACAGCAACTACTGACTGTCCTAGCAGAGGCTTTTGCCGAAGTGCCAGAGTACTGGGAATAAGGACAAATGCTGCCACCTCAAGTGATCATCAATGAACTGACTTACACCCTATTTTTCCGAATCATAGAGGAGTGCCCAGGAGCTGTTGGGAGAACCACATATACCCTAACCTTCATCAGAGACCCAAGAAACAACTAATTCCTAAACCAAGTATGGTACAAACTAAACTACGTGGTTGCAATCCATGCAGCAGGAAAGTGTAAAAACTGTTCACGTCAAAAGAAAGGATTGTGATCAGGACCCAGCAAACAAGGCAGATGTCCCTGTCACCCGCAGATACCCAGCTGGCCCACAATGTCATGCTCAGACTAGTCACATACTATCCATAAATGGTAGGAAGGCCTGCAGATGTTGACGTCATCATCTTCCTTAGTGATCCGGCCAACGCCCCACACATAGGCACACTTCTCCATGGTATAATGCTCCAAATGGACCTGTCCAACTTCCAGTGAGAATTCCTAAAGAGATTCCAGTGAGACCTTTCGCCGAGGGACAGATTGAGGCGACGAAGACTGTTCACGCTACAAGAAATGCCTGTGATCTAGAGACTAGAAAACAAGAGCAAATGTCATTGACACCAGAAGACAGCAGATACGCATACCGAGTCTTTTTCCATCTTATTGAGAAATTTCCAGAAGTAGTTGGTAGACCCAACAATGTTGACGTATCCACATTACTCAGAGACCCGGTAAAGAACGCTCAATTAAACAGGCTTCTGAGAGCCATCATAGCGCAACTAAGAAGCAATTATGGACATCCACTGCTGCGGAGAGCCTTAGAAGGAGGAGATACAAAATAGAACCTTTTGTCATCCTACCGCTGTGGAGCAGACAGAGGAAAGAGACACTGTTCTTCAATGTGTCACCGAGAGACGGAACGGAAGGAGCGAACAAAAGAACTTCACCATATTATTTTTCTTTTCCTTCAACCTTCCCATTTTTTCTATTTTATTCATATGGTCTCTTTTGCTTTTATGTTTTGTTCCTATTTTTGCAACATCTTATTTTTGTGCTTTTAACTCATTTTTACCTTTTCCACATGTTCATTTTTATTTTTGTGAGTATAGCTCAGTTTTTCCTATTTTTGCCACACGTTCACTTTCAGTTTTTTATTTTTTTATTTTTACCTTTTCAGCATTCAATTGTGTGTGATTTTGTAGCAGTTCCATTGTGTTATTCTTTCGCATTGAACTGTTTCCAGCATGTCCTCAGAACCAAGGCAAATTTGAGGCGTTCATTGGGACCTCACCTACTACAGATACGCATAAATAAATGTGATGTACCAGAGTTGATAGCCTAACCTTTTTCCATAGTCTAGCGAACAGAACCATGCTGCATACCCAGAGACTATCATCATCACCCACAAGAGGGGGGACCCTTAAAAGCACTCGACACTTTAGTAATAATAGACCTTTTGAACTGTGAGATCAAAGCACAAAAAGAATACATAATTGACTAATGAGTTTATCGAAATGGGCGCCCAGAACAGTAACATAGTTCTACCCCTAGCAGAAGGGTGCCTCCACTTCCCTGGAGGAAAATGCTGCAAATTATCGTTCCGAACGATAATGTGCATATGTACAGTGATTATTGTTGTTTTTCTATTATTAACAATCAGAACTGCTTTCTTTATTGGCGAGCGAAGTGTCCCACAATCAGTACGACCACAGGATAATGAACGTCAGGGTCACACAAAAGCACCCAGACCCTATATATTGATTCCAGTTCCAAGAAAAGCTAATGATGTAGAAAATATTTTGAAATTAAATGTAATTAGCAGTGATACGTATATACATGAGATAATGAATGGGGAGAAAAGCATGAGACAAGGACAGCAAGAAATGAATGATAATGTAGCACTGACCACAGCACGCACCCACACACAGAGTGCACGCAAACAAGGGCAAGTGTCAATGGCTACAAGGCTTCCGACGAAGGCAGCAGAAAAGGAGGTACTGCCTGCCAAACAATCGATTCCTGAAAACAAGGGAAATGCCCAGCAAAAGCCAAGTAAAATACTAAAGACTGAGGGAATAACAAAATCCCTGAAAAGAACAGAAATGGCCACTAACAAATTCACAGAGAAGACACAGATGCTAATAAAGTATTTGTTCCCATTCATAGCACAAGCAAAGAAACCGCACGAGGAGCTGAACAACAGAACTATAGAAACTATCACAGCAGGCACACCTGCTCCAACACAAGGAACAAGCCGCAAGCCCACGACACAGCCTCACGTTGGGAGGTTTGCCAACAAATGGTGGTCAGGGGAAACTGACGACAGGCTACAAATGGGAGGGAAAGGAAACGCAAAGCCTTCTCCTACCATATAGATACAGTCGAGACAGTCTGCCCCACCGAGATACCCGAAGTGGAAAAGCAGTACAGATGCATTCAGAGACATAGTCATAGCTAACTACAGATTCATGTAATCAGATACGAGAACCCTGGAGTGAAGGGAGCTGCAATTAGACGGGAAGTGAATCAGAAGCTAAACGTTCAAGGAAAAACTCTAGAGGAGGCTCGTAGTTGGAAGAACAGAGGCCAAATGCAGATTTGGGGGACTGTGCTTTCACCAGACGTGTGGGAAAAGGGAGTTGTGATCTGCAGAGCCTGGATGGTCATTGGTCAATACGAACCTACCATCAACATAGTACGTAACGGATGCAAGCCATTATGGCAGAGGATGACCCTTGCAGATAGTACCGCTGGAAAGCCCAAAGTTCTGCTTCAGAAACAATGGTACGAGGAACATGGGAGAGAACCAGAACTGTGGACGAGTCTTTGACGCCCCAGGAATGGTACATGGTACCGCAGTAATTATGGATTATTACTGGGCGTGTGGATCCAAAGCATATATAAGACTTCCGAAGAACTGGAGAGGCATATGCACAATAGTAAACGTCCACGTTCCTGCGCTAGTGATCCCAAAAAGTGACCTGCTTATTGATAGCTTCCCGAAAGCAGATGCTCACCTGAGGAAAAGGAGATCTGTGGAGCTAGTATCCCGAATGAAGAGAGAGAATTACTTTTCTACCAAATCGAAGGAAGCATTCCATGAAATCCCATACAAACACAGGCTGTTTAGCCTCACCTCATCAGTATTCACAACAATACTCTTGCCACACATACAAGTTGGAGCAAATACTAAATGGTTGCAGATAACCAGATGGGAATTACTGCAGACCATCAACACCACTGTGAAAGGATTCAACGCGATCAAGGAAGAACTGAGAGCAATCAGATGTTCACCCTCCAAAACAGATATGTTCTTGACATGATCACTGCAATGGACGGAGGTGTTTGTGCAAAAATTGGAGAATCATGTTGCACGTTCGACCATCTCGCGATGAAGACAATGGAACCCTCACAGAGGCCATAAGCATGTTGACAAATCTAAAGAATCAAATGATTGATGAAACGGATGAAGTGGACGATGACAGCTGGCTTGGGAATCTGTTCTCATGGGTCCCGCAATGGATGGCTGATATATTCAAGTTTCTGGGAGCCCTGCTAGTAATGATACTACTAGGTTTCTGTGTGATCAAAATAATCATCACACAGTGCCAGAAAACAGCAATGAAAGCCATTGGGATGAAGATTATGGTCGATGTATAGCCAGGGTGGAAGCCCAGAGACCTAACTGATGATGAGATAAAGGACATTGTGAAGGCCAGTGAGTTTGTGCCAGAAGGAACCAAATTTGCATAACCTAAGAAACAAAGAAAGCGTGAAGGAAAATGGATTTACTGCAGTCCAAATGGACAATGCAAACTAATGACCTGCAACAAGGATGAACATGTCAAAACAGCAGGGAGTTTGAAAGGCGTGATAAAAATTTGGACCCCAAAGACGCATATGTTCACGCCATCATGTACCAACCCTGAAGATGATGAATAAAACACTGAAGAATCAAGAGAAATGGAGACAAACATTGAAGAAGCAGTGGTTGATGAACCGACCAGAGGGGGGAGTGTAGAGGAGGTTCCAGACATGACCTGCACACCTGCCCCTCAGTTCGATCTGCCAGGAAGGTACCAGCCAAGGGGCATGATGTATGAAGAGCAAATGAACCAACAGAGAGCCGCACTGGGACTCTGCCCAGAATACATTAGGAGATCCGTGCCTGTTAAAGTGCCCATAACAAGACAACCCTGGGCAGCGCGGTGCCCTATCAGACAGCCATACCAGCCGCTGATACGAAATGAGGCATACCTTCATGCGGTCCACGAAGAGACCCCAAAAGCCTTAATGGAAGGCCAGTAGAAATGACATAAGCGCCTGAACAGACTCGCAAATGAACAAAAGTGGCTATCGAAGACAAGCTGCTAATTGAAATGGGGATTTATGTCTAGGGGTGTTACCCGCCCAATCACAATAGACCAAGTAATCTAGCCAGTAGAACCAATGAGAAGTCGTACTTGTAGTCATGTCTATCATGAGTAATGTAGAGGGTTGGACATAGACGCCCATCAGATAAGAGTTATCCAATCCACATGCTCTGTTACCGTATACAGATATAGCACCTATACTTAAGTTGCCTTTCCTAACCAATTATATTGCATGATGATTTTTGTAAAGTTAGACGTCAATGATGTCGAGTTTTATGCATAAAAGTGGCTGTTCAACTGAAGTTCGGAGAAGTCGGGGTGAGAGAGGTGATCGCAACGCTGCTGATTTCTATTTGTTTTCCTTGTTTGATGTACTTGCCATTAAACGGACTTCCCTTTGCCAACTTACTGAGTCCTCATTATTGAGTTGTGCCGGAGTATGTGAATCCTGCACCCCCTGTCCTCACATGGTGCAACTATCTTGTCTTACAAGCTCAGGAGGGTGACTACTGACCTATGGGCCCGTCATTAACTTCCTCCCCTCTCTGAACAGGGGTCGCAGCTAGCTTCTATATTTCCTGGTCACTGTCTCCAATGCAATGATGTAGGCCTCTCTGCTAGTTGTTCGTCACAAAAGTCCAACAGTAGACTACATCCAGGAATAAAGGGGAAAAAGCCATGTTCTGATGCAAAATTCACCTCTCATAGGGCGGATGACACTCCTACATTGTCATAATTCCCACAGTAAGGATTGGCTAGCACTCTCCCTACACCTCCCACCAAGACACCCGCTGTCTGCTGATAAGACCATAAGTTGGGAGGTGTGTGTTATTGAAACTGAGGGAGGAGGAAAAATACATCATCCAAAAATGACAGGTGAGTTTTACCTTTTGTGTGTTGAAAATATCTCACAACGTGGCAGCTACTGTGGTTTTTTAGATAACTGCATAAATCTATATATTTTTGTATGTATTTATTTATTTATTATTTATTTATATTCCATTGGTACAGCGCACAAAGCCCAGAGGCATCTAGGCACTCAAATAGTAGTCTTACAAAAGATAGTTACCTTTTGACAAATCTTAAAAGAAAAGCATACATTGTTATAGTCTTACGAAAGATGGTTACCTTTTGACATATCTTAAGAAAAGCATACATTGTTACAGATATTGCAATACACATGGTAGTTGAATCATGATCAAAGGATCACCATGGCAGGACTGCATAAGATAATACAATATTTACATTTGAGCTTGTCAGTACATGACCTCACGGAAGTAGATGTTACAGTAGATTATTGCTGGAGGTCAGAGCTAAAGAGGAACATTTTACATTTATTTCTGAAGGACCAAAATGATTGATCATTTCTAAGTTGGTGCAGAAGAGTGTTCCATAGTTTAGAAGCTTTAACTGGGAAACAGGAGCCTCCTGCTTTTAGTCTCTTGAATCTAGGTATGCTGAGTTGATTAGTGTATGCGCTCCGCATTGGTCTGTTGGAGTTGGCTTTGCTAATAAGGTTGCTGAGATATTTAGGCGCCTTCTTGGCCATACATTTATGCGTCATGGTTAGGATTTTTAAGTTGATTCTGTCTTGGACAGGAAGCCAGTGAATATTCCTTCTAGTAGCTGAGATGTGGTTGTACGTAGGGATGTTTAAAGCAGCTCTTATAGCATTATTTTGTACTGTGTGTAGCTTTTCTATGATTCTAACGCTGGTTCCAGCGAAGAGCAAATTGCAATAATCTATCCTTGATAGGATTAATGCTCTGGCCAAAGTGATGGTATTTTCAGGGGAGAGGAAAGGTTGACTAGCTCTTATTAGTTTGGCTGTGTACGTAGCCGAGGATACTACTGCATTGACTTGTCTGTTTAAGGTGAGGGCAGAGTCAATATAGACTCCGAGGGTTTTTATCTCACTGGCTACAGGGATGGTATTGCTATCAATGATGAATGATTTGATTTGTACAGCTGGGTAAAGTTATTAAGTTTTGTTTTGTTTCCAATGATGATAAGCATCATCAGTAAGGCATAATTTGTTGCTGGCCATCCAGGCCTGAATGGCGAGGTATATTTTGTTTAGGTTTTTTGTGTCTGTGTCATAGCATCCCGTAATAGGTCATAGAATCTAGGTATCGTCTGCGTAATTATTATACGAGATACCCATATTGTCCAATTTATCAAATAGAAGTTTGGTAAATGCATTGTAAAGAGTAGGTGAAACACAAGATCCTTGTGGAACCCCGCATATTACCAGGACTGGGGGGGATGCTTCAGATTCTGAATGGACTCTCATGGATCGATTAGATAAGAATGACCTGATCCAATTTATAGTGTTTGGAGAGAATTGAGCTGCTGTGTCTAGATGTTGGCATAGGAAGTCATGATGTACTAAGTCAAATGCAGCAGAAAGATCTAGTAATAGGAGGATACACAATTCTCCGTTGTCCTTGTAATGATCCATTTGTGATTTCAGATCAAGTAGGGCTGTTTCCAGACCGTGACCTTATCTGAAACCTGATTGTCTTAGACCTAAAAGGTGGTTATCTTCAAGGTGTATTTGGATCTGCAGATAGGCTGTGCGATCTAATATTTTCAGTAAGAAGGGAAAAGTTGTAATCGGATGATAGTTAGTAGGAATATTGGGATCCAACAAAGGTTTTTTGAGTAAGGGTAGAAGCCAGGCTGTGTTTAAGCCATTGGGGACTGTATTGGTCGCAAATTAATTATTGATGAAATCAGTGATGAAAGGGGCAAGTTCCAGTGCACAAACTTTTACCAGGGTTGCCGGGCAGATATTTCCTTTGCATCTGGAAGGTTTTAGACTTTTAATTATGTTAATTGTGTCTAAAGCAGAGAGTGGACGGAAGGAGAGTTTAGTTACTTCAGAGGTGTCTAGCGAAGGGTGACTGGTCAGGGGGGTTAGGTTGAGATTAAGTTTAGTTTTTTTCTGTTAAATTTTGCAATGTAGGAGTGCAACTTTATCCGACAATGCGTTTTGGATTTTGTACACCATTGTGTGTCTTTGATTGTAAGGTCAGGTAGATGCTGGAGATTCTAACTCTCGAAGAATAGTGAATAATTCTCTGGTATTAGATTGGGCATTAAGAATTCTTTGATTATAGACTGTACTTTTGGGTTTGATAGTTTCAAGTTTATACTTGTTGGCTAAAGTTGTGAACAAGGTTTTGTTTGTTTGAGATGGGGATTTGATCCATTTGTTTTCTGCAGATCTTTTCTGGGCCCCTAAAGCTTTAAGTTTCGGGGTGAACCAAAGGTTATTGTGTGCCAGAGGTTGGGATTTATTACTTTTTATTGGGGCAATTATCTCCATTGCTGCTATCATGGTTTCATTATAAAGGCTAACTAGGGTTGATGGGTTGCTGACCAAGTGCTGTGTGTTTAGTATGGGGGAGAGTAGAGGAAGCATTTTATCTTGGCTGACATTTTTAAGATTTCTCGCAGGGGCCAGCATAATTGGGATATGTTTATTTAGTATCTTAGAGTTACTATTGGTAGTGAATGAGATAATGTTGCGATCGGACCAAGGTGAGAAGGTATTGGACTGGATGGTGGTAGTACAATTAGTATCAGCTAGCCAGTCCAAGGTGCACCCTTTTTCATGTGTTGTGCTGTGATTCTTTGTGTAAAGTTTTGGGCTTCTAGTGTGTGTGCTAAGAGGGTGGCATTCAGGTCTTGGGGTCATTTAGTCCTAAATTGAAGTCACCCATGATAATCATGTTCGAATGTGGTATCAGGTTGTGAGCCAGCAATGGTGTGATATCCTCTTCAAATGTAGAAATGGCGCCTAGGGGTCTATAGATAATGTGGGGCTCCATGGGAATGGTGACCACGGAGGCACTGGCACTGTTGTTAACGGTGCTGGTACTTCGTGACCGTCTGCCTACTGTGGCCGCTGTGTCTGGCAGGGTCTGCCCTGTCAGACACAGCGGCTCCTGCTGGCAGACTCATAGTTTGCCAGTCTGGAAACAACAGTGCCGGTAACTTAGTGGCACCATTGTTTCTGAACCAGCAAACTTGTAATGAGGACCATGGTGTGGGTTTTTGTGGTAGGTGGGATTGGAGGTAAATGGGAATGGTGGTCAGGGGGACCTGACCTGGTGGAAGGTGATTGGGTGTGCAAGGTGAAGGAGAAGTGGATATAATAGAAACGGGAGGAGCAGATGACAAGGGAAGATAGGTAGATTGATGTTGCAACACTATTTTCCTAGTTTCTCTTTTTCTCTGTGCTGTTTTTATAGAACAGTGCGCATTTATTTTTGTCCAGATCTGGGAAGACATTTTCTTCTGGATCACAGATCTCGGAAATCTGGATTAATGCCAGTACATTGTTTAGGGTACTCAAACGCCCACAGAGAATAGAAATTGGGCCCCCCTGATCACAAACCTGGCCCACCCAGATGAACAATCCTGGAGCCGGGCCTGCACCTACAATGGATTCAAGGAGGGCTGCCCCTTGGCAGCAACACTTTTCAAACTCTTTATCTTAGACTTTGATGAGTACATGAACATCTCAACACACAATCCGCCTAAAGTCAATGCGATCCCTTTACCACAGATCATGTACGCGGATGATATTGTGGTGTTTGACAAAATGCGGCAAGACTTACAAACATGTCTGGATAGCATGGAAAGTAACATGACATTGAACAAATTAAAAATCAACACAAAAAAACACAAATTATGCCATTAACAAAGAAACAAATGAACTCACAATTTTCCTGGTTCTTACAGAAAAACAAATGAATGCAATTCTACACAGTTAAATATCTTGGTTTATGGGTGAACCAATCCAAAGTCGAAACTAAATGGAGTAGCCACCGCAAATCCAAAGCACCGACAATATGGGAAATTTTCATTGCAACTGTCTAGAACTTTTTTGCATCAAAAGGTCGTAGCAATCCTAGTTTATGGGGCCGAAACAATGGTAAACCTAAACACTGAGATATGGCAACAGTTAGAAGCCATCTTTTGGCGTAAGGTTTTAGCTTTACCCCAGTCATTCCCCATGGCGAGGATCCGATACGAAAGTGCAACACAATCACTGCAATATATTGTGCTGTGGAAAAAGCTCGACCTATTCCGGAAAATCATAAGTGATGAAAATATTCCAGCTATATAGATATTGCCTACTAATCCAGCAACAGTTAACAAACAAATACTGAATAACTGGAAAAACAAAATGGAAAGTCATCTTGAGAAGGCAGACATTTCAACAGAAATGTTGCTTCACCATCCACAGCACGCGAAAAAAGAATAATGCAAAATGACTAGATCATGACAATTCAATTGAAGTCTCAATATCAGATGAACCTCAATTGTGATATGGAGATAAGGCCTGTCAATCATCTGCCGAACTATCTGAAACGCTTTCCTGATAAGCATATCACAGATCTATCTATGCGATTACGCTTTAATTTACTCTCAACTTGGGAACGTCTGCTAAAAAACAAACAAATCTCTAGCGCACAAGTGTTCTGTAGGTTCTGTAAGAAGCAAACACAAATAAAAACGCTGTTCCATGTCATAATGGAATGTGAAGAACTGATGGAAAAAAGAAAACTCTTCAGCGGAATGTTCTTGCGGTCCAATCTCCAGCTGACCGTAAAGGAAAGATGGGAACAAATACTGCTAAGAAACAAAAAGAAGTTGACATATACGATAATTCAATTTTGGA
This sequence comes from Ambystoma mexicanum, assembly GCF_040938575.1. Taxonomy (NCBI): domain Eukaryota; kingdom Metazoa; phylum Chordata; class Amphibia; order Caudata; family Ambystomatidae; genus Ambystoma; species Ambystoma mexicanum. Next base: position 222,022,518 of record NC_090930.1, read on the forward strand.
GAAATATTACCAAAGAGGATGTAATGACCTAAGGAAGAGCCAAAAAAAAGAAAAGGAACTTTTTATTTTCTATTTATTTTCTTTTCTTTTTTTTCTTTTTTATATGTATAGACTGATATTAACGAATGTAAATTAGAGAAATGAAAAGTTTGAAAGTAAACTATATCATTTTAATAAAAAATAAAAAAGAAAGCCTTATGGATGATGCAGAGGGTCTTGAACTTGATCCTTGCAACCAACAAGAGCCAGTGGAGATATTTCAAGGCTGGAGAGATACAGTGCCTGGGCTTGAGGCCAAGGACAAGTCTCGCAGTCCTGTTGTGGATTAGTTGCAGAGGGCAGAGTTTAGAGGAAGGCAGATTGAGAAAGAGGCTGTTTCAGTAGTCCAGCCTAGAGAGAACCAGGGCTCTGGAGACACAGAGCTTCTGAGGGAAAGTGAGAAAAGGAAGAATACCTCTGAGGCGGTGCCGCTGGTAGTGTGTCTTCTTAGAAAGGTAGATGATGTGAGGAGAGAAGGAGCGAGTGGTGTCGATGACACCAAGATTTTTTGCCTCACAGGAAGGCAAAGGAAGAGGCCCCCAGGAGGGCTGCCAGAGTGAGAGAGGGAAAGTGGGAGCAGGGGTCCCAATGAGAAGGATCTGGCATTAAGGCAGAGATTGTTGAATCACGGCTAGACAGTGAGAAATGAGGAGAAGAGGCTGAGGGGAGCCTGAAGGAAACTGAGTGTCATCAGATTAGCACTGAAAGTTAGTGGAGAAGGTGGGCCAAAGGGGCAAAGGGGTAGACATTGAAGAGCCAGGAGAGAAGAGGAGAGGTCAACCACTCTGAGTTGAAGATGGCCACCTGGCCAGGTGGCCTGTGCATGGTGGCCACAGTAAGAGAGAGTCCATGAGAGATAGAGAGCTTGCAGACCAGGCATTCAAAGGAGGAGTAGGCCTGTGTAGGAATGACAGAGGCAGGGATCCACTCCTGAAAGATCAGGGCTTCAGAGAGGATCTTGTAATCATCAGGGAGGAGAGTGTCAAAACCTGTGACAGAGCTGGTTATGAACCATGTCTCAGTGAGCAAGGACATCCAGGTCAAGTTCTTCAAGGAGGTAGCAGATGTCAGCGGAGAGTATGACAGCAGAGCGAGAGTTGAGACTAGCGACATGGAGCAGGTTGCAACATTTGAAAGACTTCTGTGGAGGGGTACATGCTTGAGCTATGCCCTGGGAGGTAGTAGAGGGGCCCGAGAGTGGGCAGAGGAGGTACAAGGAGATGCCAAGGTAGCCAGAGAAGATGAGGAGGGTGTCAGAGTGGTGGAAGAAGAAGGCGGTGGCGGAGGAGCCAAAGAGGTGCTGGTGGGAGTAGCAGTCAAGGAAGGAAGTTGATAAGATGTGGGAGACACCTATCAAGAAGGAGGAGATTGGGCTGAGGGCCCCGGTCCAAGATGGTGCTATTCAGATAAACATTATTGATGGACTTGGAAGAGTGGAAGAAGGCTAAGAGGACCTCCCACTGAGTGCGACCATTAATGGAAGAGGAGGAAAAAGGAGAGAGAACAGAGCCCATATAAGGTGTCCATGGGTCTGGAGAGGGAACAACAAAGAAGATGTTGGTAAGAGTCTGTCTGAAGGAAGCACTGATGTAGGTATCAGAGGTAGGGAGGCCTGGGTTAGAGACCAGGATGTCCCTCTTAAACATCTTCCTTCCTGACTTAGTGAGAGGGATAGGATAGGAGATAGAGTAGCAGTTAGAGAAGACAGGGGAGGATGAAAGCGCCATAGACGTAAGGAGGAAGGAGGCAGAGGAGGGAACAAAAGAGAGAGAGAGGAGAGATGCACAGCATTAGCCGTGCAATGCAGGATGCACAGAGGGAGGGATCACATATTAGGAAGCAGAAAGAGGAGGCAGACGGGTACACTCAACAGTACAAATGGTACCACGAGCGGGTGGGGTCCTAGAGAGTGGGAGATGGCCTAAAAGAGACTGATCACAGTACAACAGTAACCACAGTTGGGGGGGAGCTAGGGAGTGGGAAAGAGCCTGAAGGACACAGTAGAATAGCAACTACATTTGGGGGCTGGGGGGTAGAGAGTGGGATATAGCCTGAAGGACACAGATCACAGTACAATAGGAAAAAACAGTTTGGGGGGGACCTTGAGAGTGGGCAAGAGCATAACGACAAAGATCACAGTACAATAGGAACCAAAGTTAGGGGGGTACCTAGAGAATGGGATATAGCCTAAGGGCACAGATCACAGCACAATAGGAACTGCAAGTGAGGGGACCTAGAGAAAGACACACAACACATGTATGGCTAACCACTGAAAGGGGAGAGCCTAGGGTTGCGCAGAGAAAGAGTATGTTATGTCAGATGAATAGGAGGAAGTATGCCCAAAGGCTGGGGAGTTTACTAGGGAGCAGTAGTGGCTTCTCCCCTACCCGCACCTTTCTTACCTTTCGGAAAATGATGGGCGATGGCTGCGTCTTGTGATCGCACTCTGCACTGCTAGCCCTTTGCCGCCAAACACCTGCATTGCACAACACTGCGTTGTTGTCCTGCGAGGGCTTTGCCGCATAGGGTCTGATCCTTGGTTCTTAAACTTTTGAATGCGTGGACTGTGACCTTGTCCTGTGGGGGCTTTGCAGCAGAGGGTCCATCCCTCGGTTCTTAAAGGTTTGACTGTGACAACGTAGGTGCAACATATTATGTATCGACGGGCACCGTCTCCTGCGCACCTGTGTCGCACAACACTGTGCCGTTGTCCTGCAAGAGCTTTGCCGCAGGGGATCCTCTGTTTTACAACGCTTGGTTGCATGGACGTAGGCGCAAGGTATTACGCATTAATATTACATATTACGTATCGACGTGCAGAATCTCCGGCGCACCTGTGTCACACAACCTGCATTGTCCTGTGAGGGCTTTGGCTCAGAGGGTCCGATCCTTAGATCTTAAAGATTTCGATGCAAGGACGTAGGCGCAACATATTACGTTTCGATGGGCAGCATCTCCTGTACACTTGCATCGCACAACACCGCAGATAGTCATGCAAGGGCTTAATGCTGAAAGTCATGCCTAGTCATAAACTTGTCAGAAGATGGGTGCAAAGGACATTCAGTTTTTTTGTGGGACAAGACTGTGGCAATTATCCAGAAGAGGAAGAAAGGCCCTTATGATTATCAACCCCAAGCTGATAGGCAAAGCAGAATCCCATAACCCTGAGTCTTAATGAGAGACACTCTATGTCGAAGGATGACAGTGAATATGTTTCGTCTTCCTCCCCATTAGGAAAGGAGCATTGAGACAATTAATTTTGTTTCAAAAAATGAGCATTACAAGTTTTTAATCAATCAAGTAAATCAACCGATCAAGGCGCAGTCTAAATACATCAACTATTTTCAGGTGACTTCAAAACATGGTTTTAGGAGGTGCCACTCGGCTAGCTGTGCCAAGATGACTAGCAGGTAAGAACTGTTTGCCCCTAATCATTCATGATTAGATCATTTCTAGTGTAGAGCAGACCCTGTCATTTTCAAGTAGGGGACAGTTCCAAATATCATATGAAAAAAGGCCATGAAAACATATTTATGGGAAATGCCCTTTTGAAATTACCCAGCAGGATGGGACATATTCCTTTATTTGTGTCCAATTTAATGACAGTCCATCACGAACCTTTCATTTTTCAAATGGTGCAGGTTCTCGAAATGTATCTTGTATTGTCAGCCGGGAAAACTTATCCACCCCACCATATTGATTTTGTCCAAAACAATGTGCTTTACTTAGGTGATTGTATCTGAGCTTATAAAACAAATCCATAGAATAGAAAACCCATTCCCCAAACAATTTCTATAACAGTATGGTAGAAGGACACGAGTTTCTGCTCTGTATTCAACATCACAGCTCTCAACCAATTCATTCTCGTTCGCTATGTTAAGATGGAGATGATGTTGTCATCTCACTTTCAGGAAGGTGTACCTTACAGGGCCAATAACATAGCCTATCAACACAGACCTATTTAAGGTTTCAACGGCAACTCACAGAGTTTTATTTTCTTTCATAACCTTTGTTCTTACTTCCATTGGCGGCCTTCCTCAGCATGAGGGGCGTACAGCGTCTTATTTACTTGGATGGCATGTTGATTAAGAAGGAAATGGAGGACATTATCAGCAAATAATCTCCTTTGAAACCATCGCCCAGGATGATTAGATCTTCTAACTGCATGTATTAAAACCATGATTCCAGTTATGAATAAGATAAATGGAGGAATGGAATGGAAATGGAGGTAGAATTTTGGCACTGACCCAATCTTCTATTTGATTCACAAGCAAGCCAACTCTGCTAGGGAACACGAAAAAAACACTGGCTGGCGAGAAGTGGTTTTCACAGGGATCCTTCCGGTGTGTGTATATATTTATATATATATATATATATATATATATATATATATATATATATATATATATATATATATATATATATATATATATATATATATATATTCTTGACAGCTTTGTTGTGAACCATACTATAAAAAAAGGAACTTACACATAGTGGCATCAGTCTGGGAATGGACAATGTATCATCCGCCCAATGTTTAGATAGTCTTTATTCAGATTAAATCAATCTAAAATCATCATAAATACTTAAACATCAGAATAACATAAAAAAAGGCACAATGATAAGCCAATATTTCATATTAATAGCATACAATACAACTTTAAAAACAAATATTTCACATCAGTAAATGATAAAAACAGTGCTTATCTTTTATATTTATATTTTATTTTAAGATAGCTCAGCAGGTTGAGCGCTCTCTGCTGTGATTTGAGCGTGAACTGCAGGTCACAGGCTCGAATCCCGGCAAGGCCAACTCAGCTTTTCATCCTTCTGAGGTCGATAAATGAGTACCAATTTTGTTTGGGTGATATTGTATGTAAATATGTGCTCTGTGATGCGCTTTGGATTAAGGGGATGTAAATAAACACATCATATAATTATCATATAGGACAGATTAGTAAAAGTGAACATAAGACAGCATTCGCCTGACTGCAATTGAAAGCAGCATGAAAGTCACTCACAACCCCATGCATGAAGGAGTATTCAATGGAAGCAGTTGGCACACAAAAATAATTGTTATACATCACAGGGAGAGATAACTCCCAGCCCTTCAGTTACTTTAGGGTAAATCTTACTTGCGGGAAACAAACCTGCAACTCTGTATATGAATAGATGTTCAGTTAACACAACACAATTATCAGTACACCAGATCCAAACAATGGGCCAATGTCATCTCTTGGTTCTTGTAAGCCAAACCTGATGGATACTGTAGAAAATAAATGCCTGCCGCTTTCATTTTGATAGCCTTGAAATGCATCCTCCAGTCATTGCAGTACATGTAACGTTCCAGTAATGCAGAAGGTAATGAACAGTCAATCCAGCTGCGCCTTTAACTCCTACTCAGTGTTAATATGACTTGCAGCCGCTCCTTTTTACCCTGTTCAAACGCAGCTTGTAAAAGTCTTATGAAGGTGGGCGTGCTGTCAAATGCCCGGCTGCTTCTATGCGCTCTCTCGCTGGAGCCATTTGCACTGCTGATAAGCAGAGTCTCTCTTTTGTTCCCCCGACCCCTTGCTCTGCCAATAACACGCCATTGCCTTCTTGTGAAGCGCCAAACTAAAAATGCGCCTATGCCTTCATATATTAAGAAGCCATTGCTGTGGCAGATGCAGAACAAATGAAAGTGAGCAGCGCTGCCCCCCAAAATCACTATAAATGTCCCTCACTAATCAGTCATGCAGGACATGGGGCGCGCTCACCTTGGGTCCGGGGGGTGGGGAGGGGGCGGTGGATGCTTCTGGTTCCTCACTCCTTTTTGGTGGGCAACTTCCTGTGCACCATATTCCTTCTGGCACAAGTTTGCTTCTTTTCTGTCCTTTCTTGCTGCTTTTCAGCCACAGGTACACCTCAATCACCAAAATCCTCGTCGCCAGTGTTACAACGCAAGTTGAGGGGTTGCAATGATGAGCCAGGAGACCAGGTTGGGTTAAGAGACTTTAGTGGGTTCGTGGTACATAAGTCACAGGTAATAAGTTACAGGCAGGATAAGTACATAAGGGAGGGAAGCATCCACCGGTCCCCCCTCTGTTCAACTCATTTTCCAACTGAACAGGGAGAACCTTGGCACTCACACCAAAACATTCTAGATGGAACACTATAATACAAGCATTCCAGGCACAGGCTCACATATACTTAGGAAACAGCTAATGAACCAGGATAGGTAAGTCATAACAGATACCTTTAGTTACAAAGATGACAATGTCTGGTTCCTGAGTGGAGGACAGAATGTCATTGTCATTGCATCACTGGCCGTCACTACACTGCGGCCTTCAAAATGGGCGTCAGGTAAAGAGACTTCAAAAATGTAAGACTTGTGCAAAAAAAACAGGAAATGATTAATACTCTCTACATCCAAACTACACAATGGGCATGTATCTATAACACCACTACCCCAAGATTGTGAGTATGTGGCCAACCTCAATGTGTCCAAGCAGAAATCAAAATGTAGGGCTCACGCGTACGAGGGTTCGATATAATCAAAGTACACTTCAAAGCCGAATTCGAGCTTCCTGCCAAGGTATTTCTCTGCCAACTTCAGTTTCTAGCAATCAGTAACCTAGCCCTCAGGTGCAAGGGTGAGGTGAACCTGTTTGGCGGTACGCTAATAATTGGAACGCTGGCACTGTAGCTTTTATCTACCCTTGTTTACCTTCAATCTGCTACTTGTTTGGAGACAGTAATAAGCAGGAACAAGTACGAGCAGAAGCAGAATACAAGAGAAAGTCGTACTAATACAACAGTGCTTTGCCTATTTAAGAAGAAGGTCGCGGCGTAAGCATCAGCTGATCGATCAGCTGTTTAAAAAACCTCCACTGTCACACCTGCGGCACAAGCCCTGAGGTGCAAGGGAGCGGTGAACCTGTTTGGCTGTTTGGGAGTACGGGAGGACGGAGCAAACGTCGGAAACGGAAATCATGCTCTGACAGATAAAAGCCTAAACTGGAGAATATCCTCATTGGATTCAAGGTAAGGATGCTTATAATAGTGTGACTAGAGTGATACTCTCAATCTAAGTTCCGTAGTGGAAAAAGCGATAAAGGCAAGCAAAAAAAAATCTATACCAAACTCAATTTCCTGTACTTTGAACGCGCCTTTGATTTGCCCCTTGTTTCACCTCTTAGCAACAAAGGCTTAAGACTGGTTTGCAATTGTACAGTGGTGGATTTTTTGGCAACTAAAATGAAACTGCGCAGTATATTGATCCTAGAAAAAGAAAGGGTGGGGGGGTGGCTCCTACCTGCCGGATCCTAAAATAGCAGGTACATCTACTACTCAAATGGCCATCCCAACTACGCATTGTAAGAGACCAGAAACAATTCGAGGCACAAATACATGCCAAGACACAGTCTATCTCTCCATTGGAAAAGGGAGCACAGCAGGACCACCAGACTACCCTTAAGCACTCTTTGGAAATGACAAACGAGGTGGCATCATGTGAATCCACTTTGGTGGATCTTGTTTCGGCCAGAAACACCAACATGGTCTCACCATTTAGAGATCTGAGACTGGAGCTGGTTAAGCAGGGTCTTGATATCTCCTCTATACAGTCTATGTTGAACAACAAGGAAAAGAGAGAAGGTGAAAATAATAGACTCTTGGGAGAGGTAATTCAACTCTTGAAAGTAAAACCTGCCCCACAGGTAATGGAGGACATCATACAAGACCAGTTTCTCTACGACACGCCCCTCTCAGAATCATTCTTGGAGGAATTTCGAAGATTGGCGTATGTAGTAGAGGGCGAATTGGAAAATACCTTGATGCAGAAGCTGGGTGTAGGTACCCAGCAGCTGTAGAATAAAGGGTCATAAATTAAGTAAGTTGGAACACGTGGGGTTCCAGTACATTTATAGTAAGAGGCATGCAGGACTATTTGTTTGACTTAGGAGATATAGGGCCTCATTACACGGTAGGCGGTAACCATGGCGCTATTAGCGCCATGGTTGCCGCCGGTATTTTACCGTGTCCGCCTTGGTGGATGGCGGAATTACCGCCCTACTCCAAGGTGAGCGGGGGCGGTAATTCCCCATTCACCAAGGCACTTCCCCATTCCCATTTTTGCCCCCATAGGGCATAATGGGAATGGGGAAGGCGCTAATTACGGTACCGCAAATTGCGGTACCGTAATTAGCTCCAAGGTCCCTTTGTGGCACCCTACTTTAATGGCTGGTAAGACCAGCCGTTAAGGTCGGGTCCCGCAAAGGGCACTCGTAGTAAGGCGGTAAGGGTTTACCTGTACCGGTGCCCTTACCGGTACCGGTAAACCCTTACTGCCTACCGTGTAATGAGGCCCATAGTTTTATTGCAGGAAACCTGGTTAGGAAACCCCATAAGTATAGAAAGGTTTACAATGCTTGGTTTACCAGCAACACAAAAAGCAAAGGGTAGACCCTCGGGGGACTCCTGATAGCCATAAAAGATCAAACTTTTAAAAACATAGTGCCTATTTGTGAGAATGTTAATGGTATCGAGGCCTGCAGTGCTCATCTGATTCGGGACAATATAGTTTCAACATGGCTGATAATTAACATCTATTGGAACCCCACCTGCTCAAAACAAAACTATTTTCTGGAGTCCTTGGGTTTATTGTTGGAAGCAGTCTAACTATATTTAGGAAGCAGTAATATAATACTAGCAGGAGATCTAAATACAGACTGCATACGGTTAGGCAGGGGCTAGCACATCATTCTACTGTAAAAAGGTCAACAAATGGGAGGATGTGGCTGGATTTTGAGGAGCTTTGGGACTTAAAGATGATAAATGGAAGTGCAGAGGGGGGCCTGGAGCCTTCCACGACCAGGCATAGAGGCAAATCTTCCTCAACTTTGGATTAAATATTTGTCTCCAACTCCTCCCTAAGTGTAAACAATCAGGTTTTGAACGGTATGAAGGGGAAGATTAGTTTTGTGAAATATAAGCATGATGGTGCAAATTTAAACACTCAATTAAAGAAGGTGCCGAGACTTATTTGGGAGACAGAATGTCATCCGGATCAATTTACCAAGTTTATTTGGGCCTCCTCAGCCCCCAAGGAAACAGTAGGAAAGCCTAAACAAAGGCATGCCCACGTCTTTGATGAGGAGACAGAGAAAATAAAAAGAGAATTCAGAAGGGCCTTGTGCAACATTAAGTTGGCAGGACTGTCATTAGAAATCTATAAAGCAGAAGTCAGCAGAGAAAGAACCAATTATAAATCTTGGTCACATCTTCAAAAAGCTTCCTGAATACAGAACGATGGGGAACAGATGCTGAAACTGCTCAGAGAAGGGAACTCAATGAATTTCTGGGCAGTGTTTAGCCGATTTGAGGGTGGAGCCATTAATTCCTTGTGTAATTTAGTCTCCGAAAGAGGATGGGTGGAGCATTTATCGGAAGTCTTTAAAGATGTTAGTGGTTCTCAGTTCGTAACTAAACCATATACATCTTGGCAATTGAATTTTAATGAGGGGCATATTGAAGATGTAATTACCAAATCCTCGTCTTCTAAAGCAGCAGGCCCCAATGGTTTAATGTATCAAGTTCTTAAGAATGTGCCCAACTTGTGGTCACATCTATTATCTTTTCTATTTAGGGAAATCCTTAAAAGACAAATATTTCCATCAGCCTGTATAGTTGCCTTGGTCATTCCTTTCTTCAAGAGTGGGGATCGTCGACCAGCAGCGAACTATCGACCAATAGCTCTGCTCTACATAGAAAGTAAGATCTTTATGAAACTCTTGTTGAAAGAAGTGTCCCTATGAGCAGAAGTCAAAACATGTTGTCCCGATTTCAGGCAGGCTTTCGGAAGGGTATGTCAACAGCTCTAAATGGTCTGATTCTCAATTTAGCAAGTGAGCAGGAAGTGGGGAAAGGGTCATCGCCACTGTATGGCGCATGGGTCAAACTCTCAAAAGTCTTCGACCAGGTAGACAGAGCTTTGCTTTGGAACAAATTAAGGTGTTGGGGAATACCTGAAACATTACTAGCAATGCAGGTGGAAATACACAGAGAAACTAAAAGAAGAGTGTGCATGGACGAGGTTGGGCATCTTTCAGAAACCATAGAGGTAGAAAGGGGAGTCAAGCAAGGGTGTTTGGGGGCCCCCTTTTCTTTAATCTCTTTCTAGCAGATATGGGTATTTCTCTGGGACCAACTGCATTGGCCAGCCCCAGGGGAGTTGCTAGGTCTGGAAAAGACCCGGGGCTATGCTGATGACAGATCTGTTGGGACTGGGGGCTAGCTAGTTTTTTGGCTGTAGCTCCTGAGATTCTATCCGGGGCTACAACCAAAAGATCAGGGGCTATAGCCCCCTTAGCCCCCCCCCCTAGAAACGCCCCTGGCCAGCCCTGAATTAAATGGAAGGAAGATCTGTTGGCTGGCCTATGCAGATGACATTGTGGTGCTAGATAGAACAGCAATTGGGCTCCAGTGATTATTAACCAAGTTGAGTGAGTATGCAGAAAGAAACAAGCTCTAAATAGACCCTGCTAAATCAAGTATTGTGGTTTTTAAACACCCACAAAAAAAATCAAATATTCGAACTGGGTTCTAGACAGCCAAGTTATTCAAAGGGTGGAGGTGGTTAAATATTTGGGATATAATATCCAGGCCTCCCCTGCCCTTTATAAAGTGGAGGCTGAGGTTGCAGCAAGGATAGCACAAGGGTGCAGCCAAATGCTCAAATTGCATCATAAGTTTTGCAAGTTTTCCATTTTGCCGCTGGTCAAATTTTGTGTGGCAAAATTAGTACCTGTAATCCTTTATGGATTAGAGGCTAAACCGCGGCTTTGGTCCGTCAACTGGAATACATTTGAAGGCCAGTTCTGGAAGAGGGAACTAGGTCTTCCGGCTTGCACTTCAAGTTGGAGTCTTTGATTTGAACTTGGCCTTAAATCCCTGGAATGTATGGCAAAGTGGAAACTAAATTTGACACATTGTGGAGAAGGGCTGTCAAGGCGAACGCTGGGAGATAGAGCAAAACAACTCTGTCAGATCTGCATTGTTCCAGCAAAGCAATCTCTTAGGCACCTACTGATGGAGTGTGAGGGTACGTAGATTCCACTACTAACACACTTCGGGAGATTTGTTCATCATGAGGAAGGTCTTATCTCAGAATCTTTTTGGGGCAACTAATTTCGGGTCACAATGTTGCACTGACATTAGCTGTCGTAAGAGTGTTAAAATCTTGCAAAATAACTGTCTGAAACCTAATGTAGCCACAATAATGTAGAGAGTTAGAGACCAAAATTTCAATATATCTTTTGTTTTGTTCTTAATTTTTAAATTTACTGAGTTATAATATGTTTTTTAGATTCGTGATTGTACTTTTTTTTCTCTTTTTTGAAATTGTGTAAAGGCTTGTTGGTAAACCAAAAACAAATATTTTTAAAAAAAAGTAACCATAGTTAGTCTTTTGTGGGAAATTATAGTTTTCTTGATCCTGCCTAGGGCTGCTTTGTTAATGGACCATAGATATCAACAAAGCGCTTGCTCATTCAAGATGGTCAGGTTTCCTCACATGGATAGCCCACAATAGACTCTCCTCTCCAGTCAGACTGGCTAAATGCACAATAGCACCTCGGTATAACTCAAATCCCATGATACACCACAGCCTTAGCCAATACACAGATGTTTTCACTGTTAACTCACTAACAATCAGAGATAAATCAACCTCCATGTGTATATGGGAATTGTGTGTCCCATGAGATAACAGGTACACCTTCTCCAGAAATAATTTCTCTGCATTTGCCAAGTCAGTGGTTACATAACCCCACATTTCTGGCCCATAAAATGCAGACATAAAAGCCTGTTTCCTGTATAACTCAATTGCACAAGAAGTAGTTCATCTGATTTGATGATTGTAGAAGCTCAGTATCCCACAACAACACTTGGACAAATTTGTGCAAGCTTTGTCAATTTGGGTTGACCAAAACCAATTCTCATTAAACCTAAACCCCAAATAGTCAAGAAATTCTACCTGCTCAAGCACCCAACCTTTATCTATAACAGTTACCCATTGTTGTTTGTAAAACTTAAGTCCTAATGCCAAGGATTTAGTTTTCCCTAAATTGAAGATAAGTTTAAGGTCACCACATCTTTTCAACAAAGATGCCATAGTCACCTTACTAACCTGTGGTGTAGTAGATAACAATATGGCATTGTCCACAAAGAAATACAACAGAAGATTTTTTGTGCCCAATTTAGGGGGATCCAAACATTCTTCAGGAAGTATCCTTCATCACTTCATCAATAACACTTCATCAATAAAAACGCTAAATAGGAGGGGGCAGGGTTGCACCACTGGACAACCCCTAATTACTTCAAAATGTGATGTTGCCTCACCAGCCATGCCGTAGAAAACCACTGCTTTGTTGTTATCATATAAGGATTTTACAATTAGCAGCATCGTTGGCCGGCATATTCCCACTATATAAAGACTGCCAAGTTAATCCTCTGGGATTCCATCAAAGGCTGTTTTGAAGTCGATGAAAAAAGCATATAAATGAATCTTCCTCAAAACGGTACACTTTTACACCAATGTAAACAGTCAGAAACTCTGTTCCATAGTTCCTTTTCCTTTCTGGAATCCTGCCTGAATTGGGTGGATTATAGTATAATCATCAACCCAAGATTGGATGTGCTGTAAGACTACATTGGCAAAAATATTGCCGGTAGTATCCAGCCGAGATATTGGTTGGTAATTTGCCCTTTTTATATATTGGAACTATTACGTCATGTTGTCAGGGGTAGGAACAATGTTAATGTTGTTGCAAGCTGTAAATAGTTTCCAAAGGATGGGGCCCAAATCAGGATCTCATCATTAAAGATGCCACCAGGGATACCATCAGGCCCAAAGCTTTGGCCCATTTTTTAAAATGAAGAGAAGTGACAATTTTGTCTTATGTTAAATACAGGACATCCTCCCCCAAGGGCGTACCCTAACTAAACTATTGACAATAAGTTAAGTGTGCCTAATTATTCTTCTCTGGTATAAAGACTGTGAAATTGCCACACTGTCCAATATATTAACAAGCTGAGGGGCTACAAAATCACAGGATCTTTCAGATATATCAGCAGGCCACTAGGAATGCATCTTACTGCACTGCCTTAATGTCCAAGCAGAGTTCATCCAGGTGGTACACAAGGTAGTGACAGAAGGGTAGTGTCGTCCTCTGCATGTTTTCAGGGATTAGTGTCTTCAACATAACCTATTGCTCGACTTTCAATGAAAATTGATCACCTTAATGATCTCTTTGCCTCATGGGTACATATTCACCTTCCACAGTTGATCTATTGGCCCTTCCCTCAAACACATTCTCCTAGACATGGGGCAATGGGTAGATGAACACTTTCCCCCTTGTTCAAGTTTCAGTCATTGCCAGGAACCTGTTATGCCAAGCAACAAAAGGCCAGATCAACACGCATGAACAATTTGTTTTTGTTATTCATTGGATTTGGTTACATATCCATGACCTTTTAAACTATTAACATATTATCCAGTAATTAATTTCATCATTTCATAAAACAGATGTATTAAAATAAATTCAAATGCAATTCAATTCCCTATTAAAGCTTCCATATATACCATAATTAAAATCCCACACATTGAAATACCTTAAAATTACGAAATATAACATGTTTAATCTTTTTAACTCAAGTGACAATTTTTACAATTCGAGCCTTATCAATTCCACCGGTACCCTATATGGAAGCCTCAATAGTGACTGCAACATTTTTGCTTCTAGCTCTGGTAGCCAAGCAATCGCTCTGGCCAGGAAAACCTCCAAGGCATATAATATGCCCGGGATGATTGAAGCCCTGTAGGCAATCATTTTTGCCTTGATAGAGCAGCCGCCATGGGCATCAATAATTATTTTAATTGACAGACACTTTTACCAAGCCCTATGCAATATCTTCCTGCTAAGTAAGAGGATGACATGGAAGCTCTGATACAAATTCCCAGATATGTGTACTCAAAAAACTTTTCTAACTTAACCCCACTTTAGCTTCAAGACAAATGAGGGTGCACCATAGGCCCCTTTTCTGCATGTCATTATTTTAGTTTTTGTAGCATTAGGGCTGAGGTCATGGACACTGGCAAAATCATATGGGCTTGCAGCCGGCAATGTAGGCCTACTGGAGTGCGATCTAAGATCACTGCATCGCCTGCATAGGTCAGGCAGGGAATAACATCCCTGCCATACTACGACGGATGATTATTAACAGACTTCAGTACTAATGGTAGCTCTCTGTTTTAACCCTCATTTGTTGGTAGACATTTCTGGACAACAACTCCTCCTGGGACAACCACACCCTGACCTGAGTGTCACTATATACGCCTTGATGAAGTACAGGAGAGACACATCTATGCCCCATCGTGCCAGCTTTTCCCAAAGTTTTGATCTTATTACACTATTGAAAGTGGCTGAATAATCTATAAAGCTCCGATATAACATCATTCCCGGGTAACACTGTTTGTCTGAGATCAGTGTTAAGAGGATCCAAATTTAGTCGGTTGTCCCATAACCATTTCTGAATCCAGTCTGATGATAATTCAGCAGACCATTCTCCATAACCCAAGAGGATAGCAGCTCCAATAACACATTTGTAAATATCTTGGAGCTGCAGTCCAACATTGACAGGAGCCGATAATTTAGAAGTTGGTTACATGGCCCTTTCTTATAGATTGGTATTAACATTGAGAATTTTCAAGAATAAGGAATACTCCCTGTGTCACAATTCTGCATATATAGCTGATGTAAGAGCAAGGCCCAAAATTTCAGGTCATCCTTTCGGACCATATTACAAAGACAGTTGGGGTCAGTGGTCCTGGAAGCCTTAAACTTGGCAATTGTAGCCACTAAATTGGCCCACCCTACATAGGCACCTACCAATGTGTACCGCATGGACTTTGGTTCATCAGCCACACTGTATTCCCTCTCCCACCCATACAAATTCCCTATACAGTGAGCCCACTGTTCCTCTGATACACTAGGAATCCCCTTAGACCGCCCACCCTTTTTGGTCAATGCAAGCATGTTATCCACTTGATTTCTTTCTGAAAAGCAGATCAACATCATATCTAAATCCAATAGTTTGGATTCTTTAGGAGAGGTACTCTATCAAGAGCATTGATGTGTGTGCCTTGTCTAGTGAGGAGAACGTGGAATTTACATTTACTAATATCCTTCACCCTCCCCTGAAGTGTGTTTCACATGAACAATCAGGACTATTGAATTCAGCTAAGTCTGTCAACTTGAGCTTGATTGTCATTAGCTGTTGATCACTTAACCAATTTGCCAACATTCAATGCTGCTCAATCTAGATGGAGATCTTCACCCATTTATGCTAAACAAAATCCTCCCTATTATAAAAAGGTCCATTTCAATTATAGACATGCTCCCATGGCATTTCAAGATAAACTTCTAATTTAATCAAGTGCTGGGCAGCCGGTTTGATTAACTAATAAAGGGCAGTATAGGGATCCTGAGTTTCACTGGTGTGATATGAAGTGTTTATTTCCCATTGAGTCATATGTAGTTCATATGTTGAACTTCCTTGCTGAGTTGATTTCTGCTTTTTCCTCTCACACATTTAACCTGTATCTACTCATGATAATCTGGTTGCCAGTTTTCATGTAAGGGAACATTGCTTTTTAAGACATCCACTGAAAGGTGAGTTGTTGTCAAAACCTTCCCAACCCAAAACCTCTCACATATGGCATGTTGATCTGGTTCTTTCTCTGCTCAGGGGCTGGCCTTTAAAATTGGATTCGTTTCTCCAAACACTTTGGCTAAGTCAACAATGTTTATGCATTTTGTGAATTTTCATAGTTTCAGATAGACATTGATTGGGTCTATTGGGTCAAATGTCCTTCTGGTATTCTATTCAATACATCAAAGCATACTAAAAGTGTCTTTAGAGTAATTCAATTTCCAGCATTTCCAAAGCTTACGACAATATGATTTGGAAACAGCAGATCTATGCTCACCTTTCAGGAAAATCTTTGTTTCCCTCTGTAAGCTATACCCTCATACATCCTCTCCTACCGTAACCAGCTAAATTAAGTGGGGAATCGTTCAAGGAAGTATTGAGATATCAATAGATCTGTTTACCTAAAAGGTCGTATTATTCTCTTCTGCTTGCCGATTGTCCTTCAATGTACTGTGGTCTATTTGATGTATTTTGTTCTTATTGTTTTTGTTTTTATTGTACTGATATTATATTAATATATATTTTTGGTTTAATGCTTGTTAGACTAATAAAAATGTGAGATATCAATGCATGGGCCCATTCTTGATTAGGTGCCATGACTACCAAGGCCTTTCGTTTAGGGTCCAGGTTGGAAGATATTCTTAAATCAGCTGATTGTACTATAGGTTGTGTGTTTCATTGCTTTTATTGCAGTACCTATTAGGCATGCATTGCAAGTGATTTCACAGTGGCTATGAACATGCAGTATAGGAAGCCATGTGCCATGCCTCAGAATTAGAATTGGGAATATTCCTAGTACATTGTGGCAGAAAGGCGTTATTCTATTAATGACAATTCAGTGAGTTTTATCCCACCTTTCCATCCCATTCATCAAAGTTTTTTTTGCTCTTATGTTTCAAAGCAACTGCCAATCATCTGACCGGGGCTTCTCCTGACATGGTCTTGTCTGGTTTTGATAATGCAGGGAACTGAAGTGGATATTTGGGTTTGTTGTATTTTTTTCTACACAAGAGTTCAAGAGATTGCTGATTTATGGTCCTTGCTGAAAAGTCATCAACATTGCTATGGACAGGTAATATACACACAAAAAAGGACTGGATTGAAAAATAACAAGGAGATGGGAGTGGACACTTGGATTCTGGGTGTAGTAGTTCTTTTTAAGAACTCTTCTTTACTGCTAAAATTAAAATAAGGAAAGGAAATGCATAATACTTCACTGTGTGTCATTAATAGAAGCAGAAATGTACGTCATATTATACTTGTAAGAATAATAATTACTTATAATTTGTATATTCCATAGGATTGATTGGAGAATATAAATGTTACATAGTTTGTCAATTCAAGCTACTGTTCGAAGATTACTTCCATTTTGCTATTCAAAGTGTGGACCTTCCCCATATTTATTGGAGTTGAATCCATTAGCTAGAAGGTATATCACCACATTTCTTTTCAATCAACTAACTTTAGTTACTATTGTGGCTAAATGGAACTCAAATAGCACACATTGTTCTTAATGCAATCCAAGATTTGTGCAAGATTTACTCAATTTTATGCTATTGTGACTCCTATGTATTTGCCAGGAAGATGTATATCTGCGCTTTGTTATGTTTTAAAAAAAAAGTGTTAATAATCTATGTATTTACTTCACGCAAAGGATTGTAAACTTTATTGGTCTTTCGGACATTATTTGGTAATTGTTTTGAGGATTGGTAAAAAGATATTTAACCGATACAGTTTACACTTTTTACCTTGATATTATGATTTCAATTTATTTTAGCTTTTAATGTAAATGTACTATGGTTATTATTCGAGCGTTATATGTATACATCAAATGATTGATATTGGTATTTCGTCTATGTTATATGTTTTATTGCATTGCTTAAAATGATTTTATTGAAATAAAGTGTGTTTAATAAACAGAACATAGGAGTACATATTTAAAGAATGCTGAAGAAGGTGAGGTTGGTACAGGGTAAATGTAATTCTGAGGGGAAATACGAGTCTAATCCAAAAGTGATGAATGTAAGATTTGAATTAACCATCTCCTTGCTCTGGGCAGTCTTCCAAATCATCATTTTATATCCCATATGTGTCATTAAAATCACATGGAATTCAGTCTTGTTCCTGCCTTCAAAAGGAGCAGTCCAGTGTGAACTTCCAGGCCATGTGTCCTGTGCAAACAAACACAATAAACCACAGACATTCTTTGTCATTTAACAGTTTGATCCAGATTGCTCCAATCAATGGCAGGCTCAAGGCTGATTTGCATGCAATAGCGTACAAGGCTACCCAGATAAAAGTCTGAGGGTATGATGAATCCAAAGCCTCCATCCATCCCATTTTGCTTTTAGTTTGTCTCCCTAATTTATAGAATGTATGCTTTTTCGTGGGCCGCATACTTTCTGCGCATATGAAATCTAGCTGCACCTCACCGACTAGCTCCAGCAATGATGAAACATGTCTGTGGTTGCTTGTGTATCCATCCAGCGATATCTTGGCATTGCAGTTCTAACCGGGGTGTTCACATGTTTGGCAGATCAAAAAATGGATGGCATGTGGTTGGTCCTCATTCTGTATTAGCGCAGGATGACTAAAATAATTATGCATGCAATGTTGCCCAGCGGAACAGAAGTGGTCATGATAAATTTAAACTTTTCCATCCATCTATGTTCAGTTTTGAAAAAAATGAGTGTCATATAAACGGTGTCGCCAGTGCCCATTCCACATGCATTTGCATGTGTTGTCACTCTCTGTGGTGTCACTTTTCATGACATCCCATGTTCGCAGCTTTCATTTATCAACTGTGACTCATAATTGAGGCTGTGTACAGTGTCAATGTGTCTTAATATGAAACACTATTGGCTTTTAGGTCATGGTTCACTGGTTAAGCAATGATTTTGTGCATTATCAGAGAGATGATATGATATGATTAGGTATTTATAACGTGCCTTTACACAAGTGTTTCTAGGTGCCACAATACAAGCAGGGGGGGGGGAGAGGGATGAAAAGACAGCAATCTCACTAGGCCTTGTGACATTCAGATTGAGCAAGTGCAATAAGAAAGAGCAGGGGAGAGGGTGATGGGAGAAGTGCAAGGGAGTGGTAAGGGGATAGTGCAGTCAGGGCAGCAGGGCTCTGAGTAAGTGTGAAGACAGCAGAGGACTACACAAGTGCAGTCCCAGACAGGAAGTGCTGGGTAGGCCAGATGCAGTGCAGGGTGACTGGTCAAGGTGGGGGTGTGTGACTCTCTGTGGGAAGCTGAGGGCAATCACTCCACCAGTCAGGATGAGCAGACAGGTAGATTAGCAGAGGAGATGGAGAGAGAAGGAAGAAGAGAAGAGTAAGGTCTTGAGCAGCTACCGGAACTTCAGGTGATGCTCAAGTCTGAGAGTGGCAGGGAGGCCGTTCCAGAGAGAGGCGCCTGTAGAGTAGAGAGATCTACCCCCACTCTCTGTTTGTAGAAGCATCTGACCCGCAGAGAGTTTCAGGTAGCTGAGCGGAGGCCGCTAGAAGGAAGGTATTTAGGTAGAGAGTGTTGGATATAGAGAGGACATTGGCCCCAGAAAGCCTTGTGGATGACGAAGAGTGTCTTGAACTTGATCCTCGCAGCCACCAGGTACCAGTGGAGAAATTTTAGAGCTGGAGAGATGTGATCCCTGGGCTTGAGGCCAAGGATAAGTCTTGCAGTCATGTTTTGGATTAGTTGAAGAGGGCGAAGGGTAGAGTTAGGGAGATAGAGAAAGAGTCTGTTGTAGTAGGCCATCTTGGAGAGAACCAGAGCTCTGGGGACGTTGAGCTTCTGGGGGAAGGTTTGAAAAGGTAGGATACCTATGAGGAGGTACAGCTGGAAGTAGGCCTTCTTTGCTTGATGGATTGCGCTGCCTAACGTTTTTTACTTCACTGCTGGTCTCCTTACGACTCGGACTGCTACATGGAATTCTCTTATTTTCACGCCTTCAACGTTACCAAAGCACAAAGATATTGATGCTGCGTTTGCTATCTGATCACAAACTAATGGTCCAAGACTTTAAAGATTGATGGACGTCAATCTTTTCTGTGTTCTCATCATACTCAAGCACACGAACTAGAGACTGCCTTGTGTGCTAACATCTTTAGGCGTCCGGATACAGTCGTGATAGGGAGTCTGATCTTAGGCGTCCTCGTAGCATCGGTTCTCAAGCATTTGGATTTAATTCAAGCTCAAGACTCATTTACAGCTCTTCAGGATCCAGTATGGTAAGAACCGTTCCTCTTGCCTCTGTTTGTGCTCTTGCCTATCTTTGTAGTACTTGTCTGTCCTTATATTATTTACAGAAACTCCACTGCAACCAATATTGCTGTATCTTGCTAATATCTGAATTCATTGGGCTCCTTCCTATATTGGCACAGGTTAGTGGTAGAGTTTGTGTGAGTCTTTGGTATTAGTAATCTGACTCCGAGTACTAAATTGTGAATTTTCCCTTGCAGCCATTGGTGTCTCGTCTGGATCCGGTCTTTCAATTAATAGATCTCTCTGTATGTTGATTTAACCATCCAGAGAGGTACGTTAGTTGGAAGAATTCTTCTTCTTCACTACGGTTTCAACAGATTGAAGGAGAATTCTGACAGATGAGCTGAGACATGGGCCGTTTCTTCAGGAGCGTGTCCAGGAATGGAGTGATAGAGATCAGGCGATAATTGGCCGAGCAGGAAGCATCAGCAGAAGGCTTTTTCATTAGGGGGTGCACAAGGGAGTGCTTGAGAAGAGAGGGGAAATATCCAGTGGCCAAGGAATGATTGCAGAAATCGCCCATGGCTCGAGCAAGTGAAACAATGGTGTCCTTAATGGTTCTGGGGGAGCAGGGGAGCACTTGTTTGGATGAAACATTCACAGACTGGACTTGTCTAGAAACATCATCAGGTGTTGTAGGAGAGAGAGAGAGAGAGAGGGGGGAGAAGGAGAGAAGAGGGATAGGAGGCCGGAGGGGGCCAAGAGAGGTAGAGGGAGAGAGATGAGGAGAGGAGGATAGCATGGACAGGATGTCCTGAGTTGTAGTGCTGAAATGAGAAGGTAGGACCGTAAAGAGGGCCTAGAAAGGTACAGGAGAGGCAGAGACGGCAGTCAGATTGGCCAGCTCCTTGCAGATTTTAAAAAGTTTGGCTGTGCTGTTAGAGGCCACAGAGAACCAGGCTTGAATGTGAACCCTCTTCTGGAAGAAGAAGGAGAGTCTGTATTGCCTTTGGAGAAGGCAGCAGGTTAGTTTGTCAGAGGATATGCCTGAAGTCCTCAACTTCCACTGGGCAGCTCTGCACTTGTGCTTCAGAGTGCCCAGGTCGGAGTCATACCAGGAATTGCACTTGGAGCCAGGCTTAAGATGAATACTCATGACAGGGGCAAGGATATCGAGAGCAAT
Source organism: Ambystoma mexicanum (assembly GCF_040938575.1). Lineage (NCBI taxonomy): Eukaryota > Metazoa > Chordata > Amphibia > Caudata > Ambystomatidae > Ambystoma > Ambystoma mexicanum. The sequence goes on from NC_090930.1 coordinate 222,043,703, forward strand.
GGAGATGGAGAGATGAAGGTTGGAAAGGGCTGTGTCAGAGTCGAATTAGCCACTGGGGTAGGAGGAGGAGAGAAAGAAAAGGCAAAAGCAGTGATTGACACCCGCTTCATAGGTGAAAAGACCACGAAAGAAGGGGGAAGGTTGCTGGGGTAGGTTTTGCCAGGGGAACAGACAGCTTCAGGTGAGAGCAGAGCAGAAACTGGGTACCCAGTCAATTTGCTGAGGCAAATTTCAAAGTGGTACATTTCAGTGCAACCATAATACCGAAAAATACTGAAAATATAAAATATATATATACATATATAGGGTAGTGGGGTAAGAGGATAAAAAAGGTCCGGATGGGTTTGGGGTGGCTTTATAAGGAATCAAAAAGGTGGGGCTTAGGTGGGGACCCCCCAAATAAAAAAATAATATGTTTTTTGGTATTTTGGTCACAATGAAATGTACCACTCTGAATTTTCCGTTGGTAAAATGAATACATGTCTTTTCCTCAAAATATTTACATCGAGGGCATGTTTCATCAAATTTCTTTGAGTGATAAATGTTTCATCGAATTTACATACTTAACATGAAAAGAGTTTATACATCAACACCCTTTTATCGAAAATAGTTACGGTATATAAACACTTTTCATTTTTTGAATGTAAAATCGGTAAAACATGCATAACATTACAGGGAGCTATTCAGTAGTCCAGTCGATTGCAAAAAGTAACAATCTAGTTCAACACTGCACATATCCCTCTAACTTCTGCAGTGTCAGCGAGGCAACTGGAGACTTTTATTTTATTTTTTAATGGGGGATCTCCCTCCAACCCCCCAATAAAATAAAAGTCTCCAGTTCTGAAATTACTCGCTAATACTACACAATACAGAGGGAGCTGTCCAGTGTCGAAATAGATTCAATACAGTTACAATGTACTTCAGCACTGGACAGCTCTGTCTAACTTGTGTAGTGTCAGTGAGTAATTTTCAGAACTGGAGTCATTTATTTAAATTTTTTATTGGGAGAGTCCCCCCCAAACACCTGTGTTCAAAATGTAACCCTTTCCCCCACCCAATAATACATAAATCTATTTTCGAGAAAAAAAAATTTCATTGAAAGATCTTTTCCATAAAAATATATTTCAATTAACATTTTTCAGTGAAAAGGCTTTCGATGAACAATCTTTAGATGAAAAGACTGTATACCTGATAAAATCACATATAACCCAGAACATGGTCAGTCCAAGAGAGTAGAGTAGTGAGAAGGTTAGAGGGGGAGATGTCTGAGGAGATGAGAACATTTAAGATATGTCCGGCTGAGTGTGTCGGACCAGAGGGAAGAATAGAGAGGAAGAGACAGTCCAAGTGGAAGAGAAGATTAGAGGTAGAGACAAAGATAGAGTAAGCGAGGTCATCCGATTCAGAGAGGAATAGGGTGACCTGGCAAGGTGGCCTGTAGATGGTGGCCACAGACAGAGAGATGCCAGGAGAGATAGAGAGCATGAAGAATGAGCATTCAAAGGAGGAGTAAGCCCAGGAGGGAATGATAGAGGCAGGGACCCACTCAGGAACGATTAGGGCAACTCCACCTGTGGCCTGTTTGGTTCTGGGGTCAGAGAGGATCTTGTAGCCCTCAGGAAGGAGAGTGTCAAAACTTGTAACAGAACTGGCTATTAACCAAGTTTCAGTGAGAGCGAGAACATCCAGATCAAGGCCTTCGAGGAGGAGGCAGATGTCAGATGAGTGTTTGACAGCAGAGCAAGCGTTGGCAGTAGCAACTTGGACCAGGTTGCCACTTTAGAAAGACTTCTGGGGTGGGGTACAGGAGAGAAGTACACCCAGTGGAAGAGGCAGAGGGGCCCAAGAGAGGGGAGAGGTAGAAGGAGAGGGCAGATGGCCCAGAGAGGAGGATGAGGAGGGCGCCAAAGAGGAGGCAGCCAAGGAGGAGGTGAGTGCCAGGCGAGCGGGAGCGGTAGATGAGGAAGATGGCTGAGGGACCAGAGAGGTGGTAGGGATAGTGCACAGTGGCAAAGGGCCAGAGAGGAGGCAGAGGGGGGAGGCACAGAGGAGGACTCAGAGGTGGAAGAAAGTGGCAGAGGGGCCAGAGAGGTAGAGGAGGAAAGTGGCTGAGGGGTCAGCCAGGAGGTAGATAGAGTAGCAGGAGAAGGGAGGAAGTTTATAAGATGTGGGAGATGCCTATCGAGGAGGAGGATGTTGTGCTGAGTGCCTGAGGACAGGAAGGAAGCCAAGAGGACCTCCCATCTTGTGCCACCATTAATGGGAGATGAAGAGAAAGGACATATGTTGGGACCACATGTCAGTGAGAGAGTCTTTCTGGAGGAGGCACTAACGTGGGTGTCAGCAATGGGAAGGTCTGGATTGGAGACCAGGATGTCCTTCTTGAACTTCTTCCTTCCAGACATCATGAGAGGGATAGGATAGGTGATAGAAAAGCAGTTAGATCAGATGGGTGAGACCAAGAGAACCATAGAGGTGTGTAAATAGAAAGGAGAGGGAACAGTGAGGGGGAGACGATAGAGGACAGGAAGCACAATACAGAATTATGCCACACAGAATGCACTGGGTGGGGACATTGTGGGGGGGTGACACAGAGGGAGGCACAGTAAAGAATGGCCTGAGAAGGACAAGCATGTAGACTCAACCGAGGGGGCGAGCATACAGGGGAAAGGGCAGAGGAAGCAGAAAGGTAGAGTACAACCAACAATTTCCAACAGTAACACAGAGGGGGGAACCTAGAGAGGGAAAAGGCCTTGAGGGCTCAACAGAAGTAGAGTGAAGGAAGGTAACAGCACAGGAACGGCACACATAGGGGGGGGAGCACAAAGAGACAGCAGGGAACACAAAGTGAGGCAACCGTGAGAAAGGAAGGCTCCACATCATAAGTTCTATTATTTGCAATTTGAATGAGGAGTCCATTAGCAGAAAGCTGCAAAGATAGTGCAGCAGATTCAGTGCCTGCTGCAAAGATGTTATTTTTTTAGGTGACCTGTGAATCATATGCCTTATTTTCTAATTCGTACATAACAATGTCCTTTAAAATGGATCGTTTCGACCGGGGGATTGACTGGGCTTTCCCCCCTTTGCTCCCAGTCCTTGCTCATATTCTGGGTGGGGGATTTCTTCCTCACCCACTCCCTAGTGAAAATCAAAAGTTGCCTATCGTGGACATGACAGATTGCAGAAGACAAAAAAAAAACAACAGGCAGCTTTGTGGTTGTAAAACGTACAGAGAAGACGTGCCTACTGAGTGCACGTCTTGAACAGAGAATAGTCAGTGGTGATCACATCTCCCTCCTTATAACTGTTGGTGCAGAAGCTGGTTAGTAGCAGTAGGTTCTATGTGATTTTAACGTACCAAAAAATGAAGAATGACATTTTAACGTACCGACATAACTGAAAAAATACTCACTTTTTTGGGGGGTCCACCCCAAACCCCGTTTCCCCATGTTTAAACACAAACCCTAACCCCCTGTCCACCAGATGTAACCCCTTAACCCA